>NC_092230.1:47164593-47909593 GCF_036320965.1 Panulirus ornatus | reverse complement strand
GAGGAACTTCAAAGGGACTGTATGACATAGGGAGACTGGACCACACGTGTAAGGTTTCCTGACCGTGAGGGTACACACAGGTCACTGTACTGGCAGGGTTAGAGGTACAAACACACACACACACACACACACACACACACACACAAAAACACACACCTACACACAAACAACACCACAAAACACCATCGATGTCAAACACACATGATCTAGCATCAAATTCCACAATCATGAGAACACACAGAGGATCTGCCGCATATTTCCAGATATAACACGACCCACAGAGAATCTAACACCACCCAAGCAGACACACCACCACACACACAGAGTATTTAAGACAACTCACCAGCTATTACACCACACAAAAAGGATCTAACATCACACGCGTCCAGGGAGTGGTAGAGGGCAAATGTCGTTCCTATTTTTAAGGGAGACCAAGAAATTGTGCTGAACTACAGTCCAATCTCTCGCGAGCGTGGTCTTCTGCAAAACACTTGAAAAGACAATCAAAAAGAAAATGGATGACTACTTACAAAGTAAAAAACCACCCTTTTGAAGAGCAACGCTGAATATGGGAAACGTTATATGTAGCAAGTCTCTTAGACCTCTATGAGAAAGTGAGCGTGGACTTAGACAAAAGAGAAGTTGGACTGGATCAAGTGATCGTGGTCTGCCAGAAAGCGTTTGACAAAATACCAAAGAGAAGGCTAGCAAAGACGCTAGATCTTCAGGTAAGAATAAGGGGGAGAGACTTTTGTTGAACAGAAAATCATTTCAGTGGGAGGAGACAAAGGACGCACGTCAGAGAAGCCTTCTTACAATCGATAGGGATCACCAGAGGCGTGCCTCAGGGCTCAGTCCTGGGACCATCGCTCTTCGTGATTTATAAACGAGTTGTCAGATGGACTGGACACGTGCCTGAATATGTTTGCCGATGATGCCGGGGTCATAAGGGAAGAATGGAATAACGAGGATTGCATACGTTTAATAGGGGACATTGACAAAAAGTCTGATACGCGGTTGATGAATTTCAACCGGAGCAGATGTAAAGTAATGAAGATTTGGCAAAGTGGGGAACTACCTCGATATAAATATTATCCAGCAGGATTTAGGTGCATGAATCTGTGAGTGGGAGGGACTTGGGAGTCGACCATGTCCCTCACCTGACACCAAAACTCCACCTCAGGAGATCTGTGGAGGAGACAACTCTTCTGCCAAGAATAACGAAGCATTTATTTAACTCCTCCCTGCGTAAATCATGCTAAGACCAAAGTATGTTTTCCATGGTTGGTCATCGCTCTTAAAGAAGCCCCCGAAAAATCACAGAGAAGGTACAGAGGAGCGTAACAAATCTGGTATCAGAATTAAGACAGTTGACTCACACTCAGAGGCTAGAAACCATAAAGCTGTCAGCCATGGAAGACGGAAGAGTGAGGGGTGACTTGATCATGGCCTTCAAGATTCTAAACCAGTTTGATAGTACTGACAGTATAGTCCTTGGAAAGATACAGTCAGAACAACTGGAGGTCATAATAAGAACTGTAACAAAAGATGAATGGAATACGTTAAGTGAAATATCTGTGATTATCACAACTATACAGAAGTTTCAAAAGCTGTATGACAGACTAAGTTCAAAAGCTGAGTCCCCACGAGAGTAGAACTCCCTCCCCGCACAGTACAAGAGACGAGGCCCCGTGAGTACAAAACTCCCTCCCTGTACAGTACAAATAACCATAAACCAATAACATTCCACTCAAAATACCTCAGATAAAGGACCTAACATCACATTCAACGGAGGTAACACTACCCATAAAGGACCTAACCCCACATACGGAGGGTTACATCACTCACAAGGTGTCTAACACCACATTTAGGCATCTTACTCTACATTCAGCGGATAAAGCCACACTTGGGGATCTAACACCACACTAAGCACATATCATCATAGAAGGAGAATGTAACATCACATCCAGCCAATAACATCGCACACAGGGGATCAAACACCACAGCCAGAGGAATTTTTAGTATGCTGATGATTACGAAATAAGCAAAAGCTCTAATCAAGGTCTGGCCTTAAATATATGGGTTAAAAAGACCGAGGAATAAGGAGAGACGAAGAAAATTAATCTCACGAGCTTTGGAAGTAGAAAACCTGCCTTTTACCTGAGCCTGTTGGTGTTGGGGAAGACATGATGGGGTAAAGGGTTCCAAAGCTTAGCGGTGGAGGGAAGGAAACGGACAAGACAACGGCCCATCATCCCTGAGTTGCCATAGGCAGTATATTAATCCTGTGGCGCAGTAGCGTGCACACAAGGGGCCAGCTCTCGAAAGCGGATACCTGAGTCACATCTACAGGAAAAGGAATGAGGAGCAACACTGAGGCGCCAGGCAAGTGGGTCAAGTTCTGAGGTTAGAATACTCTGGACTCAATACTCTTAAGAAGATACGTGGAGCTAGAACCTCCCCAGAAGTGAAAACAGTACTCCAGTGAAGGACGGATCAATCCTTTGTATAACCCGAGAACAACTACTTCCGATAGAAGAACTTGCAAACATGTGAACAGGAGGCCCAGACTCCTACATGTAGACTGGACACTGTGTGATGTGGGGTCTCCAAGATCCATTACATGGAAATGCCATACCGTCCGTGGTGGAAGCACAGAGACATCAATGGACATGGGGACGTAGCGAGGGATTACTGTCAGATGGATCAATACAAGACGTTAAGAGGCATTGAATCTGACTACGCTGATGCTGCCTCGCTGGGAGACCCTTGTTTTGGTCTGAAGTTACAGAGGCAGTTGTGATGGGAGCATCACACTGATCAAAAACGAGTAAAGAAGGAGGACATTTGCCATCAATGCACGAATGTAATGTGGAGTCGTCAGCGTCCGAACGCGGCAGGTTATATCTTGAAGGATAACGGAGATAATAAGGAGAAAGAGTGTAGGAGGCAACACACAACCCTGAGGTACACTGGGGCTGACATAATAAGCAGGAGAGGTTGACCCATTAACATTAGGGGGATAGATCTGCCAGAGTGGAGGTCAGAGATGACGCAACAGTGAGAGGGAAGGCCCAGTGGAGGAACCTGAACACCACTACACCTCAAAGCCCACACTCACGCAAAGCCTCCCGCGCCTCAAGGATCACAACAAGGATTCCAGCGAGTCTCTTGAGTGATGATGACCAGATATGATCAAGATAAGAGCAGATATCAACGGTGGATCTCACCTTGCGAAACCTACACTAATGATAAGAAGACCGAAGATAGGGATGCCTGAAGATAGGGAGATGAAGAAAGATTCGAAGATTTTTGGAAACATTGTAAGTCAATGGAACAAGACGATATTTGGAAAGGTGCGAGTGGTCCTCTTTCTATGGCAGTGGCTGTCCTACTGTGGCCTTCCACGACGGAAAAAAAATTGGATCTTATACAGAAAGGGAATAGACGAACAAACACGAGCGCAACTCCTGATGCACAATCCACATCAAGGCCAGACCTTGATGAAAATATTGAGGTTAATTGGAGGGAATTAGAGGGAGGAAAAACGCAAAAAAAAAAAAAAGAAGTCGTTTTACCGATGGGAGAGACAACTGCAAAACAGTTGGGATGTGAGGAGCAAAGGGCCTTAGGGCCACTGAAGTTCCAGCAAATCAGTAGAAAAAAAATAATCTTCGCGTTTCCTTTGGATACCGGGAGGTTGCTGGGCCGCTCTGATAACTGGCGGGCAACGATACCGGACGGAGGTGAACGCTGAAGGCAATCAGGAGGAGAGGCATGATCTTCCAGGTGTGATGTGCCTGGCCTCTTGTCTGGATGACCTCACGACTGGAATGGTCGAACCAGGGGCTGGGAGAGGAGGCAAGTGGAACTGGAATGGTTGAACCAGGGGGCTGGAAGAGGAGGCAAGTGGAACTGGAATAGTTGGACCAGGGGGCTGGAAGAGGAGGCAAGTAGAACTGGAATGGTTGAACCTGGGGGCTGGAAGACGAGACAGTTTCTGAGAGGAAGGGGAGATATACTTATATGCCCGCTACTGTAACTTCCTGTACAACATGACATGTCACGCACATATATAACACCAGAAATGGCGGATCTAGCACCAAAGTTAGCGGACATAACACCAAAGTCAGTGGATCTAACACCACACTCAGCGGATGATAACCTAAACGAGAACCTAACACCACAGTGGGCCTAACACCACATACAATGGACTTAACACCATATATAGGGCCGTAGATCTAACACCCCATATCTTGGATCTAACACCATGTCTGGAGGATGTAACACTAAAGACAGTTGATTTAACACCACAGATAGTTGATCTAACACCAGAGACAGCAGGTTTAACACCACCGTAGATCTAACACCACACATAGTAGACATAACACTACACATATAGAGCCTAACACCACAATACTGAATATAACACGAGACAGGGGCTCTTATCACAACATAAAGGGGTTATAACACCACATCTACGGGACCATACATAACAAATACAGGCACTAACACCACAGAGTCGACCTAACACCACATACAGAGAATCTTACACCATAGATAATGGCCGTAACCTCATCAACAGTGGATCTAACACCACCCAAACTGAACCTAACACCATAGACAGTGGCCCTAACACAACGGATTCACGCCTCTCACACGGTATATGGCGGATCTAACACCACAGGCAGTGGACTCGGACACCTCATGCAGTCTTCCCATGGCAACTGACATACACGGGCGATGGTGCTGTCTGGGCAGGAAGGAAGCTGTTATCTTACCACCACTCGCGGACCACAGCCGGCTCGGGGGCCTTCTCCCTCCCAACCACCATGACCTGTGTGTGTGTGTGTGTGTGTGTGTGTGTGTGTGTGTGTATCCCTCAGGCCACCTCACTGCTCATACCCCACATGTACTGAGAGCAGACCACAAGATCACCCTACGTACCGACTATGCCTGACGACACACTAATGAACCGTGGAGGCAGGACGATAAGGACGGCGCCGCTTATGCTGTGTGCAGTACTAACGACCCTACTCACTCTCAGCAAGCAAGAACCCCACAGCGAACTGTATAGCATCCTCATGACACCGAGATACCCCAGTCTGATTCCCGGTACACGTAGTCATCCACCTCGTGACTCTCCACACGAAGGAGAACTCTACATGGAGATGTTGCATCAGTCACTTGCTCTCAGCTTGCAGAAGCCGATCATAGTGGCCTACCCACACACCCACTTCCTCTGGACACCTTGCCATGTCTGACATGAGAGTCATGACCATGTCCATCACCTCGCTACTACCTGCCCTAGGGCCCTCACACCAGACTGGGGTCCCATCAAAGCCACAGCCCGCCCTGATCAAACCACATTTGCCCACGAGGAAGAAGACCTCGTGAGAACGTCTGATAGAACAAGTGGCTGTAGTATTGTGTTCTGTGATCACTTCAGGCTACACAACACGAGTATGGAAGGTGCCCGACACACAGGAGACAATGTGATGCTGTAAACTGCCAGAACACACCCACGTTACAGGTAACACATGTGGCAAGTTGTGAGGAAACATTACGATCACTGGACAGTTCAAATGTCGACTCTGTTCTCCACCTGATGAACACAAAATGTGATTCTTCTCCACCTGATGAACACAAAATGTGACTGTTCTCCATCTGATGAACACAAAATGTGACTGTTCTCCACCTGATGAACACAAAATGTGACACTGATGCCAGGCCTCGAGACGTACAGCTTCGACATCTCTGTGATGGACTTTACTGATGGTAATATCCTTGAAGATATTCTCTGACACAAGATCCAACATTCGCCATGACCTGGGCTATACAGATGTACTCATGTCCAATACAAGTACACTCTCTACATAATGTGTAATATACCATAACCTCCTTTGTATTACTGTCAATGGCCCAGTGCCAGTACACTCTGTGACCCCATGACCTATGTAATGTTTCTCTGACTTTAATATTACTATCTATG
Source organism: Panulirus ornatus (assembly GCF_036320965.1). Taxonomy (NCBI): domain Eukaryota; kingdom Metazoa; phylum Arthropoda; class Malacostraca; order Decapoda; family Palinuridae; genus Panulirus; species Panulirus ornatus. Next base: position 47,903,601 of record NC_092230.1, on the reverse strand, counting down.
CACTATATCTGTGCATTATACTGTATCCTGTTTCAAGTACACACTCATACTCGGTGTATACGTAAATTGCTTGTTTATATTGTGTCACTGTCAAGTGTCACTCCACTTCCACATGTATCGCCATCAGTTTCAACTAAATGTGATGCATGTATCTTATGTTACATTTGTTGTGTAGAATACAAATGTTATGACCTATGATACAGCCAGTATCAACCTGCTCTCCTGTAACTGTATCTTATGTATCCTACACCTCCTTCCTCTGACTGGAGCATGCCTCTCTGGGTCCTGATATCCTCCTCCGGATAATCAGAGACTTCAAACGTCTTGGTGACATTACAGATGACTATCAAAACAGAAAGAGCCATGTCATCAAACATCTTCCACCCCCTCCGACGCCCAATCACCAACGACCATCGTTTGTGCACCAATCAGAGCTCGTCCACACAGGTATAGGAACAGTCCTTTATCTACCACTGTGAACGTCATGAATAAATGATGAACAAGTCCACAGCTACGCGAGCAAACATCACAGTTTTCTCTTAGGCTATGTGGCATGTCCACTACTGCAAGTATTCACCACTCAATATTCCCCTCCTGAATGTATCATGTCCATAAATATTCCTGTATGTCTGTCATCCTATCCAGATGCGCCCATCTCACTGGCTTATCCCAGCCGTGCAAATGTCCAGCCCCAGCTTGATCTTAAGCTTTTGCATGATTACTTAACTACAGTTATTATCATGACTTCCCACTTCTGTAATATCTGTAATACCTCAACTGTGTATTTTCAGCCGATGGTCTGTCTACACTCAACAAACACTTACATGTTTATCTATTCACACACACACACACACACACACACACACACACGTCCTGTATGGCTAGCACTACAGCTGTTGGTGCAGCTGTCTGCTGCACGCTCCTGCCACCACAGCTGATCATAACGTGATGAAATACGCGCTTCCTACAACCTTCCAGGTCATCGCCATCATTAACGACCAGCGAGGAACTGGTTGACCAACGTTGAGAACAGGAAACTAAAGCTTACATAAAGACAGCCTTGATGGTGGCCTGAGATTTTTGTCAACATGATCATGGAGAAGGAATTACCATGATAGCCATGATGGAGGGAGGGTACGTGGCTAGGGGGTAGGGGGAGGGTCCATGGCTAGGGGGTAGGGGGGAGGGTCACACAGCGTACAGTGGGTACAGTACATGTACGTGGGAGGGTGGCAAGTGGACCCCAGTGGGCCCAGAGACCCAGAAGGCCCTCCTGCCGTCAGAGCAAGCAGGTGTGGGCCACATCAAACGTGGACTGTGCCTTATGATGTGAACATGTGCTCATCCGGGTAACTGGTCCGCGCCGGACCCCGCGTACCGAACGGACCCACGGTAAACAGAATTAGGTCTCCCTGGTATTGGGCGGGAAGTGATGTGTGACCCGTGAGCCGGGGGTCACGTATGGTCCGTGAGGCGGGGGTCATGTATGGTCCGTGAGGCTATGGGGAGGGGGTCAGGTATGACCCGTGAGGCGGGGGTCTTTGACCACATGGAGCGGTGGGCGGGTGCGTCTCTGTAAGGGCCATGATGATGGTGGAGGGGAGACAGGTGGGGCGTCACTCCCCCAGGGGCAGACTCACGTAAACAATGGCTTGCTCCGCCACACTACACCTGGGGGGAAAGATACCCCCAAATAAAGATACCCCCAGATAAAGATAACCCCAGATAAAGATACCCCCAGATAAATATACCCCCAGATAAGGAACAGCGGTGCGGGGTGACGCAAGTGGACCCCCCCGGCTCCGGCACCCCCTGCAGGTACAGGTACCCCCAGCACGTGCAGGTACACCTGCAGGTACAGGTACCCCCAGCACGTGCAGGTACACCTGCAGGTACAGGTACACCCAGCACGTGCAGGTACACCTGCAGGTACAGGTACACCCAGCACGTGCAGGTACACCCAGCACGTGCAGGTACACCTGCAGGTACAGGTACACCCAGCACGTGCAGGTACACCCAGCACGTGCAGGAACACCTGCCCAGCCAGGGGCCGGATGTGGACAACACCTGATCACTCTAGTCTCCCCCCCCCACCCCACACACACACACACACACACACACACATACACACACACACACACACACACACACACACACACACACACACACACACACAATTCTCATTTACTATTTCCTATAATGTGAAAATCTAGTCCATTAGTATCATATCATTATGTCATAGACTTCTCGAGCAATATGAACACCGTCGCTTTTCCTTATCAAATCTCTAAGGCCAAGTATATCCAGGCACGGACGAACGATAACAGCCACCAGCACCAACGATAACATATGGGAAACGATAACATATGGGAAACATTTAGCTCATTACAATCACAGTCCACCTTCAGCAGCGGTTGCGCGACCTGCCAGGTCATCATGGGGTCAGTGAAGATGACCCCACCACCCCTCTCTTGCGACCCTGACGACCAGATTTCATAATACTAAAAGACAGATCAACAAGAGATGACCATACCTTCACCTCACACAGGTTCAGTCACACGAGATAACACACGAATACATTGCCTCCCGCTGTAATATACTAGAGATTATCGACACCTTCAGAACTGCACAAAGTCCTCGCTGATATCTGCCACACAAATTCTTCCCTGATATCTGTTATCAGTAAATAATCCAGTTTACCGCTTATCATTTATCATCGAACGCCTCTTGTCTGTCTTTTTCAGAATCCACATCAGAGAAGATGATCTTAGAAGCTGGTAAGGGGGAGCCTTCCCCCAGTGTTCAGCTTTCCAACAAAATTTCCAAGGCAGTGTATTTGCCCCATACACGGTGTCCTCTCTCTCTCTCTCTCTCTCTCTCTCTCTCTCTCTCTCTCTCTCTCTCTCTCTCTCTCTCTCTCTCTCTCTCTCTCTCTCACACACACACACACAAACACATCTTTCCGGCTGAGGGTTGGGCTCTGGGGGGGAGGGTGGGGGGGGGGGGGTGCACTCACTTGTCACTCGCAATTCCTAAACCAAGTCCTGACAGCTGACAACCTCATCACACACGGCGTGTCCCTCCCGCCCACCTGCCCCTGGCCGGAGCCCTAGGGGCGTGCTGATCCATGAATTTAGAGAAGACAATGGATGTTGTCCCATCCCCAGATCCCAGAGGCAAACAATACAAATCTCAGGTTTCTCGAAAACAATTTGAGTCCATCACGAGCGTTGAGGCCTCCCAGACCGAGCCGTCCAGACGATATGTGTGTCCGTGATACCTCGAGGTCACACGGGATGAGGCCACGATTGTTGACGACGACCGTGAGGCCACGTCTGGTGATAAGGGTGGGGAGATAAGCCGCCTCCCTCCCAGCCGTACGCTCCCCATCTCCCCGACGCCCTGGCTGACCCCAGCTCTTGTCATCGCACTGAAGGGCTTCAGACTCAGAGGAATCCGTTACAAATGTATCTGATAAGACGAATGTCTACTACTATCTACAACAGTACGACGAATAACTACAACAGTACGACGAATAACTACAACAGTACGACGACTAATTAAAGTAGTACGACGAATAACTACAACAGTACGACGAATAATTACAGTAGTACGACGAATAACTACAACAGTACGACGACTAATTAAAGTAGTACGACGAATAACTACAACAGTACGACGAATAATTACAGTAGTACGACGAAAAACTACAACAGTACGACGAATAATTAAAGTAGTACGACGAATAACTACAACAGTACGACGAATAATTAAAGTAGTACGACGAATAACTACAACAGTACGACGAATAATCAAAGTAGTACGACGAATAACTACAACAGTACGACGAATAACTAAAGTAGTACGCCGAATAACTACAACAGCACGGCGAATAACTAAAGTAGTGCGACGAATAACTACAACAGCACGACGAATAACTAAAGTAGTACGACGAATAACTACAACAGTACGACGAATAACTAAAGTAGTACGACGAATAACTACAACAGTACGACGAATAACTAAAGTAGTACGACGAATAACTACAACAGTACGACGAATAACTAAAGTAGTACGACGAATAACTACAACAGTACGACGAATAACTACAACAGTACGACGAATAATTAAAGTAGTACGACAAATAACTACAACAGTACGACGAATAACTAAAGTAGTACGACGAATAACTACAACAGTACGACGAATAACTACAACAGTACGACGAATAACTAAAACAGTACGACGAATAACTAAAGTAGTACGAATAACTACAACGGTGCGACGAATAACTAAAGTAGTACGACGAATAACTACAACGGCACGACGAATAACTAAAGTAGTACGACGAATAACTACAACAGTACGACGAATAACTAAAGTAGTACGACGAATAACTAAAGTAGTACGAATAACTACAACGGTACGACGAATAACTAAAGTAGTACGACGAATAACTACAACGGCACGACGAATAACTAAAGTAGTACGACGAATAACTACAACGGCACGACGAATAACTACAACAGTACGACGAATAACTACAACAGTACGACGAATAACTACAGTAGTACGACGAATAACTACAACAGTACGACGAATAACTACAACAGCACGACGAATAACTACAACAGCACGACGAATAACTACAACAGTACGACGAATAACTACAACAGCAAGACGAATAACTACAACAGTACGGCGAGTAACTACGAGTAAGACAGATATCAACGAGAGTAGGACGACTATCTACAAGTAAGAGGAATATTCACAAGAGTAAGACTACTGTCTACGACAGCAAAACGTACATCTACGAAAGACAGACGATCATCTACGAATACCAACTCGAGCAGGAAAATCTGTGGGTTCTATACAACAAGTGAGGTCAGTCAGGCGTGACCTCATGGCACCTGACCAGGTGGGTCAACATGAGTGAGCATGAGTGTCGGAAGAAGAAGGTGTTACTGTGCTCGCATGGCAACACAGACGTGTGTATACACATGAGGAACCAATGGATGCTGACGGAGAGGCTACCCTCCACACCCAACCCTACATCCCTGTCGTCAGTTTACATCACCTGTACTGCACGTCCTCACTCTTAATCACAGTAACCGTGAGACGTATACGACGAGGTTAAGTTTGAAGCGCAGGTTACAGTTTTATAAAAGAGAATCGTTACCCACTCAAATGATTCACCAAGTGCGGAAAAGGGTAGTTTGGTTCAATACAACGAAGCTATGACAAAAATCTCATCATCATTTTTTCTAACGTCTGTATTCATGAATGAAGACACAACGCATGTCCCGAATCCAGTTTCACTGCTAATGAAGGTAAAGTCTCTAAAACGTAATGACATAAAAGTTAAACAGCTGCCAATTAATAAGCGGAATGAAAGTAAACAAAACGGCAGGTCCTGATAAGTTTGATTTAAACATAACGAAAGAAACGAAAAATGAGACACTTAAGTCCTTACTTGCTCTTTTCAGTCACTTGCTACAGGGAAAGTTCCAGATAAATGAAAGTTTGCCATTGTAACACCGATATTACAAAAAAAATAGTACAAGTCAATAACCCGGATCTTATCGCCGTATCAGCTTTACGTCTGTATTTGGAAAACTTATGGAAACCATCATCAGTGATAAAACTGTAAACTATTTAGAGGACCACCACTTCATAAACGACTCTCTTCCACGAAATCGTTCACGTATGATAAATATGTCTGAAATCTTTCATGATCTAATCAACACGTAAGATAAAAGTAAAGCAGGTGATGTCATCTTTTAGATTTTCAAAAACCATCCGATATGGTTCCATATCAAAGGTTACTAGCGACAGTTCAGTCACATGGTACTGATTGAGTTGTACTTCAGTGGTAGGGAAAGTGACTGACAGACCGTAAACAGAGATTAATGCTTAAGCTTCAGGACGATTAGAAGCAACACGTGGTGTGCCACCGGGATCAACCTTGAGATCAGTCCTCCCTCTTATACAAATATCGATGATACTGATAATGAGCTCCAATATAAGATATAGAAATTCGCAGATGATGCAAGACTGGAAAATAATTCTACAAATGACATTGAATGTCTACAGCTTCAAACTGCTGTGCTCAGGGCTAATAGGTGGCAGATGAATTCTGATATCAGCAAGTGTTGTTTTATATATCGATAGTAAAAAGGAGGGTAAGCTACAGTATGAATTCCGCCGAACTGCAAAGGGCAAACGAGGGAAAAAGAGTTGGCCGTAATAATCTCTGGTGACCCAAACACAAGTAAACAGAGCACAGAAAAAAAAATGGATTTACAGGAAGGGCTTTCGAATCTGAGTCCAGGGTAAACATCTTCACTCTTAACAATTCACTGATGTTACACTATTTTGAATACTGTGTTCAGTTTTGGTCACCCTACTTGAACAAAGACACAGACAGAATGGAGAAAGTATAGTGTCGAGCTACCAAGATGACTCCCAGACTGAGAAACAAATCCTATGCCAACTAAACGACTTATATCTCATTACCTTAGAAAAGGGAAAGTAAAGAGGTCTCATACAGACCTTCAAAATGATGGAAGGCTTTGATGATCTCGATCTAAAAGCTCCTTAAAGGCTCGATTTGTCTGCTTTCGCTTAAAGTAACAGCTACAAATTCGTGGGTAAACATTTTACCTTGAATGAAGCGAAGTACCTTTCCTTCAACAGGGTTGTTGACACAGGGAATTGTTTACCAATTAGAGCGGTTGAGAGCAGCACAACAGACATGTTTAAGAACAGATTTGATAAATATTTCCTTTCAAGTCTGTTAGCACTAACGGTGTCTGCGCCTCCTGAGTTACATAACCAGCCTACAGGTTCTTCTTAAATCACGTTTAAGCCTTTCTGCTCGTACCATACGAATCTCAGACTTCCTGATCTTTTCCATCACCACAAACAGCCTCGGAAGGACCCAGTGCTGGTCTACTGCTGCTGGACTTTCTCCGTATTTCTCTGTTAGCACTGAAGCAAACAAGTGCTGCAGAACACGGGGGGTGGAGGAGGAGGGTCATGTTGTGCCTTCATCAGCTCAGTCCACCACCCTCCCTCTCCAACGTCAGGCTCCACCACATCATCTGTTGGCACGCACCATGCATGACAGCAGTGTGGTGTGACCCTGCCTGACTGTCCTCAGCAACCCTGGCTGGTATAACCTGCCTGACCCCAATGACCGTGTGTAACCTCAGTGATCTTACCTGACCTCAGTAACCCTGTCTGGCCATGCTGACCCTACCTGACCTCAGTGACCCTGTCTTACTTCAAAGACCCTCACTGACCTCAATGATCCAGCCTAACCTTAATGGCCCTGTCTATACAAAGGTTATGGCTGACCCATAACCCATGCCTTCACCCGGTCATGACCCAGAGAAGACGCCGCTCCTCCTGGACCTGGGGAACGAGGAAGAGGTCAGCCCCTGACCCCGGGAAGGAGCCCCCACCATGCAGGCAACTTCTCGAGAATTTGGAGGTTGAGCAGCACCTCACGAGTGGCGTGTGAGGGGCTGTGTGTGGAGTCCCTGAATCTGAAATCGTTTGCATATTAAGCCATTTATTTTTTTTAGCTCAATAGGAGTATATTTTTTCGCAACCAAAAGGCAACACTGTCAGTGTCAGCTAATATAAGGCTGTGTTTTAAATTGTGTCCCACGGCAGATGGTATTTCTGTGTCAACAAGTTTCATTTCTGTTATTCTCATCAACTTGGGGGAATAATTCAAGATCTTGACCACTCTCGGAGCCGAGGGAAATGATCTTACTATCAGGCAAGGAAGTCAGCCAAGCCAGCTGCGCCGGACTGTCATTAACCTCAAACAAAGCCAATTAGAACAACGAGGGAAACGAACAATGATGTACATGAAGGAGCGAACTCGATGGTATACAGTGCTGATCATGAGGGATCACACACCCGCCTGGAGGGATTTAGATCCTCATGGTGGGAGGGAGTCATGGAGACACAAGTTCTTAAGAGGGTGCAAGAAAATATCTGACACGGATGAGGCCCCACGAGTGTAGACGCATGTCTGTCATGGCAGGAAAACTTTACCTCTTGAATATGGCATTGCTAATACAACGTAATCTCTCATCCGTAAAATCCAAGAAGTGAGATATAACACTGATAGTTAAAGGTCTGTTGATCCGTATGTCTGAGATATTAATAGGCCAAGCCCTTAAATCCGGCGAGAGATAATATATCTATAAAGATGTGACCTTCCTGTGGCATCCTTTCCTCACCCACCTTGTATCCGAAAGATGGCGACACACACGTACAGAGATGCCCTCATGATACACTCTTACCGGTGAGAGATAGCCAGAACTCTTGGCTGGAGATAGCCAGACCCCCGCTGGAGATAGCACCTGGCCCAGCAAACAGATAATGACATGAGCCGTGGCAAGCAACACCTGCGTCACACGATTCTCCATAAAAAAACCATCCGATGTTACACAACTCGATGGTCTGTATAGACTTCCTATCCAATCGTTTATGGTATATTTTGTGTATCTGAGACGGTTATTTCATCTATATTCCTATAATAAACGGGTGCACTGGATGACTTACATACGGCGAGTGATAAAGAAAATATATAACAAATATGAATATTTCACCAACTGTCACTTCCCAGAATAATGGAAAGAAGCAGTTGCCGGGTATCATTTTTCTTTGTGCTGGTACAACATGAAAAGCTATTGTTTGTATTGTTTCAATATTTAAAGATGCTACTGAATGAAAGGCAAAACAATACATTCACACAAATCTGGGTGTAGCTTACGCCTCCCTACTTGCATAAGCAATAAGGTTACAGATATTATGGCTGGATGGTGGTAGTTGGCATGTCTTTATAGTGAGCGTAATTAACCATGTGAACTTTACGCTGATGGCGACGCCGCACGCTCATTGGCCCTCCACCTCTTCACTATTCTCTACCATCGTACAACTTGTTACATCTGTTTATCTGTCTACATTTGCTCGGACATGATCCATTCCTTCATCCACCACGCTTACATTCTAGTACTTGTTTTCATCTTTTATTATCATGGTTCTTGCTTACTTTGCATATCTATGTTCTCTGCTCTAACCCAGCAGCAGCTGTCCAAGACTTAAGGCTTCACTACGTGTGTGTGTGTGTGTGTGTGATTATTAATGGTCTATTATCTCTTAACCTTGTATGTAAGTACCTTTGTCTTTACTTCTACACACACACACACACACACACACACACAAGACAGCCTAAGCCAGCACTTATCCACCAACTTAGAGAGAGAGAGAGAGAGAGAGAGAGAGAGAGAGAGGATGAGCACCTAGGGGAGGTGTAGGGGGACTGCCATGCCCAAAATTCGAACCCCATCAGGAGGTTTGTGTGTGTGTGTGTGTGTGTGTGTGTCGGGGTGAGGGTGCTAGGGAGGGGCTTCCATATGATCACGAGAAGTAGGCCTATAGGGGATTGCCAACCTCGGGGGCTTCCCTCATATGCCAGGAGTACTTATCTACCCACCTATCTACTTATCTATTCTCCAGCACCCACGATGACATTTTGCCCCAGAGGCGAGTGTAGCGCGTAGCGCCTGCCGACCGTCTTGCTTGCTGACTACAACTGTTCCTCTCCGCAGCCAGGAACATTCCACCACAGCCACGCCTGGCTTCATCTGGGACTGACTTCAACCATAAGTCAAGTTTTCTTTTAAATGTTTCCGTAGTTGTCCAAACATGACTCATATTTCACCAGATAATGCTGTATTATCTTTCCATTTTCTTCTCTGGATTCCTCTACGAATTTTCTTTCTCATATCCTTTTCCCACATGCGCTTCGTCGTGTATAACCGCTACCTCACATGCCTGCAACTCCAGGGCAACAATCTTCATAGCCTCAGTGTGCTGCCCTGCACACATCATCCACCATCTCTCCCTTCATTATTCCTGTACAGTCTGAGTGGTTTCCAAGTGTCACGATGGATGATAGGTTCCACGCCCTCCATCTTGCTGGATAATAGGTTCCACTCCCTCCATCTTGCTGGATGATGGGTTCCACTCCCTCCATCTTGCTGGATGATAGGTTCCACTCCCTCCATCTTGCTGGATGATAGGTTCCACTTCCTCCATCATGCTGGATGATAGGTTCCACTCCCTACATCTTGCTGGATGATAGGTTCCACTCCCTCCATCTTGCTGGATGATAGGTTCCACTCCCTCCATCTTGCTGGGTGATAGGTTCCACTCCCTCCATCTTGCTGGGTGATAGGTTCCACTCCCTCCATCTTGCTGGGTGATAGGTTCCACTCCCTCCATCTTGCTGGATGATAGGTTCCACTCCCTCCATCTTGCTGGATGATAGGTTCCACTCCCTCCATCTTGCTTGTGAAGTATTTCTCAATCGTCTCGAACCTGTTTACTTGTCAGGTGACTGGTGACGCTCCCCTTCCTCAACCTTTCTTCTCCTGTGACCAGTAAACATTTCCACCATTAGTTTTCTTCTCTCGTTGTGAAGGGTCTCATTGTCATACCACTCGCTGCTGTTCGTGATAACAGGTTGTTATCACTGTGTTGCTTGACTTCAATAATAGCAGGTTGTTATCAGTGTGTCGCTTGACTTCAATAATAGCAGTTTGTTATCAGTGTGTTGCTTAACTTTGTGTTTCATTTATGACAACACCTGTGGATCGTCGAAGTGTTCCTCACCTTCTATGTCTTTCTGTGCTGGGCTTTGGTATGGTGTCCACGGTCTACTGTCAATCGTTCCATAGACCATAAACTTGAATTTCGCTTTCTTTAAATCGCAGCAGCTCTTCTTCTGCCTGGCGCAGGGAGTCTGTGTCTGTGTGTTCTGATCCTATTGCTTCACTGATCCTACTGCTTCACTTCCTCTGTAGTGACTGGCTCATGGCCCTGTAGTGAATGGCTCATGACCCTGTAGTGAATGGCTCATCATCCTGTAGTGACTGACTCATCATCCTGTAGTGACTGGTTCATCATCCTGTAGTGACTGGTTCATCATCCTCCTGGTTCAATATTTCTTTATGTATATTTTCTCTGAGAGAGAGAGAGAGAGAGAGAGAGAGAGAGAGAGAGAGAGAGAGAGAGAGAGAGAGAGAGAGAGAGGCATAGCAGGTACAACGTATCATATCAAGTAACCCAGAAATTGTCATTATGTTGATTAATGTTACGGTCACCCTTATGTGCGCTACGTGCTGACCCACGGTGCTGAGCCACGGGTCAAGGTGCTGACCCCAGGGGCCGTGATGCTGACCCCAGGGGCCATGATGCTGAGCCCAGGGGCCATGATGCTGAGCCCAGGGGCCATGATGCTGAGCCCAGGGGCCATGATGCTGAGCCCAGTGGCCCACCAACTTCACACCAGGTCCGGTCTGGATCAGTGTGGAGATGGGCACGTGGAAGACGACCTGTGTCACCACACACAAGACGGGCCGCAACACAGCGTGAGGACCTGTTGCCCAACACTGGCATGTATGGTGGCGGGAGGACCACGTGAGGACCTGTTGCCCAACACTGGCATGTATGGCGGCGGGAGGACCACGTGAGGACCTGTTGCCCAACACTGGCACGTATGGCGGCGGGAGGACCACGTCATCTCGGGGAAGTAAAACTAATGCCACCACCGGTTCCAGGCCCCAGTGGGCCATACTCCCAAAAGCCACCGGTTCAAGGATGCGAGCCTTACGACGCCTGCCGCCAGGGGAGGGTGCTGCCCCAGCAGATGGGGCACTGCCGGCTACACAGGTCACACACACACACACACACACACACACACACACGCACACACATACACACGCACACACACACACACACGACCATCCAGGTAGGGTGTTTGTACCCGAGGAAATGAGAACATCGGTTTTACTGTGTGATATACAGTGTGGCCCTTCAGGTTGACCAGGTGACCTGCAGCACCAGGTTACCTGGCATGGCACCTGGTAACCTGGGATTACAGTAACGTCACCTTGCGCTGCATGCGTCAAGCCTGCGCTCTACCACTCACTCCTCTTACGAAACCTCGGGTCAGACATTCTTGACCGGCACCGACAGCCATGACCTTACCCCCCCCTTCCCCACCAGGAGTGTGCCCCCCCCCCCCCCCACCCTGAATCATGCAGGGATTTAATCATGACACAAACTGGTCCGGGATTTCAAGGTCACGCTGGTGTTACATAAGACCTTCACAGCCCTTGGCATCATCACTTCCAGACACGGTAACCTGGTCTGGCCTTCTGTGTGATTTGATGATGTAAGAGAACAGCGGCTGGCAGTAAGATAACAGCTGCTGACAGTAAGATAACAGCTGCTGATAATAAGATAACAGCGGCTGACAGTAAGATAACAGCTGCTGGTAGTAAGATAACAGCGGCTGGTAGTAAGATAACAGCTGCTGGCAGTAAGATAACAGCGGCTGGTAGTAGGATAACAGCTGCTGGCAGTAAGATAACAGCTGCTGGTAGTAGGATAACAGCTGCTGGTAGTAAGATAACAGCGGCTGGTAGTAAGATAACAGCTGCTGGTAGTAAGATAACAGCTGCTGGTAGTAGGATAACAGCTGCTGGTAGTAAGAAAACAGTTGCTGGCAGTAAGATAACAGCTGCTGGTAGTAAGATAACAGCGGCTAGTAGTAGGATAACAGCTGCTGGCAGTAAGATAACAACTGCTGGTAGTAGGATAACAGCTGCTGGTAGTAGGATAACAACGGCTTGCAGTAAGATAACAGCTGCTGGTAGTAAGATAACAACTGCTGGTGGTAGGATAACAGCTGCTGGTAGTAGGATAACAGCTGCTGGTATTAGGATAACAGCTGCTGGTAGTAAGATAACAGCGGCTGGCAGTAAGATAACAGCGGCTGGCAGTAAGATAACAGCTGCTGACAGTAAGATAACAGCGGCTGACAGTAAGATAACAGCTGCTGGTAGTAAGATAACAGCTGTTGGTAGTAAGATAACAGCTGCTGGCAGTAAGATAACAGCGGCTGGCAGTACGATAACAACGCCAGGCAGTAAGATAATGGCTGAAAGCAATAACATTACAGCTGCTGGGAGAGATAAGTACTTACTTACTTATTTACGGCGGGATTTTATCAAAAGACAGGGCAAGGGCGAGCGCGTGGGGCTCACCGCAGGAAAATATAGTGTTATGGGTAGCGAGTCGTGTGAGTTTGATGTTGTCAAGTGCTATGTGGTAGATAGAGGGGTATCTGTGGACTGAATACCACCTACCCATAGAAAGAGAAGACACACACCTGGGCCAAAGGAGCTGATCTCGACAGCCACTGAAGTGATGGCTCACTGCGCAGCCGGCGCTAACCCTCCCGATACCCAGGCGGGGGCCGTAAAACCCAAGAAACAAAAACTGATCGGTGGTTCCCTACCACCTACCTGAGAGAGAGAGAGAGAGAGAGAGAGAGAGAGAGAGAGAGAGAGAGAGAGAGAGAGAGAGAGAGAGAGAGAAATGAGATGCATATTTTGACTAATTTTGGTCTGACATTCATCATATTAGTTTCTAACTCTACAAACTCAACAATGTTCCTCATCAAACTTTAAAATGTAATGAGGAAAGTTGGGCCACGCACTGCAGGCAGGACTAACACAAGAACTAGTGGTTGACTTCAGTCAAAAAGTCAGGAGTTTATATTTCCTTCTTGCATGCAGACAAAGCAAGTGGGTGGAGCCTAATCTATGCCCGCCTACAGGTTCATCATCTACCAATCAGAATCTAAGCAAGTGGGTGGAGCCTAGTTTATGCCCACCTACTGGTCCATTATCTACTAATCAAAACCTAAGCATGAGGGTGGAGCCTAGTTTATGCACGCCTACAAGTCCATTATCTACCAATTAAAACTTAAGCAAGTGGGTGGAGCCTAGTTTGAGCCCGCCTACAGCTCCAACATCTACCAATCAAAACTCTAGACGTATGCGGGTGGAGCCTAATACGTGCCAGTCATCTGCAAATCAAGACTCAAGTAAGAAAGTCATCTTTACTCCACCTTGACACCTCCTCCAGACCACCAATCACGCCACAGCTTTCTAATCGTTAAGAGAAGGTTGAGCCACACGATTGGTCGCGACATACCTGGGGAAGAGAGAGAAACAAGATCTTAAACGAGCTATGATCTAACATGGGAAATCTTTCCTAATTATCAACTCTAAATGTATGAATGTTGGACTGTGTCAACTCCAGCGAAGCTGCGCACTACCGCTCAACTACCCTGAACATGCGCATACGACTGTACTCCCCGGGAAAGTGTGCAGCAAGACTGGTATACAGTGAAGGTGCGCAGTAGGACTAGACTATGGTGAAGGTGCGCAGTATGACCTCCCGGAGGCTGACCAGGCCTCTTCTTGTTATCTCCAGCCAAGGCTTCTCTTGTCTCTTATCTTAAGATTACAAAAACCTGCACCGTCACTGTTGATCACTATAACCCCCCCCCCCCCCCCCAACACACACACACACACACACACACCAGCTGGAACCTGGCCGGTAAAACTGTACAGTGTACAACAACGTGGGATAACTGTCCCATGTGTACAATGTTCACAGTTGTACACAGGCATGTGTGAACAACCATGTGCACCGAACGAGGAGGGAGTTCTACCCTGGTGGAGCCCCATCTCTTGAACTTTATCTACTCTCGTACTTCTTGAATTTCTGTACTACGTTCACATTCCAATTATCCTCCATCCACCCAATAACTCAAAAGCTAAGGAATATATATATATATATATATATATATATATATATATATATATATATATATATATATATATATATATTTTTTTTTTTTTTTTTTTTTTTCATACTATTCACCATTTCCCGCATTAGCGAGGTAGTGTTAAGAACAGAGGACTGGGCCTCTGAGGGAATATCCTCACCTGGCCCCCTTCACTGTTCCTTCTTTTGGAAATTGAAAAAAAAAAAAAAGGGGAGGATTTCCAGCCCCCCGCTCCCTCCCCTTTTAGTCGCCTTCTTCGACACGCAGGGAATACGTGGGAAGTATTCTTTCTCCCCTATCCCCAGGGATATATATATATATATATATATATATATATATATATATATATATATATATATATATATATATATTCTTTTTGCTTTGTCGCTGTCTCCCGCGTTTGCGAGGTAGCGCAAGGAAACAGACGTAAGAAATGGCCCAACCCACCCCCATACACATGTACATACATACGTCCACACACGCAAATATACATACCTACACAGCTTTCCATGGTTTACCCCAGACGCTTCACATGCCCTGATTCAATCCACTGACAGCACGTCAACCCCGGTATACCACATCGATCCAATTCACTCTATTCCTTGCCCTCCTTTCACCCTCCTGCATGTTCAGGCCCCGATCACACAAAATCTTTTTCACTCCATCTTTCCACCTCCAATTTGGTCTCCCACTTCTCGTTCCCTCCACTTCCGACACATATATCCTCTTGGTCAATCTTTCCTCACTCATTCTCTCCATGTGCCCAAACCATTTCAAAACACCCTCTTCTGCTCTCTCAACCACGCTCTTTTTATTTCCACACATCTCTCTTACCCTTACGTTACTTACTCGATCAAACCACCTCACACCACACATTGTCCTCAAACATCTCATTTCCAGCACATCCATCCTCCTGCGCACCACTCTATCCATAGCCCACGCCTCGCAACCATACAACATTGTTGGAACCACTATTCCTTCAAACATACCCATTTTTGCTTTCCGAGATAATGTTCTCGACTTCCACACATTCTTCAAGGCTCCCAGAATTTTCGCCCCCTCCCCCACCCTATGATCCACTTCCGCTTCCATGGTTCCATCCGCTGCCAGATCCAGTCCCAGATATCTAAAACACTTTACTTCCTCCAGTTTTTCTCCATTCAAACTTACCTCCCAATTGACTTGACCCTCAACCCTACTGTACCTAATAACCTTGCTCTTATGCACATTTACTCTTAACTTTCCACGTATTCCCTGCGTGTTGTAGAAGGCGACTAAAAGGGAAGGGAGCGGGGGGCTGGAAATCTTCCCCTCTCATTTTTTTTTTTTTTAATTTTCCAAAGGAAGGAACATAGAAGGGGGCCGGGTGAGGATGTTTCCTCAGGGGCCCAGTCCTCAGTTCTTAACGCTACCTTGCTGAGGCGGAAAATGGCGAATAGTATGAAAAAGAAGATATATATATATATATATTTTTCTTTCATACTATTCGCCATTTCCCGGGTTAGCAAGGTAGCGTTAAGAACAGAGGACTGGGCCTCTGAGGGAATATCCTCACCTGGCCTCATTCTCTGTTCCTTCTTTTGGAAAATTAAAAAAAAACGAGAGGGTAGGATTTCCAGCCTCCCGCTCCCTCCCCTTTTAGTCGCCTTCTACGACACGCAGGGAATACGTGGGAAGTATTCTTTCTCTCCTATCCCCAGGGATAAAAGTATAAAAGTTATATATATCCGGGTACACACGTGTTGTTATGGGCTGTGATCACGCCACAGGTGCCATGTATTGAGGAATCAATTCATAAACCTGATTTTAATGATTTTATCAACTCCTTCTTTACAACTTTTCTGACCAGTTTCTTGCTAAACTTCATATCATGAATTCAAGGTTTCTAATGTTTTCTCAGAACTCGCCTCTCTAGATTCTGATACCACCATCTCCGTTGCCCTCCTCTGGACCTTCTCTACTAGCTCTGTGCTTATTTAGGTACGATGACCAAATTTTTATTATGTTATGTGAGATGGGAAGGGCGACTGAGGCCCGAATCAAGGCCATCCCATCAACGCAATATATATATATATATATATATATATATATATATATATATATATATATATATATATCCATCCTAGCCTGATCTAGTTACCTATTTTATCGACAAGCACCTAAGGGTGGATGAACAGCCGGGTTGACTGTGATCCGACTGCCGCAACCAGGATTTGAACCTATGCGGTCGACCCTGGGCGGCCCGTGAATAAGTCATGCCAGGGAACGCTATCCACTACACCATATTCTAGTTCTTGCCTCGTGTAGGATGTGAAGAGCTTGATGAATATTTTCATTATTTACATAACTGATTGTGGCTTTAATATCTGCCAAATGTCAGTTCGTCTCCTTTACTATCCTCTTAATGTGGGACTCTGGGCAGTAAGGTTTGGGACAACGCTTACACCCAAGCCCCTCTCACACCCACATTCCAGCACCTTATTTCCTGTGTGATGATATTAATATCAATGTCTTCATTACTTTGCAGTTTCACTCCTGTTGAATTTCACCAACCATATATCAGACCCACTCTTGGAGTTCGTCCAAGTCTCCTTGTAAGCTGAAGTAATCTTCCTCGTTTCTCGCCCCCCGTCATGACTCTGGCATCATCCGCAAACACATATTCAGGCACAAGTCCAATCCTTCTGGCAGGTCAATCACAAAGACCATGAGACAACAGACCCAGAACAGAACCCCGAGGTATGCAGATGGTGGTGACCTCGACCTAAACCAACCTAACGCAGTAGTCTTCCCTTTATATCCAGCTGATGGTCCACCATCTCCACCTTCCTCCTTGAGCACCAGCGTGGTAAATGCTCGCTGGCAGTCCGGTTGCAGATAGTTCACCCAGCCTTTCTTTCTGTCTGAGACAGAGCTCACTCTCTCGTAGAAATCTAAAAGGTTTGTTACACATGATTTCCTTTTCCCTGTAGCCGCACTGATCCACACTCCCTTATTTACCTTTGCTTTCTGAATACTTTTAACTGTAGTTTACACAGCCCACTAGTCAGGCAGACAGACCGGTGTGTGGTCCTGCATATCACCCCTACCAGTCCACTCTCTTTATGACAAGTATGACGGCTGCCCCCTTTCCAGTCTAACTTTCCTCCAGCGATATCTGAAACACAAGATGGTTTTTGAAGTGTTTCTGTACGCATCTCTAGTGTGTGTGTGTGTGTGTGTGTGTGTGAGATTACCTATATGTAATGACTCTCGTGTGGCAGTGTCAAATGCTCTCTGGCAGTCTAGACACAAACAATCTATCCAGCTTTCTCTTTCGTCCAATACACAGCTCACTCTCATAGAAATCTACGAACGGCCGTCACAAATGACCTCCTTTCCCTGAAGTGTCCAGTCTGGCGGAGGTACACACTCTCTCTCTCTCTCTCTCTCTCTCTCCTCAGCAGGATGTCATGCAATTGCTTCCTGATTATCTTTTCCAGAACTCTGAAGCCATCACTCGTCGGGGTGACGGTCTGTAGGTCAGGCCTTCTTCCTGTCTCCTTATTGATCAATTCCTCCCCATTTTCCTTGGCCTTCTCCCTGGACGTGAGGCCAGAGGTACCCATGTTCTTTGTCCCCTACTGTAAATTTCACCGAACGTTTCATGACAATGCCTCACTTCCCGGCGACAGAAATCCATTTCCCAACTGCTGTCACCACAGACTCTGCTAGATTTAAGTGTAGTTTCCACGATTAAATCTCTTTAAATCTTGTCTCATCTCAATTCTCTTAACATTCTCGTTCACCACATAATCAAACTTAAGCATTTAATGATCACTTTGACCGACTGGTGTATCATATGTGATCATACTATCCATGTTAGTATGTATGAAGCTAAGATCTAGTAATGATCAATCCCTCTCACTGAGACCACTCCCTCTTATCCTAGTGTGTTCATTAAAATGCTGGAGTTGGATGTTTTCCAGTACACACACACACACACACACACAGACACGCGCGCGCGCACACACTTAAGAACGTGAGTCTCCATGACGCGCTACCACAATAAGAATCCAATTCCTCCAGTGTTTCTCTTTATAACCTAAATCCCCATTATAAGTACCTTACCATCCCTGAGAAGTGCGTTTTACTGCTTCTTGTGTGTGTGTGTGTGTGTGTGTGTGTGTGTGTGTGTGTGTGTGTGTGTGTGTGTGATTACCTATTTGTACTACATGGGAAGTTTTACATTCGTGGGGTCCTATCACTCGAAAATTCTTTATTATACAGCTTAAATCTACGTCAGCAGTTTGCATTAAACATGTTCTCATCCACCACTCTTATAATATAAAAGTTCTTCTACACTTTTTTTTTTTTTTCACGAAGCTACTTGCCTAATTTCATGTTATATTTCTGGTTGCTCTGCCCTACATCCTTCGTGGAACTGCTCACCATCCAAGTCATCGATCTGTTTCAATAACTTAAAAGGTTGTGATCAGGTCACCCCTCACTCTGTGTGTGTGTGTGTGTGTGTGTGTGTGTGTGTGTGTGTGTGTGTGTGAGTGTGCGTTTCGGGGAGAGAGTTTTACAGTCATGTTGCCCCGTCTCTTAACCTTGTATATATGTACCATGTCTTCATTCCTAAGCATTTATGTAACACACACACACACACACACACACACACACACACACACAAACACACACACACACACACACATCCTGCCCCCGTACATCACACTAGACCCTGACATTCTCCAGTTGGTTAGAAACATCAAACTTCTTGGCGTCGCTATGGACGACGGTTTACTTTGGAAGAGACATGTCGTCAGCACCCCCTAGTCTCGTCACCGCCACTAAACAGCTACAGAGAGGAACTATAAAAAAAAAAAAAAAAAAATGCATAAAAGAGCATACAAAACCATTCTGGGCCCATCTTACACCACCTACCATGAGGCCCTCATCTGGCTGACCCTGTCCACCCTCTCCCACCAACACAGGCAGCTCACATGGCAATATGACAATAAACATCTAACATCCTCCCCCTTCTCCCCTCACCCTCGTCAGAGACACCTCCAACCCCCTCCCAGACAACCCACCACGGACCGCCGCTCGTCACCACAATCATCTGCCACTATATCAAGCTATAGCTCACGTGATTATCCAAAGCGAGGAAATGTCCATCCTCACCTTGATCATAAGCTCTTGCATGGTTAATTAACTTGTTACCATACTCTTCCAGTTCGGTAATATCTGTAATACCTCAACTGTGTATTTTCAACCGAAAAGCCTAAATACAATAAACCGTTATTCATTTACTTATTCATTATATTTATACACGCCAACCTAAGCCAGGTACCCATCTATCGACCAGCCAGCCCCAAGGAGAGGATGAACACCTGGGTTGGGTGTAGTCAGACTGCCACGCCCAGGATTCGAACCCAAGCGGGTCCAACCCTGGGTTGGCCTGCGGTGACTCATAGTCAGTAATGCTAACTCGTTAGCTTGGGATAGCGCGTAGCACTCAACCCAGGGAAAATTGAAGTTTAGAAGAGTAGCGTGAGCTAAACGTTGTTGAGTTCCTCAAGTGTGAGATAGAGTGTATATAATATTCAGCGAACAGAATGACAGCAACCCATTTTGTGATAGGCAGGAAGAAAAGACAGCAACCTGGTCCAGGGACTGGAACTCGACAACCACTGTAGTGCTGGCTCACTACGCCACCGTCACTAACCCTCCTGAGACCCAGGCAGAAGTGCGTGGATTTTTGTAGTTACCAATACAGGGTAGCGTGTGTAAGGATATGAGTATAGCGTAGCGTGTGTAAGGCTCCGAGTATAGGGTAGCGTGTGTAAAGCTACGAGTATAGCGTTAAGTAGCGTGTCCAGAGTTGCAACGGCAGTGTTCTCTTACATGAACAGTTCAGACGAGAAACAAAACCACTCAGACCATCACAGAATAGTTACATGACCTTAATTAGCAACCAAGGTATCCTAACGAAGCAAAATTCCCATCATTAAAACGTAAAAAAAAAATGAAAATAAAAAAGTTATACTACGAAATCACAGCACTGACTCCCAAGGCCGGCAACTAACAGGCCAGCGGCGTATGGATACAACCCGACCTGGCAACTGTTCTACAATATTTCATTACGCACGAAACGAATTTGTCTAAATTCTTCGTTCGCAAATGTTGCCTTATGCTGACGTATCCTCCACTAAGACCATTACGTACCAGTGTTCAATAATAATCTTGTTAATTTCTACTTTATTATTGACGCGGTTTTATGATCTACATTTTTGCAATGTAGATGTGAAAAAGAAAGAGATCAAGTGTGTTGGTAGAGACGTCAGCAGCTTTGGTGGACCCAAAACGTGATGGCCCGGAGACCATTTAACTTGTGGGCCACACACACCAGGTTTTTATGAAGAACAGCGGTGGTAAAACAAGGACATTCGAAAGGTCTGCCTCACGTGGAAGGTCTGTACGTATACCTTGAGCAAAGGAGACGTCCACGTCTTCTTAAGTGTAGCCAGTACAGGATATTGAAGTTGATTCTTAAGATATTCAAACCTCTTCCCCGAGTCATATTGGGGGAGGTAAACAGGTCCTGCCTCCATGACGGACCCAAAACTTTCTACATCACTAATGATGCGAAGTGTACAGCCTTGAGGACAGAGGCGCTAATGGTCTCTCTGTGTGTAACTAAGAGGTCAAGAACAGCATCTTTACTGCAGGGAATTTATAGATGACTGTAACTTGTGAGCCGGGCAGGAAAATGTAACAAGACGGTGGAATTTCCCGCTGTGTAACCAGGGAAAATCTTTGAGAAAAACTCCTAAACTGGAAGTGCTGCAAGTTGTCTTAGCTCCATAACAAGATTAGTTAAGAACTACTTTAAGACGGAGGATATGAAGCTTCGTCTGCACAACGTGAGGTATGTCAGCGTCTACTGCCGAGACGCTGGCCAGGAGCAGCAACTTAAGTGAGGCTGGCTGGCACGGGGAACAGCAAGCCAATTCTGCACACACCATCTTCTTACGTCTGCTGTCATAATCCTGAATGATCGCATTTGGTCACGGAGGAGGTGGAGGCGGTGGTGTGTGAGAGGGGAGGAACTTCCTAGTTAGGTTTTTACCCAGATTTCAAATATGACGCGTGTGTGTGTTCATGTCGTGCGCTACGAACGAACCCCATCCATTCTAGGCTACATGGTACACCGGATGTCTTAAGCACTAGGCTACAAGGTCACTGGCCGTCTTAGGCACGGACGAGCGTCAGCAAAAAAAAAAAATCAAGTTTGAGAAAGTGGACCAACAGAACGACCATAGCCATGTACGGATCTGGTGGATGAGCCTAACACACACACACACACACACACACACACACACTACCCCCGGCTCGATACATTGTAATACAACTTATTCACTGGTTCTGTATTCTCCAAACCAATCCTACGTTAAACTATAAAAGAGTTTAAGAGGTGAGTCTTAAAGTTACCTTCTCCTACGCAAGGAATAAAGACTAGTAAGTAGCCAGGATCGTAGCAGCAGCTCTCCCCGGTGGATCAACAACGATCAGCTGTGAGATGTAAACAAACTCGGGCGCCACGCTAGTCTTGTGTGCACTTCTTTAAAAACACTTCACTTTCATCTACTACCTCGAGTAAACTGATATAACTAAAAGACAATCGTAATAAAAACAAAACTTTTTAAGACACACAAATATTTCACAACGAAGTTTCTCGTCTCGCCACCACGTCAGCCGTAGTATGGCCAATACCTTCCACCACACTCCTCGCTGAAGGTGGCACATGGTAGCTTTATCGCAACAACACCTGCACATGTGTTATTCAAACAATTCTTCGTCCACAGTTGTTCTTCGGGGGGTGTCTGGGTGTCTACCTTCTGACACGTGCCACAGCCAGAAGGTTACTGTATACAAGTCTAACCTTAAGAGCAAGAATTCGTAATAACGAGAACGCGTTAAGAAATATAAACCTTCAACCGATTCACACGTTCCTGTTCACTACAGCGAGGTTCGACCATGCATATATGAAGTTCGCTGTAGCCAGGATGTCAAAACATGTTTCGTTATAACCAGCGTGTTAAACAAGGTTCGTTATAAGCCAGGATGTCAAACAAGGTTCGTTATAACCAGGGTGTCACACAAGGTTCGTTATAACCAGGGTGTCAAACAAGGTTCGTTATAACCAGGGTGTCACACAAGGTTCGTTATAAGCCAGGATGTCAAACAAGGTTCGTTATAACCAGGGTGTCACACAAGGTTCGTTATAAGCCAGGATGTCAAACAAGGTTCGTTATAAGCCAGGATGTCAAACAAGGTTCGTTATAACCAGGGTGTCAAACAAGGTTCGTTATAACCAGGGTGTCACACAAGGTTCGTTATAAGCCAGGATGTCAAACAAGGTTCGTTATAAGCCAGGATGTCAAACAAGGTTCGTTATAACCAGGGTGTCAAACAAGGTTCGTTATAACCAGGGTGTCAAACAAGGTTCGTTATAACCAGGGTGTCAAACAAGGTTCGTTATAACCAGCGTGTCAAACAAGGTTCGTTATGACCAGGGTGTCAAACAAGGTTCGTTATAACCAGGGTGTCAAACAAGGTTCGTTATGACCAGGGTGTCAAACAAGGTTCGTTATAACCAGGGTGTCAAACAAGGTTCGTTATAACCAGGGTGTCAAACAAGGTTCGTTATAACCAGGGTGTCACACAAGGTTCGTTATAACCAGGGTGTCAAACAAGGTTCGTTATAACCAGGGTGTCAAACAAGGTTCGTTATAACCAGGGTGTCAAACAAGGTTCGTTATAACCAGCGTGTCAAACAAGGTTCGTTATGACCAGGGTGTCAAACAAGGTTCGTTATAACCAGGGTGTCAAACAAGGTTCGTTATGACCAGGGTGTCAAACAAGGTTCGTTATAACCAGGGTGTCAAACAAGGTTCGTTATAACCAGGGTGTCAAACAAGGTTCGTTATAACCAGGGTGTCAAACAAGGTTCGTTATCAACGAGAAAGAAAAAAGTTGACTAAGCAACACGCGGAGGTAGGGAAGTTCCACATCCAGGACAGGTTTGGCTACCAGGTGGGGGGGACGGGGGAGCTGGGTGGGTAAGTGGATGGGTGCTACGTGGGTAGTGACCAGGTGACCGGCTATTCACGAGGTACTCAGTGGGTGGTAGTGACTCTCAGGGGAGGTCTTATCAATGTACGTGGGTGTTACATGGATGCACGCCGCTATGTGGAATGGGTAGGTACCTACTGTACGTGGGTGATACAGTAAGGTGACTCTCAAGTCTGGTAGTGGGTGGGGTCAGGGGAAGGCTAAATGGGACAAGTGCCCACGTAGGCAGGTGGTAAGTCATGTGTCGATGGATGCAAAAAATGAGCCAAAAGACCTAGTGGAGGGTAGTGCCCATGTAGATATAAACTAGTTGGGTAAGTGGTCATGTACGTCATCAGTAGTGGGTTAGGAAAAGGACAGCTGATCTACCAGTGAATGTTTTATTAAATCTGGGACAACAAGGCGAATGTTGCTAGGTGATTGCTGGGTGACCAGGGCAGTGGATAAGACGAATGTGCTAGGTGATTGCTGGGTGACCAGGGCAGTGGATAAGACGAATGTGCTAGGTGATTGCTGGGTGACCAGGGCAGGGGATAAGACGAATGTGCTAGGTGATTGCTGGGTGACCAGGGCAGTGGATAAGACGAATGTGCTAGGTGATTGCTGGGTGACCAGGGCAGTGGATAAGACGAATGTGCTAGGTGATTGCTGGGTGACCAGGGCAGGGGATAAGACGAATGTGCTAGGTGATTGCTGGGTGACCAGGGCAGTGGATAAGACGAATGTTGCTAGGTGATTGCTGGGTGACCAGGGCAGTGGATAAGACGAATGTTGCTAGGTGATTGCTGGGTGACCAGGGCAGTGGATAAGACGAATGTGCTAGGTGATTGCTGGGTGACCAGGGCAGTGGATAAGACGAATGTGCTAGGTGATTGCTGGGTGACCAGGGCAGTGGATAAGACGAATGTGCTAGGTGATTGCTGGGTGACCAGGGCAGGGGATAAGACGAATGTGCTAGGTGATTGCTGGGTGACCAGGGCAGTGGATAAGACGAATGTGCTAGGTGATTGCTGGGTGACCAGGGCAGTGGATAAGGTGAATGTGTAAGACGAGGTAAACGGGTAGATGAATGCTGGGTGACCAGGGCAGTGGTGGGTGTGCATGAGGAGGGAGGTGGGTAGATAAGTGCTAGGTGACCAGGGTAGTGGTAAGGTGACTGTGGTTGACGAGGCGGGTGATAGTGGCTGCTGGGTGACCAGGACAGTGGTGAGTGTGGGTGGTGACCCGGTAGGTGACTGCTGGGTGACCAAGGCGACAGTAAGGTGAGTGTGACTGACTCGATAGATAATTGTATCGACTCCTGTGTGACAGAATAGGTGATTCTTCACTTCCAGGTGACTAAGGCAACAATTTGAGGGATGACTAGCTGAAGTTACTTGGTGACAAACATTAACACGGCAGGTGAATGACTAGGTGACAGAAACATTAACATGACCCATCTGTAATAGGTAGGCTCCTATGTACAAGGCAGTCCCCACTGTACAAGGTAGTCCCCACTGTACAAGGTAGGCCCCATTGTACAAGGTAGTCCCCACTGTAAAATGTAGTCCCCATTGTACAAGGTAGGCCTCACTGTAGAAGGTAAGCCCAACTGTAGAAGGTAGGCTCAACTGTGCATGGTAGTTTCCGCTGTACAAGGTTGTCCTCACTGTACAAGGTAGGCCCCACTGTACAAGGTAGTCTCCACTGTACAAAGTAGTCCCCACTGTACATGGTAGACCCGAGGCTGTACAGGGCAGAGTGCTGGAGGCATGATCCATGTGTACATATGTGTGAGGAGGCTGCCATATGCACCTCTCGCCAGATACCTCGACCAAAATAAAAGCGTCAGACTCAGGAGTGGTGGAGGGCCAGTGCGCTGCTGCTGCTGCATCCAGCCAAGCCCAGTCAATAGCAGCAGCAGCAGTAGGAGTGCAGGCACGAGCAGCAGCAGCAGGCACCGTGCACATGTACTATCGACCAGCCACACCAGAGGTAAAGGTCTTCGTAATGTACTATACTTCCGGTCCTCCGTCTCCCTACCATCACCCCGCTCCCTTCATGCCCCCGCCCTCCACCATCACCCTCCATGCCCTCCATCACCACCACCCTCCATGCCCTCCACCACCACCCTCCATGCCCTCCACCACCATCCTTCCCGCCCTCTACCTCCCCCTCCGTGCCCTCCACTAACGCCCTCCGTGCCCTCCACTAACACCCTCCCCGCCCTATACCTCCCCCTCCGTGCCCTCCACTAACACCCTCCGTGCCCTCCACCCCTCCGAATTTAGGCCAACAGTACAGGTGTGGGTGGAGTCAGTGTTACCATGTGTCGTCATCATTGTCACAGCTCGTGGTTACACCCCCCAAATCCAACCCCCCATCCCCACCTCTGTTGCCACTCACTCTCCCCCTCACCCCACGTGCCGCCCCTTACCCCCCCCCCCATCTCTTTCGGTCTCATTCTCCACCACACAAGCCCGGGTCACCCCCCCCCCCCCATCCCAGCCACCACACTAGCCCGGCTCACCCCCAGCCACACCACTACTCCCCCTACTAACCCCAGCTCCGAGTCTCTCTGTAGCCTCGCCAGCCCTCCCGGCCCACACCACCAATCACCCCACAACCCCAGTGGAGGGTGTCCCCATACAGGTGTCACCAGTGGAGGGTGTCCCCATACAGGTGTCACCAGTGGAGAGTGTCCCCATACAGGTGTCACCAGTGGAGGGTGTCCCCATACAAATGTCACCAGAGGAGGGTGTCCCTATGCAGTTGTAACCAGTGGAGGGTGTCCCCATACAGGTGTCACCAGTGGAGGGTGTCGCCATACAGGTGTCACCAGTGGAGGGTGTCCCCATACAGGTGTCACCAGTGGAGGGTGTCCCCATACAGGTGTCACCAGTGGAGGGTGTCCCCATACAGGTGTCACCAGTGGAGGGTGTCGCCATACAGGTGTCACCAGTGGAGGGTGTCCCCATACAGGTGTCACCAGTGGAGGGTGTCCCCATACAGGTGTCACCAGTGGAGGGTGTCCCCATACAGGAGTACAGTACACATGTTATCAAGCTCCCCGACCCCCCAGCTTCCGTCCATCATGCGGCTGTGGCACAGTCCACAGCGAGTGTGGCCATGATGGCACCCACCTACCTACCTACCCACCCACCACCTGGACGTGTACAATCACCCAGGCACTCCACACCTCACAGTGATGGGTGTGTACACCACCTGGACGTGTACACTCACCCAGGCACTCCACACCTCACAGTGATGGGTGTGTACACCACCTGGACGTGTACAATCACCCAGGCACTCCACACCTCACAGTGATGGGTGTTTACACCACCTGGACGTGTACACTCACCCAGGCACTCCACACCTCACAGTGATGGGTGTGTACACTGTCATCCTGATCGGGACAGTCCTTGTGTCCTACAGGGGAAGATAAAGTATACACATGATGGTGGTGGCCTATGCTATGCCTGAGCAATACACTTCTCACGTCTACTGATGTGTGCTGGTAGGCCGATAGTACGTGCCAGGTCGGCTTACGTTATCAACACCCACACACCAGGCAAGACAGACTCACCCTCACCCCACCTCCACTCACTGTTGTCAACCCTACTGTATAACCACGTCCTCCACGCTCTACTGGGAACTCAACATCGTCAAAGTCTGCTTCAGAGCAGCTGCGACAGCTGTACAGGTGCCGTAATAATGTGGGCAGCTATGTCATATCCCGCCGTAATAATGTGAGCAGCTATGTCATATCTCCAGAGGTTGTATTCCTCCTAGGATGGACCAGTACCGACCGCATATAAATACCTGGGGTGTCTCATCCAACACCTCTCTCGTAACCACACTGGAATCAGAAACCTTCCGTCTCGTAAATATTCTCTCTCTCTCTCTCTCTCTCTCTCTCTCTCTCTCTCTCTCTCTCTCTCTCTCTCTCTCTCTCTCTCTCTCTTACGGTTATCATGTTTGTCACTGTTCTCGTGAGCCGTCTATATATATATATATATATATATATATATATATATATATATATATATATATATATATATATATATAGATAGATAGATAGATATATCCCCCTCCCTCCTCCCCCGGCCTCAAGCGTCTGGCCGCTGCTTCCCACTTGTTCTGTGCGGCGGGCGACCTGCCACTCGAAGATTGGCCGTTACAATACGTAGGTTGGTAAATAGGAAGAAAAACAAACTGCGTATCTGTTACACTTATCACATCATGCACATACATTACATATGTTACTCTCGGTACAACAGTGTACCATCAGTACCATACTGTACCGTCAGACAACACTGTACCATCAGTACCCCATTGTACCGTCAGTCAACACTGTACCATCAGTACCATACTGTGCCATCAATACCCAATTGTACCGTCAGACAACACTGTACCATCAGTACCACACTGTACCATCAGTATCACACTGGGGACCACCTGTCACACCCTCCCATGTACGTGAACTGTACCCACTGTAAGTTCGCTCTGTGCTTGCTTCCACCTACACCCTGGCCATGGACCCTCCATCTACCCCCTGGCAGTGGACCCTACACCACCAGGCAGTGGACCCTCCACCTACCCCCTGACCATGGACCCTCCATCTACCCCCTGGCAGTGGACCCTCCACCTACCCCCTGGCCATGGATCCTCCCTCCACCCAGGCTATCATGGTAATGATGCCTCTCTATTTTTAGACAAATGGCGATATGCAAAACAGTCATTAAAGAATACTTCGCGTGGGTGGTGTGTGGTAGTCGTGGCAACAGTGGTGTTCCCTTGTGGTCGTACCTCCTGTGGGTGGTGGTGGTGGTGTGTGGTGGTCATGGCAACAGTGGTGTTCCCCTGTAGTCGTATCTACTGTGGGTGGTGGTGGAGGTGTGTGGTGGTCGTGGCAACAGTGGTGTTCCCTTGTGGTCGTACCTCCTGTGGGTGGTGGTGGAGGTGTGTGGTGGTCATGGCAACAGTGGTGTTCCCCTGTAGTCGTATCTACTGTGGGTGGTGGTGGTGGTGTGTGGTGGTCATGGCAACAGTGATGTTCCCCTGTAGTCGTATCTACTGTGGGTGGTGGTGGAGGTGTGTGGTGGTCGTGGCAACACACAGTGCACGGCGAGATCATGAGCTGATATCACTCCACCACAGGACGACCACACGGCCTCCTCTAGTTACACGCGCCCTCCCTCCTTCCGTGACCCTACCCTCTACCCTCTGAGAGAAGCGATGGAACTGGAGGGATGGGAAGAAGTACTGATGGAAATGGGTAATGGGGTGACGGATGGGGGGTCGGTAATTGGTTGGGTGGCCTCTTACCTTCTGAGGAGTCTCCATAAATTGAGAGTCATTATCATTATCATTATTATTATTATTATAATTATTATCATTATTATTATTATTATAATTATTATTATTATTATTATTATTATTATTATCCTTATTATCATTATTATTATCTTATTATCATTATTATTATTTCTACCGTATGTAATAGGAGGAAACCTATAGTGGGGACTCGTACAGCTCAATGGCTGCTCTCCACGCTGGAGCAGGATAAGCTGGACTCCTTTTGGTCATGAAAATCGTCAAAGTTGTCGCATTTTTTCTCCACCTACAGTGATACAGCCTCGTCGAAAATGACTTCCCAGTGGACATTCTCTCCCACTGAACAACTCACCAATCACTCAGGCCATAGCATATGTCACACGACTGACATCCACTTCCCACATCTGTAACAAAAACACATAAGCAACACATACAATATATGTCCTCAGAACACTAAAAGGCACCAGACTCGAACATGAGAAAGGATCTCTCAACATCTTATTCCAAACAATTCATCCGCTCCAACTCTAAACTACGCCTCACCTGCCTGGACGTCCAACCTCTCGAAAAGCAAATATAACGAACCTTCAAATCACATAAAACAGTGAGCTCAGAACTATTACTGGCTGCTTAACAACCACAGACATTCAACATCTTCACCGTGAGACAAAGTTCCTTCTAATAGACTCACCTCAACATGCTCAACACTCAGTTCCATGGGACAACACCAGACCTCCCTCCCTCCCACCCTGACTGATCTATAGCTAATCACCGACTCCCCAGTAGAAATGAAAAGTTGACCCCTGCCTTCCACTTCAGTAAACTCTACTCAGATCCCCCCACTCGTCCACACTAAAACAAACATAACAGTGAGAAAACACACACACACACTGAAATAACCCGACATGCACTAAACAACCGACCTCCCAACTCAGTCTCAAACTCCAACCCACCAGACATACACCCGTCAGAAACCACACTCCCCAGACAAACACGAGTCACACTCCCCAGACAAACACGAGTCAGACTCCCCAGACAAACACGAGTCAGACTCCCCAGACAAACACGAGTCACACTCCCCAGACAAACACGAGTCACACTCCCCAGACAAACACGAGTCAGACTCCCCAGACAAACACGAGTCACACTCCCCAGACAAACACGAGTCACACTCCCCAGACAAACACGAGTCAGACTCCCCAGACAAACACGAGTCAGACTCTCACGCTTATGGTCTGGACATCATCCATGACCACATCACAACAAACACCGTCTCAACATATCCCAAGACCCTTCATATATGTCCACCATTACTACCATAGAGAAGACACCGAACACTTACTGCACAGTTACTCTGAACATAGACGCACACACATCACAACACTACGACCTATGGTCCCAACCAGAAGACGTGGCCAGCTTCCAAGGCGCTACAGGAACCTCATAAGGATAAAAGGGACTCCTGGGAAAGAAAAGTACATATATATATATATATATATATATATATATATATATATATATATATATATATATATATATATATATATATATATATGTAAAACCTTGAAATGGTGCGGACGATTTTTTCCCAATTATCAAACAACCATTATTGAGTGAACTCCCCATTGATAGCGTCGAACCAGTGTACTGTAATATCAGAGGCGAGAAGGACAAACCAGTGTACCGAGTGCGCCAGTGAGGCAGACAACGTGACAAACACACTCCTCTGTTGCCACAGCCCACTCATGACGCAGCGCAACCACCCACAGGACACACACACACACACACACACACACACACACACACTACTGGACACTGGCTCCAGCCTAAGGAGAGACCAACTTAACTCGGGTACCAATGAAGTAAGTGCGGGTACCAGTGAGGTAAGAGCGGGTACCAACGGAAAATTTAGCCGATTGTATGACAGAAATGTGAGGTGATAAGACGGTTCTCAAACGTAAGCAACTGTCTCCACGTGACACACACACACACACACACACACACACACACACACACACACACGAGGGAGATGTTCGAAGAGATGAGGCCCCACGAGCGTAAAACTTCCTTCCCCTTCAGTACATATTTGGTAATTATACAGAGAGAGAGAGAGAGAGAGAGAGAGAGAGAGAGAGAGAGAGAGAGAGAGAGAGAGAGAGAGAGAGACGCAGGTCAGGGGAGAAATCTGGTCGTGGACTGGGGTTGACCGGTAGAGTAACCCCAGCATTCTGGCCCATGACCATTGCTCTTCTTGATCAATTTAGTCTTGCCTGAGGAACTGGACTTCTAAACGAATATGTTTGCAGATGACGCCGAAAGTCAAAAGGGTGGTCTAATGCATGACGAAATCCTCTACGAGTAAACATAAAAGGTCCGAAGCTGCAGAATTGTGTGTGTGAGGACGTGAGAGTTATACATCGTCCCTAACCTGTGGCCAGAGTCCCACATCAGGAGAACAATTGAGATGACAAACTGTCTTCAGGCAAATATTACAAGTGCAGTGAAATTCATGGATAAGGAAATATTCACCAAGTTCTTCACATGATGCATTGGCCCGACACCAGAATGTTTCTCAAGAATGGTCACCGCACTTAAGAACTAAGGAAGAAGGTACAGATGAAGGCGTCGAAGGTATTAGACCAAAAAGAGCTGAATTACATGGAAAGGTTAGAGGCTTTAAATTTGCCCAACATGTAAAAGAGAAGGGTAAGGGGTGAGCTGATCACAACCCTTAAATTTTCAAGTCAAATTGCTCAAGTGAACAGAGAACAGTTCTTCGAGAGACGAAGGGAGAGAACAACCTGAGTGCATAACACGAAAATAGACAATAACTTGTCACAAAGGACGTAAAGAAGTACTTTTACACCATGAGGGTAGTTGATGAATGGAATAAACTGAACAATGATACTGTGAATACTGACAGCATACATTAGTACAATAAGTTTAAAAGATGAGGTCCCACATGTAGAACTCCCTCCCCGTACAGTAAGTGGTCCCCCAAGTGTAGAACTCCCTCCCCGTAGAGTAAGTGGTCCCCCAAGTATAGAACTCCCTCCCCGTACAGTAAGTGGTCCCCCAAGTGTAAAACTCCCTCCCCGTACAGTAAGTGGTCCCCCAAGTGTAAAACCCTCCCAGCACAGTAAGTGGTCCCCCAAGTGTAGAATTCCTACCCCGTACAGTAAGTGGTCCCCCAAGTGTAGAACTCCCTCCCCGTATAGTAAGTTGTCCCCTAAGGGTAGAACTCCATACCCTAAAGTACAAACAGATAACTAACAATAAAAAATAGAGGGTAATTACTCGTGCAAGAGCCTCCGTGGTGTAGTTGTCAGCGCGGCAACCCCATCTAACAGGCTCACGTTCGACACCCGGGACAGGGTAGCCGAATCACAGACAACTTAAATGTTCATCTTCCCCATGGGGCACAATCTACCAAATGGCACCTGGCGTAAGCTAGGGTGTGTATATGAGCGTATATACACATGGTTAAGACATGGTAGATGTACATAGTAAAAGACGGGGCAACACCATAGCAAACTATAATCAAATTGTAAACTAATGAATACACCTTTCACATTCATCAAAATCCAATTATACGCCACAGAAAAAAGTGCGTGTTACCGATGTAAAAATCTATATATTCACGGACACGCATGCTAATATAAACATGAAAAGCCAAGGGCATGAGTTTTTTTCTCCTCTCTGGCTTCCACAGGAGGTGATAACCCACGACCAGGCAGGCGCCTCTGACAACACTTGGTACAGTTGGCAGCCCTGGTGGTACAGGTCTCCCGTCACTTACAATCGTTCTAAGTCACAGATAGATACGAACAGCTCTTGATTCACCTCAGTGTTAGGATATTTATAGCCGAGGCTGGAGCCACTTTATCTCAAGATGGAAGTCAGTCGAGTCGTATACAACTACCAGTACCGAACCTAGGTATACTCGCCTGAGCTAGTCTTTAGTTTACATCGACTAGCTAGGTGTTCGCTGGGGGAAATTATCACCAGTGCGGGAGACTGGACTTTGGTCCGTGACTATGCCTGTCCCTACCCTCACCCCTGGACCTGAACCTTGCCTCATGACCCAACCTGTTCCTCCTGACTCCTGGGGCTCAGCTGAGCCTTGCTCCCTGACGTAAGCACCCCCACCCTTATACCCAGGACCCACACCTCGCATGCTACCGTTACTCCACCGTTACTCCCAATTTACGACGCTCTGGGGAGGTTTTAACAACGGCTCTGACGTTATCTGAAAATGATATCACTTATCTTTACTTCTACACTTATTCAGCCTCTGATATCCATTCTATTTATTCTAGGTAAGGTTAGGCTGGTTTACATTAGGCTAGGATTAGTGGGTTAAAGTATAACCCTAACCTAACCTAGGCTAGAAAACAAGAGGTGGGAGGGGGTGCTGTCGAATCTTCAGATGATCCAGCACACATATATATGCCACACAACTGTTAAATTCTTTTTGTTATACTTAGTAGATAAGTATTGTTCCTACAAGACTACGACCCTGATCTACATGGCTACGACCCTGATAACTAGGGCCCGCCCTGATCACTAGACTCCGCCCTGATTAACTAGGCTACGTCTGTCGTTGAGGTGGTGTGCGACCTTGAAGAGTTGTATGGGCGGTGTGGTTACCACGGGTTGTGTAATAATTTTATTGTCCACAAGTCGTGAATGGAAGTGAAGGATTACTGTACACCCATCTTCCCTGTAGCCTAGCCATTCCTTCTTGTAATCTACCTTGTCTTATTTAGTTCTCCATATACATGTTTTACTTTCATTTCATTGATGGAAAATGTCTCTACTTGTGCTTACATAAATTCGTCTTCGTGCTTCACAGAGGTCAGTTAGTTCCTTTCCAATTACAGTTTTGAGGGTTCTTATTGACAACCCAATGTTTCAACATCACCCAAGTGCAAGTTTGGCTCTGTCATACTCATGGAGGCCTATATAAAGAGGAATCATAACATGTAGTTTGAATCCCTTGAGCAACAGTTTGAATATTTGTCACTGGCTTCAGACACTATGTTAAACTCTGATCTCAGGGTGTTAAGAGCAAGTAATGAGGAAAAAGAACCTGAGATAATTGTACTGTCTGTGGCAGAGTTCTAAAATTTTTCTCCATTCTATTACCAATGGGCTGGATCACAATGGCACGCCGCCTGCCCTCCCATTGGCAGAATCGCGTGAACCGTCAGTGAAAATATACTGGGTTGTGTTATTTTCAGTTTGGAGTTTCAGTACATGTTCAAGAACACTGGTCTTGGCTAAGTGTTGAACAGTGCCACAGCTGGTTAACTCTTTCTACAATGGCACAGCGATGTAATGTAACACTGTGATAAACATTCGCATTCGGATTACTTTAACGTTCAAATTCTTTTTTTTTCCATGATGACACATATCATCTCATGAGTTCTGGTAATGTAACTAGTCAATGTAAAAACCATCTTAATCATCGCTTCATAACATCATAAACAGCAGGTACTTATCGTACTTCAAGGCATGGCATATGATAATCGCCTATCAACTGACTTTTGTGCTTATTTCATCTATTAATAGATGGAAAAAGTACGACAGTCAGTTGTTTGGCGAGTATAGAGCCATGGCTTGAAACTACAATTACCCGTTGTCTACGATATATGGAAGTGGTTATAAATTGACGATATATATATATATATATATATATATATATATATATATATATATATATATATACATATAAAGTACGACAGTCAGTTGTTTGGCGAGTATAGAGCCATGGCTTGAAACTACAATTACCCGTTGTCTACGATATATGGAAGTGGTTATAAATTGACATATATATATATATATATATATATATATATATATATATATATATATATATATATATATATACATATATATATTTTTTTTCATACTATTCGCCATTTCCCGCGATAGCGAGGTAGCGTTAAGAACAGAGGACTGGGCCTTTGAGGGAATACCCTCACCTGGCCCCCTTCTCTGTTCCTTCTTTTGGAAAAAAAAAAATACACACACACACACACATATATATATATATATATATATATATATATATATATATATATATATATATATACACACACACACACACACTATTTCCCAAGCTTGCGGGGTAGCAACAGGAACAGACGAAGAAATGGCCTCATTCGCTCATCCACTTTTCTAGCTGTCATGTATAATATACTGAAACCTGAGAACCCAAGCCACAACCAGGCCTCAAAGACCGCTTCATATATATATAAATATATATATATATATATATATATATATATATATATATATATATATATATATATATATATATCCCTGGGGATAGGGGAGAAAGAATACTTCCCATGCATTCCCGCGTGTCGTAGAAGGCGACTAAAGGGGACGGGAGCGGGGGCTAAAAACCCTTCCTTCCTTGCATTTTAAATTTCTAAAAGGGGAAAAAGAATATATATATATATATATATATATATATATATATATATATATATATATATATATTATATATATATCAATGCTTTCCAACAGCAAGGATTCGAAGCCGGCACCATTACTAGTAATCGAATAGTCATTTCCCTATTAGGGGAGATCATAACCAAGCGGTTAGCGTACCCAGCAATCACGCAAATGGGTTGCCGGGTTCGAATCCCTGCTGTTGGAGGGCATTATGTGTTCTATGAAAAGAGCGCCTTCATATGCACTATATTTGTATGCTACAAATGAGAAAACACCAGGAATATGAAATGGGAAGGTCTTGAAAAGCAATTATTCTGCTTGAAAAAACTCATCTAGGAGGCTGTTAAACGGCCTTGACCCACATAAGGCTCATGGTCATTAAAGTGTTTCTTAATACATGCTGAAGGTTTGGGAAGATAAGACTAACGGGCCACTCGAAATATTCACAATGTCATTGGAGAAGATACAGAGAGCCAGGGGAGTGGAAGAGGATAAAGGTCGCATTTGTGATTTTTGATACGAGGCCAGGAAGTGGCGCTGAACTTACAAACCAGTGTGTCTGAAAAGTGTGGTCTGTAAAACATTGGAAAAGATGATCAAAACGCAAATGGATGACTACTTCCAAAAACACACTATCTGAGAAGCAACACGAATTTACTATGGAAAGGATATCCAACTTAACAGATTTCTATAAAAGACATCGTCTTCGGCAAAATTACGGCTGAAATGTGTGTATCTAGCCTCCCAAAAAGCATTTGACTTTACCATATAAAGGGCCGATAAAAACAACTTGGATCTGTGTGGAAAAAATAGTGAATGCTGACAGCACACAAAAGTTAAAAAAAAAGTTGTATGATAAATTTCAAAATCCCTCTTCAGACTGTATAGACAGGTAACTACAACCATTCGCCGTCAATACATAACAACCTTTACTACTACACAACTGTACACGGGTAACTAGACTATCAAATTATATAACATACACAGGAGTGGTTATCTAAGAAAACTAAATGCATCTCCTTTCCTTGCTCCACTTTACTGGTGGAGTTATCGGCATCTAATATACATGGAGAAAGGTTGCCGCATTTACTGAGAAACAAACGCATAACAGGATTAAAAAAGAAAGATATAATTTGACTAAATAACAAGATTTCAGGCGTGAGTCCTATTAAATGTCTCTTGTCCTTGCTTTTCGTCCACTTGTGTTCCATGGCAATATATCTAGGGGGCAGTCCCCATAAAATACCTACAAAGGTCTTTTGTGTGCATAGGTTCATTTATTTACTCACTGATCATGCTCTCTACTATTACTTTTTCTATTTTTTGTTACTCAAACAGTTTATAAAACTTTTTGGGGTAACCAAACTTTTTAACACACTGTTTAGGGTGTGCAAGGCGACACAAAGCCTACTGTATATGGTACTTATATGACTCGAGGAGTACACTCCCCAGTCTTCCAAGGTTGGTCGGTTGGTTATCTGGTCTCCAAGCCTATCTTTCACAGGGTCATCAGAGTCATTAAGTTATAAACAACACCCGAAAAATCTTTAACATTTTACAGATAATTCTACAACCACATGCATGTGGCGTTTTGCTAAGTTAATCCACTGAGCAATACATTATGAGCTTGGCTATACACATGAACTTGGCTATACTGCTAAACTACTCACAAAAATGTCACACGAACTAAACTGAACAAACTAGTATAGCAACTAGGCTAGGATGTTCTGCACTATGTTAATATTCTGTACCATGTTAATTCAATTAGACTACGCATATTCTGTACTATGTTAACCAGACTACGCAAAGTAAATCAGTTAACCAGAGGTTTCGCTGTAAAAGATTGTTCTGACTAGTCACTAAACTACACATCTACATTGCTCAAAATAAGAATTCATAATTACACGAAATACTTTATTATGTTGTTAACTAGATTACGCAAAGTACCTTGCTATGATCCTGATATAATCCTGGGCTAACGACTATACTAAGCGTGTTAATAGACGACGTAAAGTACCATACATCAATTAGACGACGTAATCAATTGCACGTAAAGTTGCTAGGCTATTATAGACAACGCAAAGTACCTATTAGACCTTGCTAGGATGTTATACGACGCAAAGTACCTATTAGACCTTGCTAGGCTGTTATACGACGCAAAGTAGCTATTAGACCTTGCTAGGCTATCATAGACGACGCAAAGTCCCTAACTAGGTCAAAGACTAGTCTACACAACGCACCTTAGTGGGCCATTAACTGGCCTATGAAAAGTATCAAAAATACAGGCAATTAATCGACATACGCAAAATACATGACAAGCTATTCACTAGACTACGCAAAGAACTTAACTGTCATTACCTAGCCTAAGCAAAACACCTATATTATAGACTATATCACGCAAACTGATAAGGTACATTAACTAGACTAAGCAAATCAAACTAATTACGTTATGTTACTTAACCGAATAGGCTACATTCATTGGGCGGTGTTCCTAGGCCATGTTGCTTAGTAACAGTCCCTGAGCGGTGTTACGCAATACCTAATGAGCTTTCAAGATCATATCAGCAAGATTATGTAGGACTGAAATGTTTGGTGGAAACCATGAGCTAATTAATCTACATTGTAGAGAACTGGCTGTATGAAATAGGTTGTACATGGATGTTTCAGGTGAAATACAAACCTGTTGCTTCGCATGAACTTTTCCTTTCCATCTCCTTGGTCTTAACACACGAGCACGATCGAGTCACTCAGTCGGTAAGGCCAAACGGGTTCTGGTCGCACAACACAACAGTAAAAGTTGTTACTGACCTCTATGTACGTCTAAGCCACATCAGGTTCTAATATGAACTTTAAAAAGTTTCTTGACCTACAACAGGTTCATGTTATGAACGTCTAAAATTCTTTTGATCCCCATTAAGACGATTATATAACTCGATCACTGATCATCTTCGTAAAGCTAAGCCTCAACAATAAGAGGTCGAACATCTTAGCAATAATGAAGGTGTAATTCCTCCCCAGAGGTGTTTCAAGAGAGAAAAAAAAAACTTACCTAGCACGT
Organism: Panulirus ornatus; assembly: GCF_036320965.1. Lineage (NCBI taxonomy): Eukaryota > Metazoa > Arthropoda > Malacostraca > Decapoda > Palinuridae > Panulirus > Panulirus ornatus. The sequence goes on along the minus strand of NC_092230.1, from coordinate 47,864,911 downwards.
GGATCATGAAGGAGGCAAAAACGACCATCCAGCCCCAGCCTCCGTCCGGAGGCGTGGGCATGGTCTTGACCTCCTGCTCAGCCTCCCCATCGCCCTCCATGTCGCCCTTTCTCGGCTGCGTCTCGTGTTGGGGAACAGTCATCCCTGGGGCTGCGGGTGGGGCCGGCCTCCCACTCTCCAACTGCGTAACTTCAAGATAAGTAATGCCAGTTTTCTATGGTCACGTCTGCTTTATATGGTCCGCGAGGTTATTTATAGTCCCTGGTTTGACATATCACTATTTTGAATCGGTGGGATTAACAGCGCAGGGAATCACTCCGGTGAACCCAACGTGCGACAGAACTTTCACTTCCACTTTCTGCGTTGGGTGGAGATGGCAACGGCGGGGCAAGGCACACCATACGACACTCAGATAACACAGTAGCCCTGAGCTGTGGGGGAATACTCTTAGCTCTGGTTTATCTTTTTTAAACCAGGTCGTTATTCAGGTTGTCGACGACCGCGGCGCCAACGGGACTCCGTTACGCTCACCCTCGAGGCTGCTAAAACGCAGCTCGACTTCTCACAAGCCTTTAATCTTAGGGAGCTGCTTTGGGTTTGAAGGAGAAAAAACCTGTTGGATATCTTGATGTGTGGGGAGTTAGTTGGACGGCTTCAGGAATGTGTTTGTGTCCTAGAGTCGTGACAGCTCTAAATATAAGTAGAGCGAGCAGCGCCACGAAAACAGCTGATTGCTGTAAACAAAGACTGGACACAGGCACATCGGCTGCTGCCACCCGTCACGAGGACGTGGCACTCAGGTCTGCTGCATCCCTCACATATACCTTCTGCAGGCTGAGGTTTTCATCCATGCCATAGGTGGATGATCCAGCATATCTTGGCAGGAGACCAGACCTGTCAACATGAGCCCAAAAGGAGCTTAGGTGACGGGGGGAAAAAATACTCTTAATTCTTAATTTCGGTCGCACACGACCTGACCTGGTCTTGTGTTATCTGTCTACCATCGACCTGGGAGACTGTGGGCGCCTCTGAGCGTACTACACAGTCATTCAACACCAAAAATCGATGAGTAACTGGCGGGTGCAGAACTCCAAGGCAGCTACGTCAGCGTGGTTTTGGATCTTTACCATGCCGGGCGAGGTGCAGGTGCAGGGCCGCTTCCATGTGCTTTGAACACAACGGCGTTACCTGCTGAGCAAATCACTGTCTTATATCACCGGTGAATGTAACGTTCCTTGTACTGGTTGGTACCCGGGGAGCACCTGCCATGTCACACTGTCGAAATAAGACCCACAACCAGGAAATTTACGCCTCCTGCCTTGCTTTATATATAGAGTCAACTTTTACCCAAGCACTTCCATCACTGGTTCCTCACAACTTCACTAAACCACAGGGTCTTAACACCACGACCCTCGGGAACTTCAAGACAAAGGAGTTGTGGCACATGGATTGTGTCACGGCGAGCGAGTGTTGCGTGCTCCAAACCCAACCAGTGCCAGAGCTGTACTGAACCCCCGCTCATCTGCGTCGATACTATCTAACCTGCACCCAGCCCGGCCACCAGCCAGTGGGCGGGGTGTCGCTGTTGACGGCGGTCGCGTTTGTGGTGACGAGGGAACTGGCGGTGACGTGGTCGTCTTGGCGGTCGTGACGGTGGTGGTGGTGGTGGTAATATTGCTCATGTAGGTGGTTGTGGTGCCGGTGATCGTGATGGTAGTGGCGACGATTGTGGTACTAACTGAAGGCAATGATGGTAAGGCGGTTTAAATGCTGAGTCGTGCCGGCGACAGCGGTCGTGGGGCCGGCAGCGTTGGTCGTGCAAACAGCGACAAAGTGGCGATGGTGGTCATGGTGGTCGTGCAAATAGCGACAGTAGTGGCGATGGTGACGGTGAAGACTGGTCACTGTGGCTACGGTGAAGGCCGTCCTGGGAATGATGATGGGCACAAGTGGTCGTGGCGGCGACGGTCGTTCCCATCACCTGGACCATATTGAACCAGACCTTGTTATGTAGAGTGTCTGGTTCCCGCCACCTGGACCATGATCCATCAAACTGTATGTAGGGAGAAAGGTTCCCATCACCTGGACCACGATACATCAAACCCTGCTACTTAGTGTGTCTGGTTCCCATCCTTGTGAAGGATGTGTGGTTCCCATCTACGTGACCTTGGCTTACTTTTTGTTTAGGTTGTCAGGTTCCCATCACCTAGACCACCTTATGCAATGTCTTTGGTTCCTATCACATGTACTATGAGTCCATCAAACCATGCTATGTCGAATCTTGTTCCCATCACCTGGACTATGGTCTAACAAACCTTGTTATGCATGGTGTCTCGTTCCCGACACCTGAACCAGCATCCTTTAAAACCACTGTGGGATATCTGGCTCCCATCAACTTGACCATGATACACCAGACCTTCGTGTAATGTGTAGTTCCCATCATCTGGACCATGATAGGTCAAACCTTGTTATGCAGGGTATCAGGTTCCCATCACCTAGATCATGGTCCGTCAAACCTTGTTATGCAGGGTATAAGATTCCCATCACTTAGATCATGGTCCGTCAAACGTTGTTATGCAGGGTATCAGGTTCCCATCACCTGAATCATGGTCCATGAAACCTTATGTAGGGTACCATGTTCCTATCACCTGGAGCATGATACACCTAACCTTGGTGTGTAAGGTGTGCAGTTCCCTTCACCTGGAACGTGATACACTTGACCTAAAGTCTGTATCATCACGGGTCCCATCACACACAAAGACGTCCATGATTTTTCTCTCATAATTTCAACATCTGTTCCTTGTTTATGAAGCCTGTCTGCGTTTTCCTCTTGTATTATTATTACCTCTGGTGTCTGGAATCATATTATCTAAAGCTCATGTCTTCACATCCCTCCACACTTCCGAGGGTTGTTTAATATACACTTTTATATCTACATCTAACGACGCTCGGACTCGGAGAAATTATGAAAGTGTACGTAATCCAAGGCTGCAAGGCAACCAAGTCTTTTATATATATATATATATATATATATATATATATATATATATATATATATATATATATATATATATATATATATAACCATAAACAAAGTTACTTTAACGAAGCTGTACAATCAAGAGGACGGAAAGAGGTGCAGAGTGTTCAACCTTACTCTACTCTCTCTCGAGTGCAGCGCAGCATTAGAGCAGCAGATGCCCCATAAAAAAGGATCCTGGGGCTATATAATATATATATATATATATATATATATATATATATATATATATATATGATTATGCCTGATCGATGTTAAAGTGCTGATGAAAAATTACGTTTTCAAGGCTGTTTCACTAGGAGTACTAACTCATCAATGAACTTCTCACTCCAAAGGAGTTCACATTATCCTGCTACTAAAAGTGGCGCAACCGTAGGCTGCAGGAGCCTTCAGAAAGATATTCTTGGTAACACCATGATTCTTCCTTAGCAAGAGGTCCTGAGGTAATTATTGAAAGATAAATGCCAGTGGTTTCTTCATTTGTTTTCTGAAACTAAATGGCAAGAGGAAAGCAGATATGCAAACGAGTGATGTTATTGCTATACCATCACTGTAGTTGGCCTGGGTTGGGATAGCTTCATCTCCAGCTTGCGTGGTGCAGGTGATGGCTAGGCTAGGGTGGTGTAGATGTGGCTAGGTTTTCGCTGGGTGAGAGGTATCTAGGTTAGGTTAGCCTGGTGTGGGTGATGGCTAGGTTAGTACTGTCAATCCTACATATAACATGGTCAAGTGGTCCCCGCTTATCGTTATATTTCAGGTTCAAACACGAATAAATTGAAGATAACTTTGCGTTCTATATTCGAAAAGGAAATTCGAGATAAATGAAATTCTAATAAACATGAGAAGCCGGAGACTCTTAAGTAAATAACAGCATCGAGTGTGTATGTTACAACAGCTTTAAGTTTCACGTTAGCGTTAGCGGGAAACTGAATGACGCAATACAGCCAGACTGATGGAACCATCAAGCCGACGTGGGGTTCCCGAGCCGCGTTGACGCCCCCGCCCGGCGCCACGGCCAAGTCTGGCGGGATAAAGTTTGGTGAGGCCATTTTACTATAGAGTTATGTAAACAACTGTAATTTCCGGCCTTTCTAACATTGCATAAAATCTACAGAGTGAATGTACAGTAATGTTGAACGTCTTGGCCTGTTTAAAGGCATGACCACGGGTTTTGAGTGCACGTGGTAGACAGTCAAAGAATGTTTCATTATTAATATGAAGTAGTCTGTAGAAGTAGCGTTACTATGCGTATGTGAAAATAGGTATTGAATATGTGTTCTTTGTTGCCAGGGTCATATTACTTTGGCCATGATGATATGATTTTAAACTAAATTAATTGGAGCCATGAACAGAAGTCCGTGAAGGATAACAAGTCTTCCCTAAAGCCTCTCATGTTTGTGTCTTATAAATCCGTGAGAGATACAGAGTCGTCCACTACACCAGGCTAGAGGAAAGGTACCATGGCAAACCCTCTTGTAATCAAATGAGAACCAACAGCTCAGTGTTAATGGCAATGCATTTCTTTCCGGTCCTGACGACTATTTAAATTTTGAGCATGTGGATTTAGATTACTTTTTTCGAAGTCACCTATGTAATTAATGTTCAGGACTAAAGTGACATCCTCAGAACTAATATTTATAGATTATTACACCGAGAACCAGATCTTTCGAACGTTATTTCGGAAAATTTAGTTTTAATCAGTTTTCGCGGTTCATTCTGTAGGAAACCTCAACTTAGGCCTTGAAGATTTACTTTAAAACATGGAATATATTTGTAATTCTAAATCTTAGAGCAAACTTTTCCTATATATATATATATATATATATATATATATATATATATATATATATATATAATTGTCCTTCCATCTCGGCGAGATGCGCCAGGAACGGATATACAACAGTCATTTACACATGTCCAGACTTCAGGTTGTGTGTCATGAACTAAAGTCAGAGCCTGTAACCCACACCCTAAGCACCACAGAGCAATCCTCAACCGCTCCACAGGTCCTAGGTCGGAACATTAAGAGCACGTAATGCACGCCTCTCTCTCTCTCTCTCTCTCTCTCTGAACCTCCCTCAAGTTCTGACAGGTAATCTTTTAATAATAGTCTCTTCATTCATCCTCTCCAAGTCTCCATATGTTCGATCTATCTCGTCACACCCTGAAAGGCCAGACTGCACTCACTACCCTAGTCTCTTTGACAATGGCCTACACATGATCCACTCGCTCACATCACACATCATCCTCAGACGTTTCACAACAACACATACGTTCTCTTCCTCTCCTTCACGTTCAGGGACAAAGATTCACATTTGTGAACTCCTCTGGAAAGTGCTGTATCTTCAGACAGACCCTTGTCTTGTCTTAGCAGCCACTCGTCTACCTCAGGAAAGTCGTTCCAAGCCCCAGACGAAAGGTAACCAGGTGTATTCATATCGTCTGATTGTTTATACGTCTTTTTATCTCGGAATCAACAATGTCTATCAGTTCGTACTCAAGAAATATCGATTAAGGCAGATATCATCATCTTGAAGCAACAGCCAATACTGGACCACTTTAACAACAGATTGCACATTCGTCAGCTGGGGGGAAAGTTCCATTGGTAGATGACTCACATGGCTTCTCTGTAACAGTATCTTTCCAAGAAACTCACTTAGCCTTAAGTATAACATTTCATTAGCAAAAATACAGCACACTTAACAAAATATGGTAGAGCTCAGTTTGTTAACAACGTATGTCGTATATGCGGAAATATTCGGTCCGGAAAAGGGGGACTTGGCAACTCCATTTGCTTTCCGCCTGAGTATAGCGCAAACTGGCAACTGTTGTGTTGATCATTGATTACATGGAATGGATCACGAGTCATACTCCTGCAGGTGAGGCCGGTTACACGTACTCCTTCCCTCTCTTCCTCTGTCTTTATGCAGGTGTACATATGGGAAGGGGAGGGGGAGATAAAAGCGTGCAACTCAAGAGATGGTTGGTATACAGGGGTCAGGTGCGTGCGTGTGTGTGTGGCAATGTATATGTGTTTGGGTTAGGGGGCAGACAGACAGGTGTGGTGTTGGAGGTCGGGAGCAGACAGACAGGTGTGGTGTTGGAGGTCGGGAGCAAACAGGTGTGGTGTGAGGAAGGTGCTGGGTCCAACTGTAAATGTAACGAGGACTGGGGGGGGGGGGGTCTGGTTGCAGGTGTGTGACGAGGCAGGTGTACAGATGTGTGGGCCTCGGACAAGCCTATAGTGGCCTCTACACAACCACATGATCAATATCAACTGGAAAGGCCAGTAATGTATAGTTCATCATGACTACAGTCTGTGTAGGACTACCTCCAGCAGAAAGACCCACCAGCAGGACTGCTCTCCTGCACGACAACCCACCAGTAGAACTACCAGCGGAACACCTTACCAGCAGGACTACCCTCCAGCAGGACGCCCTCCAGTAGGAATTACCCTCCAGCAGGACTAATCTTTCAGCAGGACGCCCTTCCAGTAGGAATTACCCTCCAGCAGGAGCCACCCTTTCCTCCTGCAGGTACTCCCCGCCCCAGGCTGGTTGGGAACGTCGTCAGCAACAACTGTAAACCTTCGTCAGGAGATTCTGGAAGCGAGTGTCGAGGGGTTGGCCAAGTGTTGATGTGGTTGGTGCCAAGTGTCAGCCTGGCACCCGTGGGGGGGGGGGGGATTGTGGGGCCAGGGTGTGTTGACCTAAATAATCTCTTGGTCATGTGTGTGTGTGTGTGTGTGTGTGTGTGTGTGTGTGTGTGTGTGTACCTGCTGGCCAGCACAGCTCATGCTGAGGGTGCAGCTACACATCCCACTCCCCACCACGAGGTACATGTCCCAAGTCCTTGCACGCACCAGGTACATGACCCAGTCGCTGGCACCAGGTACATGTCCCAGCTCCCGTCTTGACTGCTCTTCCCGGCAGTGACGTCAGTCAACACAGGGACTCCATGAACCAAAATAATTGCAAAATAATTGGATCTTCAAATGTCCCAGAATACTGTCAATCCAGTCATCTGTCAAGACGGCCAGAGGACAGTGAACTGAGAACCCTGTGAGTGTGATGGGTCAATCTTGACAGCTGAGGGTAAGGAGAGGTCACACGTAGTGACGTCCACTTGACATTCTAAAGATGTCAAGTGAGGAAGGAAGGAAGGGAGGTGTTGCTTATTGGACAAGACTCTGGTCCTGGTAGTACACAGTGTTGTACTGTTGACACTAGGTCACACTCTGGTCCTGGTAGTACACAGTGTTGTACTGTTGACACTAGGTCACACTCTGGTCCTGATAGTACACAATGCTGTAGTGTTGACACTAGGTCACACTCTGGTCCTGGTAGTACACACTGCCGTAGTGTTGACACTAGGTCACACTCTGGTCCTGATAGTACACAATGCTGTAGTGTTGACACTAGGTCACACTCTGGTCCTGGTAGTACACACTGCCGTAGTGTTGACACTAGGTCACACTCTGGTCCTGGTAGTACACACTGCTGTACTGTTGACACCAGGTCACACTCTGGTCCTGGTAGTACACACTGCTGTACTGTTGACATCAGGTCACACTCTGGTCCTGGTAGTACACACTGCTGTAGTGTTGACACTAGGTCACACTCTGGTCCTGATAGTACACAATGCTGTAGTGTTGACACTAGGTCACACTCTGGTCCTGGTAGTACACACTGCTGTAGTGTTGACACTAGGTCACACTCTGGTCCTGGTAGTACACACTGCTGTAGTGTTGACACTAGGTCACACTCTGGTCCTGGTAGTACACACTGCCGTAGTGTTGACACTAGGTCACACTCTGGTCCTGATAGTACACAATGCTGTAGTGTTGACACTAGGTCACACTCTGGTCCTGGTAGTACACACTGCCGTAGTGTTGACACTAGGTCACACTCTGGTCCTGGTAGTACACACTGCTGTACTGTTGACACCAGGTCACACTCTGGTCCTGGTAGTACACACTGCTGTACTGTTGACATCAGGTCACACTCTGGTCCTGGTAGTACACACTGCTGTAGTGTTGACACCAGGTCACACTCTGGTCCTGGTAGTACACACTGCTGTACTGTTGACACCAGGTCACACTCTGGTCCTGGTAGTACACACTGTTGTAGTGTTGACACCAGGTCACACTCTGGTCCTGGTAGTACACACTGCTGTACTGTTGACACCAGGTCACACTCTGGTCCTGGTAGTACACACTGCTGTAGTGTTGACACCAGGTCATACTCTGGTCCTGGTAGTGCCAGTGTCCCTCAAACCAGTGCCATCGGAGGCATGGGGTCGACTCCATCATAGTAATGATCTCGTCAGAGATGAGAGCCTTGCGTTGTATGTATTTATCTCATGAATCATTACCATCAGTCTTAAACTACCCTCTCTACCGCTGCGTAAGCTTGAACATCAAAGACATGTATTCCCATATTTTCTTTTGCTGAGAAGACACTCACTCCTCACGGTGATAACAACTGTTAACAGTTTACATGAACCACAGACCCTCCTAAACCCAACACACTCATCACTGGCTAACTGATGACTACCTCCAATGGGTCGTACTGACAGATCACATGGTCATACGATACACACACACACACGCGTACATATAGGAGTATATTCCTACGTTATAGGACCTCTGGGGATATAGCCGATCCCCCAGCTGATGGATCATCTCTCGTCGTACGGCATCAGGAGTGCCCTAGCTGCCTAGATTTCATAAGAGGGAGGTGGCAAAGGCGCGGCTGAAAGAGCCATCAGTGTGGACCCCTGGTACGTTTCAGTGGGCTGGAGGTTCTCCTATCAGGTAACAGTTCCCAGTGAATGAATTACTGACGTTTTGTTCTACAGGACGTACCCCACGGGTGTTGGTAGCCATGTTACAAAAGCGAACCTGTAACTCATGGTTCTTGATGCTGTGAAGGTTTGTACTCGATTCCCCTGAAGGTGGTCAACCCGGTGAGGATAGGACACCCATGCAGGTATGGCCCAGGACATACGAGCGTCCGTGGACCGATATAATTCTTGGGCCGTTACAGACATGTGGCATCGGCTCTAATGTTCATGTATAGTGCTGTGGATAACATTGTAACGCATTTTTACGTTTCGTTGTTGTTGTTCCTGGGTAATAAATGCCATTTTCTAATTGATTATGTGTAAAAAGTAAAGAAAATGGCTATTATTCCCTGGAAACTTCGCTTTGATCAGGACAGTGATTTTTCAAATTCACTTTTCAGAACATTCGAGATAGATTCAGTGCTGAGTAGCTGACACAACGTTTTTGAAGTTTCCAGTCATATCAATACAAGTCAGAGAGGGAGGGAGACGTTGTAGATCCAGATTACAATTTCAGAGTTGCAGTTGAGGAGAGAAACCCATATTAACCCATCAAAAAGACGTGAACGACTTGATCAGAGATCTTGGTCTCACAAAGTCCAATGCTGAGCTTCTGACGTCCAGGCTCAAGCTGTGGGTGGACCTTGTTGCATGAAGGTGTGCAACTCGCAGGTCAGAGGCAGCGTCGTAACCTAGGTTTTTCCAGCTCCTTCACCCGTCAAGATGGGCTCTGCTTCTGCCACAATGTAAGCAGTCTGGTCGAGGCAATGGGAATCGCCTTGTAACCCGAGGGAATGGCGCCTCTTTACTGACAGCTCATCCAGGAGCCTCAAAGCCAGCTGCTCCATAACGGGAACAAGTACTCGTCTCTTCCCCCTGGCTCACTCGGTGTACCTCAGTGTCATGACCTTGCTAGACGCCCTGAAGTATGATCAGTACTGCTGGGAGGTCATCATCGGAGACTTCAAAATGGTGGCATTCCTCACGGGTCTCCAAGGCGGTTTTACCCAGTTTCCTCGCTATCTTTGCCTTTGGGAGAGCAGGAGCACCACAGCGCACTACCACAGGCGGACTGACCACAGCGGAACAAATCTTCTATAGGGATGAACAACGTCAAGTGGGAGCCACTGGTGGACCCCCAGAAGGTGTTGATGCCACCACTGCACATAAGATAAGGCCTTATGAAAACAATATGTCAGTTCTAGATAAGGAGTCTGCAGCCTTCACGACTTCTTCTCTACGCTATTTGTGGCAAAGGTGAATGCCGGTGTCTTCGCCTGACCACAGATGAAGAAGATCCTGGAGTGCATGGAATTCCCCAAGAAGCTCACTAGGAAGGAGGAAGCAGCTTGGTACAGCTTCGTCGCAGTGGCTTCCTGGGCAACCACAAGGACGAAAACAGTGTGGAGCTAGTTGAGACTACGGTGAAGAACTACGGCAAAATTGGCTGCAGGATGACCCTTAAAGTCCACATCCTTGACACTCATTCTGATAAATTCACGGAGAACATGGGAGCGTATTCGGAGGAGCAAGGCGAGCGCTTCCACCAGGCTATACTGAACTTTGAACGCCGCTACCAAGGAATATACAACGAAAACATGATGGGAAATTATATTTGCAGTCAAATCCTGAAAGCAATTTACAGTACGATCATAAATCTCGAAAAACTTCTCACTTTTAAATCTTGTGTTCACTTGTTTAATATTAGTTTAAACACAAGTGTGGGGTCTGAGTGTATGGCAGGTGTAGGGTGTATGGTAGGTGTAGGGTCTGGGAGTGTAGGGAAGGTGTACAGGTTTAAGGTCTGGGGTGTAGGGCAGGTGTATAGATGTTCCGGTTCACCAATTTTTTCCAGGTACGAGTCGTTTGGGTGTGACGACCCTCCTGCTTGGCAACATCACCAGGAACCTAACAACATCACCTGGCAACACCACCAGGTACCTGACATCACTAAGAACCTAACACCACCACCAGGAACCTGGCAACATCACCAGGAACCTAACAACATCACCTGGCAACACCACCAGGAACCTGACATCACTAAGAACCTAACACCACCACCAGGAACCTGGCAACATCAGGAACCTGCTTAACACAGTTTATAGACAAACAAGTTACGAAACGAAGAGATCAATTGTACCAGAAATTTACGAATTCATAGGAAATAAATCTTGAAAAAGATGACCCAATCAAACGCTTAACGAAACTAAAGGACGAAAAAACAAAGGCTAACGAGATTGATGAAAATTCAACGACGAGAGCATAAAGCAAGTAACTAACGACATCAAAGGGTTAACGAAGACCAGCGGGTGAACAAAACTCCGGCATATTTTCTTTTTTTCCACGAGTTCATTCTATATTTTTCCCTAAAAGCTCAGCCTGCCGACCGAGTGAATTTATCCTGTCCGCTTGAATGATCACACGTCAGGGGGATTACAAAACCAGTCTGATTAATGATCTGTTTCAACAGTTTTCTCTACTTCACAATGGGAAGCTGCCAGACGTAGGAAAGACCCTCCCCCTCCCCAACTGAACTCACGAGAGAGAGAGAGAGAGAGAGAGAGAGAGAGAGAGAGTAAAAACAAAACAATATTACACGAGGTTCCTGTTTTTTTCCCTCAACTACTAAGTTTTTCTATATTTCTGTTTCCATATGTTGTATTTAGACTGTACCCAAACTAACCATCTTGATTTTGTTAAATGATTCGTTTATATCTTTCCCACTTTAATGTGCTATGTTTTTTATATTTTGTTGGCGTTTTCCAAATCATTTCCTGATTTTGTGACGCAGTTTTTTCTCATTTTTGTAGATTCCTGATGATGCCTCTGTGTAGGCGAAAACTTGAAAGTAATAAATAAAGAACTAAGGACAACCGGTGCTTAAGTGCATTGGAGAACATAATTAAGATTAATAACTTTTAAGATATGCTATTGTATTCAATTGTATATGCATTAGAGAAAACCTACTCGTTTCCCAGCGCTACCTCGCACACATGAGGGGGGGAGGGGGATGTTATTCCATGTGTGGCGGGGTGGCGATGGGAATGAGTAGAGGCAGTGTGAATCATGTACATGTGTATGTGTGTGTGTGTCTGTGTGTGTATATATATGTGTACATTGAGATGTATAGGTATGTATATTTGCGTGTGTGGACTTGTATGTATATACATGTGTATGGGGTGGGTTGGGCCATTTCTTTCGTCTGTTTCCTTGCGCTACCTCGCAAACGCGGGAGACAGCGACAAAGCAAAATATATAAATAAATAATATATATACATATATATAATGTATATATAATAATAATAATAATAATAATAATAATAATAATAATAATAATAATAATAATAATCTTCCACTACCACAGCCTCGAAAGTACCCACTGGTCTATTGTTGTTTGACTTCCTTTGTATAACTCATTACTCGCTCAAAATAAAGCGTTGGGAAGACAAAATAAAGAAAATTCCTGATTTTTGTGAAATTGAGGAAGTCAACAGTATTCTAGAAAACAGCCTTACTTAAACAAAGGAAAACTGGAGAAACTTGAGAAAAAGGTGTATATATGTATATAAGACGGTTGATATACCGTAACGCACCATTAAGTACGTTATCATCTACACTAATATTCAATATATATATATATATATATATATATATATATATATATATATATATATATATATGGAGAAAAACTGGAGGAAGTGAAGTGTTTTAGATATCTGGGAGTGGATCTGGCAGCGGATGGAACCATGGAATCGGAAGTGGATCATAGGGTGGGGGAGGGGGCGAAAATTCTGGGGGCCTTGAAGAATGTGTGGAAGTCGAGAACATTATCTCGGAAAGCAAAAATGGGTATGTTTGAAGGAATAGTGGTTCCAACAATGTTGTATGGTTGCGAGGCGTGGGCTATGGATTGAGTTGTGCGCAGGAGGATGGATGTGCTGGAAATGAGATGTTTGAGGACAATGTGTGGTGTGAGGTGGTTTGATCGAGTGAGTAACGTAAGGGTAAGAGAGATGTGTGGAAATAAAAAGAGCGTGGTTGAGAGAGCAGAAGAGGGTGTTTTGAAGTGGTTTGGGCACATGGAGAGAATGAGTGAGGAAAGATTGACCAAGAGGATATATGTGTCGGAGGTGGAGGGAACGAGGAGAAGAGGGAGACCAAATTGGAGGTGGAAAGATGGAGTGAGAAAAGATTTTGTGTGATCGGGGCCTGAACATGCAGGAGGGTGAAAGGAGGGCAAGGAATAGAGTGAATTGGAGCGATGTGGTATACCGGGGTTGACGTGCTGTCAGTGGATTGAATCAAGGCATGTGAAGCGTCTGGGGTAAACCATGGAAAGCTGTGTAGGTATGTATATTTGCGTGTGTGGACGTATGTATATACATGTGTATGGGGGGGGGGGTTGGGCCATTTCTTTCGTCTGTTTCCTTGCGCTACCTCGCAAACGCGGGAGACAGCGACAAAGTATAAAAAAATAAAATAAATAATATATATATACATGTATATATTATGCAAATAGTTGAAATTCTCAAAGTATCCTTCCCTGCTAAATAGCTTTGAGTAATCACAAGGAACTAATACCGTTTTACGTATTCCAAAAACTCGATAAAATGTCTATCAGGGTTTTGATCTAATGCAACAAATCTAATGTCACAAACACCTCTTGTATTAGTAGCAAATTTATTACACGTTTATACAAGAGATTTATTCATATACCCCTGCAACGTTATGTCCCCTTACCGCTGTGGAACACCTGTGACCATACCATATAACCACTTCTGACCAAATAGTAATAATATTATCTTTTCTATGCTGGGTCAACTCGTCTCACGTCTCCAGATACTGGTAGTGAGTGTTGGTTGGCCAGTCATGGCTGCACCAACCAACAGGTAGGTAGGTAGGGCCACCAATACACTCCTTTCCGCACCCCGGCCATTGTTCCCGTGGGAGGTGTTCTACCATCTCCACAGTACCACATGTTCCTCACAGCTGGCGGGACCTGACCTATCACGTGGTCGTGTCAAGGATGTAACGCCGCTGGTCATATGGTCTACCAGCAACGTGGGTAAGCAGGCAGTAGGGTGTCTGCACGTGCATTGCGTCTGCACGTCATTAAGGGTGAACAGGCACTGTGCACGTCATCGAAAACGGACATGCACTATGCACGTCATCGAAAAAGGATATGGACTGTACACGTCACTGAAGGCGGACATGCATGGTGTTTGCTCATCAAAGAAGGCGGATATGCACAGTATCTGCACGTCAGCAAACACGGACATGCAAAGTGTCATAACCTGCATGACTACTGCCGTGGTCATGCTGTGCTCCCTACACTGGCATGGTGTAGACAAGCGGGGAGACGAGGGATCACTCAGTCTCCTACTACCCCTGAGCTAGACAGTAGACCTTAATGATGATTATTGATCATTACAGTTGTTCTCAGCCTTTTAGTCCCCCAAAAAGGGAAAACACAATGTATATGTATTCTAATGTTTCAGTAACCTACAACAATGACGTATGTAACAAACACGTCCGGATTCTCTGTTAATTTGATTCATCCATATAAAACTCACTTAATCATAGCTATCAGCTGTTTCATGTTATCAAATATGAATTAATCTGCAATGACAAATAGTCGCCGAAGTCTATTAAACTTCCTTTTCTAAATCAGTTGTGTTCAGTGATGATAGACGAACGTATTTAATTCTAACTTCTCAATAACACAAAAAGCGCCGTGATCTCGCAAGATCCATTTTCCTTTCCCTTAACGCTCCTGTTCTGAGGTTTTTATAATTACATATGATGACGAGGGTCACAGTTCACCCCTCTACTTTCCCTTGATGACGTGGCCGTACACTGCTACTTTAACCTTAACTGACCTGTATTTAAATGACCTCTTTACGGGGACATGTTTCAATTTACTGTTAAAAAATTTGAAACGAGTTTTGTGCAGTGTGGCCGCACATGCGTCACTGTAAGGCCTGAGTAGGGCTACCTCAGGCGTCAGGCTGAAATGTAGCCTTTTTTAAGACGAGATTCGTCTCCATGGTAAGAAAAAAAGGTCAGCCAAACACGTTTACATTCTCTCCTTCATAATAAATAATATCTCTCTCTACTGTCTCCTAAATCATCAACATTTGTCATTTTCTGTCTATTATTCCGCCCTGAGACTAGGCTGACACTTGACTTTTACGACGTGGTAAAGGAAAGCGATGAAGCACGACGCCCTTCACAGAATATAATGGCAACTGTTGATATTTCTGAAGCGAAATATGAACAAAACTTAATACAGGAATAAGATAAAAAAAAAAAAAAAACACGATGGGAAGAGATAAAGTTAAAACTTATTAGTGAAAGAAAGGAATGTACGTGAAAATATGTGAAGAAAACTTAATGGAGGTCAATAAGCAAGTGACGTAATGTGAAATAAGGTAAAAAAAAAACCAGGATGAATATGATAAAATATAAGAACAAATATGTACCAAAGATAAGTAAGCACAGCAGAAAAACTACAGGAAGTGATAAACAAATGACAAAACCTGGAAATGCACTAAAGAAATAACACACTCAACAAAACACTGATGGAACAGTAGAAAAATTAGAGAATCTAAGAAAAGTCTACCAAGGTAAAGACTATAATGATGAAAGACCTTCCAGGAATTGGCGGTGCGGGGGAGGGGGGGGGGGGGGGGGGGCGAACAGCCCCCAACGCTTTCCCGGTGGGGGGAGGGGAATGGTCCTTCCCCATTTATAATTATATTCCCGTGGTTTATGTTGCAGTTCTTTGTATATAAGCTTACTGAACTAAGTTGTACAGATGAAATTAAGTATATGCAGTGTTAATTTCACCATGAGTCACTAAGTAGATTAATTTCTACTGTGTATTTTTATCATAACGTTCACCCTTCTTTTTTCCCCGTCATGGTTCCCCCTTCCCCTCCCACGAGCAGTATTCTGGCTAGGCCCCCCCCCTCCCCCCCGGCACAAGGGGAGGCGGCTGTCGTCCTTCTTGCCACCTCCCCCCCCAAGTACTTCACCTGCGTCACGACAACACCTTAATAAAGGGAAACTACCACGAGCAGCAAGCACACCACCAGCTCAACACTAAAGAGGACAGTTACCAACTGACACATGTTTAAGTGCTAGGCTTATTATCCTTATAAACACACACACAATATATATATATATATATATATATATATATATATATATATATATATATATATATATATATATATATTTTTTTTTTATACTTTGTCGCTGTCTACCGCGTTTGCGAGGTAGCGCAAGGAAACAGACGAAAGAAATGGCCCAACCCCCCCCATACACATGTATATACATACGTCCACACACGCAAATATACATACCTACACAGCTTTCCATGGTTTACCCCAGACGCTTCACATGCCCTGATTCAATCCACTGACAGCACGTCAACCCCGGTATACCACATCGCTCCAATTCACTCTATTCCTTGCCCTCCGTTCACCCTCCTGCATGTTCAGGCCCCGATCACACAAAATCTTCTTCACTCCATCTTTCCACCTCCAATTTGGTCTCCCTCTTCTCCTCGTTCCCTCCACCTCCGACACATATATCCTCTTGGTCAATCTTTCCTCACTCATTCTCTCCATGTGCCCAAACCATTTCAAAACACCCTCTTTTGCTCTCTCAACCACGCTCTTTTTATTTCCACACATCTCTCTTACCCTTACGTTACTTACTCGATCAAACCACCTCACACCACACATTGTCCTCAAACATCTCATTTCCAGCACATCCATCCTCCTGCGCACCACTCTATCCATAGCCCACGCCTCGCAACCATACAACAATGTTGGAACCACTATTCCTTCAAACATACCCATTTTTGCTTTCCGAGATAATGTTCTCGACTTCCACACATTCTTCAAGGCTCCCAGAATTTTCGCCCCCTCCCCCACCCTATGATCCACTTCCGCTTCTATGGTTCCATCCGCTGCCAGATCCACTCCCATATATATATATATATATATATATATATATATATATATATATGAGTGTGAAATACTTATTCGCGGTTTCCCACGTCAGCGAGGTAGCGCCAAGAAACAGACAAAGAATGGCCCATATGCATGTATATACATACATAAACGCCTATACGCGCACAGATACACATATATACCCCCTGCTTCATCGAGGTAGCGCCAGGAAAACAGATAAAAAAAGACCACATACGTTCACACTCAGTTTCTAGCTGTCATGTGTAATGCACAGAAACCACAACTCCCTATCCACATCCAGGCCCCACAGACCTTTCCAATACTTATCCCAAACGTTTCACATGCCCTGCTTCAGTCCACTGACAGCACGTCGACCCCGGTGTACCACATCATTCCAATTCACTCAATTCCTTGCACGCCTCTCACCCTCAGGCCCCGATCGCTTAAAATCTTTTTCACTCCACCCTTCCACCTCCAGTTTAGTCTCTCAGTTCTCCTTGATCCTCTCACTTCTGACACATATATCCTCTTTGTCAACCCTTTCTCACTCATTCTTTTCATATTTCAAAACCATTTCATCGCATACTCTTCTGCTCTCTCAACCATACTCTTTTTATTACCACACATCTCTCTTGCCCTTTCATTAATTACTCGATCAAACCATCTCACACCACATACTGTCCTCAAACATTTTATTTCTAACAAATCCACCCTCCTCAACACAGCCTTATCTATAGCTCAAGCCTTGCATCCACGTAATATTGTTGGGACTGCTATTCCTTCAAACACACCCATTTTTCCCCTCCTAGATAGCGTTTTCTCTTCCACACATTCTTCATCACTCCCAGAACCTTTGCCTCCTCGCCCACCCTATGACTCACTTCTGCTTCCATGGTTCCAGTTGCTCCCATGTCCACTCCAAGATATCTAAAACATTTCAATTTCTACAATTTTTCTCCATTCCAACTCACATCCCATCTAACCTGTCCCTCAACCCTACTAAGCCTAATAACTTTGCTTTTTATTCACATTCACTTTCAGTCACCACATGCTTAGACATCTTGAATCTCACGTTCTTCTCTCTGATCACCAGTATGGCTTTCATATGGCAAGATCCACTGGTGATATTTTTGTCTGACTTACTAATGTCTGGTCATCATCCCAGGAAGATTTTGGAATCTTATGCAAATGCCCTTGATATATCCAAAGCTTTTGATAGGATGTGTCATCAGAACCTCATCTCTAAGCTCCCCTCTTTTGGTTTCCCTCCCACATCTTACTCCCTCATATCTAGCTTCCTCTCTGGCTGATCAGTCTCTCGTGGTTATTGATAAATCAGTCTCTCCCCCTTTCTCCATCAACAGTGGTGTCTCTCAAGGTACTGTCTGTCCCCTACTCTTTTTCTCTTTTTATCAATGATTTCCTCTCTTCTGCAAATAACCAAATGCACTCATAAGATGACACAACACTGCGTCCCTCAACATTCTTCAATGCTGCTTGTTCTTCTCTCACCTGATCTGCATCTTATCTCAACACAACTTCATCAATAAACTCAGACTTGGACAGGATATATCAGTGCAGTAGACAAAATGCGGTTAAATCTAATGCGTCCAAGACCCAGTTTTTACTCATCTCTCTATCAAAAACTTCTCACAACTTTCCTCTCTCTTTTGATGGTTCTGTAACTCCACCTCTCGACTCAATGAACATACTTGGTATAACTGTATTATCCATTCTCTTGGACCCTCCTCATTTCAGGAATAGATACGTCTGCCTCTAAGAAACTGGGAGTCCTGTTTAGATGTCACAATTTCTTTTCCTCTGAACAGCTGCTCCATTTATGGAAAGGATTGATCCGTATTGTATTGATCCGTACTTGTATAGAGTACTGCTCTCACATTTGAGGTGGTTCTAGCTGTGCATCCATACTTGACAGAGTTGAGTCAAAAGCAATTCAACTTACAAACTTTCCCATGCTAACTGCAAAACCTGACCCACTTGCCCTACATTGCAAAGTTGGTTCACTTAACCTCCTCTATATGCATTACTTTTATTTTTGCTCCTAAGAGCTGGCTGCTTGTGTGCCCCCACAACAAAGTAGACCATGCAACACTTGGCAAGCAACTGTGTCATACAATCATCCCATATTTGCCAGTCAAGAGCAATGTGTAGATTATCAAAATGTGCAAGTCTAAAATCTCTCCTTTTTTTATTTCAACTGTCATGTTGACCAACATTACATGCAGAGTTGAAAGTGACCTTCAAAGTAATTTGTCAGTGATCCCTTGGGGGGTATATGATGCCATGCTGCAGCAGCTGGGGTGTCTGCTCTGGTGGTTTAAATGGAGTTTTTCATTCAAAAATCTAATTTTCACACAAAAGAAATATTCATGACTGGCCGATATCAAATCCCATGATGCAGACTATGCAAGTGTATGATCTTTACCTGTAATGCCTAACAATCTATCAGCTGCTCCCTGTATCTAACAACAATAATTTGTAGCAATATTCAAAACTGCTTTCTATAATACTTCACTTACACGACAAGTACCTCCTTTGTGGTCATTCCAATGTCTGTGGACAGACTCCAAGGAACTACACCAGTTTTATCAACTTAAATAATCATGTAAATGAGGAAAAAGACTTAGGCATAATAACCTTTGGTGACCTAATGCATAGTAAGTAGTGCACAGAAGCAGGAGAAAAAAAGATTCTTGAATTCATAGGAAGGTATCTTAAATCTAAGTATAAAGAAATTATCCTTACTCTTACAATTCTGTGGTGCATCCCCATCTTAAGTACAGGGTTCAATTTTGGTCATCCCTTAAAAAAGACATAGAAAGATTGGGGTGAGTTCAATGTTGAGCTAACAAGATGATTCCTGGACCGAGAAACAAATCCTACGAGAGTCAACAGAATGACAATCTATTTAGCCTAGATAAGAAAAGGTTAAGAAGTAATCTAGTAAAGGTATCTAAACACAGGCTTTGATAATCTTAACGTAACAAACTTCGTAACACTTCATTCACTTGATTTCACTAATAGCAACAATTACAAACTCATGGGCCAATGTTTTACCTCCAATAAGATGAAACACTCTTTCTTCAGCAAGATTGTTGACACATGAAACAATTTACCAATTACAGCAGTTGAAAGCAGAACTATAGATATGTTTATGAACAGACTTGATAAATATTTCACTTCAAGTCCACAATGAACACCATTTGCAACTCCTCAGTCACAAGAACAGATTGGAGGTATTTCTGTTTGAATAATCTGTATACCTGTCCAATATTGCCACATTAACTTGCAAGTTTATATCTTCCACTATCACAAACAACTTCAAAGCAACTGAATGGTCTGTTGCTGTTTGAATTCCTTTGTATCTGTAATCCTCTGTATTCTTAATGAAGACTATTCAGTCATACTGAAGTTGAGGGCATGAAGGAACCATTATCACTGTAGATCCTGGCTAATAATGGTCAGGAGGTAACAGTCAAGGTGGAGTCAAATGATGTATATAGGACTGCTGAAGACATGCTAAACAGAAGTGTATCTCTTGAGTAGCCATGGCATTCTTAAGCACTGGGCTGAACCAACAGTGGATATAAGGGCATGCAAGTCATAGATGTGCCATACATGATGTTAATACACCTGAGGCAATATTGGAGGCTTCTGGAAACCAAAAGCCAGCAAGGCAACCCCCAGAGATATCACAGAGACCCCCCTGATATGTCTACTGAAGAAGACTTTAACATGATTAAATGGTAGACATGACCAACTGCAGGCAAAGGCAGTCAATTTACCTGAAAATACGAAAAGTATGTACAACAGGTACAGACAATTTTAAGACCAGAAGTAGGAATAAGGAGGGAAAACAATGGTCAAAAAAAAAAAAAAAAAAGAGAGATAAGAGTGGCTGATAGGAAGGTCAAAGTTTGAGACATTGTAAGCACATGAAAAGGATGGATGTACATGTGACTACAAAAATATATACATCTGTGCAATGAAGGTAATGAGATGCTAGTGGAAACTAGGAGAGAGGATGAAGAGTAGAACAAGCATAGATGCAGGTATGAAAGGTGTTAGAGTTGAAACATGTTTAGAGACAGAATGTATGGGCCAATTAAAATAGGATGGCACATCCCATGTTTAAAATACTTTTCATATTTTGAATTCTGTGTCACTGTAAGCCTACACTTCATCCCCATATGTCTAGTTAGCTGAACCTGCCTTTACCAACTTCAATGCACTTGCAAACTCATGTTTTACACCACCTACCTCATACTGTCAGCAATTTGCCCACCTTTCAACACCTTCATTATCCTCATTTCATTTAAACTCTAAAACCACAACAATAATAATTAAAATTCACCCACTACATCACACTTTTTCTTCTCACATATACTCCTTCTCATACCTGTTTTTACCATAACCTGATTTTCTAGACTCTTTTCTCTGTACAGACCTCAGAATTCAGACAACACTGTATTTCTGAGCCTGAGTCAGGCTATTTGCAGCCACAATTCTCACACATATGTATCCTCCAAAACTATTTTACCTTCTCCTTTCCCTTCCTAAATTCTACTTCAAAATACCCCTTCAATTTCATCATACAGTAACATTAACTATATTCTTATATTCTATCACTCACTTTCAATTTACTTAATCTCCCCTGAGCTTTCTTTTCAACACCTTTAAATACTTTTTTCCAAGTTGCATTTTCAGCAGATATGCATCATTCATTTCAATAACTATCTTTTCACATGTTCATTACGACAACCCCATATCTATTGATTCTGTGTAAAAACACCCACTTTCTGAACAGCATATAGCCCTATACGTAGTTATGACAGCCATTTAACCTAATTTCTCAAAACTTTAAATCAAAGTGCAAAGCCTGACAAACAAAAATAATCATTGAAAGAAACTTTAAACTAAGTGCATTTGATAGGTAAAATATGAATATATGAGGCAAAACAAAGCAGTAATACGCACTAATTTGTGAGTGCCTGTTTCTTCTGAGTTTATATCTTTCTGTTTTTCTTTCCTTGTATGTAACTAATTCTTGTTTCTTCAGTGAACCAATACAGTATAATTCTGAAAAAAGAATAAAGTTACTGATGTGCACTAATTTAGCAATGAAAATAAAAACAAATCCTATGAAATAATATTCCAATACAATACCTTTTATTTTTCATGCAAAAGCTGGGTCCTGAAGAATGCATCATACAAATACTGAACTTAATAATGTATACAAAGAGGCTTAAAAATCCAGTAATGCAAGTAGGATATCAAGATTAAAAAGCCATAACAGTTCTGATTAAAGTGCACTACAGAAATGAAACATTGAAATATAATAATATAAAATAAAATGAAGACAAAACAATCATGCTGACAACAAATCAAATGTTCATCAACAGAAACTCAAATACTAAGAAAAAATGTACAACATATAAATGGAAAGAACAGAGAACTGTCAGTCAAATAGCAGGTCATGCACCATTTGAGGCGTTAAATGAAAAAATAATCCCATGATTACAATCTTGTATAGCTTGCAGAGTCGATATGCACAACTGCCTTGAAGTCCAGGGTTAAAATAAAAATTCTGGCTCATTCTGGCTATGCAATGTGGGCAACTCTTAAGACAAAATATTGAATAAACAAGGATGAAAGTAATCATAATGTGGACAGTGAGGATACTGAAACTGAAAATAAAGAAAACTGAATCACTGAAAATGACCAGGGAGGTAAGGTTGAGGATAGAGAGAGGATTGCCTCTTCATAAAAATGGTAAAAGAAAAGTGGAGAGAAAACAAAAAATAAATAACAATTGAAAAGGAAGGATGAAGATTACTCAAATCCAAATCATCTAAACAGTAATAACCAGAGGCTCAGATGAACTTGTATTACTCTCTTGAAAAACATGATATGTTAGCCATAATGAATGTTAGATCACCACAAAATGACAGAAGTTGTTAGAGAACCAATTTCTGTAAAGTTTGATTCAATTTACCCTGTGGTTTCAAGCAAGATTTATAAAACCTTAGCCAAACATTGATCACTCTGCTGTGAAAACCACATCAGAAGGGAACAAGAAAATTTCATAGATCATTGTAGGATTCTTTCCACAAAGTTTCAGCTAAACTAAGCAAGTAGTTTTTCTAAAAAGTTTCAGCTCACTAACCAAATACTCCCCGAGATTAAAATGTGAAACATTGAAAGACATCAGACAACAAACGTAATAAATGCAAAGAGAAAACAATAGCTCACTCGAGCTAAAATGAAAAGTTGACACTGCCTAAGAGGGAAATGTAATCATCATCCACTGAGTAAAGATGTGAACTGCCTGGTACCTTTGAAGCGAGGGGATGTCGTAATCAGCAAGACTGTGCAACCTATGACATCTAAAAGTAAGGTACTACTACAATGGTTATGAATGTTAATATGGTGACATGCGGATTTCTACACCTGACATAATTAAGAATTGAACAGGAAAGAAAGAGTGAATGAGAATGGATGAAAATATAAACAAGACCTTGGACATAGCTGGAGATGAGACAAAACAAGTCAGAATAAGTCCCAAGGGGCAGTGGAAGACAGGAAACTTAGTTCAGAAGGACAGATAATAAAACAAACTTTGAAGCACACTGTATATCTCACAATGATAAGCATCTACAATTAAACCTGTATGCCTCAGGAACAAGGCAAATTCTGGATAAACCAAAGTGCTCTGGTCTGTTTCCAAAAACTCCTAAATGCAAGATTAGGCAATTGTCCCACTCATGTCAAAATCCTGAGTACATCTAACAAACTACCACTTTCTGCATGACTGCAAGTCCACACAAACAAAAATCTCCATTTTTATGTCTTCCTTCCAAATTTGAAATCTTGAATCATTCAGGTATAACACTCCAGGAATGCAGTCCAGCTTCCTCAACTTAAATTCTGCCATACACTATATTAACTGAATAACCCATTTTGTGATTACTATCTGTAATTTATAAGGTGTGAGGCTTCTTTGGGGTCCTCATTCTACTCTCTAGGATTTGTTGTTTTGTGAAAAAGTAATGATGGAATTACATGAGTTTTCCATTAACAATGATCTTTATCTTTTTTTTTTTTATAATAGATAACCTAAATGACGTCAATTCTGGAGGTTAGGGAAAATGTTAGGTTGATGAATGAATTAATCTTCCACAGAGAGATGTGTTCTGATTAAAGTGGTAACAATCATTTTCTTAAAGTCTGCAAAGCAGACATAATTGTTTTATCC
Organism: Panulirus ornatus; assembly: GCF_036320965.1. NCBI lineage: Eukaryota > Metazoa > Arthropoda > Malacostraca > Decapoda > Palinuridae > Panulirus > Panulirus ornatus. The sequence continues at coordinate 47,840,769 of NC_092230.1, read as the reverse complement.
AATAACTTCTCTTTATTCTACAACCCTTCCCCATTTATGAAGACCTCAACCTGGGGGAGCAGGAGTTACAGAAAAAAAAATGATTGTCAACACTACAGTATACACAAATACCCAGACTATTATAGACCACAAGTGTATGTGTCTTCTGATAAATTACCATATCATAATGATGGCTTGATAACATGTGACCTAACCATACCATTATGCTAGCAGCAAAATGTCCAATGCCTTGTGTAAAACGTTCCCTTAAGTTGTGGAACTTATTAAATCCATGACTAGTACACCGTGCCTTCACGTGAGAATGCAGGACAATCCGGCCATTCACTTGGCACATCCGGATAATTCAATAGACAATTATGTGGAAATTTGATATCATCAACCGTACCTTCGAAATCTACTGCAGAAAATACTTATGCAAACTTGCTAAATATGTATGTAATTTGTCTCTTGAATTACGTGAGTTTAAACGTGTCCGTTAGAATGATCATGGCTTGTTTCCGTATTTGGGGATAAATAAAAGTGTCACTTGTACACAGTTGTTATTGTTTAAAATTCATAAAAATAAATTGATAACTATTTCTAAGCCAAGTGAGGCCACGGTGCCATAAGCAGCAAGTTGATTTATTTCAGAGCCAGGCTGTAATCCCTCCTGTGTCACAGTTTCAGCTTTTGTTTGCTCTGACCTCAACACTCCAACTTCCTCAATTTAAAGAATATTCTTCGTCCTCAGTTCTGCCCTATCAGTGACCACCACCTACCCAGTCTTGGCTCGTCCATTAGCTCGTCCTAGTGAACCTGACCTCAGTAATGACCACGTTCTTAGCCGCACCACAGGTGGAGTTGGTCTGTGCCTCGTGGTAATATGGAGCCACGTGCACGACACGTCCTCACATACAACTCTTGTTGCAGGTTTTCAGTTTTTGAGTTTTTCATTGTTGTCTCACCCATAATGGCACCGTGAACACACACGTACACGACCTGTGCCAGTAATGGCACACCCGAGGCCAGCCTGTCATTAACAAGGGACCCTGTCAGGCTGACGAAACTTTTCACTCCAATCTTCCTTCAGTCAGTTCCTCACTTTATTCGCCCAAATTGTCGTTTTCCTCATCAGAGAAGTTAACGCCTTTTCAATATTTCTCGGAAGTTTTTTTTTTTTTATCATTGTTAAGGTTAGTTGGTTGAGAGTTCATATTTTATGTTGATTTTTTACATTACAAATTAGCACTTCTAAAAAATCATATTCAGTGGTGAAATTTGAAGCTTGAAGTTTGAAATATAATTATTTAATACTAAGCAATCAAAAGTAACAGAGAATAGATTTCATTTACAATTGAGTAATGTAAATCCTTTTTCCGTTACTTAGGCTTGATTATACGTCTTAGCTTGAGAATATGTAATGCGAAAATAATGTAGTCTACCATGAATTTATTTGATAAAGGATGTATGAAACATATCCCCTTGCACTTAATTTTATGATATTCTAAAATAAAATGTACAATCTAATATGACTTGTTTTTAAGTCATTCAAAATGGACTTAAAAAGCAAAATATTTTTCGGTTTCAATATTTTATATAATTATTTCGAACCATATGCACAAGAAATATATGATGAATAAAGGAAGTCTGACAATTTTTTCAAGCGAACAAGAAATCCCTGGTGAATTCCCGATATTTTTGATATCACATTAAGTGATCGCGCTATTAGTCTTAATGATTAATCATATATATCGTGTAAGATACAGATATCATGGTTGTAACTTAAGAACTTTGATAACCCTGGCAGTCTTGTCCACACAACCAACCAATAATGAGGTCTATAGAAATGTTTCTTTTGAGATGTGACGTTTGATGATAAAGTCATTTGCACAGGGAAGTGTTCACGCACATGTGAGAGCTGTTACTGTGGTAGCAGGAGAGTTGAGTCGTTATCTGGTCCCATGGTGCTCGTGCAGGAGAGCTGAGACGTTTTCTTTAACAAAAGCGGCTACTTTGATGACACTCACAAGAATTTATGCGACTTTTTTTATGAGAATGTATCGATGAAGGCTTTATTGCTCTCTCTCTCTCTCTCTGCGGCTTCACATCCCCTCGTCTCTGGCAAGATAAGCCCAACAGGTGACGATGAACAAGCTCAGATGACTTGTTAGCAAAAATATAACCGTTAAGCTCTGGCAGATTTTAAGCAGAGACCTGCTAAGGAGAATATACTACAATACTACTACTAACCTTGGCTTATAGTTCGAGTTCCCAACACCATTAGATTACCAGCCTTGCCCACGTACAGTGTTACGGAATGTACTTGCCAAATATGATGGACATTTTGCCCTAAATAAGAATGTACTGACTGACGTACAGATTTCGAAAGTTTTTTTTTTTTTTTTTTTTTTTTTTATACTTTGTCGCTGTCTCCCGCGTATTGCGAGGTAGCGCAAGGAAACAGACGAAAGAAATGGCCCAACCCCCCCCATACACATGTACATACACACGTCCACACACACAAATATACATACCTACACAGCTTTCCATGGTTTACCCCGGACGCTTCACATGCCTTGATTCAATCCACTGACAGCACGTCAACCCCTGTATACCACATCGCTCCAATTCACTCTATTCCTTGCCCTCCTTTCACCCTCCTGCATGTTCAGGCCCCGATCACACAAAATCTTTTTCACTCCATCTTTCCACCTCCAATTTGGTCTCCCTCTTCTCCTCGTTCCCTCCACCTCCGACACATATATCCTCTTGGTCAATCTTTCCTCACTCATTCTCTCCATGTGCCCAAACCATTTTAAAACACTCTCTTCTGCTCTCTCAACCACGCTCTTTTTATTTCCACACCTCTCTCTTACCCTTACGTTACTTACTCGATCAAACCACCTCACACCACACATTGTCCTCAAACATCTCATTTCCAGCACATCCATCCTCCTGCGCACAACTCTATCCATAGCCCACGCCTCGCAACCATACAACATTGTTGGAACTACTATTCCTTCAAACATACCCATTTTTGCTTTCCGGGATAATGTTCTCGACTTCCACACATTTTTCAAGGCTCCCAAAATTTTCGCCCCCTCCCCCACCCTATGATCCACTTCCGCTTCCATGGTTCCATCCGCTGACAGATCCACTCCCAGATATCTAAAACACTTCACTTCCTCCAGTTTTTCACCATTCAAACTCACCTCCCAATTGACTTGACCCTCAGCCCTACTGTACCTAATAACCTTGCTCTTATTCACATTTACTCTTAACTTTCTTCTTCCACACACTTTACCAAACTCCGTCACCAGCTTCTGCAGTTTCTCACATGAATCCGCCACCAGCGCTGTATCATCAGCGAACAACAACTGACTCACTTCCCAAGCTCTCTCATCCCCAACAGACTTCATACTTGCCCCTCTTTCCAAGACTCTTGCATTTACCTCCCTAACAACCCCATCCATAAACAAATTAAACAACCATGGAGACATCACACACCCCTGCCGCAAACCTACATTCACTGAGAACCAATCACTTTCCTCTCTTCCTACACGTACACATGCCTTACATCCTCGATAAAAACTTTTCACTGCTTCTAACAACTTGCCTCCCACACCAAATATTCTTAATACCTTCCAACTACCTCTAGACTCCTTAGGATTCGCTGCAAGGCATATGAGTGTGCAGGTCCGGGAGATAATTAGATCATTTAGTAGTTAGATATTTGGCTGAATTTCTTCGTGAAAAATTCCTTCAAGATGATGACCTTACTCTTGATGTTGGTGTTCTTTACATGAGGCAGGTGGCGTTATATCAAGGTGAAGGACCCGAAGCTGTCAACAAGGTGACTGAAGATGAATGACGTGAGGATATCCAACATGAGGACCACTCTCGGGCACACACCCCCACAGGAAGATGCATGGTAAGGCCTGTGGCAAGTGCAACGAGAAGAGTCACTTCGTAAGTAAATGCAGATCAAAACTAGATGAAAGGTTCAGAGGGAAGTGTCGTCATTGATGTTCAAGCGGCGGATGCAAGAGCTGAAGACGACCCCGATGTCCGGTATGTTGTTAAAGCTTTCGAAGTGATGCAGCGACGAGGGAATCATGACATGCATGGAGGCAGGCGGTAAGCTGGTGCCCAGGTGGCTGTAATGCAAGCATGACTGTTCTTACTCAACATGTAGTGTGTGGTGCACCGTTCAAGGCTTGTGATACAGTGTTGTACAGGGGGAAGTCTAGGATAAACTCATCGGTATTATACAGAATTGTTATCGTCATCTGTAAGACTAACAAGAAATATTCTGTCGAGCTTTCTTTTGTTTGTGGAACAGAAACTTGTACTAACTTTGGGTGAACATCACAACAGATGAATCTGATAACTATAAATAATGAGAACATTACTGCAATTCTCAAATTATAGTGATGTGTTTTCAGAAGAGCTGGGGAAATGACTTGGTGTTGTTAAGCTGAGTTCATTCATCCCTAACCTAACAGCATTAGCGTCATACATAGTGCTCGTCACTAACAATGGACCACAGTCATTCAATGAAGAGTTTTGTAACTTTTGCAGAGAAGAATGATTTTCAGCACAAGACGCGTAGTACCGGGTTCCTTCAGTCGAATGGAATGGTCGAATCAGCTGTCGAAACCGTTAAGGGTCTGATTAAGAAAACTGTGACCAATAGAAACGATCCAATAATAGGTCATAATGGAGTACAGAAACACCTCTACACAGGATATGGAAATGAGCCCAGCTCAACGTTACCTTGGAAGAAGACTAAACAATCTGAAAGGTTCATGTTCTACAGTAAGGCAGCTACAGATCTTGACCCATTAGAAGAAAGAGACGTGGCTCAAAACAAATACTCTTGGAAAGGAAACTGCGAAGAAAAGGCTGGATGAGAGGTCATACGAGGTGATACAATCCGGGACTGTATGATGCAATAGTTATCACTTGAGAAAGATGTGAACGAGATGAAGAAAGACCACAAGACAGCATGATAAGAGATGTATAAGTTGATAGCGGGTTAGACAGACTCAGTCTTGGATGACAATGTGAATAACACATGTTAGTGTGTGCCACGGAGCACACAAGACCAGGATATGTATGAAGTAGATCATAAAGAGTTTCTAGTGCTATAGAAATAACCACTTAACATAATTTGCAACCATGACTTTCATTCTAACTGCAAGTTTTATGGACGATAACATAACAAAGTATGTATGTCAGTACACGCAGGTACTTATATAAGACCAAGACATAATCACTTTCTATTAACATACTATTGTATGTCAAAAAGTTAATATATTTCCATAATAAACAATCACTGATTAATAAAATCTGAATAAGAATGTCAATAATGTGTCTTTTAAAGAGAAGGTAACAATGTTTGTGTTTATTACAGTCTGTCATAACACGTTTTCTATAAGCAAGCAGGTACTTTGTTTATTCACACATGACTTTATAAGATATATTGAGCAAGGTAATATTCATTGGTCTCTCTCTCCCCTGAAGTAGTTAGCTTGTGCTGCACACACAAAGCAGTATGAAATATAAAAAAAAATCACTAATCCAAAAAAAATATTTTCATGGGCCCCAAATTTGACCTTGCAGGGGTTACCCAAGGCGGTGTCATCTCCAAGTATGTAGCCCTACTACAACAGCAGGCAACATCCCTACCCCAACAACAGAGGCAAACATCCCTACCCCAACAACAGGCAACATCCCTAACCCAACAATGGCCAACGTTAATATAGGATATGCGGATGGATGGCATACAACTAATCTCCCACGGGAAATTAGAAGCCATGCTTAGTAGACAAATGATCTAAACAGTGGAAGAAATCAAATATTCGAGAATAAGTGGAAAAAGAAACGACATACTCAAAATGACTATATTATCCACAGCGCCAACAACCAGTAGAAAACTGAACGATAGAGACATATATGAAAAGAATAAAGTCAATCTCCTTGGACTTTTCGGCAGCAACTTTGGTTAACTAAAGAATGTTACAGAGAAAGCTATCACGGTAAAGGCAGTGTTCTCCAGACAATACTTAGCTACATACCTCAGCACAAACTTAGACTCGATCAAAACGATGGTCCTTCCTAGTCTTGAGTATTAATTAATTCCAATTTGTGGTTTATCTTAATATAACATCCAAAGTCATCATAATTACAAGCCGCCATACTCGCTTTAGAAATAATTTGGTGGAAATTGTTATCAACTATATAGAGCAAAGCAAATTTCCTCTGGTACCTTGAAAACAAGTTACAGCTATAACAGGAATGTGACATGTCTTTATGCAAGGTCAGAAAAATGGTTTACATCCCTTTAATCATCTTAATTTTCTGTTTTGAAAATTATTCTCAGAAACATGTTTTGATTAGTATGTTACACAATCACATCACCTTAAAAAGTAACGTGGATGGAGTTTGAGATAAAGAAAATATGGGGTTAGAGTAAAAATTATCCCGATCTACCTCCCTCCAAAAGAAAATACTATAACTACTATTGTTCCCCCTATACGAGTGTTTTCTGCAAGGATATAGTTTACTATTTTCTATGGTGGTCGTGTTATCATTGGGACTGTATATATCTAATCCGTATCCCGCGACGGTAAATATAAACTAATGAATAAATGCTTCACTTACGCTTCCTCCAGTTTATCTTCCTTGTTTCAGTCATGCATAAAGGGCAAAGTCAGACATCCCAGGAATTTAAGTTAAGGAGTAAACATTCTCTTACCTGAAATGCATAACAAGTGTACAACCAAATTATGGAGAATCAAAATAAAAGACGAAAACTGAAGGTGGTGATCTTTGTTTGGACCCACAGTATCTAAACTATTAGAGGAGTTGATTGTTTAAGAAAATTCTGCAACAAATGAACACTGACACATGATCTCTAGGATAGAGAAAGAATGGATAAAATATTCTATCAGAATATTAGAAGGTGTCGCAGTCGATAAAATTAGACTTAATAAAAGGATAGATAAATTTCTAGGTCTGCATGAGATATATCTGATATTCTTTGAGACAGAATAAGCTAGGCTATCTTCCATGAGCAGTAAAGTAGATTTTATGGCTGGTCTATTATCACAGTTGTTTTGAAAATTTCTAAAGAACGGGAAAATAAAAAAAAAACGAAAGTAGTTATTAAAAAAAGGTAATAAATGTAAAGCGGGAAATTATTGCTCATTGATGATGATAGTAGTCTTCTTCAGAAGGCAAATTTGGTCCCCATGGTAAGAGGTCAACAATCCTACAGCTCTTAAAGGTAATGAACATATGGAATGAGGCTCTCGATAAAGATTTGTGTATATCATGCATTTATTTCTTTCTGCTTTCGAAAGGCTTTTGGTGAAGTACCACATGGAAGGTCCCTGTTGACAGACCGTATGTAAACCTAATCTAAGCTCTCTGACTATCAAAGTTTACCTTAATTTTCAGTATTTCAGTACACTTGCGTATCACCAAAATGGCGTTGGGTGTCAATAGACATGAGGAGCGGCCATGTGATTCGTAACAGAAGACTAATTATGTTATATTTGTCATTCCTAGCGCTACCTTGCTAACGAAGGAAATGGCGAATCTGATGAATAAAGGATTAATTTTGTTGTTGGTTACCTGATGAGGTCAGTGTGGATACTGTAAATAACTAGTTTTGGGTACTGAAGAAAAGACTTAAGGATTTGGAATTGCTGTCTGCATAGTTCAATATTTTCTCCCTTTGCTTCATTAAATCATAAACAATTGATGAACCAATACTGTAGATGTCACACAGCTTAGGCACCGAAACACCACGGTCCATTTTTTTCAATAGTTCTAATTAATCTTGGATCGATATGGACTGGTGTTTACGTTTGATGCCACGACTGACACTCTCATATGTCTTAGAGGCCATAGCTAGGTTATTTTTAAGCAAAATAAGCTAAGAATCACAGAATTGTGGTATCACCACCAAGTGCTGTGTAAAGAATGTAAATAGGCACACCCTACACAATGCCACCTGTGGCCGCCCAGTAAACTAGTTTGGTGGCCGTGGTAATTTCTGTTTCCCTCACGTAATTTTGCCCAGACTAAATGAGGTGCCGAACCTTCGGTTGCCGGAAATTCGGTGGTGTACATGTATATGTATGTTATATTTCAACCATTGCAATGAAAACTAAAATTAATCCCGATTGGCTAGGGAAAACCAGGAGTGGTTTTCATAGGTTCTCTTGATTTATGCAATTTGATTTTGTACTTTTACATTAATTACCTATTATCCCTGGCCTTTACAGCCCTTCCCATTGTCAGTACATTATATAGTGTCCAATAAAAAGTACAGTCCCAATCACACCTGCCTACAGTACATTATATAGTGTCCAATAAAAAAGTACAAACCCAATCACACCTACCTAGTATTAATATTTTCCTCACAATAAGTCCCACTATGAGAAATTCATTTAGATTCTTGTCTTACAAAGATATGTGGATGGAACTTTAACATGATCTAACTTTTCCCTGCATTTCTAGGTAAAATCTCTGTAAACTCCACTGGTCTTGATACATTAAAACACTTTTTTTTGTTCAGAAATCCTCCCCTCTCGTTTTTTTTTTTTTTTTTTAATTTTCCAAAAGAAGGAACAGAGGGGGCCAGGTGAGGATAATCCAAAAAAGGCCCAGTCCTCTGTTCTTAACGCTACCTCGCTGATGCGGGAAATGGCGAATAGTTTAAAAGAAAAGATGAATCTTAACATTTGCAAAATACACTTCTTATAGGAAACGTTTATATATTCAATAATATACTGTAAGTACAAAACGGAAAAGTGTTAGCACGACATGTCTGAATCTGGTGTGGCATGGCAATAACTTTTTTTCATATATTCAACTCATGGCAGAACATCAGGCAGTGCCTGTGCCTCATGTTGACTTACTGTGTGGAGCCTGTCTTGATGATCTGTAACTATTGATAGCCACTGAATGCAACAGCAAGTACAGATTGGTAAATCGGGTACATTTGGAACTTTTCCTCCATGTCTGCATGATTTTTTAGTAAAATTACATTTACTGACACATGAAAAAGAGTAAAAGTGAAGGTTAGGTCTGTCACCTTATCAAATGAGGAATCTGAAAGGTGACTCGTATGGAATAATAGGATAAATTCTTGAAAGCTGATAAAGCCTGGAGTAGTGTTGATGTGATATTCCCAACCCTACATATATTTAGCTCTCTGTATCCCTGATGGCCATTCCCTCAAGGAACTCCCATCAAGGTGGTGGACACAACAGAAAAGTCTTCACTTATTCCTGTCCTTACATGCCTCCCTTGCACACACCATTCCAAGCATTCTTCCACCATATCTCTCCCTCAGAATTTTTCCACTATACTTTCCCATATCACAGGTGGTCTTCCTCTCACACCAGCCCCCTTAATCACACAATATCATACCCCTTCTTGGTAAACTTCCCATCTTGCATTCTTTCCACACACCCAATCCACCTTAGGGTATTGTTTCAACCATTGTACCACTCTACACTTCATTCCCGTTACATCCCCTGCCATAAACACTTGCAGTTCTTTCTTCAGTCCATTTAGTCATACCACATACTCCTCTCAAGTAGCTCATTTCCACATCCTGGATTCTTGACCTTTGTGACTCATTCTATATCCATGTTTCAGCTGCATAACCCTCTCATTTCTTTCCTCAGTCCATATAGTCATACCACATGCTCCTCTCTAACAGCTCATCTCCACATCCTGGATTCTTGACCTCTGTAACTCATTACATGTCCATGTTTTGGCTTCATATGTCAAGTGCTGATAGGACTAAGCTTTCCCTTAATCCTTTCTTTGCTTCTATACCTCTAACCTTCATTTTTCTTTCACTCTCTCTCCCTTGTCTTTCCTTCCATATCACCAGACTTACCCAAGATGAATCCCAAATACTGTCACTTCTTCCACATATTCATAACACAGTATAGTACTTTCTTATTTCACTCTATAGGGCTTTGCAAAATCCATAATTTCACTGTTTCCTTTCCTTTCAAACACCATTGCTTTATATTTACTTGTATTTACCTTCAACTGCCTGCGTTTACACACATCATACAACACATTACCTTCTGCAATTCCCCTTCACTCTCAGCAAACAACACAGTATCATCTAGAAACAGGCTTGTCACTTCCAAACAAGACTTTTGCATCATTTGCAAAGATAGATAGGATCCCATATCCTTATGCAAGTACACTGACTTAGATCAAGAAGAGCAATGGTTCAAGAACTGCATCTTGTGGCACTCTGGTGGTTACTTCAACCAATATCGAAAAAGTTTTTGCTCATGTATAAAGTGAGTCAATGAACTGGGCAGTGTTCAATTAGTGAGCCTGTGTAAACAAAAAATGTTTTAGTTTACACGATTGTGGCCAGTTTGGTGGCCAGTATATAAGCAAACTGGGCTAGTTTACTGGGATGTGTAATGTGGTTGCTAGCAACTTGTAAACCAGACCAGTTTACAGTGCAGTGTGCAACCTATTGGCCAGTATATATGAAGGTTGGCAAATATGTAAAGTGAGCCAGTTTACAAGGCAATGTGGAGTCTTCCATTCAGTATGTATGTAAATTGAGCTGGTTTACCATCAGCCAAGCAAAGAAGACAGTAGCTTGAAGTGGTATAGTGAGCTAGTTTATCACAGAAATCAAAGTTGTTGAGGCTGTTGGGTTGGAGGATTTTTATTTTTTACAAATTGCAGCTGCTGTATACTTAAACAGTACAGCAACCATGCAAACAGACATTTACGAGCAATTGTTCCTAACCTTAGGTGTTTGTACTCGGGCATCCACAAAGGTAGTACTTGGGGGTTTATGAGCTGTGTTCAAAATTTCAGAATGCTCCAAAGCAATTCATGCATTTATGGATATCCCTTGCCAACCATTAGGAAGACCCTGTGGTTGGGAAGGTACAGGGCCTAGGGGAAATGGGGGATTATGGGGAGTGATCCATGAGATATATACCTCAAGTTCTATAATGAACACTTCATGGTTTAAAATAAGCATGTTTTACTTCATAAACATGCTTATTCTATAAAAGTATAAAAACCAAAGTCTATAAAAGTATAAAATGATGTAAAAACCTTTCATAATGGTATAATGTTAGTATGTCACCACTAATGCTGTGCCTCCTTTCCAACTTTCAGAATTCACATTTTCCTAGGTGTCTAAAATCTTTTTTATAAAACCTAACTTTCAAAGATATTCATATGTGAAAAAAAATTGGGAATATATTTCTTTCACTCCAACAAAGTTTTATAAGATCTGTAGGTGTTTCAGTGAAATGCACTAAAAAGAGCTTGAGGAAAGCTGGAGTACTCGTCAAGTGAGTTGCCACTAAGCATGATTTATCATTAATTTACTTGCAATGAAAAATTGACTACTGACTATCATTATGTGTTACCTCATTTAATAAATCTTTACTTATCAAAGTCAATTTTAGTTAATGATACTTTTCCATAACAGCAACAGTAAAAGAGTTTGTACAATTACCAGCTGCTCCAGTCAGAGGCAGTGTTGTTAAGGTCACTTAGGCACTGGCAACACTTCCTCCACTTTTGCTAGAGAACATTTTGCTGCCTCATCTAGGTCAACTTCTATGTTTGAAGATTCAGTGTCCATAATGTCATTCTCCACACAATCTGAAGACATATCATTGTCAAATGGGTCTCTACATCTTGCTAAGAAAAAGGAAGGTATCATTAAAGATTGAAAATTCCATCACAGAGGTCTCTTGCACACCATGGTTTTGAGTATATGCACTTGGAATAAAAGTATACCATTTTAACAAAACATGGCATCAAGTTTTGAGTAACCATGGTTTTCCACATCACTTCCAATATTTTATCCACACAATGGGCGAGTGTCTTGTAGCCATGGATTGCTTGTGGCTCAGCCTGGCAGACCACCATATCTACGGAAAGGCAGGAGAATTGTATTAACCAGGTAGTGTTGCTAAGGTGAGCATCAAGGTAACCTTTTGGGCAGCATTGATGAGTGGCAGATTTGTGTGAATATGGAGATGTGGCACCAATGGGTACATACCGCCATTATTTTATTACTACAGTTTTGTACATCATTTATATGCGCTTACAGAATGAGCACATTGTTTTTGAAGCAATATATAATTTTCTTAAATCATGAAGTATTCATTGTAGGACTTAGGTATGTATCTCAAGGGTCCTAACACCTAACCCCCATTTCCCATAGACCCTACACCTTGCCAACCATGGGATCTTCCAGGAACATAGGTCTAGTGGTTGGCAAGGGACCTCCGTATAATCAATTCTAGCCTCCAGTTATGTGAACAGGTTTCTTGTTTTGAGAGATACATTTATGTTTAATGACATTCTGGTAAATAAGCTGCTGTTATGTTGGGGGATAAACCATGACACCTAGACACAAATAGATATATGATTTGTACACACAGTAACTAAGTACACTCTATCAAATTTCCTATAAGTATTGAATTTTTTAAAGTTTTTGTTTGTTTTATGCAGGTTATCATTGATCTAGGCATCATGAATTTTTTTGTTTAAAATAAATCTCAATAAGTACATGTTTTGTACTTTACTACTGTGGTTTGTAGTTAATGTAAATATTTTTGAACCTTGTATATTTGAGAAAACATTTAACTCAGACTTGAATAAATGAGGGAAGACTTTATATAGGTAAATATCAGTGGCCTGTATTACCATGCTAAATCAATATTTAAAAAAAATTCTAAATTAATATTTTTTTATGGTGTAAGTTATAATTCAAGTTAATTTAAGCTTTAATTGCAGTCCAGTCAAGACAACTTTGTCCAGATGCATGTCTGTCAACTTCTTATTGTGAAAAAAATCTATGATCAATAATTATTGTAGAAGGAAAATTCAGGAGTATGAATGGTGTGCATAGCACATTGAAAATGACTTCCATCAGTTTAAGGTGTTGTCAATCATTCATATTCTTGAATTTTCATTTGTGATAATAATTGATGATAAATCATTTTGTTGCAATAAGCAGTTCAAAGACCTGCATCTGGACAAAGCAGAAGGCCCTCTGGTATCTCCTCCTATCCTTTACCCTAATTTCACATTAGCAGAGGCCACAGAACTCATCCTCATTTAGATGTTTAAAGGTGGAGTTGTGACCAGTTATCTGAAATTGAATTGGCTTGGAAAGGGCATACTGATAAGTCACTGGACTTTGTGAATAAATTTTAACAACTACAGCTATGATCTTAGTGCATCTGTAGAGTGCAGCTTCTCTGGATTCAAACATAAAAACTTTTGCTAGAAATTTTCAAAGTCAAGAAAGACTTCAGAGCTCTTAGTTTGAAAAGATATTAATGAATATCTGTAACAAGTCTGATTTTTATATCAAAGTAACTGATTATTTCTCTCTAAAGTCAAAGAGACCCATTAATCTACATTTAAAATTGTATGAAAGTTAAATAGCATTTTACTTCATTATGTATTTGTGAAATAAATCTTTGTAAAATACCTTTTTACTGGTATTCATACTTCAGCTGTAGTAGACAACTGAACTAGATCATATAGCTTACCTTTGAATTTTTTTCTCAACATACCACTGGTATGTATTCAAGTATAACATTGTAGAACAGAAAAGCTTTTAAGGAATACCTAAAGGAGGACAGATAGGATTTGGGAATGATGCTGAAGGTGGGAGATGAGGTGGTAACATGGCATATTCTTGCAGTTTAAAAAACAATATTTTTATCTTGACATTATTGATGAAATATTTTAAATTCTTATTGAGTAATCTTAATGAAAATGTTACAGTGAATGTGGGGATGTCAGAAGTAGTGTTGGAAGATTGTTAAGTGGCTGGATCTCTGAGATAAATATGAGATAATGTAAGTTTGCATATATGGTAATCTATTAGAAAGAATGTATCAACCTGTTTGGGAAAAATGAGGATGTATATAAGCTAGAGGAACAACCATCATTGTATGGGAAAAATGGGGATGTATATAAGCTAGAGGAACAACCATCATTGTATGTGAAAAATGAGGATGTATATTAGGTAGAGGAACAACCATCACTGTATGGGAAAAATGAGGATATATTTAAACTACAGGAACGACCATCACCGTATGGGAAATATGAGGATGTATATAAGCTAGAGGAACAAAGAGTGGAAACAGTGAAAATGGACTTCTTAAGCTCTATCCTTTACTGGTAGTCTAGTGTTCAGAATGAGAAATATTTCAGGGAGAAATGAATTTATTGACTGATTACTTTATCTGCTGCATCAACACATGGTTATAAGTGGTTATGGGGGTAGTGGGGATGATATGGAATAGAAACAAAAGAGGTGGAATAGAGTAACAATGGAGTTTTGAGATAACATGAACATGAGAAAAAGATGGTACAGGTGTCCTGAATGAGGTGACAGGAAGAGGGAAACAAATTGAGAGTTACAGAGGTAAGCTGAATGAATATGAAGAAATAGCCTGCAGCAGAGCATGATACTACACAAGTTTTGGGACATATAGATGAAGTTTAGAATGTGCTACCATGCTAGATAGTGGAAGAAGCTCTATCAAAGACAAGCTGATGATTTTAAACTAAATATAAAAGCACACATTTCTATTTTTTACTTACCAAGTGAAGTTTTTTATGTATAGTTCTCTTGTCTGTACTAATCACTGGGTATGTTAACTTCTTCACAGCAGACCAGATAATTGGGGTAAGAAAACTATGTTTTTCGAGACCTTTTTTAATAATGACATTTACGACTCTTAAAATTCTGCAACTGTTGGTCTTTTGCATAAAACATACATATTACTGTATACTGGACAAAAATACAAAACAATATCTGTACAATATATTACAGTTGAAAATAAAATGAGATTTATAAATGTTTTGTATCTTGACAGTAAAACTAAGCCTACACGAGGCCCCTCTCCTTCACTATTAAGTCAGCTTCTGAAAGTAAGAAAGATACAAAAGTTATACAACCTTGAAATTCCCTCTAAATGTTGTTTGTGTACAAGTAACTTATACTGTGTGCAGCAAAATACTTGTGACCGAAATAAGGTAGGACATGCAAACCTATATTCCTCAATTTATTCCATATTAATTGTCAGAAATAATAACATAGATCCATTCCTCTTGTGTTGACAGAAGGAACAGCCAAGCTATTCTGTTAATCTTATAATTTCAGCATCTGAAATTATGCCACCTTTGAAAAATTAAACTACATTAGCACTAACATTTCCTAATGATGTCTTCATACCTTCAATATCAGTTGAATAGGCAAAGATGCTTATCCAGAGTGCACAAAATAAATCCTAGAGGTCTCTAATCCACTTGAAATCAATTTCTGTTCAAGATATGATGTAATCATTTTAATTTTAATCATAAGGATTTTATCACTTTATATTTTTAAAATCCATATTATTCTTTAGAAATTTAAATAGTTTTAATCTCTAACAATTATAGATACTTTGTTAAAAAAAATTTTGCTGCTAATGACCTCTGTTGCTTATGCACCACATAATTCTAAATAATCAGTCAGTCACTAAAATCCATTATACCTTTAATTGATTCTACCCTACTTTGACCATTTGAGACAATCAAATGGAGTAGGACTGTTCTTGACAAGACAGCCGACTCTTTCTGGCAGGAGCCGTCTTGAGTATTCATTAGCGTGTTGTTCCAAATGCAATAAGCATCAAAATCAACAAGTGATAGCAACTGAAAGTTCTGCTTTTTAGAATATTTATAATGTCTTTAGGGTAGGGAGCCCATTATACAAAATAATTCCCACAAAAATGCCTACATGTGCCTGACCCATCTCATGTAAATGGGGAAAGTTAAACGTAAAATAATCTGCTGTAACATTCCTGGATCAACAAAAGTTGTTTTTAGATAATACAGGATAGAGTAAATGGCGCGACTTCTCAACTGGATAACAGAGAGATGAAATGTTTTTCAATTGTCCCTTATTCTCACTTATGCTTATTCATTAATAAGGTATTGTTGAAAATTTTTCAGTTTCTTTCATGTTTTTAACATTTATGATGAAATTGGATCCCTTCAAAATTATGTAATTCAGTACAAAACTTTTCATTCTTACAGTGCATTCATCAAATGAGAATAGACTTATTTAGAAAATATTTTACAATAATTTTACAAAAGCACAAGATTACCACATCTGTTTCAAATGAGAAGTCATTGATCCCAGTGCTACAATTGCTGTGATGGCTGAAATCTATTGTCATGAGCTATAATACTTCCTTTTCTCTATTAGTCAGTTGCTCATCATTCAGACTTTCAGTTTCTAATTAAATCAAAATTTTCCTTTAACAGTAATCAAGCATTTACTAGGTATGTTTATAGTAGGGAGGGTCTTGCTTTTCTGTCCACCAATTCTTCTGATTTTTGTTGGTACATCTGTCTGACTGCAGTTGCCCGTTTTCACATTTATGTGCAGTACAGGGAAGGAGTCTTATATTCATGGGACCTGGTCTCTTGGACTTCGATGTCATAAAACTATTTAAACTTTTATATAGTGTCAGTATTTACAATTTCATTGCTTGGCTCGTTGCTTGCTCCATCCAACACTGTACTCTCAACACATCTGATGTCATCTGACTTCTTTTATTAAAAGTTCAGATGCTTGATGTGCTTACCAATGTTTCGAGAGAGAGAGAGAGAGAGAGAGAGAGAGAGAGAGAGAGAGAGAGAGAGAGAGAGAGAGAATGTCATACAGCAAGGCTAGATTTAGGAGTGTGGAGGCCTTCAGTCATTGACTGACTAGTCATCTCTATAGTTATCACTCCTCCCTATGTACTGAAATCATGACCTCACAGCATGTGACTTTCTGATCATTTACAAAATTAGAATGCAAATCAGCATCATACAAAAACTGTATTGCAGACTGTCTGCAGTGATACATAAGTGAAATTCTTCATAAATGAACGAGAGGATGATAGACATTAATAAAACATTTTTTCACACTTATTTCCCATTCCTCATGTAGCAAAGTAGTTCCAAGCCCTTACGAAAAATGGTCTCATTTGCTCATTTCCACTCTCTAGCTGTGAACTTTAATGCACCAAAATCAGAGGCCCCTATCCACAGCCGAGACCCACAAACCTTTCCATGGATTCCCATGACCACTTACCCTGCTTCAGCCAACTAATGGTACATTGCCCTGTGAATACCACGTCACTTCATTCTCCCTATGCCTCACACCCCTCCATTATGTTCAGGTTCGTATCAATCAAAGTGTCTTTCACTCCATCCTTCTGTCTCTTTCCTGGTCTCCCCCTTCTCCTTGTTCCTTCCATTTCTAATATGTATACCTTCTTAGTCAGCCTCTCCTCACTCATCCATATGTCCAAAACCATTTCAGCATCCCCTCTTATGCATTCTCAACCATACTCTTCTTACTACCACACCTTTCTCTGTTGTTTTGTAATCTAAATATATCTTTTCATTAAAGCAGACGAAACATCCTTAACATCCTATCTAACCCTAGAAATTAATGTTTTCAACTTAAACTTATAGTTTCAAAGATATTCATGTAATGACGGGGAATAAACAAACTTTGGAAATATTTTTTGCCCACTCCTTTCACTGTTATAAAGTATGGAAGTTTTGTAGATGTTTCAGCACAAAGTACTAAAAAGTGCGAAAATAAGGCTTAAGTGTCAAGTGAGTTGCCACTGTGCATGCTCTAAGGTTTATTTTACCAACAACAAAATGCTGATTGCTGATTACTGTTTTACTTTATCTCAAACAACAAATCTTTTCTTGTCATAATCAGTGTCATTCAATAACAGTTTTTCATAACACCAAAACTATAAAAGCAGGTAAAATTACCAACTGCACAAGTCAGATTCATTATTTTTAGTGTTAGGCAGGAGGTGGCAGCTCTGCCTCCACTCATGCTAGAAAACCTTTCCCTGCCGTATCTTGGTCACCTTATGACATTGAGAGTTAGCATACATAAAATCACTCCATGTGACCTGAAGACAGGTTAACATCACAAAATAATTTGGGATCATCTGCCTGGTTCTCTAAATCTAGCTAAAACCCACATGGTGATTCAGTATACAGGAAATAAACAAAACACCAGGACACAGAGCTTGAGTTAACCTGATGGCCTGTCTCTTATTAGTCTTAATAGTTATGAATAACTGTTTACAATCAACATTCTATGAAATTGTAAAGATTCTAAAGATAATACTGATGACAACTGTAGAAGCAGAAAGATGCTTCTCTGAGTCAAAGAGAAAGAAAACATTTTTGCACTATGACTGTATTTTGACAGTCTGAGCAATGATATCCACTAAAATCAAATGATCACAGACGTGAAACAATGTAATGAAAAGGTTAAACATTGCTTTCTCTTTTTAAAAACTGTTGCTTGCATTCTATATTCAAGTAATCTTGCTGTGTATAATCAATCTATGGTCTACCCACACATAATGTAAAGCTCAGGTTAGTGAAATTTTTATACTTGATCATTATTATTAACCTCCCCACCCCCCAAAGCAAGGTAGTGCCAAGACAGATGAAGAGGGGCTGCATCCATTCTCTAGCTGGCATGTCTAGTGCAGCAAAAACACAGCTCCCTATCCACATCCAGGCCCAACAGAACTTTCCATAGTTTACACCGGATGTTTCACATGCCCTGGTTCAGTCCATTGACAGCACATCGACCCCAGTATGCCACCATTCCAATTCACTGTGATTCATACATGCCTTTTAAACTCCTACATATTCAGGCCCTGATCACTCAAAATCTCTTTCACTCCCATTGTTTCATCTCCAATTTGGTCTCCCCATTCTCCTTGTTCCCTCCACTTCTGACATATATCCTCTCTGTGAGCCAACACATATCCTCTCTGTGAGCCAACACATATATCCTCTCTGTGAGCCATCCCTCACTCATTCTCTCCATAAGTTTAAACCATTTCAGCACACCCTCTTCTGCTGTCTCAACCACACTCATTTTTGTTACCTTATATCTCTTACTCTTATACTACTTAATCAAACCATCTCACACCTATATTTTTTTTCATACTATTCGCCATTTCCCGTGGTAGCGAGGTAGCTTTAGGAACAGAGGACTGAGCCTTTGAGGGAAATCCCCACTTGGCCCCCATCTCTGTTCCTTCCTTTGGAAAATCAAAAATGAGAGGGGAGGATTTCCAGCCCCCCGCTCCCTTCCCTTTTAGTCGCCTTTTACGACACGCAGGGAATACATGGGAAGTATTCTTTCTCCCCTATCCCCAGGGATAACACCTATATATATTGTCCTGAAACATTTCATTCCAACAGACCCACCCTCTGGACAACCCTATCTACAGAACATGCCTCGCATCCATATAATATTGTTGGGACTACTATTCCTTCCTGCTTACCCATTTCTGCCTTACCAGATAATGTTCTCTTTCAGCACTCCCAGAATCTTCCTCCCCTACCCACCATATGATTCACTTCTGCTTCCATGGCTCTGTTCGCTGCCATGTCCACTCCTAGATCTCTAAAACACTTCACTTTCTCCATTCAAAATTAATTCATATACAGAGCATCTGATTATGCAAACTCAAAAGAATTATATAAAAGTACTGTATGAAAATGGTACAAAAAGTGACTACCATTCACCAGTTTGGGGAAGACCCACCCCTTATCTCTTACTAACATCGATTCTATCGTGTTGGTGGTAAACAATAATGACACAAGACAGACAAAAAGGATTTGACCCAAAGGTATAGGCTGACAGCTAAACACTTAATTGCTTGTATCCTTTGTTTATTTACAACAGTGTAAAAGATAATCTTAAATAAAAACCATTACCAAAAAGATTATATCAAAACATAACATCAATTTAGTAACTTTCAAAATCATAAACTCAGAGACAAAAATATCTTAGTTTTCATTTATTTAGTAAAACAGCTCAAAACAACTCTTTAACTAAAGAGTCAATTAAAAAACAATTGACTGGTCCACTTGGTAAAAGAACATTCTAATAGCTGGTCTGTTATGGACACACTTAACTTTTACTCAACAAGTGTATTAACCATGTGTCAGTTAGCATTGCCGCAAAAGCCAAGTGAATGGTATGAGATGTGCTAAAGTGTTTGACCCACCTGACCAACAGTCACATGATCAACTACTATGTCATCTTGTTACCATAAAGTACTACCAGCAGTATGCTACCGCCAATGATTTGTTCTCCCATTTTTTGTTTGCTTGTTACTCATTTCAGCAATACATAAGTATAAATATACTTATTTGGTACAAATTATTGTATAATACTAATCATACATTCACACATATCCCTCTTGCAGTTATGGTCTCTGTTTGTCAATATTACTGGCAGATGCAAGAGTATATGTATTAGTGAACATAAAAATACACATCAGGATTTTGATCATATCTTCCATTTGTTATGCAACATATGTTGTTCTTCATACTTGATCGTTGTTTCCCGCATTAGCAAAATAATGCTAAGAACAAAGGGCCCCACTTGCACACATCCATTCTCAAACCATATATATAATGCACCATAACAAGAGCCCCTATCCAAAACTAAGCCCATGTCTACTTCATATGCCCTGGTTCAGTCTCTAAAAGCACAATACCCTCTGTATACTATATTTCTACAATTCTCTCTATCCTATGCATACCAAGGAGAGCTAAGAGACAGCATGGGCTCTGGGGCAACACCCTTCCTGTGAAAGGGAGGGAGCTTGCCTGGCAGTGTTCTTTGGGTCCCTTTCTCACTCTCTTTTTCAACTTAAAGTAATTCACTACAAATCACGAGTCTGGACAGCAATGAGCTCACAAACAAATCAAAATGCAAGTAGTGTACCATGTAATGATATAGGAGTGATTTCAGGTGAATCCAGTCACTAACTCCAGTGTCACCACTTAGTGTCAGGTGAATGCAATCACTGACACCAGTACCATCATTGCTGTCAATGAGTGATATAACTGATACCAGTGTCACAACTGGTGACAAATGAATGCAGTCTGTAATCCCTGGGGATACAGGAGAAAGAATACTACCCATTATCTGTTGCACGCTGTAAGATGCAACATAGAGAGGGAAGAGGGCTAAAAATCTTCACCTCCTGTATCATTACTTTCCAAAAGAAAAAGATAGGAAGGAGCCAAGAGAGAATTTTATATTTTTCTGCTTTAAGGATTAATCATTCCATTCCTGACAACCTCACTATGGTGAAAGATGATGACCTGGCATTAAAAGGAATCATTTCTAATATTATCATTATTGTTTTTTCTTTCAAACATGTTCACCATTTTCCAGAACAAAAGAAACAGCCATAGTCACTTACATTCACTCTCTTGCTGTTAAGTATAATGCACCAAGACTTATTTGCTATTTCCCACTTTGGTGAGGTAGCACAGGAACAGATGAAAACAAAGGCCTGATTTGCTCTTATTCCCTCCGTAGCTGTCTTGTATAATGTACCAAAACCACAGCACATTATCCAGAGCCAATCCCAACTATTCCATGCTTTTCCCTAACCTCTTCATAGAACTTGGTTTAGCTGAGTAACTTGACAATGCCTCCTAAACACATCACTCCAATTTGCCTGAACCCATACATTCCTCTCACCATCCTTAATGATCAAGTCCCAGCATCCTCAGTCTTCCTCTCCCATTTACACCCTCCACTTCTGTCACATAGATTCTCTATGTCAGTCTTATGCATATTCAGACCACTTTAGCATATCTTGGTCAACTCTCTCAATCAGCCTGGACTTAGACATGCCTCTCTAACACTGTCTTTACTTACATGATTAACCCTTCTCACATCACACACAATCCTAAGCTTTTCATATCCAACATATTCTTCCTCTTCACTTCTTTTGCATTCAGGACCCAAGCTTCATCCATTCAACACTATAACGTCAAACATACCTATCTTCGCTCTAGTAGACAATACATCCATATACTTCTCAATTCAGAACATCTGCCCCTCTCATCCTATGACTCTTTAGGTTCCATATACTGCCATGTCCACTCCAAGGTACCTAAGGCACTCCATTTCCTCTAGGTTCTCCCTGTCAAATTTGTATTTAAGTACCCCTGCCTTAACCATTACACTTTATTGCTTTACTTTTATTCACATTAACTCTCAACTTCCTCATTTGACATACTCTATCAAACTCTGTAACCCACTTCTGGACTTTCTTTTCCATCAGTTTGCCACCAAAATCATGTCATATACAAATAGCAACTGACTTACCTCCTAGGTGACCCCATCCCTAGCTTTATGCAGCCCTACCTCTTTCTTCATGACACTTGAATTCACCTCCCCAACCACCCTGTCCATGAATAGAATAAAGAGGTAAGGTGATCCTCACCATCTGTCCATAAATAGATCACACAGTTAAGATGACATCATGTACCTTGATACAGACCTATCTTCACATGGAACTACTCAACCTCCTCCTGTCCAACTTGCACACATGAATTACTCTACCAATAAAAGCATCTGCAAGTCATCTGCCAACCCTAACATATGCTTTCTTCAAGTCCATAAATGTCACATGCAAATCCCTTTTTTTTTGAAATATTCAACATTAATTCTTCAGAGCAAACACCTGATCCACACACATCCTATACTCCTACAGAGGCCATACTACTCCTTCCCAATCAGTTTTTTTTATATGCCACCACCCAACCTCTTTATCATCATTCTCTCATACACATTACCAGGTATACTCAACATTATACTTAAAAGTCTACCAATTTAATTCAAACATTCATTTTGTCCCCCTTGCTTTTATATAATGGTACTTTCCATTTCCCACCAGCCAGTGTTACATACATAGTGCTCATTGCTCATGCAAAGATATATTAAATAGAGAATACACAAAAAGAAATATTAAAAAAGTTTAAAAAATGCATCATCAATAGTGAATGCAACTAATCATTCACCAGGGTAGTCATTTGTTCATAAGTGGCATTGCTGCCAAGACGTATGCAGTATTTTGTACATTTTTTCATGAAAAAAAAATAATGTCCATAATACACCTAAAATAAAGAGAAAGAAGTTTGAAAAATAGTACATTTAATGGCAATAGCAAGCAATCACTCTGTTTAATGACTTCGTTTGCAACTGGCTGCATCCCTGCTGTAGCCAGTCCAGCTCACACATATGGTATTTTGTGTTACAATCCCATGTAGGAAAGCACCCAATGAATCTTGTGCTTCTTGGAAGAGAAACAATAATAGCATATGATGCAGGGATAAAGTTAGCCATCTTTTGCCATTTTCATACTGGTCAATGTGTTATTATGTCCAGAGCCTCCACCAACTGTAGTAGATCTACATTAACTACATGTATACAATATAATTTACAATTGTATAGTGTTTTAATCAATTATTATATATTTAGATACATGGGGTATTCAGTGCTGTGAATGGAAATGGTGAAGAGCTTATGGATTTGTGTACTGAAGAAAGACTGGTAATTGGGAATACCTGGTTTAAAAAGAGATATACATAAGTAAATGTATGTGAGTAGGAGAGATGGTCAAAGGGCATTATTGAATTACACGTTAATTGATAGATGTGTAATAGAGAGACTTTTGGATGTAAACGTGCTGAGAAGGGAAGCTGGAAGGATGTCTGACCAATGTCTTGTGGAGGCGAAGGTGAAGATTTGTAGAGGTTTTCAATAATGAAGAAAGAATGTTGTGGAGAAGAGAATGGTGAGAGTAAGTGAGCTTGGAAAGGACACTTGTGTGATGAAGTACCAGGATAGACTGAGTGTAGAATGGCAAAAGGTGAGAGAAAATGACATGAGGGGAGTGGGTGAAAAATAAGATGTATTTAGGGAAGCAGTGATGATAAGATTGTCAGATGTAGGGTGTTTTGGTTGGGGTGGTGTTCAAAGTGAGAGGGCCAGGGAGAATGGTTTGGTTAAGATAGAAGAGGTAGTGAAAGTTTTGTGGAAGATGAAAACTGGCAAGGGTGGCAGGTTTGGATGGTACAGCAGTAGAATTTATTAAGAAAGGGGGTTACTGTGTTGTTGGCTGGTTGATAAGGACATACAATGTATGCATGGATCAGGGTGAAGTGTCTGAGGATTGGTGGAATGCATGCATAGTGCCACTGTACATAGGCAAGGGGGATAAAGGAGAGTGTTCAAATTACAGAGGCAGAAGTTTGTTGAGTATTCCTGGGAAATTGCATGGGATGGTACTGACTGAGAGGGTGAAGGTATGTACAGAGTGTCAGATTGGGGAGGAGCAGGGTGGTTTCAGAAGTGGTAGAGGATGTGTGGATCAGGTGTCTGCTTCGAGGAATTTGTGTGAGAAATAGAACAGATGGATTTGTACGCAGCATTTACAGATCTGGAGAAGGCATATGAGAGGCTTGATAGAGATGCTTTGTGGAAGATCTCAAGAGAATATGGTGTGGAAAGTAAGCTGCTAGAAGCAAAGTTTTTACCAAGGATGTAAGGCATGTGTACGAGTAGGAAGAGAGGAGAGTGACTGATTCCCAGTGAAGGTTGGTCTGTGGCAGGGGTGTTATTTGTTTAAAGATGGGGTGGTTAGGGAGCTAAATGCAACAGTTTTGGATAGAGGGGCAAGTATGCAGTCTGTTGGGGATGAGAGGGCCTGGGAAGCGAGTCAGCTGCTGTTTGCCAACAATACAGCTCTGGTGGCTGATTCAAGAGAAAAACTGGAGAAGTTGGTGACAGACTTTGGAAAAGTGTAAGAAAGGAGAAAGTTGAGAGTAAATGTGAATAAGAGCAAGGTTATTAGGTACAGTAAGGTTGAGGGACAATTTAATTGGGATTAAAGGTTAAATGGAGAAAAACTGGGGAAGTGAAGAGTCTTAAATATCTGGGAGTGGACTTAGCAGCAAATGGAACCATGGAAGCGGAAGTGAGTCACTGGGTGGGGGAGGGGTTGAAGATTCTGAGAGCAGTGAATAATGTGTGGAAGAAAACGTTTTCTCATAGAGCAAAAATGGGTATGTTTGAAGAAATGGTAGTTCCAACATTATATGGTTGCAAGGCACGGGCTATAGATAGGGTTGTATGAAGGAAGGTGGATGTGTAGGAAATGAAATGCTTAAGGACAATATGTGGTGTGAGGTGGTTTGATTGAGTAAGTAATGAAAGGGTAAGAGAGATGTGTGGAAATAAAAAGTGTGTGGTTGAGAGAACAGATGAGGGTGTGTTGAAGTGGTTTGGACTATGGAGAGAATGAGTTAGGAGAGATTTACAAAGAGGATATATGTGTCAGAGGAGGAGGGAACAAGAAGCTATATGTGTCAGAGGTGGAGGGAACAAGGAGAAGCGGGTGACTAAGTTGGAGGTGGAAAGATGGAGTGAAAAAGTTTTTGAGCGATCGGGGCCTCAACATACAGGAGGGTGAGAAGCATGCAAGGAATAGAGCAAATTGGAACTATGAGGTATACCAGGGTCGACGTGCTGTCAATGGACTGAACCAAGGGCATGTGAAACGTCTGGGGTAAACCATGGAAAGATTTATGGGGCCTGGATGTGGATAGGGAGCTGTGGTTTCAGTGCATTACACATGACAGGTAGAGACCGAGTGTGAACAAATGTGGCCTTTTTTTTTTTTTGTTTTCCTGATGCTATCTTGCTGAAGCAGGGGGTAGTGATGCTGTTTCCCGTGGGGCGGGGTAGCACTAGGAATGGATGAAGACAAGCAAGGATGAATATGAACATATGTATATATGTGTGTATGTCAGTGTAAGTATATGTTGATATGTATATGTATATATGCTCGTATGGGCATTTATGGGTTTATATGTGTATGTGAGTGGATGGGTCATTCTTTGTCTGTTTCCTGGTGCTACCTCACTGACATAGGGGATGGTAATCAAGTATAATAAAATAAAAAACATTACTTTCCAATGTAACAGCATTATACTGCATGTCTTTTGGTCTTATTCTCATCTTTTATTGCGCAAATTAGGTTGTGAAATCTTCCCCAGGAATGTAAGCCCCTATAATCCCATTGAATCCTATGGTAAAATATGATCCATTACCCAGTGTTTTCAAATAAATTGTTATTTCCAGAAACATCCTGATCATTAACTGGGAAGTATGTGTATACAGGCATTCTGCCAGTCTTCAAGCACCTCACCTTGGGTAATACAGTGAAAAGCCTGACTAACCAATCACTCTTTTCACCAAACCATATGCAATGACTCTTGTGATAAGCATCACATGCTAGTTCAAGCACTTCACCCTGGGTGATACAAACAGAGAAAAGCCTGACTAACCAATCACACTTTTCACCAAACCATTCGCAATGACTCTCTTGTGATAAGCATGACATGCTAGCCCTGCAATTACGGGTGCCCATTACTAGGTAAGTTAGTACTCTGCATACCAACTTGATGAAAAACTCAACATCTGCCACCCTATCATCTAACACGAAAGGAAAAAAAAAAATCATGAAAAGCTGATCTAAAACAACTATGAACATTCACATTTGCATGATCTTGTTTACCACAAAACTACAGGAGGTTAACTAATTGCTGAAACTATAAGAACACTTGTACTTTTATTAAATATTTTTACTGCATTAAAATACTGTTACCATAAAAATAAATGCACTCAAAACCATATCTGCCAAGGTAAAGGTGTAATGCTATGGATTAAGAATATGAAAAAGTTTCAATCCAAGAATGTGATGCGGTTGATGAGGTGTTATTCAATATGGTGTACAAAAAGCTAGTCATTGCAACATCATATCTTGTGAAAACAAACCCTTCACATGTACGTAGTGTCATCCTGCAAACAGTGGGACACATTGTAATATGGTTTTAAATTTTTCATCTTTCAAGACCGATAGCCTACCCTACCAAGGCTGTTACTTTCTGATAAAACAAATAGCAACCAGTCACTGTAATTAATGAACAAAAGAATATGCCAAAAAAGATCATGTTTTGGGAAACAAGGCACACTCATGTCAAATAAAAAGTGGTTCAAAATTCTTATAAACCCCTTCCAGCAAAGCATTTATAAATCATGACGTGAATTATGAAATGCACGCTAAAACAACAAATATGAATACAAAAATATACCTAAAGAATATTCACTCCTGAGGTTACAGATCATAAAATCAAATAATAAATAAGACTAAATTTCACTAAAATAAAAGAAATAGCATTCCAGGAAAACATACAAATGGATTTGAGTTTCATAAGGCAAAGGGAATATTTTCACAGATGACAGTTAAACAATGCACACATATGGACTGATGCACGTCCCAAAATATCAAATACCTTAGTGCCTACTTCATGAGATCATAACTGAAAACATTTAGTGTATTATGCACTGTCAGCAGCTAATTCAGTAACTAACACTGTAAAAAGATAAGACTTTGCATCAGGTGGTTGCATAACAGATTAATATATAAAACACAGAAATTGCACCTGCTTTTAGTACTATATGCTTATAACCTGTTAAAGATTACCAACTGCACAGCAGTATATCTACGAAAGAGCAACTCTGTAAAAACATAGCTGAAGCCAAATCACATGTCACTAATGTTGCAAGCAACCAATGAGGTAGAAAAATATGAAAGATCTTTATTGTTCTGATGCAGGAACCAAGCTTATATACATACATTAATATATACATCGCAGGGTGGTGATGGGAATGAATAAAGGCAGACAGTGTGAATTATGTACATGTGTATATAAGTATATGTGTGTGTGCGTATATATATGTATACGTTGAGATGTTTAGGTATGCATATTTGCATGTGTGGATGAGTATGTATATACATGTGTATGTGCGTGGGTTGGGCCATTCTTTCGTCTGTTTCCTTGCGCTACCTCGCTAACGCGGGAGACAGTGACAAAGCAAAATAAATTAATAAATACATAAAACATTCTTTCATTCATACTTGTTTGCCATTTCCCACACTGAGAAGGTAGCACTTGGAACAGAAAAAGAAAGGAACCCATGGTTGTATAATTTGTTTATGGATGGGGTGGTTAGAGAGGCAAATGTAAGAGTTTTGGAGAGAGGGTGAGTATGCAGTCAGTTGAGGATGAGAAGGCCTGGGAAGTAAGTTGTTGTTTGCCGATGATACAGCTCTAGTGGCTGATTCATGTGAGAAACTGCAGAAGTTGGTGATATGAGTATATGAGTGGATGAGCCATTCTTCGTCTGTTTCCTAGTGCTACTTCGTTGATGCAGGAAACAACGATTAAGTATAATAAAAAAAAAAAAAAAATTAGTAAAAATATGTATCTATTTGCCGTTTTCTATCATTCTTGATTGCTGTTTCCTGTGTTAGCGAGGTAGTGCCAGGAAACAGATGAAGAAAGATCCATCCACTATCTTCGCTGTCTCCTGCATTTGCGAGGTAGCGCAAGGAAACAGACAAAAGATATGGCCCAACCCACCCCCATACACATGTTTATACATACACGTCCACACGCAAATATACATACCCATACATCTCAATGTACACATATATATACACACACAGACACATACATATATACACATGCACACAATTCACACTGTCTGCCTTTATTCATTCCCATCGCCACCTCGCCACACATGGAAAAACATCCCCCTCCCCCCTCATAGTGTGCGAGGTAGCGCTAGGAAAAGACAACAAAGGCCCCATTCGTTCACACTCAGTCTCTAGCTGTCATACAATAATGCCCGAAACCACAGCTCCCTTTCCACATCCAGGCCCCACACAACTTTCCATGGTTTACCCCAGACGCTTCACATGCCCTGATTCAATCCACTGACAGCACGTTGACCCTGGTATACCACATCGATCCAATTCACTCTATTCCTTGCCCGCCTTTCATCCTCCTGCATGTTCAGGCCCCGATCACTCATAATCTTTTTCACTCCATCTTTCCACCTCCAATTTGGTCTCCCACTTCTCGTTCCCTCCACCTCCGACACATATATCCTCTTGGTCAATCTTTCCTCACTCATTCTCTCCATGTGCCCAAACCATTTCAAAACACCCTCTTCTGCTCTCTCAACCACGCTCTTTTTATTTCCACATATCTCTTACCCTTACATTACTTACTCAAACAAACCACCTCACACCACACATTGTCCTCAAACATCTCATTTCCAGCACATCCACCCTCCTGCGCACAACTCTATCCATAGCCCACGCCTCGCAACCATACAACATTGTTGGAACCACTATTCCTTCAAACATACCCATTTTTGCTTTCGGAGATAATGTTCTCGACTTCCACACATTCTTCAAGGCTCCCAGAATTTTCGCCCCCTCCCCCACCCTATGATTCACTTCCGCTTCCATGGTTCCATCCGCTGCCAGATCCACTCCCAGATATCTAAAACACTTTACTTCCTCCAGTTTTTCTCCATTCAAACTTACCTCCCAATTGACTTGACCCTCAACCCTACTGTACCCAATATATATATATATATATATATATATATATATACTTGCACATAACATACACATACATCTCCATTTTGGTCTACCCCTTCTTGTTCCCTCCACTTCTGACATGTACATCCTCTTTATTACCCTCTCCTCACTCACTCTCCATATATCCAAACCATATCAAAATGCCTTCTTTAGTTCTCTCAACCACTTTTTTTTTTATCACCACAACTCCCTCTTATCTTTTTATAATTCACTTGATCATACCACCTCACACCACATATTGTCCTCAAACATTACATTTCCAACACACCCACCCTCATCCACATATCATCTACAGTCAATGCCTCATATCCATATAACATTGTTGTTACTACTTACCTTCAGACATACACCACACCCACTGTTTGCCCCTCCAAACAACAGCCTTTCTCTCCAAACATTCTTCAATGCTTCCAGAACCTTTGCCTGCTCCCCCACCCTATGATTCACTTCCACTTCCATAATTTCATTCGCTGCCATGTCCATTGAGTGGTATCTATTTATTCATTATACTCTGTCGCTGTCTCCTGCGTTAGCGAGGTAGCGCAAGGAAACATGAAAAAATGTCCCAACCCACCCACGTACACATGTATAAATATAAATGCCCACACACGCACATACACATACTTATACGTTTCAATGTATACACATATATACATACAAAGACATTTACATATATACACATGTATATATTCACATATGCTGCCTTCATCTATTCCCATCACCACCCCACTACACATGAAATGGCACACCCCTCCCCTGGCGAGGTAGCGCTAGGATAAGCCAACAAAGGCCACATTCATTCACACTCACTCTCTAGCTGTAATGTGTAATGCACCAAAACCACAGCTCCCTTTCCACATCTAAGCCCCACAAAAATTTCCATGGTTTACCCCAAACACTTCACATGTCCTGGTTCAATCCAATGACAGCACGTTGACCCCGGTATACCACATTGTTCCAATTCACTCTATTCCTTGCATGCCTTTCACCCTCCTGTATGTTCAGGCCCCAATCGCTCAAAATCTTCTTCACTCCATCCTTCCACCTCCAATTTGGTCTCCCACTTCTCCTTGTTCCCTCCACCTCTGACAGATAGATCCTCTTAGTCAATCTTTCCTCACTCATCCTCACTCATTCTCTCCATGTGCCCAAACCATTTCAATACACCCTCTTCTGCTCTCTCAACCACACTCTTTTCATTACCACACATCTCTCTTACTCTTTCATTACTTACTCGATCAAACCACCTCACACCGCACAGTGTCCTCAAACATTCTCATTTCCAACAAATCCACCCTCTTCTGCACAACCCTATCTATAGTCCATGCCTCACAACCACATAACATTGTTGGAACCACTATTCTTTCAAACATACCCATTTTTGCTCTCCGAGATAACGTTCTCACCTCCCACACATTCTTCATCGCTCCCAGAACCTTCGCCCCTTCCCCATCCTGTGACTCACTTCTGCTTCCATGGTTCCATTCACTGCTTAATCCACTCCCAAATATCTAAAACACTTCACTTCCTCCAGTTTTCTACATTCAAGCTTACCTCCCAATTAACTTGGCCTTCAACCCTACTGAACCTAATAACCTTGCTCTTATTCACGTTCACCCACAGCTTTCTTCTTTCGCACACTTTACCAAACTCAGTCACCAACTTCTGCAGTTTCTCATCCGAATCAGCCATCAGCGCTGTATCATCAGCGAACAACTGACTCACTTCCCAAGCCCTCTTATCCACAACAGAACGCATACTTGCCCCTCTCTCCATAACTCTTGCATTCACCTCCCTAACAACCCCATCCATAAACAAATCAAACAACCATGGAGACATCAAGAACCCCTGCCACAAACCAACATTCACTGGGAACCAATCAATTTCCTCTCTTCATACTTGTACACATACCTTACATCCTCGATAAAAAATTTTCACTGCTTCTGGCAACTTGCTTCCCACACCATATGCTCTTAATACCTTCCACAGAGCATCTCCAGATCCATAAAAGCCACATACAAATCCATCTGTTTTTCTAAGTATTTATCACATACATTCTTCAAAGCAAACAACTGATCTACACATCCTCTACCACTTTTGAAACCACACTGCTCTTCCCCAATCTGATGCTCTGTACATGCCCTTACCCTCTCAATCAATAACCTCCCATATAATTCCCCAGGAGTACTCAACAAGCTTATACCTCTGTAGTTTGAACACTCACCTTTATCCCCTTTGACTTTGTACAATGGCACTATGCATGCATTCTGCCAATCCTCAGGCACTTCACCATGAACCATACATACATTGAATATCCTCACCAACCAGTCAATAATACAGTCATCTCCTTTTCTAATAAATTCCACTGCAATACCATCCAAACCCACCGCCTTGCCAGCTTTCATCTTCCGCAAATTTTTCACTACCTCTTCTCTGTTTACCAAACCATTCTCCCTGACCCTCTCACTTCGCACACCACCTTGACCAAAACACCCTATATCTGCCACTCTATCATCAAACACATTCAACAAACTTTCAAAATACTCCGTCTCCTTCTCACTTCACCACTACTTGTTATTGCATTCACATTAGCCCCCCTTCACCAATGTTCCCATTTGTTCTCTTGTCTTACGCACTTTATTTACCTCCTTCCAAAACATCAGTGGTATCTAAACCCCTTAATTTTCCCCATTCAAACCCATACCCCAACTAATCTGTTTCTTAACCCTACTAAACCTAATAACTTTGCTTTTATTCAAATATACTCTCAACTTCCACCTTTCACACACTTCCAAACTTTGTCATCAACTTCTGCAGTTTCCCATTCAAATATGTTACCAGTGCTGTATCATCAGCTAACAACTGACTCACTTCCCAAGCCTTTTCATCACCTCTCTCTCCAAGAC
Organism: Panulirus ornatus; assembly: GCF_036320965.1. NCBI lineage: Eukaryota > Metazoa > Arthropoda > Malacostraca > Decapoda > Palinuridae > Panulirus > Panulirus ornatus. The sequence continues at coordinate 47,808,401 of NC_092230.1, read as the reverse complement.
TTGAATTTACTTCCCTCACAAACCCATAATATACAAATTAAATGGTCATCCCAAATACATCTACAGACCAACTTCACTTGGAACCACTAAGACTCCTCTCTTCCCACTCGCACACATGCCTTACACCCTTGATAAAAACTTCCTACACCTTACACCTAGCAGTTTTCATCCCATGCCACATATCCATAAACATTTCCACAAGCATCTCTATCAACCCTACAATATGCTTTCTCCAAATCCATAAATGCCATATACAAATCCTTCTGTTTCTCCAAGTATTTCTCACGCACATTCTTCAAAGCAAACACATGACCCACACATCCTCTACCCAACATGATGCTCTGTACATGCAATGCTTCACCCTCTCAATCACTGCTCTTCCATATAACTTACCAGGGGCATTCAACTAGTTTATACCTCTGTAGTCAAAACACTCTCCTTTATCCCACTTGCCTTACACTGGCACCATACTTGCATTCTGTCAATCCTTAGGCACCTCACCATGATCCATACATTCATTAAAAATCTTTACAAACCTTTCATAAGAAATTCAACTGCAATACCATGAAACATTTCATCTTAAGACTTTCACCACTTGTTCACTCTTTCCCAATCCATTCTCCAAAGACTCTCTCACTTTGCCTACCTTCCTGACCCAATCACTCGATAGCTGTCACCCTATCATTGAACATTTCAGTACTTCAAATACTCACTTCATCACTACCTATTACCACTTCCCCATTTGCCCCTTCATCATTGTTCCCAGTTGTTCATACATCTTGTACAATATTAACCTCCTTTCAAAACATCTCATTCTCCCTAATGTTTACTGATAATCATTCACACAAATTCTTATTTGCACTCTTTTCCAACCCATGCACCTTCTCTTGACCTCCTGCTACTTTCTCTTATATCTCTCCCATTCATTTGCATACTTTTCCTGTAAGTACCACTCATATACCTCTCTCTCTTCTTTTACCACCAACTTCACTTCACCCACCACTCACAACCATTTCTAATCTACCCATCTCCCACTTCATGCATGCCACATGCATCTCTTGCACAGGCTGACACTGTTGATCACTATTCATATTTTTGAGAATCACTCCCTCTGGGAACTCCCATAAAAGGGTGGCCATGGCAAAAGAGTTTTCACTGTCCTTACATACCTACCATGCACACACCATTCCACATAATCTTCCCCTATCTCTCTCCTTCCAGTACTCTTCCATACCATTTTCCCCACATCACAGGTGATCTTCCTCTCACACCAACCCCCTTGAATCATACTATCATACACTCTCCTTATAAACTTCCCATATTGCATTCTTTCCACATGCCCAATCCACCTCAAAGTATTATGTTTCATCCACCCTACCACTTCATAATTCATTTCCTGTCATACCAATTTTTTCTTCATTCTATCCACTCATATCACATCCATTTTGAATAACTCACTTCCAGTCTCTGGATTCTTGACCTTTGACTCATCCCAAGTCCATGTTTTGGCAGCACAGGTCTGGGCTGGTATGACAGTGCTGTCCCTTAATCCTTTCTTCACTTCTATACTTACACATCTACCCTTCCATATTCTATTAAGGGAGCCAATGACTCTTCTACCCTGTACTGCTCTCTCCCTTTCCTCTCCTTCAATATCACCAAATTTACCAAAGATACCTCCTAAGTACTTAAATTCTGTCACCTATTCCAGTCTTTCTTCCGCCATATTCAAAAAAAGCATTTTAGTATACTTTCTTTTCTCACACTGTAGGGCTTTGCAAAATCTATACTTTCCCTCAGTTTCCTTTTTAAACACCATAATTTTACTCTTACTTGCATTTACCTTCAATTACCTATGCTCACACCCATCATAAAACACACTTACAAACCTTCTGCAACTTCACTTCATTCTCAACAAACAACAGTATCATCTGCAAACAAGGTTGTCACTAGCCACCATACCTCACCACCATGCTCAATTTCTACACCCTTTTTCCCTTGTTTCACTTTCATCTCTGTTATTAATTCATCCATATATATATGTATTAAAAAGCCATGGTGACATCACACAGCCCTGCCTCACAGTCAATAGACTACACCAGGGCATGTGAACCTTCTGAGGTAAACCATGGAAAGGTCTGGATTTGGATAGGGAGCTGTGATTTTGGTGCATTACACATGACAACTAGAAACTGAGTGTGAACAAATGAGGCCTTTTTTTGTCTGTTTTCCTGGCGCTACCTTGCTGAAGCAGGGGGTAGTGATGCTGTTTCCTGTGGGACAGGGTAGAGCCGGGAATGGATGAAGGCAAGCAAAAGTATGAATATGTACATGTGCATCTGTATATGTGAATGTATGGGCATTTATGTACATATATATATATATATTTCTTTCTTTCATACTATTCAAAATTTCCCGCATTAGCGAGGTAGCATTGAGAACAGAGGACTGGGCCTTTGAGGGAATATCCTCACCTGGCCCCCTTCTCTGTTCCCTCTTTTGGAAAATTAAAAAAAAAGCGAGAGGGGAGGGTTTCCATCCCCCCGCTCCCTCCCCTTTTAGTCGCCTTCTACGATACGCAGGGAATACGTGGGAAGTATTATTTCTCCCCTATCCCCAGGGATAAAACATATTGGGGGTGTCTAAATATAAATATAAAGTGATTGGTTCTCAGTGAATGTAGGTTTGCGGCAGGGGTGTGTGATGTCTCCATGGTTGTTTAATTTGTTTATGGATGGGGTTGTTAGGGAGGTGAATGCAAGAGTTTTGGAAAAAGGGGCAAGTATGAAGTCTGTTGGGGATGAGAGAGCTTGGGAAGTGAGTCAGTTGTTGTTCGCTGATGATACAGCGCTGGTGGCTGATTCATGTGAGAAACTGCAGAAGCTGGTGACTGAGTTTGGTAAAGTGTGTGAAAGAAGAAAGTTAAGAGTAAATGTGAATAAGAGCAAGGTTATTAGGTACAGTAGGGTTGAGGGTCAAGTCAATTGGGAGGTAAGTTTGAATGGAGAAAAACTGGAGGAAGTAAAGTGTTTTAGATATCAGGGAGTGAATCTGGCAGCCGATGGAACCATGGAAGCGCAAGTGGATCATAGGGTGGGGGAGGGGGCGAAAATCCTGGGAGCCTTGAAGAATGTGTGGAAGTCGAGAACATTATCTCGGAAAGCAAAAATGGGTATGTTTGAAGAAATAGTGGTTCCAACAATGTTGTATGGTTGCAAGGCGTGGGCTATGGATAGAGTTGTGCGCAGGAGGATGGATGTGCTGGAAATGAGATGTTTGAGGACAATGTGTGGTGTGAGGTGGTTTGATCGAGTAAGTAACGTAAGGGTAAGAGAGATGTGTGGAAATAAAAAGAGCGTGGTTGAGAGAGCAGAGGAGGGTGTTTTGAAATGGTTTGGGCACATGGAGAGAATGAGTGAGGAAAGATTGACCAAGAGGATATATGTGTCGGAGGTGGAGGGAACGAGGAGAAGTGGGAGACCAAATTGGAGGTGGAAAGATGGAGTGAAAAAGATTTAGTGTGATCGGGGCCTGAACATGCAGGAGGGTGAAAGGAGGGCAAGGAATAGAGTGAATTGTCTCGATGTGGTATACCGAGGTTGACGTACTGTCAGTGGATTGAATCAGGGCATGTGAAGCATCTGGGGTAAGCCATGGAAAGCTGTGTAGGTATGTATATTTGCGTGTGTGGACGTATGTATATACATGTGTATGGGGGTGGGTTGGGCCATTTCTTTCGTCTGTTTCCTTGCGCTACCTCGCAAACGCGGGAGACAGCGACAAAAAAAAAAAAAAAAAAAAAAAAAAAAAAAAATATATATATATATATATATATATATATATATATTTTTTTTTGCTTTGTTTCCTTGCGCTACCTCACAAATGCAGGAGACAGCGACAAAAAAAAAAAAAAAAAAAAAAAAAAATTCTATCACGTACTCCCACAACTCCTGTTTCAGGAGTACTGCTACTCCTTCCCTTGCTCTTGTCCTCTCACTAACCCCTGACTTTACTCCCAAGACATTCCCAAACCACTCTTCCCCTTCACCCTTGAGCTTCGTTTCACTCAGAGCCAAAACATCCAGGTTCCTTTCCTCAAACATACTCCCTATCTCTCCTTTTTTCACATCTTGGTTACATCCACACACATTTAGGCACCCCAATCTGAGCCTTCGAGGAGTATGAGCACTCCCCGCGTGACTCCTTCTTCTGTTTCCCATTTTAGAAAGTTAAAAAAAAAAAAAAAATATATATATATATATATATATATATATATATATATATATATATATATATATATATATATATACATATATATAGTCTTTTTCCAAAACTCTTGCATTTACCTCCCTAACAACCCCATCCATAAACAAATTAAACAACCATGGAGACAGCACACACCCCTGCCACAAACCTACATTCACTGAGAACCAATCACTTTCCTCTCTTCCTACACGTACACATGCCTTACATCCTCGATAAAAACTTTTCACTGCTTCTAACAACTTGCCTCCCACACCATATATTCTTAATACCTTCCACAGGTATATATATATATATATATATATATATATATATATATATATATATATATATATATATATATATATAATTATATATATATATATATATATATATATATATATATATATATATATATATATATATATATATATATATATATATATATATTTTTTTAATACTTTGTCGCTGTCTCCCGCGTTTGCGAGGTAGCGCAAGGAAACAGACGAAAGAATGGCCCAACCCTCCCCCCATACACATGTATATACATACGTCCACACACGCAAATATACATACCTACACAGCTTTCCATGGTTTACCCCAGACGCTTCACATGCCTTGATTCAATCCACTGACAGCACGTCAGCCCCGGTATACCACATCGCTCCAATTCACTCTATTCCTTGCCCTCCTTTCACCCTCCTGCATGTTCAGGCCCCGATCACACAAAATCTTTTTCACTCCATCTTTCCACCTCCAATTTGGTCTCCCTCTTCTCCTCGTTCCCTCCACCTCCGACACATATATCCTCTTGGTCAATCTTTCCTCACTCATTCTCTCCATGTGCCCAAACCACTTCAAACCACCCTCTTCTGCTCTCTCAACCACGCTCTTTTTATTTCCACACATCTCTCTTACCCTTACGTTACTCACTCGATCAAACCACCTCACACCACACATTGTCCTCAAACATCTCATTTCCAGCACATCCATCCTCCTGCGCACAACTCTATCCATAGCCCACGCCTCGCAACCATACAACATTGTTGGAACCACTATTCTTTCAAACATACCCATTTTTGCTTTCCGAGCTAATGTTCTCGACTTCCACACATTCTTCAAGGCCCCCAGAATTTTCACCCCCTCCCCCACCCTATGATCCACTTCCGCTTCCATGGTTCCATCCGCTGCCAGATCCACTCCCAGATATCTAAAACACTTCACTTCCTCCAGTTTTTCTCCATTCAAACTCACCTCCCAATTGACTTGACCCTCAACCCTACTGTACCTAATAACCTTGCTCTTATTCACATTTACTCTTAACTTTCTTCTTCCACACACTTTACCAAACTCAGTCACCAGCTTCTGCAGTTTCTCACATGAATCAGCCACCAGCGCTGTATCATCAGCGAACAACAACTGACTCACTTCCCAAGCTCTCTCATCTCCAACAGACTTCATACTTGCCCCTCTTTCCAAAACTCTTGCATTTACCTCCCTAACAACCCCATCCATAAACAAATTAAACAACCATGGAGACATCACACACCCCTGCCGCAAACCTACATTCACTGAGAACCAATCACTTTCCTCTCTTCCTACACGTACACATGCCTTACATCCTCAATAAAAACTTTTCACTGCTTCTAACAAGTTTCCTCCCACACCATATATTCTTAATACCTTCCACAGAGCATCTCTATCAACTCTATCATATGCCTTCTCCAGATCCATAAATGCTACATACAAATCCATTTGCTTTTCTAAGTATTTCTCACATACATTCTTCAAAGCAAACACCTGATCCACACATCCTCTACCACTTCTGAAACCACACAGCTCTTCCCCAATCTGATGCTCTGTACATGCCTTCACCCTCTCAATCAATACCCTCCCATATAATTTACCAGGAATACTCAACAAACTTATACCTCTGTAATTTGAGCACTCACTCTTATCCCCTTTGCCTTTGTACAATGGCACTATGCACGCATTCCGCCAATCCTCAGGCACCTCACCATGAGTCATACATACATTAAATAACCTTACCAACCAGTCAACAATACAGTCACCCCCTTTTTTAATAAATTCCACTGCAATACCATCCAAACCTGCTGCCTTGCCGGCTTTCATCTTCCGCAAAGCTTTCACTACCTCTTCTCTGTTTACCAAATCATTTTCCCTAACCCTCTCACTTTGCACACCACCTCGACCAAAACACCCTATATCTGCCACTCTATCATCAAACACATTCAACAAACCTTCAAAATACTCACTCCATCTCCTTCTCACATCACCACTACTTGTTATCACCTCCCCATTTGCGCCCTTCACTGAAGTTCCCATTTGCTCCCTTGTCTTTCGCACTTTATTTACCTCCTTCCAGAACATCTTTTTATTCTCCCTAAAATTTAATGATACTCTCTCACCCCAACTCTCATTTGCCCTTTTTTTCACCTCTTGCACCTTTCTCTTGACCTCCTGTCTCTTTCTTTTATACATCTCCCACTCAATTGCATTTTTTCCCTGCAAAAATCGTCCAAATGCCTCTCTCTTCTCTTTCACTAATACTCTTACTTCTTCATCCCACCACTCACTACCCTTTCTAATCAACCCACCTCCCACTCTTCTCATGCCACAAGCATCTTTTGCGCAATCCATCACTGATTCCCTAAATACATCCCATTCCTCCCCCACTCCCCTTGCTTCCATTGTTCTCACCTTTTTCCATTCTGTACTCAGTCTCTCCTGGTACTTCCTCACACAGGTCTCCTTCTCAAGCTCACTTACTCTCACCACCCTCTTCACCCCAACATTCACTCTTCTTTTCTGAAAACCCATACAAATCTTCACCTTAGCCTCCACAAGATAATGATCAGACATCCCTCCAGTTGCACCTCTCAGCACATTAACATCCAAAAGTCTCTCTTTCGCATGCCTGTCAATTAACACGTAATCCAATAACGCTCTCTGGCCATCTCTCCTACTTACATAAGTATACTTATGTATATCTCGCTTTTTAAACCAGGTATTCCCAATCATCAGTCCTTTTTCAGCACATAAATCTACAAGCTCTTCACCATTTCCATTTACAACACTGAACACCCCATGTATACCAATTATTCCCTCAACTGCCACATTACTCACCTTTGCATTCAAATCACCCATCACTATAACCCAGTCTCGTGCATCAAAACCACTAACACACTCATTCAGCTGCTCCCAAAACATTACATATATATATATATATATATATATATTTTTTTTTTTTTTTTTTTTTTTTTTATACTTTGTCGCTGTCTCCCGCGTTTGCGAGGTAGCGCAAGGAAACAGACGAAAGAAATGGCCCCCCCCCCCCCCATACACATGTACATACACACGTCCACACACGCAAATATACATACCTACACAGCTTTCCATGGTTTACCCCAGACGCTTCACATGCCTTGCTTCAATCCACTGACAGCACGTCAACCCCTGTATACCACATGACTCCAATTCACTCTATTTCTTGCCCTCCTTTCACCCTCCTGCATGTTCAGGCCCCGATCACACAAAATCTTTTTCACTCCATCTTTCCACCTCCAATTTGGTCTCCCTCTTCTCCTCGTTCCCTCCACCTCCGACACATATATCCTCTTGGTCAATCTCTCCTCACTCATTCTCTCCATGTGCCCAAACCATTTCAAAACACCCTCTTCTGCTCTCTCAACCACGCTCTTTTTATTTCCACACATCTCTCTTACCCTTACGTTACTTACTCGCTCAAACCACCTCACACCACACATTGTCCTCAAACATCTCATTTCCAGCACATCCATCCTCCTGCGCACATCTCTATCCATAGCCCACGCCTCGCAACCATACAGCATTGTTGGTACCACTATTCCCTCAAACATACCCATTTTTGCTTTCCGAGATAATGTTCTCGACTTCCACACATTTTTCAAGGCTCCCAAAATTTTCGCCCCCTCCCCCACCCTATGATCCACTTCCGCTTCCATGGTTCCATCCGCTGACAGATCCACTCCCAGATATCTAAAACACTTCACTTCCTCCAGTTTTTCTCCATTCAAACTCACCTCCCAATTGACTTGACCCTCACCCCTACTGTACCTAATAACCTTGCTCTTATTCACATTTACTCTCAACTTTCTTCTTCCACACACTTTACCAAACTCAGTCACCAGCTTCTGCAGTTTCTCACATGAATCAGCCACCAGCGCTGTATCATCAGCGAACAACAATTGACTCACTTCCCAAGCTCTCTCATCCCCAACAGACTTCATACTTGCCCCTCTTTCCAGGACTCTTGCATTTACCTCCTTTACAACCCCATCCATAAACAAATTAAACAACCATGGAGACATCACACACCCCTGCCGCAAACCTACATTCACTGAGAACCAATCACTTTCCTCTCTTCCTACACGTACACATGCCTTACATCCTCGATAAAAACTTTTCACTGCTTCTAACAACTTGCCTCCCACACCATATATTCTTAATACCTTCCACAGAGCATCTCTATCAACTCTATCATATGCCTTCTCCAGATCCATAAATGCTACATACAAATCCATTTGCTTTTCTAAGTATTTCTCACATACATTCTTCAAAGCAAACACCTGATCCACACATCCTCTACCACTTCTGAAACCGCACTGCTCTTCCCCAATCTGATGCTCTGTACATGCCTTCACCCTCTCAATCAATACCCTCCCATATAATTTACCAGGAATACTCAACAAACTTATACCTCTGTAATTTGAGCACTCACTCTTATCCCCTTTGCCTTTGTACAATGGCACTATGCACGCATTCCGCCAATCCTCAGGCACCTCACCATGAGTCATACATACATTAAATAACCTTACCAACCAGTCAACAATACAGTCACCCCCTTTCTTAATAAATTCCACTGCAATACCATCCAAACCTGCTGCCTTGCCGGCTTTCATCTTCCGCAAAGCTTTTACTACCTCTTCTCTGTTTACCAAATCATTTTCCCTAACCCTCTCACTTTGCACACCACCTCGACCAAAACACCCTATATCTGCCACTCTGTCATCAGACACATTCAACAAACCTTCAAAATACTCATTCCATCTCCTTCTCACATCACCGCTACTTGTTATCACCTCCCCATTTACGCCCTTCACTGAAGTTCCCATTTGCTCCCTTGTCTTACGCACCCTATTTACCTCCTTCCAGAACATCTTTTTATTCTCCCTAAAATTTACTGATAGTCTCTCACCCCAACTCTCATTTGCCCTTTTTTTCACCTCTTGCACCTTTCTCTTGACCTCCTGTCTCTTTCTTTTATACTTCTCCCACTCAATTGCATTTTTTCCCTGCAAAAATCGTCCAAATGCCTCTCTCTTCTCTTTCACTAATACTCTTACTTCTTCATCCCACCACACACTACCCTTTCTAAACAGCCCACCTCCCACTCTTCTCATGCCACAAGCATCTTTTGCGCAATCCATCACTGATTCCCTAAATACATCCCATTCCTCCCCGACTCCCCTTACTTCCATTGTTCTCACCTTTTTCCATTCTGTACACAGTCTCTCCTGGTACTTCCCCACACAGGTCTCCTTCCCAAGCTCACTTACTCTCACCACCTTCTTCACCCCAACATTCACTCCTCTTTTCTGAAAACCCATACTAATCTTCACCTTAGCCTCCACAAGATAATGATCAGACATCCCTCCAGTTGCACCTCTCAGCACATTAACATCCAAAAGTCTCTCTTTCGCACGCCTGTCAATTAACACGTAATCCAATAACGCTCTCTGGCCATCTCTCCTACTTACATAAGTATACTTATGTATATCTCGCTTTTTAAACCAGGTATTCCCAATCATCAGTCCTTTTTCAGCACATAAATCTACAAGCTCTTCACCATTTCCATTTACAACACTGAACACCCCATGCATACCAATTATTCCCTCAACTGCCACATTACTCACCTTTGCATTCAAATCACCCATCACTATAACCCGGTCTCGTGCATCAAAACCGCTAACACACTCATTTAGCTGCTCCCAAAACACTTGCCTCTCATGATCTTTCTTCTCATGCCCAGGTGCATATGCACCAATAATCACCCACCTCTCTCCATCAACTTTCAATTTTACCCATATTAATCGAGAATTTACTTTCTTACATTCTATCACATACTCCCACAACTCCTGTTTCAGGAGTATTGCTACTCCTTCCCTTGCTCTTGTCCTCTCACTAACCCCTGACTTCACTCCCCAGACATTTCCAAACCACTCTTCCCCTTTACCCTTGAGCTTCGTTTCACTCAGAGCCAAAACATCCAGGTTCCTTTCCTCAAACATACTACCTATCTCTCCTTTTTTTCACATCTTGGTTACATCCACACACATTTAGGCACCCCACTCTGAGCCTTCGAGGAGGATGATCACTCCCCGCGTGACTCCTTCTTCTGTTTCCCATTTTAGAAAGTTAATACAAGGAGGGGAGGATTTCCGGCCCCCCGCTCCCGTCCCCTCTAGTCGCTTTCTACGACACGCGAGGAATACGTGGGAAGTATTCTTTCACCCCTATCCCCAGGGATAATATACATATATATATACATATACACACACACACACACACACACACACATATGCACATACACACACACACACACACATACATATATATACATATGAAAAATGTAAGAACAATTTAGAAACAAACTTTTAGCTTGAAATGAATGAAAAAAAAAAAAAAAAAAAAAAAAAAAAAATGAATGAATGTCACATAATGGTTCAACCTCTGGCTATGGAAAAAAATATATATATATATATATATATATATATATATATATATATATATATATAATGGATGTGGAAAGGGAGCTGTGGTTTCGGGCACTATTGCATGACAGCTAGAGACTGAGTGTGAACGAATGGGGCCTTTGTTGTCTTTTCCTAGTGCTACCTCGCACACATGAGGGGGGAGGGGGATGGTATTCCATGTGTGGCGAGGTGGCGGTGGGAATGAATAAAGGCAGACAGTGTGAATTGTGTGCATGGGTATATATGTATGTGTCTGTGTGTGTATATATATGTGTACATTGAGATGTATAGGTATGTACATATGCGTGTGTGGATGTGTATGTATATACATTGTGTATGGGGGTGGGTTGGGCCATTTCTTTCGTCTGTTTCCTTGCGCTACCTCGCAAACGCGGGAGACAGCGACAAAGCAAAATATATAAATATAAATATATATGTGTGTGTGTGTGTGTGTGTGTATACGAGTAGATGGGCCATTCTTGGCGCTACCTCACTGACGTGGGAAAAGGTGATCAAGTATAATAAATAGATAAAAATAAATAAACATATGAATAATAAATAAAGGGAGAAAGAATACTTCCCATGTATTCCCTGTGTGTCGTAGAGGGCAACTGAAGGGGGAAAGAGTGAGGGGCTGGAAACCCTCCCTTCCTTGTATTTCAATTTCTTAAAGAGGAAACAGAAGATGGAGTCAAGCAAGGAGTGTTCATCCTCCTTGAAGGCTCAGACTTGGGTGTCTGAATGCGTGTGGATGTAACCAACATAAGAAGAAAGGAGACAGGTAATATGTTTCAGAAAAGAGACCTGGATGCTTTGGCTTTAAGTGAAACGAAGCTCAAGGGAAAAGTCTTGGGAGTAAAGTCAAGGGTTGGCGAGAGGACACAAGTTAATGAAATAGTAGCACTTCTCCTGAAGCAGGAGTTGTGGAGTGTGATACAGTTAAGAAAGTAAATTTTAGGTTGATGTGGGTAAAAATGAAAATAGATGGAGAGATTTGGGTGATTATTGGTTCTTATGCACCTGGTCACAAGAAGAATCATGAGGCAAGTGTTTTGGGAGCAGCTGAGCGAGTGTGTCAGCAGCTTTGGTGCATGAGACCAGGTGTCAGTGATGGGTGATTTAAATACAAAGGTGAGTAATGTGGCAGGTGAGGGTATAATTGGTGCACATGGGGTATTCAGTGTTGTGAATGGAAAGGGTGAAGAGCTTGTGGATTTGTGAGCTGAAAAAAGACTGGGGATTGGGAATACCTGGTTTAAAAAGAGTGATATACATAAGTATACATATGTGAGTAAGAGAGATGGTCAATGCACATTACTGGATTATGTGTTAATTGATAGGAGTGTGAAAGAGAGACTTTTGGATGTTTAACATGCACTGGTTCAGTCCAGTGACATTGCCAGAGATGGCTTTCCTCTTTGGTCACATCTCCATGGCATTATCTCTATAATTAGAGATGTGTGAGAATTGTCTCAAAAGATCTTCCTATGATGTTACTTCACTTTTTTCTTCATTTCTTCAGCCTTGTACAATACTACCATTACTTCTAGTTAAATAATTTCACCTAAGAATGTTATCGTTTAAATTATCTTAAGTACTATAGTTATTCAGTGCAAACAAACAGCACTAACAATGTATAAAGCCATCTGCATGTAAAGGTTTTTGACAATGGGGTGAAGACTAAATTTGTGTGTTTCAGATGAATGAGCACTGCAGACGTCTGAGGCATTCTATGGATATACTAAAGGGTCAGTCCATTAACAGCTAAGGAAACTAGTGTTTTGATAAGAGTTACGCATACTGGATTTTGAAGACCCTCTAAGTAATTTTTCAAGTATAAGTATTAAGTAATGCATTATTGTATGAGGTACTTAGGTGAGAAAGTCTTAATACTGTATGACTGACATGACAAATGTACACAACACTACAAGGAATAATGAAAGATTAGTAAATGGAGAAACTAACACTGACAAAATTACTCCCTGTTACTGAACAAAAATTAGAGAAAATGACAAAACTATTCCCTAATGGAGAAAAAAGATCCCTAATACTGAAAAAATAAAGTGAAGAGTGATAAAACTATTCCTTACTGCTGAAAATATATTTGAGAAACTAACTTTGACAATACAGTTCCTTATTGCTGAAATCAAAAACGGAGAAAAAATAAACTATTCTCTAGAATTTTTGAAAAAACAAGATGAAACTAAGAGCAAGAAAACAAAATCCAATAACTGAAAAAAATAATGGCAAAACTAAGAAAAACAAAATTTCCAATTCCTGAAAAAATAATGAAGAAACTGAGCAACAAATCAATGCCCAATTCCTGAAAAAAAAATGGAGAAATTAAGAGCTACAACACATTTCCTAATAACTAAAAAAATAATGGAGAAATTAAGAACAAAATAATTTCCAGTTATTGAAAAAATAATGGAGAAACTAACAGACAAAACTATTCCCTATTGCTCTAAAAATAATGGAGAAACTAATAGCAACAATACTATTCCATATTGCTACAAAAAATCCAACTGGTTTATCTTTTATCAATCTATGTACACACTATCAATTTTCTCCTGCCACACAAATCACATAATATTGTGCTTATGTTGGAATATAGGCATCAGGAACGTGCACGACCCAAGACAGTGAGACTTCCAAATTAATAGGGGCCACTGTAATACACAGGGAAGCATGTTGCATCATAGTACAAAATCCCAGGAATGATTCTGGGTGCTGCACAGCACAGGCAGCTCTAGAGAATACTATTACATGAGGTGACAAAAGTGCACATAGTCATGGACTGCATTTTCAGCATGTGATGTATGAAAAACAATAATAGTCTATAAAATCAACTTCTTAATACATCAATATAAAAGCTAAAGGGCCCAAATATCTAATCAAATTGGCTGTTGTATCTTTCAATAACAAAAATCCTTTTCCATAATTTCCATGTGAAGACCAGCCACACAAGCACTATCATGATACATTCTTTCTTTGAACAGTGAATTTTCTTTTCTTAATTTTCCCTCTTCCCATAACCTTTCCATCTTTAATGGTCAGGTCTACAAACACACAGCAAGCTCAAATGAATATATACATTTTGGCTCACCAGGCAAGGGATAATAAAACAAAAATAGGAAAACATCTTAAGACTAAGGGGTTTTGCACTTTTCTCATGAAAATAAAGTAGGAGGTACAAAAACAAAATAAGGGATTCAAATATGTTTATCTCTAGGAGCAGGCTGTAATGTGTGTGCTGAAATGTGAATGTTGAACTTACTAGACATAGTAAAGAGATGTTCACAACTTTCCCTAAAAACTGGGATATTATGGCTAGTAATAATCAATAGCATGCTATCATTTCTCTGGTCAAAGTATTTTGAACTGCCACATTAAACACATAGTACTGATATACATTTGTTTACAGTTACCTAAATGACCCAAAATTCTGCACTGGCTCTATGCTTGTTTCTATTCACAGAAAACATGCATAAACTTATTCATGCACTGCCCAAGGTGATGCAGAAAAAACAAATAACAATAAAAAAAATTAAATCAAATACCAAAATAAAAGATTCTGAGGAGGTACAAGTCTAGTAACCACAATATTTCCCCTCTTATAGTTTCCTTCTGAAGCTTTCAAGTTCCTCATGTAAAGCAGAATCCGGAATGCCAATAGAAATTCTTAACTATATGACAATATGCCACACTGGTTATATAAATATAACTGGACATGCAAGAGATATCCAGTTCATTCCTGTTGATAAGCAAATATCAGCCTTATTTCAAGAGAAGAGCCACAGAAATGAATGATCATCATCTCGGTGAGAACACTGTACATATGTCAACAGGCTCAACTGATAATAGGTGAATGGATATAATACTGCTACACATATGCAATTCTTACACTATGATAGGAGCTACATTTCCAGTGTTCTAATATGTACATAGGTATATACAGAGCTCTTAACAAATAAATAATAAAAGAAAGTAACACATTTCAAGAAATAATTATAATGCATTCTAATGATCCTGGATATAAGAAAAGCAAAGAACTTTACAGAAAGACATCTGTAATTAAATTGTATGTGTAGGGATCAGTAACATCAACAAGGAAAATAAAATATCAAAACGGAAGACGTTTCCACCAATATTAACAAACATAATCAGGCCAAGCTCCAAGGAACAATGCAATAAACAATGTCTGATGGAGACTGAAAGGTAATTCATAGTCTCCCTGAAGCCATGCCACATTACATAGGAATAAAGTGGAACTGGTTCTCTGAATTTCTTGATAAAATCTTCTGGCTACAAATACTGTACAAGCAAAACTTCCTAATAAGCACTAGTCACAGCAGGCTGGAACGTTCTGACTAAGTCTTCTAGCTACTCACAGTATGCTTGGGACAGAGGGACTTGAAGGTGTGTTGATCCAAGGTCCACTGGAGCTGGGTGGCACAGGGTACATGGACCATTAGAGAGCACCCTTTCCCTAGGCAAGCCACTGTTGCTCCAGTTTCACTACAGCTGCTACATACCTGTTAATCAGAAGGCAAAGGTTATTCAGATATCAATGATTATATATATTTTTTTTAAATCATATTCTCCATGTCCCGTATTAGCAAGGTAGCATCAAGAACAGATGACTAAGCCTCATAGGGAAAATCCTTACTTGGCCCCCTTCACTGTTCCTTCTTTCACAATGTAAAACAGGAAGGAAGGACTTCCAGTCCACTGCTGCCAACCCTTTTAGTCACCTTCTATGACAAGCAAGGATGCATGAGCAGTACGCTTTCTCCCTATCCCTATTACACATGACAGCTACAGACTGATTGTGAACGAATGTGGCCTTTTTGTCTGTTTTTCTGGCACAACGTTGCTGAAGCAGGGGGTAGTGATGCTGTTTCCTGAGGGACAGGGGTAGCGACAGGAATGGATGAAGGCAAGCAAGTACGAATATGTAAATGTGTATATAGGTATGTCTGTGTATGTGTACGTATTTGTATGTATATGTGTATATGTTGATATGTATATGTATGTATCTGTATGTGTATGGACATTTATGTATATTCTCCCCTATCTCTGGGGACAGGGGAGAAAGAATACTTCACACGTGTCCCCCGCATGTCGTAGAAGGCAACAAAAGGAGACTGAGGGTTAGAAACCCTCACCTCCTTGTATTCACTTTCTAAAAGGGGAAACAGCAGGAGTCATGTGAGGATTGCTCATCCTACTTGAAGGCTCAGACTGGGGTGTTTAAATGTGTGTGGAAGTAACCAAGATGAGAAAAAAGGAGAGATAGGTAGTATGTGTGAGGAAAGGAACCTGGATGTTACGGCTCTGAGTGAAACAAAGCTCAAGGGTAAAGGAGAAGAGTGGTTTGGGAATGTCTTGGGAGTAAAGTCAGGGGTTGGTGAGAGGACAAGAGCAAAGGAAGGAGTAGCATTAGTCCCGAAGAAGGAGTTGTGAGAGTATGTGATAGTGTAAGAAAGTAAACTCTAGATTGATATGGGCAAAATTGAAAGTGGATGGAGAGAGATGGGTGATTATTGGTGCCTATGCACCAGGTCATGAGAAGAAAGATCATGAGGCAAGTGTTTTGGGAGCAGCTGAGTGTGTTAGCAGCTTTAATGGATGAGACCGGGTTACAGTGATGGGAGATGTGAATGCAAAGATGAGTAATGTGGCAGTTAAGGGAATAATTGGTGTACATGGGGTGTTCAGTGTTGTAAATGAAAATGGCAAAGAGCTTGTAGATCAGTGTGCTGAAAAAGGAGTGATGATTGGGAATACCTGGTTTAAAAAGAGAGATATACATAAATACACGTAAGTAGGAGAGATGGCCAGAAAGTGTTATTGGATTACGTATTAATTGATAGGCACGTGAAAGAGAGACCTTTGGATATTAATGTGCTGAGAGGTGCAACTGGAGGGATGTCTGATCATTATCTTGTGGAGGTGAAGGTGAAGATTTGTAGAGGTTTTCAGAAAAGAAGAGAGAATGTTGGGGTGAAGATAGTGGTGAAAGTAAGTGAGCTTGGAAAGGAGACTTGTGTGAGGAAGAACCAAAAGAGACTGAGTGCAGAATGGAAACAGGAAAGAGCAAATGACATAAGGGAAGTGGGGGAGGAATGGGATGTATTTAGTGAAGCAGTGATGGCTTGCACAAAAGATGCCAGTGGCATGAGAAGTGTGGGAGGTGGGCAGATTAGAAAGGGTAGTGAGCGGTGGGATGAAGAAGTAAGATTGTTAGTGAAAGAGAAGAGAGGCATCTGGATGATTTTTGAAGGGAAATAGTGCAAATGACAGGTAGATGTATAAAAGAAAGAGGCAGGAGGTCAAGAGAAAGTTACGAGAGGTGAAAAAGAGGGCAAATGAGAGTTGGGGGTGAGAGAATATCGTTAAATTTTAGGGAGAATAAAAAGATGTTTTGGAAGGAGGTAAATAAAGTGCATAAGACAAGAGAACAAATGGGAACATCAGTGAAGGGAGCTAATGGGGAAGTGGTGTGGAAAGTGAGAGGGTCAGGGAGAATGAGTTTGGTAAACAGAGAAGAGGTAGTGAAAGCTTTGCAGAACATGAAAGTCAGCAAGGCGGTGGGTTTGGATGGTATTGCAATGGATTTATTAAAAAAGGGGGTGTTGTTGACTGGTTGGTGAGGATATTCAATGTATGTATTGTTCATAGTGAAGTGCCTGAGGATTGGCAGAATGCATGCATAGTGCCACTGTACAAAGGCAAAGGGGATAAAGGTGAGTGTTTAAATTACAGAGGTATAAGTTTGTTGAGTATTCCTGGTAAATTATATGGGAGAGTATTGACTGAGAGGGTGAAGGCATGAACAGAGCATCAGATTGGGGAAGAGCAGCATGGTTTCATAAGTGGTAGAGGATGTGTGGTTCAGGTGTTTGCTTTGAAGAATGTATGTGAGAAATACTCAGAAAAACAGATGGATTTGTATGTAGCATTTATGGATCTGGAGAAGGAATATGACAGAGAGTTGATAGAGATGCTATGTGGAAGGTATTAAGAGTATATGGTGTGGGAGGTAAGTTGCTAGAAGCAGTGAAAAGTTTTTATCGGGGATATAAGGCATGTGTACAAGTAGGAAGAGAGGAAAGCGACTGATTCCCAGTGAATGTTGGTCTGCGGCAGGGGTGCGTGATGTCTCCATGGTTGTTTAATTTGTTTATGGATGGGGTTGTTCGGGAGGTGAATGCAAGAGTTTTGGAGAGGGGCAATTGTGCAGTCTGTTGTGGATGAGAGGGCTTGGGAAGTAAGTCAGTTCTTGTTCACTGATGATACAGCGCTGGTGGCTGATTCGGGAAAGAAACCGCAGAAGCTGGTGACTGAGTTTGGTGAAGTGTGTGAAAGAAGAAAGCTGAGAGTAAATGTGAATAAGAGCAAGGTTATTAGGTTCAGAAGGGTTGAGGGACAAGTCAATTGGGAGGTAAATTTGAATGGAGAAAAACTGGAGGAAGTGGTTTTAGATATCTGGGAGTGGATTTAGCAGCAGATGGAACCATTGAAGCAGAAGTGAGTCACAGGGTGGGGGAGGAGGCGAATGTTCTGGGAGCGCTGAAGAATGTGTGGAAGGTGAGAACGTTATCTCAGAAAGCAAAAATGGGTATGTTTGAAGGAATAGTGGTTCCAACAATGTTATATGGTTGTAAGGTGTGGGCTATAGATAAGAGTTGAGTGGAGGAGGGTGTATGTGTTGGAAATGAGATGTTTGAGGACAATATGTGGTGTGAGGTGGTCTGATCGAGTAAGTAATGAAAGGGTAAGAGAGATATGAGGTAATAAAAAGAGTGTGGTTGAGAGAGCAGAAGAAGGTGTATTGAAATGGTTTGGTCACATGTACAGAATGAGTGAGGAAAGATTGACAAAGAGGATATGTATGTCAGAGGTGGAGGGAAAGAGAAGTGGGAGACCAAATTGGGGGTGGAAGGATGGAGTGAAAAAGATTACAGCAATCGGGGATTGAACATACAGGAGGGTGAAAGTCATGTAAGGAATAGAGTGAATTGGAACAATGTGATATACCGGGGTCGACATGCTGTCACTGGATTGAACCAGGGGATGCAAAGTGTCTGGGGTAAACCATAAAAAGTTTTGTGGGGCCTGGATGTGGAAAGGGAGCTGTGGTTTCGGTGCATTATACATGACAGCTAGAGAATGAGTGTGAACAAATGTGGCCTTTGTTGTCTTTTCCTAGCGAGGTAGCAAAAGGAAACAGACGAAAGAATGGCCCAACCCACCCATATGCACATGTATATACATAAACGCCCATGCACGCACATATATATACCAATACATTTCAATGTATACATACATCTATACATATACATACAGAGACATATACATATATACACATGTACATATCCATACTTGCTACCTTCATCCATTCCTGTTACTACCCCACCACACATGAAATGGCACTCCCATCCGCACACGTAAGGTAGTGCTAGGAAAAGACAATAAAGGCCACATTCATTCACACTCAGTCTCTCGCTGTCATGTGTAATGCACCGAAACCACAGCTCCCTTTCCACATCCAGGGCCCACAAAACTTTCTATGGTTTATCCCAGACACTTCACATGCCTTGGTTCAATCCATTAACAGCACATCATTGGATTTTGTGTAAATGTACATAAATATAGTGCCACACATGAAACTAAGAGTCAATTGTTATAAAGCTACATGTATGCGTGCAGAGATAACAGTACATGTGAATGAACAAGAGGAAAACGTGTAGAGGTGACACGCAACTGGCAGTCACATTCTCTGGATACCTGGCAACCCATACTAAGGGCAGGAACTAACAGACTATTCTGTTTCATCCCAAACTTAGTCCAATGGGTCCAACCTTCCAGGAATAAATCTTCAATGTAATCAATATTTTTTACAGACTTTACTGTTTGAGTACAAACCTAGTCTGATGTGGTCCAAAAGGTCCATCAGAAAACAAAATAATTGTCATACAGTGAAGTCTGGCTGTTATGGGCTTTACTTTACTTCCAGTATGAGTCAGTTTTATAAATTTCAACCACTAAGCTAGCCAATACAAGAACATCAAAATATTTCTCTGCAAAAATAGCTGCAGGTTAATATCATTTCCATATGTTCATTAGGGTGATGCAAAAAGTGAAAATGATTTCATGCCAAACTTAGGTAAAGTGTACATTTGTCATCAGTAGCCTTTTGTTTCTCATTTTCCCTAGAAGTCAAGGCAGATAAATCCAGCAAGTACTTGGTATGAACTACATTAAAATGTGTGGGGGCTGAAGAGTACAAGAAATCAGAATCAGTACAGCTACATCTTTTGTACTTGCCAACAATACTTTATCATAATAATGTCTATTTCTCATGTAACAGCAGCGAGTTAATTTTGTCAAAATCAATAAGCAACATAACTCAGACATTAGAAAACAATATGATGGCTGAATGTTGGCAATGTAACCTGGATGAGAAGGAAGGGTTAAGTAGTATGTTTAGCACAAGAAACCAGGATGTTCTGGCTTTGTGCAAAACTTAGGTAGGGGGGAAGGAAGGGAAAAGATTGATTTGGGTAAAATCTGGGGTTAGTGTGAGAGCAAGAACAGAGGAAGGAGTAGTACATCTACTGGAGGGGGTTGTGTGAATGTGTGGCTTAAGAATGTCAAGAAGTGAATCCCAAAATGATGAGGGTGAAAATAGAAGTGGTTTACAAATGATGAGCGATTGTTAGTGTGTATGCACTTAGAAACATACAGAGTGAGAAAGTGAGGTGAATGTCCTGGGAGGAGCTGAGGTCACATTAGTAAATTTATTGTGAAGGTACGAGGAATAGTGATGGGTGATTTGAAAGCAAAAGTGGGTGATGTGGCATTTGAGGATATAACTGGAGAGTATGGGGTACCCAGTGTGAATGATTATGGTTAAAGGCTTGTAGAGCTATGTGCTGAAAAAGGAATGGGAATACCTAGTTTTTAAAAAAAAAAGGGGATTTAAATGAATATAGATGGGCGAGGCAGGTTAATGGTGAGTGGGCATTAACAATTATGCACTAATTGATAGGCTTGCTAAAGGGAGACTTTTGGGTGTAAAAGTGCTGAGAATGGCAGCTGATGAGATGTCTGATCATTTCCTGGAGGAGGCAAGGGTGAAGATTGGCAGAGTTTATGGAAAAAGAGGGAATGATATGGATGGGAAGAGGGTGTTGAAAGTGAGTGAACTTTGAAAATAGGCTTGCGAGATACAATATCTGGAGAAAATAAGTGAAGCAAGGCAAAATATGAAAATAAATGTAAAAAGGGGAGCAGAAGAATGGAAGGTATTTAAGGAAGACGTGCTTACATGTGCAAGGGAAGTATATGATATGGGGAAAGTTAAAAAGTTAGTGAGTGGCAGGATGATAAAGATAAGGTATTATTGAATGAGAAAATTGTGTTGTATTGGCATTACCTGAAGGGAAGGGGTGTGAATGATTAGATGTACAAGAGTATGCATCAGGAGGTCAAGGACTGTAAAAGAGAACAAATGAATGTTGGGATGAGAGGATATTAGCAAACTTGAGGGTGAATAAGAAAATGTTTGTAAGGTGAAAAATGTGAAAACAAGATAACAATTGGGAGCATCAGAGATGAAACTTGAAGGGAAAGTAATAGCAAACAAAGATGAAGTGAAGAAGAGATGACATGAGTATATGAAGGGCAGCTGAATCTGTTAAAGTGGTATATGTGGGGTATTTGGGATGGAGATATGTGAGGTTAGAATCCTGGCAAGTGATTTGGTGAAAAAAGAGGGTAAATTCTTTGACTACGATAAAGTGTGGCAAAGCAGCTAAAGTGATTGGGATTGTAGAAGAATTTCATAAGAAAGGGGTTGACTATATTGTTGAATTATTAGTTTGGATATTGAATGTATGTATTGCTTAAGGTGAGGTGCCTGAGGAGTGGCAGAATGCCTTTATAGAATCTTTATATATAGGCAGCAAGGACAAAAGTGGTTGTATGGGAGTGTAGTGACTGAGAGGGTGATGACACACAGTTGCAGATTCAGGAGGAACAGTGTGGCTTTGGAAGTGGTACAGGATGAATGAATAATGAAAATCTGTGCAAGAAATACTTAGAGAAAGAGAAGGATTTGTAAGCAGCATTCATGGATCTGGAGAAAAAATATGAAAGGACTGATAGAAATGCTCTGTGAAAAATGTTACAAATATATGATGTGCTAAAGAAACCTACAAGAAACAGTGAAGAGTTTTCTTATCTTGAGAGTAATTTTTGTGTGAGTAGGAATAAAGAAGGGTGAATGGTTCCAGCAGGTGGGTCTGTGATGTCACCATAACTGTTTAATGTTTATGTATGGGGTGGAGAGGAAAGTATATATGAGGATTGGGGTGGGAAGGGCCTAAGAGGTGAGTCAGTTTTGGTTTGCTGATGACACAACTGTAGTGGCAAACTCGAATAAGAAACTGCAGAAGCTAGAGTTTGAGTTTGGGAGTGTGTTTGAAAGAAAAAAGCTGAAAGTTACAGCATATAAAATTATGGTCATAAAGTTTCGCAGAGGAATGGGACTGGTTGATTAGTGTAAGTTTGAATGGAGAAAACCTGGAGGAATTTGAGTGTTTTAGATACCTCAGAGAGGACAAGGAAGCAGATGCAATCATGGAAGCTTGTGTTAGCCACTGGGTGTGTGAGGGGCCTAAGGTGCACTGAGAAGTGTTTGGAGAGAAAGTCAATGCCTATGAGGGAAAAGAGTGGAATGTTTGAAGGTACTGTGGTCTCAATGTGCTATATAAATGTGAGGTGTGGGCCCTCGATCAAAAAGTTTCGAAGAGGATGGATGTGCTGGAAATGAAATGTTTGAGGATAATATTTAATGTGAGAAGGGTTGATTTAGTAGAAATGACAGAGTAAGAGAGAGGCATGTTTGTTAGAAGAATATGGATGAGAAAGCTGAAGAGAGTGTGCTAAAGAAATTTGGACATATAGGGAGGATGAGTAAGGAGAGGCTTGATAAAGAGGGTATATGTATCAAAAGGTATTAAGAATATATGGTGTGGGAGGAAAGTTGTTAGAAGCACTGAAAAGTTTTTATCGAGGATGTAAGGCATGTGTACGTGTAGGAAGAGAGGAAAGTGATTGGTTCTCAGTGAATGTAGGTTTGCGGCAGGGGTGTGTGATGTCTCCATGGTTGTTTAATTTGTTTATGGATGGGGTTGTTAGGGAGGTAAATGCAAGAGTTCTGGAAAGAGGGGCAAGTATGAAGTCTGTTGGGGATGAGAGAGCTTGGGAAGTGAGTCAGTTGTTGTTCGCTGATGATACAGCGCTGGTGGCTGATTCATGTGAGAAACTGCAGAAGCTGGTGACTGAGTTTGGTAAAGTGTGTGGAAGAAGAAAGTTAAGAGTAAATGTGAATAAGAGCAAGGTTATTAGGTACAGTAGGGTTGAGGGTCAAGTCAATTGGGAGGTGAGTTTGAATGGAGAAAAACTGGAGGAAGTGAAGTGTTTTAGATATCTGGGAGTGGATCTGGCAGCGGATGGAACCATGGAAGCGGAAGTGGATCATAGGGTGGGGGAGGGGGCGAAAATTCTGGGGGCCTTGAAGAATGTGTGGAAGTCGAGAACATTATCTCGGAAAGCAAAAATGGGTATGTTTGAAGGAATAGTGGTTCCAACAATGTTGTATGGTTGCGAGGCGTGGGCTATGGATAGAGTTGTGCGCAGGAGGATGGATGTGCTGGAAAAGAGATGTTTGAGGACAATGTGTGGTGTGAGGTGGTTTGATCGAGTGAGTAACGTAAGGGTAAGAGAGATGTGTGGAAATAAAAAGAGCGTGGTCGAGAGAGCAGAAGAGGGTGTTTTGAAGTGGTTTGGGCACATGGAGAGAATGAGTGAGGAAAGATTGACCAAGAGGATATATGTGTTGGAGGTGGAGGGAACGAGGAGAAGAGGGAGACCAAATTGGAGGTGGAAAGATGGAGTGAAAAAGATTTTGTGTGATCGGGGCCTGAACATGCAGGAGGGTGAATGGAGGGCAAGGAATAGAGTGAATTGGAGCGATGTGGTATACCGGGGTTGACGTGCTGTCAGTGGATTGAATCAAGGCATGTGAAGCGTCTGGGGTAAACCATGGAAAGCTGTGTAGGTATGTATATTTGCGTGTGTGGACGTGTGTATATACATGTGTATGGGGGGGGGGTTGGGCCATTTCTTTCGTCTGTTTCCTTGCGCTACCTCGCAAACGCGGGAGACAGCGACAAAGTATAATAAAATAATAAATAAAAATGTATCAAAAGAGGGAAAACGAGAAGGGTGAGACAGAATGATGAAGTGAAAGATCTCTAGAAGAGCTGAGGTCTGCACATGTAGGAAGGTTTGAGGCCTGCATAGGACAGAGTAAATTAAAGTGATGTGGCATTCATGCAGCAAGCTGTTAATGGACTGCACCTAAGCACATAAAGAGGCCAAGGAAACCAAATAAAGGTCTTTTAGAGTAAGAAGCAGATAGAGGGATTTGGTGTGGGTGCATTATATATGATAGCTAGAAAGTAGATGTGAACAAGGGAGATCATTCTTCATATGTTACTAAGGTTACCTTGCTTTGTGGGAAATGGTGAACAAATATGAAAAGGATCCTCAGTATTTAAGGTCCCTAAATACCAGGAAATTCTTATATTTTTTTCTTAAGTTTATTTCAAATCAACCCTCTGAATTCTGTGATAATGACAAAAGAAACACTTCATGTAAATAGGTTAAAATTATGTTAACCTCTGAACATTTTCTTGATTTAATTAAAAACCAAAGATCAAGACCATAATCTTTGCCTGTGGACAGACAATGTGGGATCCAACCTAAACTATTTTGGTACAATATCAACTAGGGCTAAATTTAGAGGTGGGGATAACTGCTGGTTTGCAGTGCAATACTGACTCATGACTAAATGTTTTGTTTGGCAAACTTACAAGGGCCAGGTTTGATCTATAAATATATTCATGGTGTTACCTCTGAAAGCTGGTTACTAAGACTAACAATAACTTAATTTGGGTAGGTCTGGTCCCAAAGTCAATGGTTCAGCTCTCAAAAGGTCATGGAGGCCACACCATGCATCACTATATAACACAGGAAAAACATATAGGCACAATACAAATAAAATGATAGATTATTTGTATGAGAGGTATTAGTATGCAACAATGTATATGCAGAGCAAGTTCTGCATGGGCAACCCTAATTGTTTGGTACACTATATGTGTATAGGCATAAAGAAACACAAAAGTCCATACAAGTACCAATAGCTTCATTTATGTTAAGAGGTATCTATGCAGCTTAGTCTTAAATACTACTTTAAAAAGAAATATGAAACTATAGGAGTGATGAATTTAACTCACACTGTCCTGAGCAAGGATAACAGCCTCTTCCAATCCACACAGTCTGCTGTTACTGACATGAACTCCAGGTGCCCACAACAAACAGATTTCATGTACCCAGCATTCTGTCCCTGGGGGTCTCGCCACGGCCGGAGTCGTTGAGGTGGCTGGGTTTTCTTCACTTACAACTTCCTTTACACTACTATCCTTTATAATACCCGGACTGACTGAATTTGGATGATCAGGTGTTTGCTGAGGTCCACCCTCCTTAGCTGCAGGACGACCCTATTGTGAACCAAGGAATTAGAACAAGTTTATCATTTTTATATAAATTCAAAGAAAATCCTTACATCATAGTAAAAGCTATATGCCAGTAACATGCAACATTTAGCTTAAAAAAAAAGGGGGGAAGGGAAGCAAGTTCTGGAAGCCAAAATGTAACCAGAGCTTCAGCACAACACTATATATCTGATGCAAACCTACCATTATTATTCTTATAATTACTTTTTCTTGCTCATGAGAGGTGTTGCAATGTAATAGATAGTTGAAAATTTTTGCAAATAATTTACAATATATCATAAAATGGATATGACAAACACAAGTCTGAATGAACTTGCTGCTTTCATTACTCAACATACAATACACACGTAATGGTTTGCTTTGTAACCCATTACACATGGATATGAATTTTCAATGAGGTAGGATCGCAAAAGTATTATTCACCATTTTCTGTGTATACAGAAGGTCACTCTACCATTGAAGTAACACCTTCCAGTGATCCCATCCAACAGAAGGAAAGGTGAAATAGGTTAGTGACCTTTAAGTTGAAAATAACTTCCTTTGGGCACATATGAACTTCAGCTTGGAGTTAATGTCCTTTGAGGATTTTTATTAAGCTACATATAAAAGCACGAAAGAATTCCGGATAAAAACAACAGATAAAAAAATCTTGATCAAATACTAATAAAATGTAGGCAAGACCAAACAAAATGTAAAAACTCCTCATTTAACTATGGAGGCGGGGGGTTCCAATGTTAACCTATCACTTCCTAAATTTCTGACATGAAGTGACAGCATTTGAATAATTGTCAGTCATTGTACTTTATGTGTCAGACATATATTGGATTTAAGACAAAATCCCTGAACTGTCTGAGATGTAAGAGCTGCTACAAAGACCTATTTTGTGACAAGCCTTGTACATTAATAATTTACCTGAATAGCAGGTAAGTGCAAAAGTGCTGTGACAGGTAATTACCGAGACATATTTGCCTTCAGATACCACACATTTAAATGTTAATGGTTATGCATGTTTAAATGCAAAATATACAGGTATTTGGCAGTACACATCTGATGTCTATCACAAATGAGACTGCTAGTTGAACATCATGGGTATCTAGGTATGACAGCCATGACACATATCACTGAGCATGATGAAAAATAGTTAATTTTTCAACCGCAGTACATTAACCTAGAAAGCTATGACCACCCCAAAGCAAGGAGAGATATAGGTATTCTTGATGTTTATAAAGATGACTGAGACTGTTTTCATGATCAATCAAAATATACAACACGAGTAAAGACTTGTACCACATGCCCAACTCTAAGAGGTTATAGCACAGTTGGGCATCTTATAGACATCACTGATAATGTAAGACAACCAACAAAAATGATTTCAGTGTGGCTACCCAGCTACGAAAATGGTACAATACATCTAACAGCACAGAACCAAGCAGGAAATTATGTCTCTTTCCCTGTAGAGGAAGACAATGTTTTTGCTGTTTCTTCATCTTCACAACAAACAATGATTTGTACATATCCTTCCTTTTGGAGCCGGGTGAATTGAAACCAGAAGGCAAATGACTTGTTTCAATACACTGAGACAACTGGTTATGGATTGGGGTATCTGGTTTTGGTGCCTTATATATGACAGCTAGAGAGCAAATGCAAGGAAATAAGGCCATTTCTCCATCTGCTTCTTGAGCTACCTCATTAATGCAGGAAACATTAAATCAGAATAAAACAAATCATCATCTTAACTACAAATAGATATGCAGGCACTAATAAAAGTGAGGGCGAGTTCTGATTGGAGTGTGGAGAGGGTAGGATGTAATACAGTCCTAGAAGTCTCTTGATTCCTTGTGACTAAAAAAAAAAAAAAAAAAAAGCTACATTTGTTGAGTTCCCTTTATTTAACAACACTAAATTGCATGTGTGTGAAGTGTGTTGTCAGGTGAAAATCCTCCTTCATCTCTAACAAAACCCGATTCTATCATGTCTATGGTGAGGAATACTAATCCAGGATGTAAAATAAAAAAGGGAAGAATTTTACACAATAACAACCAATCAAAGAACCCTATAGTGGCAGGGAATGCTAGATAGAGGGAGAGAAAGGGGTAGGTAATAACAGTGGTGGTTACTCCCTCACTGCCTACCTCTCCTTAATATCTCTATATGCCACCACCACCACCACCTTTTTCACTTTTCACTGCTTCTAACAACTTGCCTCCCACACCATATATTCTTAGTACCTTCCACAGATCATCTCTATCAACTCTATCATATGCCTTCTCCAGATCCATAAATGCTACATACAAATCCATTTGCTTTTCTAAGTATTTCTCACATACATTCTTCAAAGCAAACACCTGATCCACACATCCTCTACAATTTCTGAACCCACACTGCTTCCCCAATCTGATGCTCTGTACATGCCTTCACACTACTTATAGTAATAATTATATTCAGTCATTCCTGCATTGATGTGAATTTTCACTGAACATATTGCCGTATACAAATTTGTTTTGCCCCAAGATACACTAAAAATATACAATGCAGAAAGCCATCTTTAAACACTCATTTATATCAGTTTCATTTTTTGATGAAAATTATTTCTATAATAATTGTTTGCCATTTCCTGTCTTAACAGGGTGGCATGAGAGGCTCATTTGCTCAAATCCACTCTCTAGTTGTCCAACATAATGAATGAAAACCAAACCTACCAACTAAACCCAAGTCCTACATAATAGGTGGTGTCCCCTACTACCTTCTTATGCCTTGGTTCAGCCCAAGAAGCATGTCACTCCCATATACCACACTCATCCAATTAATTCTATTCTATGCACACCATGGATGTGGCCTTTCTCCGTCTCTTTCCTAATGCTACCTCACTAACACACGGAAAAAAAATGGGGGAGGTTAGTACACCAGAAAGAGGTTGGTAATGGAGTTTGGGAAAGTGCGTGAAAGGAGAAATGTGAGAGTAAATGTGAATAAGAGCAAGGTTATTAGGTTCAGTAGGTTTGAGGGACAGGTTGATTGGGATTTAAGTTGGAATGGAGAAAAATTGGAGAAAGTGAAGTGTTTTAGATATCTGAAGGTGGACTTAGCAGCAGATGGAACCATGGAAGCGGAAGTGAGTCACAAGGTGGGGAAGGGAGCGAAGGTTTTAGGAACAATGAAGTATGTGTGGAAGGAGAAAACGTTACCTTGGAGTAAAAAATGGGTATGTTTGAAGGAGCAGTGGTTCCAAAAATGTTATATGGTTGCAAGGAGGGTGGATGTGTTGGAAGTGAAATGTTTGAGGACAATATGTGGTGTGAGGTGGTTTGATAAAGTAAGTAATGAAAGGATGAGTGATGTGTGACAATAAAAAGAGTGTGGTTGATAGAGCTATGGAGAGAATGAGTGAGGAAAGATTGACAAAGAGGATATATGTATCAGATAAGGAGGGAACAAGAAGTGGGAGACCAAATTGGAGGCGGAAGGATGGAGTGAAAAAGATTTTGAGTGATCAGGGCCTGAACATGGTGAAACGCATGCAAGGAATAGAGTGAACTGGAATGATGTAGTATACCGGGGTCAAGGTGCTGTCAATGGACTGAACCAGGGAATGTGAAGCGTCCGGGGTAAACCATGGAAAGGTCTGTGGGGCCTGGATGTGAACAGGGAGCTGTGGTTTCGGTACATTGCACACAACAGATATAGACTTGTGGGAATGAATGTGGCCTTTTTGTCTGTTACAGGCACTACCTTGCTAAAAAAAAAAAAAAAAAAAAAAAGGAGGGGGGGGGGATGCTATTTCCTGTGTGGTGGGGTAGCAACGGGAATAGCTGAAGGCAAGCAAGTATGAGTATGTAAGTCTGTGTACGTATGTGTAAGTACATGTTGGTATGTATATGTACGCATATGTGCATGTATGGGCATTTATGTATATATATGTGTGTGAAGGAATAGGGGTTCCAACAATGTTGTATGGTTGCGAGGCGTGGGCTATGGATAGAGTTGTGCACAGGAGTGTGGATGTGCTGGAAATGAGATGTTTGAGGACAATATGTGGTGTGAGGTGGTTTGATCGAGTAAGTAATAGTAGGGTACGAGAGGTGTGTGGTAATAGAAAGAGTGTGGTTGAGAGAGCAGACGAGGGTGTTTTGAAATGGTTTGGTCACATGGAGAGAATGAGTGAGGAAATATTGACCAAGACGATATATGTGTCAGAGGTGGAGGGAACGAGGAGAAGTGGGAGACCAAATTGGAGGTGGAAAGATGGAGTGAAAAAGATTTTGAGTGATCGGGACCTGAACATGCAGGAGGGTGGAAGGCGTGCAAGGAATAGAGTGAATTGGAATGATATGGTGTACTGGGGTCGACATGCTGTCAATGGATTGAACCAGGGCATGTGAAGCGTCTGGGGTAAACCATGGAAAGCTCTGTGGGGCCTGGATGTGGAAAGGGAGCTGTGGTTTCGGTGCATTATTACATGACAGCTAGAGAATGAGTGTGAACGAATGGGGCCTTTGTTGTCTTTTCCTTGCGCTACCTCGCACACATGAGGGGGAGGGTGTTGTTATTCCATGTGTGGCGGGGTGGCGATGGGAATGAATAAAGGCAGACAGTATGAATTATGTACATGGGTATATATGTATACGTCTGTGTGTACATATATGTATACACTGAGATGTATAGTTATGTATATGTGCCATATGTGGACATGTATGTATATACATGTGTATGTGGGTGGGTTGGGCCTTTCTTTCGTCTGTTTCCTTACGCTACCTCGCAAACGCGGGAGAGAGCGACAAAGCAAAATAAATAAATAAATATGTGTGAGTGGATGAGCCATTCTTCATCTATTTCCTGGCCACCTCGCTCATGCGGGAAACAGCGATCCAGTATAATAAAAAAAAAAAAGGCATAAAACAGAAATGATATTAATACTTTTGACACAAGAAAGCTCATGGTGTTTATTGGCACTTTAAGTTGAATTTGATTTGACCCACATACATGACTGCTTTTGCATGTCTTCAATTACATCTTGATTGCAAGCTACTTCTGTAGCACTTAATGGTGTAGAAGCCTGAGTACTGGCTTTTACTTCGTCTTTCACACTGCGCATTGTTCCACTGAGGGTAAAGAGTTCTAACAATTGAAATCTGGGAAAGTTTCTCACCCTTTTGAAACTGCCTTACCAATTCCAATTTCACATCTACAGAAAATGATTTATGGCTTTTTCTTACATCTAAGCTTTCACAGCTTTTTTGCCAGTCATCTTATAACTACCTGTAGATATGAAACAAAATGTTTGTAAACTTTAGCAATGAAAACACCACAGAATGATCAACAAATGTACTGTTGTCATAAAAAAGAGAAAAATGCACATATTCTATCTTCCCTTAAACATATTTCTAGACAAATCTTGGGTACTGACTTGATCTGCTAGTAAAACAGTAAATGAAGAGCCATCCTTCCATCACACAAATCCCTTCCTACCATATCACTTAATTCTAACCTCTTTCTATTTTCTATATATTTTACAATAAACATACCACAGTTGCCATGTAGCTATGAATAGAACAATAGCAGTGGAAAGCAGTTGCTTCAACATACAAGAAAGTTAACTCAGTGGCAGAATGGGCAGAGGGATAGGTAGTAGTTGGCAGGCAGCCACCAACCAGGGAGGTATGTTACCAGTATTACCCGCCTGGGTAACGGGAGGGTTGGTGATGGCTACATAATGAGCCAGCACTCCAGTGTTTGTCAAGTTGCACTCCTCCGACCCTGGTACTGCTAGCATTCTGTTCACAAACATACAATCTCTCCTTGTCATATATAACACCTAAAGGATATACATGTCTGAGATGGAGGGAACAAGGAGAAGCAGGAGACCAAACTGGAGGTGGAAGGATGGAGTAAAAAATATTTTGAGTGATCAGGGCCTGAACATACTAGAGGGTGAGAAGCATGCAAGTGATAGAGTGAAGTGGAACGATGTGGTATGCCAGGGTCAAGGTGCTGTCAATGGACTGAACCAGGGCATGTGAAATGTCTGGGGTAAACTATGGAAAAGTCTGTGGAGCCTGGATATAGATAGGGATCTGCGGTTTCAGTGCATTACACATGACAGCTAGAGACTGAATGTGAGAAACTGTGGTCTTTTTTGTCTGTTTTCCTGGCACTAACTTGCTGAAGCGGGGGGTAGTGATGCTGTTTCCTGTGAAATGGGGTGGTGTGGCACCAGGAATGGATGAGGGTAAACAAGTATGAATATGCACAAGTGTGTATATGTATATGTCTGTGTATGTGTTTGTATATGTGTATATGTTGATATGTATATGTATGGGTGTTTATGTACATATATGTGTGTATGAGTGGATGGGCTATTCTTCGTCTGTTTCCTGGTGCTACCTCACTGACATGGAAAATGGCAATCAAGTATAATAATAATAATAATAATAATAATAAAAATAATAATAATAATAATAATAGTATATATTCTTTCTTTTTCTTTTAAACTATTTGCCATTTCCCGCGTTAGCGAGGTAGCATTAAGAACAGAGGACTGGGCCTTTGAGGGAATACCCTCACCTGGCCCAATTCTCTGTTCCTTCTTTTGGAAAATTAAAAAAAAAAACGAGAGGGGAGGATTTCCAGCCCCCGCTCCCTCCCCTTTTAGTCGCCTTCTACGACACGCAGGGAATACGTGGGAAGTATTCTTAATCCCCTATCCCCAGGGATAAATAGTATATATATCTATATATTTATTTTGCTTTGTCGCTGTCTCCCGCGTTTGCGAGGTAGCGCAAGGAAACAGACGAAAGAACTGACCCAACCCACCCCCATACACAATGTATACACACACACGTCCACACACGCAAATATACATACCTATACATCTCAATGTACACATATATATACATACACAGACACATACATATATACCCATGCACACAATTCACACTGTCTGCCCCCATTCACTCCCATTGCCACACATGGAATACCATCCCCCCTCCCCCCTCATGTGTGCGAGGTAGCACTAGGAAAAGACAACAAAGGCCACATTCGTTCACACTCAGTCTCTAACTGCCACGCAATAATGCCCGAAACCACAGCTCCCTTTCCACATCCAGGCCCCACACAACTTTCCATGGTTTACCCCAGACGCTTCACATGCCCTGATTCAATCCACTGACAGCACATCAACCCCCGGTATACCACATCGATCCAATTCACTCTATTCCTTGCCCTCCTTTCACCCTCCTGCATGTTCAGGCCCCGATCACACAAAATCTTTTTCACTCCATCTTTCCACCTCCAATTTGGTCTCCCTCTTCTCCTCGTTCCCTCCACCTCCGACACATATATCCTCTTGGTCAATCTTTCCTCACTCATTCTCTCCATGTGCCCAAACCATTTCAAAACACCCTCTTCCGCTCTCTCAACCATGCTCTTTTTATTTCCACACATCTCTCTTACCCTTACGTTACTCACTCGATCAAACCACCTCACACCACACATTGTCCTCAAACATCTCATTTCCAACACATCCACCCTCCTGCGCACAACTCTATCCATAGCCCACGCCTCGCAACCATACAACATTGTTGGAACCACTATTCCTTCAAACATACCCATTTTTGCTTTCTGAGATAATGTTCTCGTCTTCCACACATTCTTCAAGGCTCCCAGGATTTTCGCCCCCTCCCCCACCCTATGATTCACTTCCGCCTCCATGGTTCCATCCGCTGCCAGATCCACTCCTAGATATCTAAAACACTTTACTTCCTCCAGTTTTTCTCCATTCAAACTTACCTCCCAATTGACTTGACCCTCGACCCTACTGTACCTAATAACCTTGCTCTTATTCACATTTACTCTTAACTTTCTTCTTTCACACACTTTACCAAACTCAGTCACCAGATTCTGCAGTTTCTCACATGAATCAGCCACCAGCGCTGTATCATCAGCGAACAACAACTGACTCACTTCCCAAGCTCTCTCATCCACAACAGACTGCATACTTGCCCCTCTTTCCAAAACTCTTGCATTCACCTCCCTAACAACCCCATCCATAAACAAATTAAACAACCATGGAGACATCACACACCCCTGCTGCAAACCTACATTCACTGAGAACCAATCACTTTCCTCTCTTCCTACACGTACACATGCCTTACATCCTCGATAAAAACTTTTCACAGCTTCTAACAACTTGCCTCCCACACCATATATTCTTAATACCTTCCACAGAGCATCTCTATCAACTCTATCATATGCCTTCTCCAGATCCATAAATGCTACATACAAATCCATTTGCTTTTCTAAGTATTTCTCACATACATTCTTCAAAGCAAACACCTGATCCACACATCCTCTACCACTTCTGAAACCACACTGCTCTTCCCCAATCTGATGCTCTGTACATGCCCTCACCCTCTCAATCAATGATACTCTCTCACCCCAACTCTCAGGTGGTGATGGGAGTGAATGGGGGCAGACAATGTGAATTGTGTGCACGGGTATATATGTATGTGTCTGTGTATGTATATATATGTATACATTGAGATGTATAGGTATGTATATTTGCGTGTGTGGACATGTGTGTGTATAGATTGTGCATGGGGGTGGGTTGGGCCAGTTCTTTTGTCTGTTTCCTTGTGCTACCTCGCAAACGCGGGAGACAGTGACAAAGCAAAATAAATAAATATAAAAATTATTATATATATATATATATATGGATGTTTTGGCTCTGAGTGAAACGAAGCTCAAGGGTAAAGGGGAAGAGTGGTTTGGGAATGTCTTGGGAGTAAAGTCAGGGGTTAGTGAGAGGACAAGAGAAAGGGAAGGAGTAGCAGTGCTCCTGAAACAGGAGTTGTGGGAGTATGTGATAGAATGTAAGAAAGTAAATTTCGATTAATATGGGTAAAACTGAAAGTTGATGGAGAGAGATGGGTGATTATTGGTGCATATGCACCTGGGCATAAGAAGAAAGATCATGAGAGGCAAGTGTTTTGGGAGCAGCTGAATGAGTGTGTTAGTGGTTTTGATGCACGAGACCGGGTTATAGTGATGGGTGATTTGAATGCAAAGGTGAGTAATGTGGCAGTTGAGGGAATAATTGGTATACATGGGGTGTTCAGTGTTGTAAATGGAAATGGTGAAGAGCTTGTAGATTTATGTGCTGAAAAAGGACTGGTGATTGGGAATACCTGGTTTAAAAAGCGAGATATACATAAGTATACGTATGTAAGAAGGAGAGATGGACAGAGAGCGTTATTGGATTACGTGTTAATTGACAGGCGAGCGAAAGAGAGACTTTTGGATGTTAATGTGCTGAGAGGTGCAACTGGAGGGATGTCTGATCATTATCTTGTGGAGGCTAAGGTGAAGATTTGTATGGGTTTTCAGAAAAGAAGAGTGAATGTTGGGGTGAAGAGGGTGGTGAGAGTAAGTGAGCTTGGGAAGGAGACGTGTGTGAGGAAGTACAGGAGAGACTGAGTACAGAATGGAAAAAGGTGAGAACAATGGAAGTAAGGGGAGTGGGGGAGGAATGGGATGTATTTAGGGAATCAGTGATGGATTGCGCAAAAGATGCTTGTGGCATGAGAAGAGTGGGAGGTGGGTTGATTAGAAAGGGTAGTGAGTGGTGGGATGAAGAAGTAAGAGTATTAGTGAAAGAGAAGAGAGAGGCATTTGGACGATTTTTGCAGGGAAAAAATGCAATTGAGTGGGAGATGTATAAAAGAAAGAGACAGGAGGTCAAGAGAAAGGTGCAAGAGGTGAAAAAGAGGGCAAATGAGAGTTGGGGTGAGAGAGTATCATTAAATTTTAGGGAGAATAAAAAGATGTTCTGGAAGGAGGTAAATAAAGTGCGTAAGACAAGGGGGCAAATGGGAACTTCAGTGAAGGGCGCAAATGGGGAGGTGATAACAAGTAGTGGTGATGTGAGAAGGAGATGGAGTGAGTATTTTGAAGGTTTGTTGAATGTGTTTGATGATAGAGTGGCAGATATAGGGTGTTTTGGTCGAGGTGGTGTGCAAAGGGAGAGGGTTAGGGAAAATGATTTGGTAAACAGAGAAGAGGTAGTAAAAGCTTTGCAGAAGATGAAAGCCGGCAAGGCAGCAGGTTTGGATGGTATTGCAGTGGAATTTATTAAAAAAGGGGGTGACTGTATTATTGACTGGTTGGTAAGGTTATTTAATGTATGGATGACTCATGGTGAGGTGCCTGAGGATTGGCGGAATGCGTGCATAGTGCCATTGTACAAAGGCAAAGGGGATAAGAGTGAGTGCTCAAATTACAGAGGTATAAGTTTGTTGAGTATTCCTGGTAAATTATATGGGAGGGTATTGATTGAGAGGGTGAAGTCATGTACAGAGCAACAGATTGGGGAAGAGCAGTGTGGTTTCAGAAGTGGTAGAGGATGTGTGGATCAGGTGTTTGCTTTGAAGAATGTATGTGAGAAATACTTAGAAAAGCAAATGGATTTGTATGTAGCATTTATGGATCTGGAGAAGGCATATGATAGAGTTGATAGAGATGCTCTGTGGAAGGTATTAAGAATATATGGTGTGGGAGGCAAGTTGTTAGAAGCAGTGAAAAGTTTTTATCGAGGATGTAAGGCATGTGTACGTGTAGGAAGAGAGGAAAGTGATTGGTTCTCAGTGAATGTAGGTTTGCGGCAGGGGTGTGTGATGTCTCCATGGTTGTTTAATTTGTTTATGGATGGGGTTGTTAGGGAGGTAAATGCAAGAGTTTTGGAAAGAGGGGCAAGTATGAAGTCTGTTGGGGATGAGAGAGCTTGGGAAGTGAGTCAGTTGTTGTTCGCTGATGATACAGCGCTGGTGGCTGATTCATGTGAGAAACTGCAGAAAGCTGGTGACTGAGTTTGGTAAAGTGTGTGAAAGAAGAAAGTTAAGAGTAAATGTGAATAAGAGCAAGGTTATTAGGTACAGTAGGGTTGAGGGTCAAGTCAATTGGGAGGTAAGTTTGAATGGAGAAAAACTGGAGGAAGTAAAGTGTTTTAGATATCTGGGAGTGGATCTGGCAGCGGATGGAACCATGGAAGCGGAAGTGGATCATAGGGTGGGGGAGGGGGCGAAAATCCTGGGAGCCTTGAAGAATGTGTGGAAGTCGAGAACATTATCTCGGAAAGCAAAAATGGGTATGTTTGAAGGAATAGTGGTTCCAACAATGTTGTATGGTTGCAAGGCGTTGGCTATGGATAGAGTTGTGCACAGGAGGTGGATGTGCTGGAAATGAGATGTTTGAGGACAATGTGTGGTGTGAGGTGGTTTGATCGAGTAAGTAATAGTAGGGTACGAGAGGTGTGTGGTAATAGAAAGAGTGTGGTTGAGAGAGCAGACGAGGGTGTTTTGAAATGGTTTGGTCACATGGAGAGAATGAGTGAGGAAATATTGACCAAGACGATATATGTGTCAGAGGTGGAGGGAACGAGGAGAAGTGGGAGACCAAATTGGAGGTGGAAAGATGGAGTGAAAAAGATTTTGAGTGATCGGGACCTGAACATGCAGGAGGGTGGAAGGCGTGCAAGGAATAGAGTGAATTGGAATGATATGGTGTACTGGGGTCGACATGCTGTCAATGGATTGAACCAGGGCATGTGAAGCGTCTGGGGTAAACCATGGAAAGCTCTGTGGGGCCTGGATGTGGAAAGGGAGCTGTGGTTTCGGTGCATTATTACATGACAGCTAGAGAATGAGTGTGAACGAATGGGGCCTTTGTTGTCTTTTCCTTGCGCTACCTCGCACACATGAGGGGGAGGGTGTTGTTATTCCATGTGTGGCGGGGTGGCGATGGGAATGAATAAAGGCAGACAGTATGAATTATGTACATGGGTATATATGTATACGTCTGTGTGTACATATAAGTATACATTGAGATGTATAGTTATGTATATGTGCCATATGTGGACATGTATGTATATACATGTGTATGTGGGTGGGTTGGGCCTTTCTTTCGTCTGTTTCCTTACGCTACCTCGCAAACGCGGGAGAGAGCGACAAAGCAAAATAAATAAATAAATATGTGTGAGTGGATGGGCCATTCTTCATCTATTTCCTGGCCACCTCGCTCATGCGGGAAACAGCGATACAGTATAATAAAAAAAAAAAAGGCATAAAACAGAAATGATATTAATACTTTTGACACAAGAAAGCTCATGGTGTTTATTGGCACTTTAAGTTGAATTTGATTTGACCCACATACATGACTGCTTTTGCATGTCTTCAATTACATCTTGATTGCAAGCTACTTCTGTAGCACTTAATGGTGTAGAAGCCTGAGTACTGGCTTTTACTTCGTCTTTCACATTGCGCATTGTTCCACTGAGGGTAAAGAGTTCTAACAATTGAAATCTGGGAAAGTTTCTCACCCTTTTGAAACTGCCTTACCAATTCCAATTTCACATCTACAGAAAATGATTTATGGCTTTTTCTTACATCTAAGCTTTCACAGCTTTTTTGCCAGTCATCTTATAACTACCTGTAGATATGAAACAAAATGTTTGTAAACTTTAGCAATGAAAACACCACAGAATGATCAACAAATGTACTGTTGTCATAAAAAAGAGAAAAATGCACATATTCTATCTTCCCTTAAACATATTTCTAGACAAATCTTGGGTACTGACTTGATCTGCTAGTAAAACAGTAAATGAAGAGCCATCCTTCCATCACACAAATCCCTTCCTACCATATCACTTAATTCTAACCTCTTTCTATTTTCTATATATTTTACAATAAACATACCACAGTTGCCATGTAGCTATGAATAGAACAATAGCAGTGGAAAGCAGTTGCTTCAACATACAAGAAAGTTAACTCAGTGGCAGAATGGGCAGAGGGATAGGTAGTAGTTGGCAGGCAGCCACCAACCAGGGAGGTATGTTACCAGTATTACCCGCCTGGGTAACGGGAGGGTTGGTGATGGCTACATAATGAGCCAGCACTCCAGTGTTTGTCAAGTTGCACTCCTCCGACCCTGGTACTGCTAGCATTCTGTTCACAAACATACAATCTCTCCTTGTCATATATAACACCTAAAGGATATACATGTCTGAGATGGAGGGAACAAGGAGAAGCAGGAGACCAAACTGGAGGTGGAAGGATGGAGTAAAAAATATTTTGAGTGATCAGGGCCTGAACATACTAGAGGGTGAGAAGCATGCAAGTGATAGAGTGAAGTGGAACGATGTGGTATGCCAGGGTCAAGGTGCTGTCAATGGACTGAACCAGGGCATGTGAAATGTCTGGGGTAAACTATGGAAAAGTCTGTGGAGCCTGGATATAGATAGGGATCTGCGGTTTCAGTGCATTACACATGACAGCTAGAGACTGAATGTGAGAAACTGTGGTCTTTTTTGTCTGTTTTCCTGGCACTAACTTGCTGAAGCGGGGGGTAGTGATGCTGTTTCCTGTGAAATGGGGTGGTGTGGCACCAGGAATGGATGAGGGTAAACAAGTATGAATATGCACAAGTGTGTATATGTATATGTCTGTGTATGTGTTTGTATATGTGTATATGTTGATATGTATATGTATGGGTGTTTATGTACATATATGTGTGTATGAGTGGATGGGCTATTCTTCGTCTGTTTCCTGGTGCTACCTCACTGACATGGAAAATGGCAATCAAGTATAATAATAATAATAATAATAATAATAAAAATAATAATAATAATAATAATAGTATATATTCTTTCTTTTTCTTTTAAACTATTTGCCATTTCCCGCGTTAGCGAGGTAGCATTAAGAACAGAGGACTGGGCCTTTGAGGGAATACCCTCACCTGGCCCAATTCTCTGTTCCTTCTTTTGGAAAATTAAAAAAAAAAACGAGAGGGGAGGATTTCCAGCCCCCGCTCCCTCCCCTTTTAGTCGCCTTCTACGACACGCAGGGAATACGTGGGAAGTATTCTTAATCCCCTATCCCCAGGGATAAATAGTATATATATCTATATATTTATTTTGCTTTGTCGCTGTCTCCCGCGTTTGCGAGGTAGCGCAAGGAAACAGACGAAAGAACTGACCCAACCCACCCCCATACACAATGTATACACACACACGTCCACACACGCAAATATACATACCTATACATCTCAATGTACACATATATATACATACACAGACACATACATATATACCCATGCACACAATTCACACTGTCTGCCCCCATTCACTCCCATTGCCACACATGGAATACCATCCCCCCTCCCCCCTCATGTGTGCGAGGTAGCACTAGGAAAAGACAACAAAGGCCACATTCGTTCACACTCAGTCTCTAACTGCCACGCAATAATGCCCGAAACCACAGCTCCCTTTCCACATCCAGGCCCCACACAACTTTCCATGGTTTACCCCAGACGCTTCACATGCCCTGATTCAATCCACTGACAGCACATCAACCCCGGTATACCACATCGATCCAATTCACTCTATTCCTTGCCCTCCTTTCACCCTCCTGCATGTTCAGGCCCCGATCACACAAAATCTTTTTCACTCCATCTTTCCACCTCCAATTTGGTCTCCCTCTTCTCCTCGTTCCCTCCACCTCCGACACATATATCCTCTTGGTCAATCTTTCCTCACTCATTCTCTCCATGTGCCCAAACCATTTCAAAACACCCTCTTCCGCTCTCTCAACCATGCTCTTTTTATTTCCACACATCTCTCTTACCCTTACGTTACTCACTCGATCAAACCACCTCACACCACACATTGTCCTCAAACATCTCATTTCCAGCACATCCACCCTCCTGCGCACAACTCTATCCATAGCAAACGCCTCGCAACCATACAACATTGTTGGAACCACTATTCCTTCAAACATACCCATTTTTGCTTTCTGAGATAATGTTCTCGTCTTCCACACATTCTTCAAGGCTCCCAGGATTTTCGCCCCCTCCCCCACCCTATGATTCACTTCCGCTTCCATGGTTCCATCCGCTGCCAGATCCACTCCTAGATATCTAAAACACTTTACTTCCTCCAGTTTTTCTCCATTCAAACTTACCTCCCAATTGACTTGACCCTCGACCCTACTGTACCTAATAACCTTGCTCTTATTCACATTTACTCTTAACTTTCTTCTTTCACACACTTTACCAAACTCAGTCACCAGATTCTGCAGTTTCTCACATGAATCAGCCACCAGCGCTGTATCATCAGCGAACAACAACTGACTCACTTCCCAAGCTCTCTCATCCACAACAGACTGCATACTTGCCCCTCTTTCCAAAACTCTTGCATTCACCTCCCTAACAACCCCATCCATAAACAAATTAAACAACCATGGAGACATCACACACCCCTGCTGCAAACCTACATTCACTGAGAACCAATCACTTTCCTCTCTTCCTACACGTACACATGCCTTACATCCTCGATAAAAACTTTTCACAGCTTCTAACAACTTGCCTCCCACACCATATATTCTTAATACCTTCCACAGAGCATCTCTATCAACTCTATCATATGCCTTCTCCAGATCCATAAATGCTACATACAAATCCATTTGCTTTTCTAAGTATTTCTCACATACATTCTTCAAAGCAAACACCTGATCCACACATCCTCTACCACTTCTGAAACCACACTGCTCTTCCCCAATCTGATGCTCTGTACATGCCCTCACCCTCTCAATCAATGATACTCTCTCACCCCAACTCTCAGGTGGTGATGGGAGTGAATGGGGGCAGACAATGTGAATTGTGTGCACGGGTATATATGTATGTGTCTGTGTATGTATATATATGTATACATTGAGATGTATAGGTATGTATATTTGCGTGTGTGGACATGTGTGTGTATAGATTGTGCATGGGGGTGGGTTGGGCCAGTTCTTTTGTCTGTTTCCTTGTGCTACCTCGCAAACGCGGGAGACAGTGACAAAGCAAAATAAATAAATATAAAAATTATTATATATATATATATATATGGATGTTTTGGCTCTGAGTGAAACGAAGCTCAAGGGTAAAGGGGAAGAGTGGTTTGGGAATGTCTTGGGAGTAAAGTCAGGGGTTAGTGAGAGGACAAGAGAAAGGGAAGGAGTAGCAGTGCTCCTGAAACAGGAGTTGTGGGAGTATGTGATAGAATGTAAGAAAGTAAATTTCGATTAATATGGGTAAAACTGAAAGTTGATGGAGAGAGATGGGTGATTATTGGTGCATATGCACCTGGGCATAAGAAGAAAGATCATGAGAGGCAAGTGTTTTGGGAGCAGCTGAATGAGTGTGTTAGTGGTTTTGATGCACGAGACCGGGTTATAGTGATGGGTGATTTGAATGCAAAGGTGAGTAATGTGGCAGTTGAGGGAATAATTGGTATACATGGGGTGTTCAGTGTTGTAAATGGAAATGGTGAAGAGCTTGTAGATTTATGTGCTGAAAAAGGACTGGTGATTGGGAATACCTGGTTTAAAAAGCGAGATATACATAAGTATACGTATGTAAGAAGGAGAGATGGACAGAGAGCGTTATTGGATTACGTGTTAATTGACAGGCGAGCGAAAGAGAGACTTTTGGATGTTAATGTGCTGAGAGGTGCAACTGGAGGGATGTCTGATCATTATCTTGTGGAGGCTAAGGTGAAGATTTGTATGGGTTTTCAGAAAAGAAGAGTGAATGTTGGGGTGAAGAGGGTGGTGAGAGTAAGTGAGCTTGGGAAGGAGACGTGTGTGAGGAAGTACAGGAGAGACTGAGTACAGAATGGAAAAAGGTGAGAACAATGGAAGTAAGGGGAGTGGGGGAGGAATGGGATGTATTTAGGGAATCAGTGATGGATTGCGCAAAAGATGCTTGTGGCATGAGAAGAGTGGGAGGTGGGTTGATTAGAAAGGGTAGTGAGTGGTGGGATGAAGAAGTAAGAGTATTAGTGAAAGAGAAGAGAGAGGCATTTGGACGATTTTTGCAGGGAAAAAATGCAATTGAGTGGGAGATGTATAAAAGAAAGAGACAGGAGGTCAAGAGAAAGGTGCAAGAGGTGAAAAAGAGGGCAAATGAGAGTTGGGGTGAGAGAGTATCATTAAATTTTAGGGAGAATAAAAAGATGTTCTGGAAGGAGGTAAATAAAGTGCGTAAGACAAGGGGGCAAATGGGAACTTCAGTGAAGGGCGCAAATGGGGAGGTGATAACAAGTAGTGGTGATGTGAGAAGGAGATGGAGTGAGTATTTTGAAGGTTTGTTGAATGTGTTTGATGATAGAGTGGCAGATATAGGGTGTTTTGGTCGAGGTGGTGTGCAAAGGGAGAGGGTTAGGGAAAATGATTTGGTAAACAGAGAAGAGGTAGTAAAAGCTTTGCAGAAGATGAAAGCCGGCAAGGCAGCAGGTTTGGATGGTATTGCAGTGGAATTTATTAAAAAAGGGGGTGACTGTATTATTGACTGGTTGGTAAGGTTATTTAATGTATGGATGACTCATGGTGAGGTGCCTGAGGATTGGCGGAATGCGTGCATAGTGCCATTGTACAAAGGCAAAGGGGATAAGAGTGAGTGCTCAAATTACAGAGGTATAAGTTTGTTGAGTATTCCTGGTAAATTATATGGGAGGGTATTGATTGAGAGGGTGAAGTCATGTACAGAGCAACAGATTGGGGAAGAGCAGTGTGGTTTCAGAAGTGGTAGAGGATGTGTGGATCAGGTGTTTGCTTTGAAGAATGTATGTGAGAAATACTTAGAAAAGCAAATGGATTTGTATGTAGCATTTATGGATCTGGAGAAGGCATATGATAGAGTTGATAGAGATGCTCTGTGGAAGGTATTAAGAATATATGGTGTGGGAGGCAAGTTGTTAGAAGCAGTGAAAAGTTTTTATCGAGGATGTAAGGCATGTGTACGTGTAGGAAGAGAGGAAAGTGATTGGTTCTCAGTGAATGTAGGTTTGCGGCAGGGGTGTGTGATGTCTCCATGGTTGTTTAATTTGTTTATGGATGGGGTTGTTAGGGAGGTAAATGCAAGAGTTTTGGAAAGAGGGGCAAGTATGAAGTCTGTTGGGGATGAGAGAGCTTGGGAAGTGAGTCAGTTGTTGTTCGCTGATGATACAGCGCTGGTGGCTGATTCATGTGAGAAACTGCAGAAACTGGTGACTGAGTTTGGTAAAGTGTGTGAAAGAAGAAAGTTAAGAGTAAATGTGAATAAGAGCAAGGTTATTAGGTACAGTAGGGTTGAGGGTCAAGTCAATTGGGAGGTAAGTTTGAATGGAGAAAAACTGGAGGAAGTAAAGTGTTTTAGATATCTGGGAGTGGATCTGGCAGCGGATGGAACCATGGAAGCGGAAGTGGATCATAGGGTGGGGGAGGGGGCGAAAATCCTGGGAGCCTTGAAGAATGTGTGGAAGTCGAGAACATTATCTCGGAAAGCAAAAATGGGTATGTTTGAAGGAATAGTGGTTCCAACAATGTTGTATGGTTGCAAGGCGTTTGCTATGGATAGAGTTGTGCGCAGGAGGATAGATGTGCTGGAAATGAGATGTTTGAGGACAATGTGTGGTGTGAGGTGGTTTGATCGAGTAAGTAACGTAAGGGTAAGAGAGATGTGTGGAAATAAAAAGAGCGTGGTTGAGAGAGCAGAAGAGGGTGTTTTGAAATGGTTTGGGCACATGGAGAGAATGAGTGAGGAAAGATTGACCAAGAGGATATATGTGTCGGAGGTGGAGGGAACGAGGAGAAGTGGGAGACCAAATTGGAGGTGGAAAGATGGAGTGAAAAAGATTTTGTGTGATCGGGGCCTGAACATGCAGGAGGGTGAAAGGA
Organism: Panulirus ornatus; assembly: GCF_036320965.1. Taxonomy (NCBI): domain Eukaryota; kingdom Metazoa; phylum Arthropoda; class Malacostraca; order Decapoda; family Palinuridae; genus Panulirus; species Panulirus ornatus. The sequence goes on along the minus strand of NC_092230.1, from coordinate 47,763,953 downwards.
GGGCAAGGAATAGAGTGAATTGGATCGATGTGGTATACCGGGGTTGACGTGCTGTCAGTGGATTGAATCAGGGCATGTGAAGCATCTGGGGTGAACCATGGAAAGCTGTGTAGGTATGTATATTTGCGTGTGTGGATGTGTGTGTGTATACATTGTGTATGGGGGTGGGTTGGGCCATTTCTTTCGTCTGTTTCCTTGCGCTACCTCGCAAACGCGGGAGACAGCAAAAAAAAAAAGAAAAAAAAAAAAAAAATATATATATATATATATATATATATATATATATATATATATATATTGTAGTTCAACCTGTCATCTTCCATACATCTCATGGTACCATAACATCCATGAACCTTTTCAGTGACTTCTTCACTCCACATTACCCACTCACACCCTCATTCTATCATCTTCTCATTTCCAAAAATAAAAAGAAAGTCTTGCATCTCTACTGCTCTAATTTCTAACCTACCCTGACCTTAAAATCATGTGTCACATTCAGTACACTAAACTCAAGTAACTCTCTCATCTTGCAAATCTACCTTCAGCACTGAGAGTATCTCGAAATTATTATTTGGTATTATTAGTAATATTTCATTAAAATCATACTAAACTTAAGAATGTATATATGTGCTTAAAAAAGATTTTCTGTGTCCTTAAGTTTGTTTAAGGACAAATTATTACTTGACAGAAGACAATTCTATTACATCTTGGGGCAAATAATTTTTCTCTATGAATGTATATCCAGCTATATGTTGACAGCATATGGGAAAACAGGGTACATAAAAAGAAATTTACTTACCAGATAACTCTGCAAGACTGCATCTACTCTATTATGAGAAAAGTGAATTTTCCCCATTTCTCCTCACAAGTCAACAGCTTTTTTACTCAAACTCTTTACAAGATTTTCTTAACTTTTCAATCTATCGTTAACTTCATTTACAAAAGGTGGATCAAGGGTATACAAGCATGCACATTTTGTGAGAACAAACTTTCCAGAACTGGGGTTCCCAGCCCAGTAAGCTGACATCAAGCAGGAACATCTATTCCCTGATGAAGACTTGCTAATCAGTCTTTTGTCTTTAGTGAATGTTTGTTGAATGTTTGGCCAGGCTATTCAGCTTTTGCATGGCCTAAGGTGGGTTGCCCGAGAACTGGTGAAATGCATGTACAAGGCCTTTATATAAAAGCACATGGAAAACCAACTTGTATAGAAGAGCGGTGATTGAGAGGGTGGTGGCATTCACAGAACATCTGACTGGGGAGAAGTTTGGTTTAAGGACAGGTAGAATATGTGTGGATCAGGTCTTTGCCTTGAAGAATCTGTGAGAGAAATACCTGGAGAAAATGGTTTAAGGATAGGTGGAGGATGTGTGGATCAGGCATTTGCCTTGAAGAATCTGTGAGAAATACTTGGAAAAAAGTTAAATGTATGTGGCAATTCCTGATCTGGAGATAGATAATGGTACGAATGCCAGAAAGGTCTTATGTTAAATGCTATGAGCATGTAAGATAAATTCAAAGTTACTGAATACAGTGAGGGGTCTTTACCTGGAATGAGAACTTTCCAGTGAAACTGGGTCTGCATAAAGGATGGGTGAGTTCATTATGGCTGTTCAATGTGTTTATGGAATGGATGGTGAGGGAGCTGAATGTAAGAGTGCAGGGGCAGGTCCACAGCATTCTAGGTGTGGTGCATGAAAGCTCTATCAGTTGCTGTTTATAGATAACTAGGCTCTGGTGCCAGACTCCAGACTTCTGAAGCTCATGACAGAGTTTGGGAGAGTGTAAGAAAGAAGTCTGAGAGTAAATGTGAAGAAAAAAAAAAAAAGAAAAAAGGGGGGTATTTTGATGCAGTAGGACAGGTTGGTTTGAGTCTCATTTTGAATGTGGAGGACCTGAAGGAAGTGGAGTACTTTAAGTATTTAGCAGTGTTTATGGAAGTGAATGGAACCATATAGACTGAAGTGAGACACTGACACGAGAGAGTGGGGAGTCAGGTCCTAAGTGCATTCACGAGCATGAGAAGGGTAGGTAAGTGTCTTTCTGGGTGAAGATGAGCACACATGAAGGTACAGTAGTTTCAAAAGTGTTGAATAATTCTGAAACTTAGGTCTAGGATGCAAAGACATGATGAGTATAAAATATACGAGAAAAATATGTGATGGAAGACAGGTTGATCATGTAAAGAGTGGCACCATAAGAAATGAGAATGGTAGGAAGCCCAGTCTGACTGAAAGAGCTGACTAGGATGTGCAAAAATGGTTTGGCTATATGGAAAGGATAAGTGATGACTACCTAACAAAGAGAATATACATGTTAGATGTATTTCTTTCCCCGGAGCCCAGACTGGGCCAAGGTTGCTTGGTCAGGTTGTTGGTGTACCAAGCTCTTCGAAGCTGCAGCTTGCAGGCACACATAGCCCCACACAGTCTGGCTAGTATGGTACTCTTTATTATTATCATTATTATACTTTGTCGCTGTCTCCCGCGTTTGCGAGGTAGCGCAAGGAAACAGACGAAAGAAATGGTCCCCCCCCATACACATGTATATACATACGTCCACACACGCAAATATACATACCTACACAGCTTTCCATGGTTTACCCCAGACGATTCACATGCCTTGATTCAATCCACTGACAGCACGTCAACCCCGGTATACCACATCGCTCCAATTCACTCTATTCATTGCCCTCCTTTCACCCTCCTGCATGTTCAGGCCCCGATCACACAAAATCTTTTTCACTCCATCTTTCCACCTCCAATTTGGTCTCCCTCTTCTCCTTGTTCCCTCCACCTCCGACACATATATCTTCTTGGTCAATCTTTCCTCACTCATCCTCTCCATGTGCCCAAACCACTTCAAAACACCCTCTTCTGCTCTCTCAACCACGCTCTTTTTATTTCCACACATCTCTCTTACCCTTATGTTACTCACTCGATCAAACCACCTCCACCACACATTGTCCTCAAACATCTCATTTCCAGCACATCCATCCTCCTGCGCACAACTCTATCCATAGCCCACACCTCGCAACCATACAACATTGTTGGAACCACTATTCCTTCAAACATACCCATTTTTGCTTTCCGAGATAATGTTCTCGACTTCCACACATTCTTCAAGGCCCCCAGGATTTTCGCCCCCTCCCCCACCCTATGATCCACTTCCGCTTCCATGGTTCCATCCGCTGCCAGATCCACTCCCAGATATCTAAAACACTTCACTTCCTCCAGTTTTTCTCCATTCAAACTCACCTCCCAATTGACTTGACCCTCAACCCTACTGTACCTAATAACCTTGCTCTTATTCACATTTACTCTTAACTTTCTTCTTCCACACACTTTTCCAAACTCAGTCACCAGCTTCTGCAGTTTCTCACATGAATCAGCCACCAGCGCTGTATCATCAGCGAACAACAACTGACTCACTTCCCAAGCTCTCTCATCCCCAACAGACTTCATACTTGCCCCTCTTTCCAAAACTCTTGCATTTACCTCCCTAACAACCCCATCCATAAACAAATTGTTTATGGTACTCTTTGTAGGTACATATTTGCCCAGGGCCCTCTTAAACTTCTACATTGTGCATCCCATGGTATTTCTAATGGTTACTGGCAAGGTACAGAAAAGTCTCACGCCCCAGTGTTCTCTCTTTTCTGCATATTGCACCTTTGGATTTCCTAGGTAGTATTTCAAAAAACCTTCCATGTCTGTCATGTCAGTGGAAAGTTATTTCCCTGTGTAAGTTAGAAACATAAGTTTTAGGATTTTTCAGGTATAGATGATGACATACCTCCCCTGTCTGCAATCCAACAGCCTCACTGATTTCAGCCATACCTATGACAAGATTATGCCAAAAAGCAAGGAGGTGAGAATGAAAGATGAAGTGAGAGAAGTCTGTGGGGTCCTTAGGTTTGAACATTCAGGAAGGGAAGAGGCAAGCATGGGACAGACTGATATGGACAGATGTAGTATATGTTGGGGAAGTACTGTCAATGTGCTGAACCAAGGTATGTGAAACAATCATGGCATGCCATGAAGTTGTCTGTTGGGTTTGGTTATGGATGGTAGGCTCTGGTATCAAAACACTGTAATCGGCAGCTATTGTGTGAACGTATGCACACTAGGCTGTAAATCAAAAGTTTGAGACATTACTTCACTATGGTGGAAGAAGCAAATAGGTATTGAAAAAAATCTTTTCAGGACTTCCTACAAAACTATAATTTCAAGACATGATGAGTTTTATCTAGAGCTTTTACACACAACTGAACACTGACTATTATCATCCAATTATAATGGATGCAAGAACACAATGGGGATTATAAGTCATATAACATTAAGGAATGTTTGAAGGAATAGTGGTTCCAACAATGTTGTATGGTTGCGAGGCGTGGGCTATGGATAGAGTTGTGCGCAGGAGGATGGATGTGCTGGAAATGAGATGTTTGAGGACAATGTGTGGTGTGAGGTGGTTTGATCGAGTGAGTAACGTAAGGGTAAGAGAGATGTGTGGAAATAAAAAGAGCGTGGTTGAGAGAGCAGAAGAGGGTGTTTTGAAGTGGTTTGGGCACATGGAGAGAATGAGTGAGGAAAGATTGACCAAGAGGATATATGTGTCGGAGGTGGAGGGAACGAGGAGAAGAGGGAGACCAAATTGGAGGTGGAAAGATGGAGTGAAAAAGATTTTGTGTGATCGGGGCCTGAACATGCGGGAGGGTGAAAGGAGGGCAAGGAATAGTGAATTGGAGCGATGTGGTATACCGGGGTTGACGTGCTGTCAGTGGATTGAATCAAGGCATGTGAAGCGTTTGGGGTAAACCATGGAAAGCTGTGTAGGTATGTATATTTGCGTGCGTGGACCTATGTATATACATGTGTATGGTGGGGGGTTGGGCCATTTCTTTCGTCTGTTTCCTTGCGCTACCTCGCAAACGCGGGAGACAGCGACAAAGTATAATAATAATAATAATAAAAACATTAAGGAACGGATTATAAGTCATATAACATTAAGGAACAAGTCACTTTATTACATTTCAGCAACCACAGAGTAAACAGTATTGTCTTCATGGTAAATCACTTCACAGCTGCTCTACTTCAATTATATTCACTACTTTTAAGGAATACACTAGATACAACTGAAGAAAGTTAAGTTACTGTTATGGAATAGTTATCTTGGAAACCCCAGATCACAGAAATAGCTCAGTATGCCTCTATGAAACTGCGAGTCCTGTTTAGTTGTCCAAAATTCTTTTCTTGCAAACAGCTGCCCTGTTTATAAGGCAATGGGTTGATCTTTCCTTGCATGGAGTACTGCTCCCACATTCTGGGATGTTCTAACTGCAACTTTACTTGAAACTGATGGGTTAAAAGTGATCAGGCTTATCAACTCTCACGTGCTACCTTCAAAACTTAACCCCCTTGCCCTATGCCACAACACTAGTTAACTTTTACAAATGAAGAAAGTTGGTAGTAGCTGGTAGCAGCAAATGACCAGGGAGGTATATTAACAGTATTACCTGCCAAGATTTTCCTATGGTGAGCAATATGCGTTAGCCCTGCCTTTTGATTAAATGGTAGGAGCAGTAGATAATAGTAGGAAGAAACATTTGGTTAGAAGCATTAAGATAAAAACATTAGGTAGAAGTAGAAGGCAGGAGCCTCTGCAAACACTGTGCTAGACTTGCCCTCTGCCAGTGGCCTGTTAAGGGTGAGGCACTAAAGGGTATACCTCTGTATTTGAACATTCATTCTGTACAAAATAGTACAATACAGAAATTCTGCCAATCCTCAGGCATTTCACTATGAGCCATGCATACAATGAAAATCCTTACGAGCCAATCAACAACACAATCACCACACTTTCTTAAGAAATCAAACTGCAATCCCATACATTTCAGCAGCTCTGCACTTCATATTATACAAGGCTTTCACCACCTCTTTTTCTTTTCACCATATCACTTTTCTTGACTCTCACTTTGCATATCTCCACACCTGAAAGATCCAACATCTCCAACCCTATTACAGAACACATTTAACAACTCTTCAAAATATTCCATTTCCTCTTAACCTCATTCTTGCATATTAACACTTCCTCATCTGCCCCCTTAATCAATATTCCCATTTGCTTTGTTAATTTTTTCATATTTTTAATCTAAAATATTTTCCTATTCTCCCTAACTATATGAATTTCTTAAGGCTTTTCTGATATCTGCCAGCAGATAGTTTGTTTCCTAAACTATTATCCTATCATGGGACTCTGACAACAGGTTGGGGACAATCTCAATTCATAAGTCCTCCTCACATACACAATCCTGAGCCTTATTTCCAACTATATAATACTTATACTGAGGTCATCTTTTACTTCGTCCAATCCTCATTACTTTACATCTGCTTGGGTTGAATTTTATCAGCCACATTTCAGACTAACTGGAGTTTGTTTAGGTCCCCTTGTATGCTTATGCAATCCTCTTTGCTCTTCCCTTCCCTTATGGCCTTTGCATAATCTGCAAACTATTCAGATAGGAGTCCACACCTTCAAGGAAAGTTATTTCCATAAATCAAGAAGAGTAATGGTCCCACAATCAAACCATGTGGCACTCCATCAGTCACCTAAACCCATTTGGAAAAGGCTTCTCTAACATACATCCTTTGTCCAGTGACCTCTCAGGTCTTGCAACCTGATACCCTGAGGAAAATCAGATTGCTGGATAACCTAAGTGACTGGCAGGAGCACTTATGTTCATGTATGTCAGCTGATGGGTTTGTGAATATCAACAGGAGTAATGGGGAAAAATTAGTGAGTGATTTAAGTGATAGTAAGGAAAAGGGAGGCAAGCAAAATATCCTACCACTCACATCCCCACACTTAACCTTTGTGTGGTTATATGGAACTGATTATATAACTGCTAATTTTCATGGATGATCTCAGAGTATTTTTGATAACAGGTGATAGCAAAGTTATAGCTGCAAGCATATTCTGACAGTAAAGTAGCATCTACAGTAGTGCATGGTGCATCAATCAGTGTGTACTGTAATATCTATACATATTTTCATATCATTCACCACTAAAGATGTGCCTGAGTAAGAAATGAGAGTCCAGTGTGATATCAAGTTGAGGAGAAATACACAAAATGATCTTCCATGTCCTTCCCTCTTATTTCTCAAGATGAGAAATGATCATCTCACACAAGGTGGTAACATCCCTCCTCCCACTCATTTTCAAGGTTTTAAATATATTTCCAATGTTTCCATGTTATTCACAGGTAATGCTAGTCTTGTGTAAGAAATAAGAGTAGAGTGGAAAATCAAGTTGAAGAAAAAGAAAGAAACAAGACCTCTATGTTATCCCTTCTTATAAGACACTGTTAGCCATTTTATCACATCCCCTCCCACTTATTCAATACTCCACTAGGTCAACACAAATGCAATTATATCACCTTCTGATATTACTTTCTGCATAATTTCTTTTTCTTTTGCATGCTCATCTATCCACTCATATTTTTTCTTTATAAAGTGAAGGCATTTCTAGACTCATGTTAATCTGTACATAACTGGAAGACAAACTATGGGAAATACTTGCCAAGAGGTGCTGATAAATTACAATACTCCAAAGAGTTGTAATTATCCAGAAAAATTTTTTCATCAAAAACAATATCAAGAACAATATGGATGGTGTAAGAAGCAGAAATGACAAAAAATCCTCATATACAGTAAAGCAATAAAAAGGGGACTTCAAATTACAAAGACACAAACTAGGATCATTCATAGAGGAGAAATGAGTCATAAGGGCAGAAATTCCCAGAATGTATATACAAAAATGTTCTGTACCAGAATATCACTGAGCAAACTAAAGTTGGAGAGACTAATACATCATTTCTACAAGCTCCTGTCTTCAAGACACAAATTAACATGGGAATTACAAATATCAAATATGATACCCCAAAAGGAAAATATGATCACGCGGTGCTTGAGCTGATTGTGTGGTTAATGCTGACAAAAAAAAAACAGAATCATAGAAGAGATCTGACTAGAACAAGATATATATATCTTCTATAAATATATTAGAAGTAAGCTTTTAGTTAAAGAATAAGTAATCAGGCTGTAAAGGACAATAAGACAATATGCAAAGGGCTAAATGACTAGTTGAAAAGTGTTTTCAAAGTGGAAATCTCTACAGTATAGCTCCAAAACACTGAGATCAGATGGGGATGAGGTCTATGATAACAATTAAATTACTGAAAGAGGAATAAGTAGATTATCGAGAGACCTTGGCCTATATTTGGCACATGGTCCTAATGAAGCTTCAACATGTGTGCTGAAAGAATGTGCATATACACTTAATTAGGCGACTGAACTATTCCTCGGTTTATTGCTTGATGACAGAATGGTGCTAGGGGTGTGGAGGAGGGCTGTCATGTCTATCTTTAACCCCTTAACATCTCCAGATGGATATTTACACAAGCAAAGCAATGCCTGCAGACAGATTTTTACAAATTGAGTTTCATGCCTCTATTTCAAGGCCACATGCTGAGCCTGGATGGTGGCTAAAGTGGCAGTGCATGATAATTTCTTCCTACAGTCAGTCATCCTTCAGCCAGACCAATGAGAACATGTTCATGAATTTTCTTGGAAGGAAAGTCAGCAGCATTTAGCTAAATTTTGGGACTAGGAAGATGATCTTGAATGAGTTAAAGATAATCTGTCTCAGGACTGTATGGAAAGTGATCTTATGAATGGACACTGAAAAGTGAACAAGATGAAGGCAGAGGTTTTCTTGCAAAACTGTTGGCAGTATTGCCAACACCTACCTGACCTTGAAAACACTGCATCTGAGTGGTAATTTCACAAAAACTTATAGTTTCGTTTTTATACAAAAAAGTATCACTGAATCAAATTCTTTATACGAAGACAACATTTATAATATAAAACATAATAATCATCATTATTATCATCATAAATAATCACTGTTTACCGCATCAGAGAGATAGTGCCTGGAAACACACGAAGAATGGCCCATCCACTCATATACACACATATATACATAAATGCCCATATACACACACATACACATTTCAACATATACATACACACATAGACATATACATATACACACATGCACATATTCATGCTTGCCTTCATCCATTCCTGTTGCTACCCCCCCGCTTCAGCAAGGTAGCACCATGAAAACAGACAAAAAGGCCACATTCATTCACACTCAGCCTCTATCTGTCATGTGTAATGCACTGAAACCACAGCTCCCTATCCACATACAGGCCCCAAAGACCTTTCCATGGTTTACCCAAGATATTTCATATGCCTTGGTTCAGTCCACTGACAGCACATTGAACCCAGTATATAACACCATTCCAATTTACTCTAGTCCATGCATGCCTCTCCCTTCCTGGATGTTCAGGCTGCTTAAACAAAATCTTTTTTACTCCATCTTTCCACCTCCAATTAGGTCTCCCACTTCTTGTTCCCTCCACCTCTGACACATATATCCTCTTTCTCAATCTTTCCTCAATCACTCTTTCCATATGTCCAAATCATTTCAACACAACCTCTTCTGCTCTCTCAACCACACTCGTTTTTATTTCCTCACATCTCTCTTACCCTTTCATTACTTGCACGATCAAACAACCTCACACCACATATTGTCCTCAAACATTTCACTTCCAACACATCCACCCTCCTGCGTACAACCCTATCTATAGCCCATGCCTCGCAACCATATAACATGGAACTACTATTCCTTCAAACATACCCATTTTTGCTCTCCGAGATAAAGTTCTCTCCTCCCACATATACTTCATCACTCCTAGAACCTTCACCCCCTCCCCACCCTGTGGCTAAAATAAACTGGAAAACAAGCATAAAAGCAACTAAATTGACAAAGGCCTCACTCCTACAGTTTTCAGCATGATATACTAGAACATTTACAAAACTTCTGCATGTTATCAAGAATGGAAGCAGTGGACGAAATATACTTCTGAAGTGATTTTTATTAATGTTATAAAAATATCTTTGAAACTAAGGTTAATACCTATCAACAACTTGAAAAAAGTGAATTTCCAGGTTGGAAAGGAAACATTAGTAAGATGTTTAAGAGTAAAGAAAGATCAGGAAAATGTATTGAACTACAAACCAGTCTGTCTGATGAGTGCAGTCAGCAGAATACTAAAAAGATAACTGGGAAGCAAATATATGCCAACTTGCAAAGGGTAAAACCACTTAAGTATGACACAAAAATGGATTCAGGGGAAAGGTCATGTGCACTATATATCTTAGATCTATATACGAGAGAAATCTGCGTTCCAAACAAATCGCAAAAAGTTGGATCTTTAGTCAGAAATACAGAACTTCTTCAACTGCTGGGAAATTACCTTAAGTGGGAGGAAACAAAGGATGCATCTCAGAGGAACCTTCTTAAAATGGATTGGGTTACCATTAATGTACCACAGGGATCACTATTAGGCCACTGCTCTTCTTGATCTATGTAACTGACTTAACAGAAGGACTGGACTTATGATATCTGCAGATAATTCCATGGTCATGAGAGACGTAAAGAATGATGAGGACTCAATTAATTTATATAGGGACCAAAACAAACTCCAAAGTTCCTCTGATATATGACTTATGAAATTCAAACCAAGTGAATACAAAATAAAACTCCAAAGTTCCTCTGATATATGACTTATGAAATTCAAACCAAGTGAATGCAAAATAAAACTCCAAAGTTCCTCTGATATATGACTTATGAAATTCAAACCAAGTGAATGCAAAATAATCAGAATGGGACAAATGAAAGGCTTTGACATGAAAATGATCTTGCAAGAAATATGCTATAAGACTCAGTATGCAGGAGGGAATCAGGGATTGATGCAGCACCTAAACTTGCTTAACTTCCAACTCTGGAGATCTGTTATAGAAACTGTGCTGACAAATACTAGCACTGCAATCAAGTACACGGATATGCTTCTTCACTTTAGTTACATCACACATAGAAGTAAAGACATGGTGTATATATACAGTACAGGAATAAGAGTGTAGAAAACATTTGTTTAAAACTCTCTTCTTGCAACACACACGAGTAATCATATAAAAAAAGATTGACAGACAGACAGACAGATAAACACATAAGATTCAGAGGAGAAAACAAAGATGGTACCAGAATTAAGAGAGCTGTCAAAACTTAAATTACAAATGCCTACCATGGAAATGGTGACATGATCACAACCCTCAAGTTTTTTAATTACTCTTGACAATATCATCAATAAACAATTTTTCGTAATAAGTTATGAAAAAACAACCAATGGTCACAAGAAGAAGCTAAGAAACTTTTTTGAAAAGACATGAAGTATTCTTTTTCAGTATCAAAAGTTGTAGCTCAATGTAATAAACTAAGTGATGAAACTGTGACAGGATACATGTAGTATGACAGAAAGTACAGGATACATGTACTATGACAAAAAGTACAGGATACATGAAGTATGACAGAAAGTATAGGATACATGTAGTATGACAAGAGAAAGTACAGGATACATGTAGTATGACAGAGAAAGTTCAATTTGGGGGCCCCATGAAAATAAAACTCCCTCCCTGTTTAAGCCCACATTTTCTTAGCCTTACTCTCTATGTTCTGCATATATTCTAGTCTTTGGCTCTTGGTACTTCAGTAAAAATTAACTAGTATCATTATCACAATCATAATCATACTTTTTTCATTTTTGTTCACAATTTCCCATATTTGAAGGGGAGCACCAGGAAGAGATGAAGAAATGTTCCATTTCACTCAAATCCATCCTTAAGCTATCACATGCAATACACAACCAGAGGCTCCTATCCACAACTTGGCCACAAAAACTTTTCCATGGGTTCCCCTAGCTGCTGCATGTACCTTGGTTTAATACACTGACAGCATGTTGCCCCCAGTATATCACATCAATGCAATTGACTATGTTCTCTGCATACCTTACATGCACTTGCATATTCAGGCTCCAAGCACTCAAAACCTTTTTCACGCCATCCTCCAATCTACAACATGGTCTCCACTTTCTCCTTGGAGCCTCTATTTCTGACACATATAAGCTCTTTGTCAACCTCTCATCACTCATTTTTTCCATGCATCCAAACTATCTCAGCACACTGACCAGCTCTTTAAACCATACTTTTCCTTTACCCTATCATTCCTTACTCAAACACTTCTCACAACACCCAATACTGTCCTAAAACATTTCATATCCTACATGTACACTCTCTTCCGTACATAACAATCAAGAGCCTGAGACTCAAATCATTATAACATCATTGGGACAACTGTAACTTCAAACATGCCCATCTTTGTCCTCCAAGAGACCTCTTCTCTTTAAACTTTTTTTTTTTTTTGTTTAAACTGAGATGACAGTGGACAACTGAGGCCCTAATCAAAGCCATCTCATTAATGATATATATATATTTTTTTTTTTTGCTTTGTCGCTGTCTCCCGCGTTTGCGAGGTAGCGCAAGGAAACAGACGAAAGAAATGGCCCAACCCACCCCCATACACATGTATATACATACGTCCACACACGCAAATATACATACCTACACAGCTTTCCATGGTTTACCCCAGACGCTTCACATGCCCTGATTCAATCCACTGACAGCACGTCAACCCCGGTATACCACATCGATCCAATTCACTCTATTCCTTGCCCTCCTTTCACCCTCCTGCATGTTCAGGCCCCGATCACACAAAATCTTTTTCACTCCATCTTTCCACCTCCAATTTGGTCTCCCACTTCTCCTCGTTCCCTCCACCTCCGACACATATATCCTCTTGGTCAATCTTTCCTCACTCATTCTCTCCATGTGCCCAAACCATTTCAAAACACCCTCTTCTGCTCTCTCAACCACGCTCTTTTTATTTCCACACATCTCTCTTACCCTTACGTTACTTACTCAATCAAACCACCTCACACCACACATTGTCCTCAAACATCTCATTTCCAGCACATCCATCTTCTTGCGCACAACTCTACCCATAGCCCACGCCTCGCAACCATACAACATTGATGGAACCACTATTCCTTCAAACATACCCATTTTTGCTTTCCGAGATAATGTTCTCGACTTCCACACATTCTTCAAGGCTCCCAGGATTTTCGCCCCCTCCCCCACCCTATGATCCACTTCCGCTTCCATGGTTCCATCCGCTGCCAGATCCACTCCCAGATATCTAAAACACTTTACTTCCTCCAGTTTTGCTCCATTCAAACTTACCTCCCAATTGACTTGACCCTCAACCCTACTGTACCTAATAACCTTGCTCTTATTCACATTTACTCTTAACTTTCTTCTTTCACACACTTTACCAAACTTAGTCACCAGCTTCTGCAGTTTCTCACATGAATCAGCCACCAGCACTGTATCATCAGCGAACAACAACTGACTCACTTCCCAAGCTCTCTCATCCCCAACAGACTTCATACTTGCCCCTCTTTCCAAAACTCTTGCATTTACCTCCCTAACAAATATATATATCCATATATATTTATTTTGCTTTCTCGCTGTCTCCCGCGCCTGCGAGGTAGCGCAAGGAAACAGACGAAAGAAATGGCCCAACCCACCCCCACACACATGCACACACATACAAACATACACACCCACACATCCCAACGTACACACATATATATACACACAGACACAAACATATACACACATGCACACAATTCACACTGTCTGCCCCTACTAAACCCCATCGCCACCCCACCACACACGGAATAACATCCCCCTCCCCCCCATGTGTGTGAGGCAGCGCCAGGAAAAGACAACAAAGGCCCCATTCGTTCACACTCAGTCTCTAGCTGTCATGCAATAATGTCCGAAACCACAGTTCCCTTTCCACATCCAGGCCCCACAGAACTTTCCATGGTTTACCCAAGACGCTTCACATGCCCTGATTCAATCCATTGACAGCACGTCGACCCCGGTATACCACATTGATCCAATTCACTCTATTCCTTGCACGCCTTTCACCCTCCTGCATGTTCAGGCCTCGATCACTCAAAATCTTTTCACTCCATCTTTCCACCTCCAATTTGGTCTCCCACTTCTCCTCGTTCCCTCCATCTCTGACACATATATCCTCTTGGTCAATCTTTCCTCACTCATTCTCTACATGTGCCCAAACCATTTCCAAACACCCTCTTCTGCTCTCTCAACCACACTCTTTTTATTTCCACACATCTCTCTTACCCTTACATTACTTACTCGATCAAACCACCTCACACCACATATTGTCCTCAAACATTTCATTTCCAGCACATCCACCCTCCTCCGCACAACTCTATCCACAGCCCACGCCTCGCAACCATACAACATTGTTGGAACCACTATTCCTTCAAACATACCTATTTTTGCTTTCCGAGATAATGTTCTCGACTTCCACACATTCTTCAAGGCTCCCAGGATTTTCGCCCCCTCCCCCAACCTATGATTCACTTCCACTTCCATGGTTCCATCCGCTGCCAGATCCACTCCCAGATATCTAAAACACTTTACTTCCTCCAGTTTTTCTCCATTCAAACTTACCTCCCAACTGACTTGACCCTCAACCCTACTGTACCTAATAACCTTGCTCTTATTCACATTTACTCTTAACTTTCTTCTTTCACACACTTTACCATATATATATCCCTGGGACAGGAGAAAGAGTACTTCCCATGTATTCCTGCGAGTCATAAAAGGTAACTAAAAGGAAGAGAGAAGGAGTCTTCCTTCTAAGGCTCTGTCATCTGTTCTTAAACGCTATGTTGCTAATGCAAGAAATGGATAGGGATCTGTGGTTTTGGTGCATTACACATGACAGCTAGAGACTGAATGTGAATGATTACAGCCTTTTTTGTGTTTTCTTGGCGCTACCTTGCTGGAGCTGGGGGTAGTGATGCTGTTTCCTTTGGTCGTGTGGGGTGCCGGGAATGGGTGAAGTGCACTTTCGTGTAATGATCACATCATCAGGGGAGATATAGGAATGAGATAGAAGACACCAAACTGTCAGGTGATATACAAGGAAGAAACATAGCTAAGATACCATTGGTAAACATTTATCAATGGCGTCTGAGCTACATCTCTTCCATGTATATCAAGTGATTGCTCTGTCTTCTATCTCATTCCTGTATTTCCCCTGATGATGTGATCATTACATGAAAGTGCAACTGGGAACTTATCGTGTTTCATTTTCCACAAGGTTATCAGCAAATACTAGATCACCTGCACCATGTGACCTCTTGCAGTATATACAAATAAGTACATACAAGTACATATACCTGTATATACATACATAATCATACTGGCTCACCTTCATCCGTTTCCGATGCCATCCCACCCCACAAGAAACAGCACAAATGCATAAAGAAAAAGATGACATTCTTTCCTTTTCCTCCACACCCAATTGTGATCCCCCTGAGTCAGTGAGGTATCACCAGGACACAGACGAAGAAAGGCCACATCCACTCACACTCATTCTCTAGCTGTCATGTGTAATGCACAAAAACCAAAGATCCCTTTCCACATCCTGGCCCCACAGACCTCTCCATGGTTTACCCCAGACATTTCACATGCAATGGTTCTGTCCACTGATGGCCCATATACCATATCATTCCAATTCACTCCATTCCATGCACAGCCTTTCACCCTCCTGTATGTTGAGGCCCCAATCACTCAAACTCTTTTTGCTCCAACCTTCCATCTCCAAATCAGTCTACTGGTTCTCCATGTTTTCTCCACTTCTGACATATATATCCTCTTTGTCAACCTTTCCTCACTAATTTGCTCTACTATATGACATGCAGGGAATATGGGGAAAGTATTCTTTCACCTCTGTCCCCAGGGATCTCAATGCATTACACATGAAAGCTACAAAATGAAAGTGAGCACATCAGGCCACTTCTTCATCTGTTCCTGATGCTACCACACTAACACGGGAAACAGTGAACAAGTATGAAAAAACTCTTGGTACCATCTATCAGCTGCAATGCATAAATTACCATACATATTTCTCTTCTGTCAAGACAAAACAGATTAAGGTCTTTTAACCTGTTATAATACTTCATACATATAATTCCATTCTTCATATACAAAGTGAAGAGAAGAAGTCGAAGGATACAGTGAAAGAAACTCTGGGTTACTATGGATCCAACATTCAGGAGAATATGAGGTATGCATGGGATAGAATGAACTGGATTGATGTGGTATAAAGGAGGCAATCTGCTGTCATTGAAATTGAACCACAGCATATGAAGCAGTCAAGGTGAACCATGAATAGTATGTGGGGCTTGTCTGTGGTCGGTGGGCTCTGATTTTGTTGCATCATACATGACAGCAAGTAAGTGGATGTGTCTAAATGAGGCCACTATTTGTCTGTTACTGACACAACCTTGCAGAAGTGGAAAAAGCATTAGTGTACAAAACAAAATCATTATCATTATTACTGCTGAATATGTTCAATAACAGTGATGTTTTGGTCGTGAAGGCAAGCGAGGCGACACAGTCATGGAAGGCGGTTTTGTGAAAAGAGAAGAGGTGGATAAAGTCTTGAGAGAGAAAAAGTGTGGCAAAGCAGCTGGAATGGATGGGACTGCAGTTTAACTTATAAAGAAAGAGGGTGACTTGTGATAATGATTAGTTAGCTAATATTTCAAGTGTGTGTAGAGATCATGAGGGAACAAAAGAGGTATGAGTTTGCTGAGTGTACCTTGTAAGATGTGTTGGAAAGTTGTGGTTGAGAGAGTAGTAGTATGCACAGAGCATCAGACAGAAGAAACAATGTGGTTTCAGAAGTGGTAAAGGATGAGTGGATTAGGTCTTTGCTTCGAAGAATTTATATAAACAATACTTAGAGGAACAGAAGGATTTGTATGTGGAATTTACAGATCTAAAGAAAGCACATGTTAGGGTTAATTAGGATGCTTTGAAGAATGTGTTAGGAACAAAACGTTTGGGAAGAAAGCTATCAGAAGCAGTGAGGAGTATCATCAAGGGAGTAAGTATGTGTGTGGATAGGAAGAGAGGAGGGTGAGGCATTTCAAGTGAAGATGGATGGGTCTGTGGTTGCAGTGGCTGATGACACAACAATGAAGGTAGATTTAAGTGGAAAAAAAAAAACATTGCAGAAGGTGATGCTTGAATTAGGGATAGCCTTTAAAGGGATTAAGTTGAGAGTCAATGTGAAGAAGAGCAAGTTTAAAAGGTTTAACAGTGGAACAAGACAAATCAGTTGGAGTGTGACTTTGAATGGAGAGAGTTTGGAAAGTGAAGTGTTTCTGATGCCTGTGAGTGGACATTGAAGCGAAGGAAACTACAGGAGGTAAGATGAGATTGGATGGGTGAGGGGATAAAGGTTCTGGGCAAATTGAGGAATGAGTGGAAAAAGAAGTCACTTTTCGTGAGGGTATATTTGCTGATATAGTAGTCCTAGCAGTGTTGTATGAATGCAAGAAGCTGGCCCTAAAAGGTAAAACATTGGGTAGGAGCCTCTGCAAACACTGCCCTAGACTTACCCTCCGCCAGTGGCCTGTTAAGGGTGAGGCACTAAAAGCTATGAAGCGGTACTGAAATTCATTAGTTATGATGACTGTTGCCATGGCCAACCCTATGAGGGAGTTCCAGTTGGAACAGACATCAGAGATATAGATGGGTGGTAAAGTGCAGAAGCAAATGGATGCTTTGGAAAAGAGATGTTTGAGGACAATATATGGTGTGAGGAGGGTTGACTAAATTAGAAGTGCAATAGTAAGAGGAGTATGTATGAGAGAGCTGAAGAGGGTATACTGAAATGGTTTAAACATATGGAGAGGATAAGTGATGAAAGAACACTAAGGTTGGAAATGGAGGGATAAAGGACATCATATTAAGAGTTGGATGGATAAAGTGAATGGCACTTTGAGTGTTTATGGCCTGAAAATGCATAATGGTGTGAGGTATACGAGGGATAAAATGAATGAGAGGAATTTAGTACATGGGGTAAAGTTATGCCATTAATGGGCTGAAAAAGGACTTAATAAGCAGTTAGGGGAAACCATGGAAAGGGCTGTGATGCATGGTTGTGGATAAGGGACTCTGAGTTCAGTATTACACATGCCAGTGGATGAAAGTGAAAGAGGCCATTTCTTTGTATGTTCTTGGTGCTACCTTGCTAACGTTGGAAACAGCAAACGAGTATGAAAAAAATATTATCATTATCATCATCAATATTACTACAGTTACTATGATTATTATTATATTCTCATTATCTTTATCATTATTAACATTATCATTATTATTATTATTATCATTATTATTATTATTATTATCATTATTATTAAACAAATGCATATATACACAAAACACCAATATAATGATGGGTGACTATCCTGTGTGTTACTAAATTACAAGTATCCATTTGACACACACACAGAAAAAAATAATAAAATCAAAAAGATGATCAGATATTGGACAAGTCCTTTTGAAGCAAACCAAAGAGGAGGAAACCAAAGCCACTTGTCTGATGTGCCATTTTAAACAGGATAAGAGTAACCAATGAGGTTTTGAGTCTCAATCTTAAAGGCAATGCTATTCCTGGTCAATACAAACAACTTTCTAGGACTAAAATCATACCTAAATATGTCTGCAGATGCTGATGGAACTACAAGAAACAAGGAGACTAAAGAACAACGAAAAGCTAACAAAAGACTTGACAACCTCTTGCTGTGGTTAAGTACATGGCTGAGGAGGTTCAACCCACGTAAATGCCTGGTTATGAAGATAGGACACAGTGAAATGAGGCCTAATTATGACTTTCATCTTATAAACAAACTGCTCGTCAAATTATGAATAGGATGTGGTAGTGGACACTGACCTAAGCCAATCCCCAAACCATCCATCAGGAGGTAAAAAGGGAGGTAAATTTCTCTCTCTCTCTCTCTCTCTCTCTCTCTCTCTCTCTCTCTCTCTCTCTCAAAAAAAAAAAAAAAAAAAAAAAAAAAAAAAAAAAAAAAGCTTCCAAGTACATAGTCAATGGATATAGAATGTTCAAACCAGTATTTACGGCACATAATACACCAAGATAAAAGTATGCTGCATTAGTTTGGTAACCCCATAACAAGGGACTTACAACTCTGCTGGAGAAGGTAAAGTAACAGGCAAACTCTGCTGGAGAAGGTAAAGCAACAGGCAACAAAAACACTATCAGAAATAAGGAAACTAAACTGTAAGGATAAGGAAGCAGCTCTGGAATCATCCAAGAGGAGAGAGGAATATGGGGAAACATCCTGACAATGAGCAAGTTACTGAATGAATATGACAAGGTAAATACAGTGCTCAAAATCAAACATGACAGGATGATAAAAAGATATACCATGAAACTAAGTGAGAAGCAAGTTACAAAAGATATGTGAAAATACTCCGATAGCAACAGAGTTGTGAATACAGGAGACATGAGAGGAAACTATACATACAGACAGTATGGATAAGTTTTAGCATGAGAGAAAACTATACATACAGGTAGTATAGATAACTTTAAGATACTGTATGATACAAAAGAGAGTTCTCTATACATGGGACCTCAAGAATGTCAAACTCCCTCCCCTTGTTGCACAAACAGGTAATCAAAATTTATTGTTCCTGAGACATGCTATACTGAAAATTAGGAAATTTTTCATCATCTACACACCAAAGGGTGTGGTGGGGGTATAGTGCTGTTCTGTCATAAGGAGATACATTTGTCCAGCCTCAGTGATGAAATTCCTGAGGGAATGGAGGTAACGTGGATTCATACAGTACTAGGCACTCACCCCCGCCAAACTGCCTCCATCATTTATTGTGCTGTACCAACCACCAGTGTTGCAGTACTCAAGTCCGGACTCGTGTCCAATTTTCAGTCTTTGACTTGGACTTGAACATGAAAGACTTAGACTTTGACTTGGACCTGATGACTCGAGCCGAGTCCATGTTGAGTCCAGTTGAAATCCATCACCTGAAAAGGTGATGGATTTTCAAGATTACAATTATAAGGATTTTCAGTGCATCACTGCCGTATATATAAAGTATTACTGATTCCTTACATTCCCTTTGTTTTCAAGAACGGTGAGTCCCATACACTGTGGCCATAAAATTACTTCCACATGCAGCTGCTGTAAATAAAATCACTTCCTACAACTTCATTTCTTTGGCTTATATCTACATATAACCCTTTTTCATAATATTGTACGGTGTAAAACAATTCACATAAGTAAAAATAATCAATGGAAACTTGCATCGTTGGATACCAAAAGCCTTGGACAAGTGAAATTTTTGGAGGATCGAATGTGTATGTACAAAATTTAGACGTGTATGATACTTCTAAAAGCACTAACACCTAAAGAAACATGTGGGTTTCATGGGTGATTACTGTGTCGTAGTATGTAAAATAAAAAGATAGACAAAAAGTAATTTCTCATATCATCTAGAAAGACACAATCCAGCAATTTCTACAATTTATTCATATCTATGGGGAAGGCTTTGCATTTTACATGTAGTCTATAATCTTTTACTGATTTTTCAAAATTTTAGCAAATGAATTCAGCAATGTAATTCAATGAAGCCTAGAGTTACAGCTGTTACTATACTAAAATTTGTAAGATCATTTGATTATTATAAAAACAATATCCAAATCATTTCAATTATTATCTTTGTTCATAAGCTTTAGCTCTTTTGAAAAACACTGTTGCAAAAAGCACAGCCCACAAAATGGTTAAATTACCATATATATCTGGCAAACAGCATGATGTAATCTCATTTCTATAATCAAAATGTTAATATATTAGTTACAGCTACAATCAGATTTGATGGTTTTCGAATGCTTCAACATTTTCTACTTTATAAGCACTTTGTTGCATTTCCAAACGATAGCATAAATATGTTTTAAGACTTATGAAAGAATGCTTGATCTTCAACCTAAAGTGCCTAGACCTGAGATGAGGCTCACCATTAGCCAATCAGAATTAAACACGGATTTCCAGAAATTAAACTTTGACTCAGGTGTGGGGAATTCAACAGCGACACCACATCCCATCACCCTACTTCCCTTACAGAGATACAAAAGTGAAACATCAGATAATGTTAACAAGCCAAGTTAGTGTTGTCTGAGGTATTTAAGGAAACTGAAAACATGGATCTCCACAAATACACGCATTTGTAATAAGGGGAAGACTTTCTCACATAGTCAGAAAACTATTGAGCTTGTTTTAGTCAACAGAGCTGAACAGTATCCCCCTTTCCCTCCAGAGAAATAATATATATATATATATATATATATATATATGTATGTGCCTGTGTGTGTGTATATATATGTATACGTTGAGATGTATAGGTATGTATATTTGCGTGTGTGGACGTATGTATATACATGTGTATGGGGGGGGTTGGGCCATTTCTTTCGTCTGTTTCCTTGCGCTACCTCGCAAACGCGGGAGACAGCGACAAAGTATAAAAAAAAAAAAAAAAAAAATATATTTCATTATCATACTTAATTGCCGTCTCCTGCGTTAGCGAGGGAGAGCTAGGAAACATATGAAAGAATGGCCCAACCCACCCACATACACAAGTATATACAAAAACGCCCACACACGCACAAATACATATGTATATATTTCAACATATACATACACAGACATATACATATATACACATGTACATATTCATACTTGCTGCCTTCACCTATTCCCGTTGCCACTCCGCCACACATGAAATAGCATCCCCCCACACAATGTAGCACTAGGAAAAGACAAAAACAGAGGGGGGCTAGCAACCCTCCCCTCTTTGTATTTAACTTTCTAAAAGGGGAAAAGAGAGAGGTGTGGTAATAAAAAGAGTGCGGTTGAGAGAGCAGATCGTGTATTGAAATGGTTTGGTCACATGGAGAGAATGAGTGAGGAAAGATTGACAAAGAGGATATATGTGTCAGAGGTGAAGGGAACGAGAAGGGGGAGACCAAATTGGAAGTGGAAGGATGGAGTGAAAAAGATTTTGAGCAATCTGGGCCTGAACATACAAGAAGGTGAAAGGCGTTCAAGGAATAGAGTGAATTGGAACGATGTGGTATACTGGGGTTGACAAGCTGTCAATGGATTGAACCAGGGCATGTGAAGCATCTGGGGTAAACCATGGAAAGTTTTGTGGGGCCTGGATGTGGAAAGGGAGGTGCAGTTTTGTTGCATTATACATGATAACTAGAGGATGAGTGTGAACGAATGTGGCCTTTGTTGTCTTTTCCTAGCACTACCTTGCATGCATGCAGGGGGAGGGGGTTGTAATTTCATGTGTGGTGGGGTGGTGACAGGAATGAATAAAGACAGCAAGTATGAATTATGTACATGTGTATATATGTATACGTCTGTGTGTATATATATGTATACGTTGAGATGTATAGGTATGTGTATGTGCGTGTGTGGATGTGTATGTATATATACATGAGTATATGGGTGGGTTGGGCCATTCTTTCGTCTGTTTCCTTGCGCTACCTCACTAACGCGGGAGACAGCAACAGAGTATAATAAATAAATACAAATATATATATTATACTTTGTCGCTGTCCCCGAATCAGCGAAGTAGCGCAAGGAAACAGACAAAAGAATGGCCCAAACCACCCACATATACATGTATATACATAAACTCCCACACACGCACATATACATATCTACACATTTCAACGTATACATACATATACATTTTTTTTTTTTTTTTTTTACCTCGTCGCTGTCTCCCGCGGTTGCGAGGTAGCGCAAGGAAACAGACGAAAGAAATGGCCCAACCCCCCCCATACACATGTACATACACACGTCCACACACGCAAATATACATACCTACACAGCTTTCCATGGTTTACCCCGGACGCTTCACATGCCTTGATTCAATCCACTGACAGCACGTCAACCCCTGTATACCACATCGCTCCAATTCACTCTATTCCTTGCCCTCCTTTCACCCTCCTGCATGTTCAGGCCCCGATCACACAAAATCCTTTTCACTCCATCTTTCCACCTCCAATTTGGTCTCCCTCTTCTCCTCGTTCCCTCCACCTCCGACACATATATCCTCTTGGTCAATCTTTCCTCACTCATTCTCTCCATGTGCCCAAACCATTTCAAAACACCCTCTTCTGCTCTCTCAACCACGCTCTTTTTATTTCCAAACATCTCTCTTACCCTTACGTTACTTACTCGATCAAACCACCTCACACCACACATTGTCCTCAAACATCTCATTTCCAGCACATCCATCCTCCTGCGCACAACTCTATCCATATACACACATATCCATATATACACATATACATATTCATACATGCTGCCTTCATCCATTCCCACTGCCACCCCTCAACACATGAAATGGCACCCCCCTCCCCCCGCGTGTGCACGAGGTAGCGCTAAGAAAAGACAACAAAGGCCACATTCGTTCACACTCAGTCTCTAGCTGTCATGTGTAATGCATCGAAACCACAGCTACCTTTCCACATTCAGGCCCCACAAAACTTTCAATGGTTTACCCCAGACACTTCACATGCCCTGGTTCATTCCATTAACAGAACGTCAACACTGGTATACCACAATGTTCCATTTCACTCTATTCCTTGCACGCCTTTCACCCTCCTGCATGATCAGGCCCCGATCACTCAAAATCTTTTTCACTCCATCCTTCTGCCTCCAATTTGGTCTCCCACTTCTCATTCTCTTCACCTCTGACACATATATCCTCTGTCAATCTTTCCTCACTCATTCTCTACATGTGACCAACCCATTTCAATTCATCCTCTTCTGCTCTCTCAACCACACTCTTTTTATTACCACACATCGCTCTTACCCTTTCATTACTTACTCGATCAAAGCACCTCGCACCACATACTGTCCTCAAACATCTTATTTCCAACACATCCACCCTCCTTCGCTCAACTCTATCTATAGCCCATGCCTCACAATCATATAACATTGTTGGAATCACTATTCCTTCAAACATACCCATTTCTGCTCTCCGAGATAACATTCTCGCCTTCCACACATTCTCCAACGCTCCCAGAACCATCGCCCCCTCCCCCACCCTGTGACTAACTTCCGCTTCCATGGTTCTATCCGCTGCCAAATCCACTCCCAGATATCTAAAACACTTCACTTCCTCCAGTTTTTCTCCACTCAAACTAACCTCCCCATTTACTTGTCCCTCAACCCTACTGAACCTAATAACCTTGCTCTTATTCACATTTACTCTCAGCTTTCTTCTTGCACACACTTTACCAAACTCAGTCGCCAACATCTGCAGTTTCTCACTTGAATCAGCCACCAGCGCTGTATCATCAGCAAACAACAACTGACTCCCTTCCAAAGCCCTCTCTTCCCCAACAGACTGCATACTTGCCACTCCCTCCAAAACTATTGTATTCACCTCCCTAACAACCCCATCCATAAACAAATTAACCAGAGACATCGTGCACCCCTGCCACAAACCAACATTCACTGGGAACCAATCACTTTCCTCTCTTCCTACTCATACACATGCCTTACATCCTCAATAAAAACTTTTCACTGCTTCTAACAACTTACCTCCCACACCATATACTCTTAATACCTTCCAAAGAGCATCTCTATCAACTCTATCATATGCCTTCTTCGGATCCATAAATGCTACATACAAATCCATCTGTTTTTCTAAGTATTTCTCACATACATTCTTCAAAGCAAACACCTGATCCACACATCCTCTACCACTTATGAAACCACACTACTCTTCCCCAATCTGATGCTCTGTACATTCCTTGACCCTCTCAATCAATACCCTCCCATATAATTTCCCAAGAATACTCAACAAACTTATACCTCTGTAATTTGAAAACTCACCTTTTTCCCCTTTGCCTATGCACAATGGCACTATGCATGCATTCCACCAATCCTCTGGCACTTCACCATGAACTATACATGCATTGAATATCCTCACCAACCAGTCAACTTTTTTAATAAATTCCACTGTAATACCATCCAAACCAGCAGCCTTGAAGGCTTCAACTACCTCTTCTCTGTTTACCAAATCATTCTCCCTGACCCTCTCACTTTGCACACCACCTCGACCAAAACACCCTATATCTGCCACTCTATCATCAAACAATAACAATAATAAAAAAATATCATTAATTGCTGTTTCCAACGTCAGAGGTAGCACCAGGAAACAACCTAAGAATGGGCCATTCTTTCGTTTGTTTCCTTGCACTACCTCACTAACGCAGGAGACAGTGACAAAGCAAAATAATAAGAAATATATATATATTTATTTTATATTTATTTTGCTTTGTCGCTGTCTCCCGCGTTTGCGAGGTAGCGCAAGGAAACAGACGAAAGAAATGGCACAACCCACCCCCATACACAATGTACACACACACATGCCCACACACGCAAATATACATACCTATACATCTCAATGTACACATATATATACACACACAGACACATACATATATACCCATGCACACAATTCACACTGCCTGCCCCTATTCATTCCCATCGCCACCTCGCCACACATGGAATACCATCCCCCTCCCCCCTCATGTGTGCGAGGTAGCACTAGGAAAAGACAACAAAGGCCCCATTCGTTCACACTCAGTCTCCAGCTGTCACGCAATAATGCCCGAAACCACAGCTCCCTTTCCACATCCAGGGCCCACAAAACTTTCCATGGTTTACCCCAGACGCTTCACATGCCCTGATTCAATCCACTGACAGCACATCAACTGCGGTATACCACATCGATCCAATTCACTCTATTCCTTGCCCGCCTTTCACCCTCCTGCATGTTCAGGCCCCGATCACTCAAAATCTTTTTTCACACCATCTTTCCACCTCTAATTTGGTCTCTCACTTCTCCTCGTTCCCTCCACCTCCAACACATATATCCTCTTGGTCAATCTTTCCTCACTCATTCTCTCCATGTGCCCAAACCATTTCAAGACACCCTCTTCTGCTCTCTCAACCACGCTCTTTTTTATTTCCACACATCTCTCTTACCCTTACATTACTTACTCGATCAAACCACCTCACACCACACATTGTCCTCAAACATCTCATTTCCAGCACATCCACCCTCCTGCGCACAACTCTATCCATAGCTCACGCCTCGCAACCATACAACATTGTTGGAACCCCTATTCCTTCAAACATGCCTATTTTTGCTTTCCGAGATAATGTTCTCGACTTCCATACATTCTTCAGGCTCCCAGGATTTTTGCCCCCTCCCCCACCCTATGATCCACTTCCGCTTCCATGGTTCCATCTGCTGCCAGATCCACTCCTAGATATCTAAAAGACTTCACTTCCTCCAGTTTTTCTCCATTCAAACTTACCTCCCTATTGACTTGACCCTCAACCCTACTGTACCTAATAACCTTGCTCTTATTCACATTTACTCTTAACTTTCTTCTTTCACACACTACCAAAGTCAGTCACCAGCTTCTGCAGTTTCTCACATGAATCAGCCACCAGCGCTGTATCATCAGCGAACAACAACTGACTCACTTCCCAAGCTCTCTCATCCACAACAGATTTCATACTTGCCCCTCTTTCCAAAACTCTTCCATTCACCTCCCTAACAACCCCATCCATAAACAAATTAAACAACCATGGAGACATCACACACCCCTGCCGCAAACCTACATTCACTGAGAACCAATCACTTTCCTCTCTTCCTACACGTACACATGCCTTACAACCTCGATAAAAACTTTTCATATACATATATATATATATATATTGGAGGTGGAAAGATGGAGTGAAGGAGATTTTGTGTGATCGGGGCCTGAACATGCAGGAGGGTGAAAGGAGGGCAAGGAATAGAGTGAATTGGATCGGTGTGGTATGCCGGGGTTGAACGTGCTGTCAGTGGATTGAATCAGGGCATGTGAGGTGTCTGGGGTGAACCATGGAGAGAGTGTGGGGCCTGGATGTGGAAAGGGAGCTGTGGTTTCGGGCATTATTGCATGACAGCTAGAGACTGAGTGTGAACGAATGGGGTCTTTGTTGTCTTTTCCTAGTGGTACCTCACACACATGAGGGGGGAGGGGGATGGTATTCCATGTGTGGCGAGGTGGCGATGGGAATGAATAAAGGCAGACAGCGTGAATTGTGTGCATGGGTATATATGTATGTGTCTGTGTGAGTATATGTGTGTGTACATTGAGATGTATAGGTATGTATATTTGCGTGTGTGGACGTGTATGTATATACATTGTGTATGGGGGTGGGTTGGGCCATTTCTTTCGTCTGTTTCCTTGCGCTACCTCACAAACGTGGGAGACAGCGATAAAGCAAAAAGAAAAAAAAGAAAAAAAAAATATATATATATATATATATATATATATATATATATATATATATTTTTTTTTCTTTTTCTTTTTTTTCTTTTTGCTTTATCGCTGTCTCCCACGTTTGTGAGGTAGCGCAAGGAAACAGACGAAAGAAATGGCCCAACCCACCCCCATACACAATGTATATACATACACGTCCACACACGCAAATATACATACCTATACATCTCAATGTACACACACATATACTCACACAGACACATACATATATACCCATGCACACAATTCACGCTGTCTGCCTTTATTCATTCCCATCGCCACCTCGCCACACATGGAATACCATCCCCCTCCCCCCTCATGTGTGTGAGGTACCACTAGGAAAAGACAACAATGGGTATGTCTGAAGGAATTGTGGTTCTAACAATGTTGTATGGTTGCGAGGCGTGGGCTATGGATAGAGTTGTGCGCAGGAGGGTGGATGTGCTGGAAATGAGATGTTTGAGGACAATATGTGGTGTGAGGTGGTTTGATCGAGTAAGTAATGTAAGGGTAAGAGAGATGTGTGGAAATAAAAAGAGTGTGGTTGAGAGAGCAGAAGAGGGTGTTTTGAAATGGTATGGTCACATGGAGAGAATGAGTGGGGAAAGATTGACCAAGAGGATATATGTGTCAGAGGTGGAGGGAACGAGGAGGAGTGGGAGACCAAATTGGAGGTGGAAAGATGGAGTGAAAAAGATTTTGAGTGATCGGGGCCTGAACATGCAGGAGGGTGAAAGGCGTGCAAGGAATAGAGTGAATTGGAACGAAGTGGTCTACCAGGGTCGACGTGCTGTCAATTGATTGAACCAGGGCATGTGAAACGTCTGGGGTAAACCATGCAAAGTGTGTGGGGCCTGGATGTGGAAAAGGAGCTGTGGTTTCGGTGCATTATTACATGACAGCTAGAGACTGAGTGTGAACGAATGGGGCCTTTGGTGTTTTTCCTAGCGCTACCTCGCACACATGAGGGGGGAGGGGGTTGTTATTCCATGTGTGGCGAGGTGGCGATGGTAACAAATAAAGGCAGACAGTATGAATTATGTACATGTGTATATATGTATATGTCTGTGTGTGTAATATATATGTGTACATTGAGATGTATAGGTATGTATATTGTGCGTGTGTGGACATGTATGTATATACATGTGTATGTGGGCGGGTTGGGCCATTCTTTCGTCTGTTTCCTTGCGCTACCTCGCTAACGCGGGAGACAGCGATAAAGCAAAATAAATAAATAATAAATAAATAATATATATATATATATATATATATATATTCCCTCAAGAGTCCAGTCCTCTGTTCTTAACACTACCTTGCTAACGTGGGAAATCGCGAATAGTGTGAAGAAAAAAAATATATATATATATATATATATATATATATATATATATATATATATATATATATATATATATATATATATATATATATATATATTTTTTATTATACTTTGTTGCTGTCTCCCGCGTTTGCGAGGTAGCGCAAGGAAACAGACGAAAGAAATGGCCCAACCCCCCCCCATACACATGTATATACATACGTCCACACACGCAAATATACATACCTACACAGCTTTCCATGGTTTACCCCAGACGCTTCACATGCCTTGATTCAATCCACTGACAGCACGTCAACCCCGGTATACCACATCGCTCCAATTCACTCTATTCCTTGCCCTCCTTTCACCCTCCTGCATGTTCAGGCCCCGATCACTCAAAATCTTTTTCACTCCATCTTTCCACCTCCAATTTGGTCTCCCTCTTCTCCTCGTTCCCTCCACCTCCGACACATATATCCTCTTGGTCAATCTTTCCTCACTCATTCTCTCCATGTGCCCAAACCACTTCAAAACACCCTCTTCTGCTCTCTCAACCACGCTCTTTTTATTTCCACACATCTCTCTTACCCTTACGTTACTCACTCGATCAAACCACCTCACACCACACATTGTCCTCAAACATCTCATTTCCAGCACATCCATCCTCCTGCGCACAACTCTATCCATAGCCCACGCCTCGCAACCATACAACATTGTTGGAACCACTATTCCTTCAAACATACCCATTTTTGCTTTCCGAGATAATGTTCTCGACTTCCACACATTCTTCAAGGCCCCCAGAATTTTCGCCCCCTCCCCCACCCTATGATCCACTTCCGCTTCCATGGTTCCATCCACTGCCAGATCCACTCCCAGATATCTAAAACACTTCACTTCCTCCAGTTTTTCTCCATTCAAACTCACCTCCCAATTGACTTGACCCTCAACCCTACTGTACCTAATAACCTTGCTCTTATTCACATTTACTCTTAACTTTCTTCTTTCACACACTTTACCAAACTCAGTCACCAGCTTCTGCAGTTTCTCACATGAATCAGCCACCAGCGCTGTATCATCAGCGAACAACAACTGACTCACTTCCCAAGCTCTCTCATCCCCAACAGACTTCATACTTGCCCCTCTTTCCAAAACTCTTGCATTTACCTCCCTAACAACCCCATCCATAAACAAATTAAACTACCATGGAGACATCACACACCCCTGCCGCAAACCTACATTCACTGAGAACCAATCACTTTCCTCTCTTCCTACACGTACACATGCCTTACATCCTCGATAAAAACTTTTCACTGCTTCTAACAACTTGCCTCCCACACCATATATTCTTAATACCTTCCACAGAGCATCTCTATCAACTCTATCATATGCCTTCTCCAGATCCATAAATGCTACATACAAATCCATTTGCTTTTCTAAGTATTTCTCACATACATTCTTCAAAGCAAACACCTGATCCACACATCCTCTACCACTTCTGAAACCACACTGCTCTTCCCCAATCTGATGCTCTGTACATGCCTTCACCCTCTCAATCAATACCCTCCCATATAATTTACCAGGAATACTCAACAAACTTATACCTCTGTAATTTGAGCACTCACTCTTATCCCCTTTGCCTTTGTACAATGGCACTATGCACGCATTCCGCCAATCCTCAGGCACCTCACCATGAGTCATACATACATTAAATAACCTTACCAACCAGTCAACAATACAGTCACCCCCTTTTTTAATAAATTCCACTGCAATACCATCCAAACCTGCTGCCTTGCTGGCTTTCATCTTCCGCAAAGCTTTCACTACCTCTTCTCTGTTTACCAAATCATTTTCCCTAACCCTCTCACTTTGCACACCACCTCGACCAAAACACCCTATATCTGCCACTCTATCATCAAACACATTCAACAAACCTTCAAAATACTCACTCCATCTCCTTCTCACATCACCACTACTTGTTATCACCTCCCCATTTGCGCCCTTCACTGAAGTTCCCATTTGCTCCCTTGTCTTACGCACTTTATTTACCTCCTTCCAGAACATCTTTTTATTCTCCCTAAAATTTAATGATACTCTCTCACCCCAACTCTCATTTGCCCTTTTTTTCACCTCTTGCACCTTTCTCTTGACCTCCTGTCTCTTTCTTTTATACATCTCCCACTCAATTGCATTTTTTCCCTGCAAAAATCGTCCAAATGCCTCTCTCTTTTCTTTCACTAATACTCTTACTTCTTCATCCCACCACTCACTACCCTTTCTAATCAACCCACCTCCCACTCTTCTCATGCCACAAGCATCTTTTGCGCAATCCATCACTGATTCCCTAAATACATCCCATTCCTCCCCCACTCATCTTACTTCCATTGTTCTCACCTTTTTCCATTCTGTACTCAGTCTCTCCTGGTACTTCCTCACACAGGTCTCCTTCCCAAGCTCACTTACTCTCACCACCCTCTTCACCCCAACATTCACTCTTCTTTTCTGAAAACCCATACAAATCTTCACCTTAGCCTCCACAAGATAATGATCAGACATCCCTCCAGTTGCACCTCTCAGCACATTAACATCCAAAAGTCTCTCTTTTGCACGCCTGTCAATTAACACGTAATCCAATAACGCTCTCTGGCCATCTCTCCTACTTACATAAGTATACTTATGTATATCTCGCTTTTTAAACCAGGTATTCCCAATCATCAGTCCTTTTTCAGCACATAAATCTACAAGCTCTTCACCATTTCCATTTACAACACTGAACACCCCATGTATACCAATTATTCCCTCAACTGCCACATTACTCACCTTTGCATTCAAATCACCCATCACTATAACCCGGTCTCGTGCATCAAAACCACTAATACACTCATTCAGCTGCTCCCAAAACACTTGCCTCTCATGATCTTTCTTCTCATGCCCAGGTGCATATGCACCAATAATCACCCACCTCTCTCCATCAACTTTCAGTTTTACCCATATTAATCGAGAATTTACTTTCTTACATTCTATCACATACTCCCACAACTCCTGTTTCAGGAGTATTGCTACTCCTTCCCTTGCTCTTGTCCTCTCACTAACCCCTGACTTTACTCCCCAGACATTCCCAAACCACTCTTCCCCTTTACCCTTGAGCTTCGTTTCACTCAGAGCCAAAACATCCAGGTTCCTTTCCTCAATATATATATATATTTTTTTTTTTATTATACTTTGTCGCTGTCTCCCGCGTTTGCGAGGTAGCGCATGGAAACAGACGAAAGAAATGGCCCAACCCCCCCCCATACACATGTATATACATATGTCCACACACGCAAATATACACACCTCACTCATATATATATATATATATATATATATATATATATATATATATATATATATATATATATATATATATGTTGAGATGTATAGGTATGTATATGTGCCTGTGGACATGAATGTATATACATGTGTATGTGGGTGGGTTGGGCCATTGTTTCGTCTGTTTCCTTGTGCTACCTCGCTAACATGGGAGACAGCAACAAAGTATAATAAAAAATAAAAATAAACATATATACATACATGCCCATAAATACACACATTTTCTTTTTTTTTTTTTTCTGTCGCTGTCTCCCGCGTTTGCGAGGTAGCGCAAGGAAACAGACGAAAGAAATGGCCCAACCCACCCCCATACACATGTATATACATACGTCCACACACGCAAATATACATACCTACACAGCTTTCCATGGTTTACCCCAGACGCTTCACATGCCTTGATACAATCCACTGACAGCACGTCAACCCCGGTATACCACATCGCTCCAATTCACTCTATTCCTTGCCCTCCTTTCACCCTCCTGCATGTTCTGGCCCCGATCACACAAAATCTTTTTCACTCCATCTTTCCACCTCCAATTTGGTCTCCCTCTTCTCCTCGTCCCCTCCACCTCCGACACATATATCCTCTTGGTCAATCTTTCCTCACTCATTCTCTCCATGTGCCCGAACCATTTCAAAACACCCTCTTCTGCTCTCTCAACCACGCTCTTTTTATTTCCACACATCTCTCTTACCCTTACGTTACTTACTCGATCAAACCACCTCACACCACACATTGTCCTCAAACATCTCACATATATGTATATTTTTTTTTTTTTTTTTTTATACTTTGTCGCTGTCTCCCGCATTTGCGAGGTAGCGCAAGGAAACAGACGAAAGAAATGGCCCAACCCCCCCCCCATACACATGTACATACACACGTCCACACACGCAAATATACATACCTACACAGCTTTCCATGGTTTACCCCAGACGCTTCACATGCCTTGATTCAATCCACTGACAGCACGTCAACCCCTGTATACCACATCGCTCCAATTCACTCTATTCCTTGCCCTCCTTTCACCCTCCTGCATGTTCAGGCCCCGATCACACAAAATCTTTTTCACTCCATCTTTCCACCTCCAATTTGGTCTCCCTCTTCTCCTCGTTCCCTCCACCTCCGACACGTATATCCTCTTGGTCAATCTTTCCTCACTCATTCTCTCCATGTGCCCAAACCATTTCAAAACACCCTCTTCTGCTCTCTCAACCACGCTCTTTTTATTTCCACACATCTCTCTTACCCTTACGTTACTTACTCGATCAAACCACCTCACACCACACATTGTCCTCAAACATCTCATTTCCAGCACATCCATCCTCCTGCGCACAACTCTATCCATAGCCCACGCCTCGCAACCATACAGCATTGTTGGAACCACTATTCCTTCAAACATACCCATTTTTGCTTTCCGAGATAATGTTCTCGACTTCCACACATTTTTCAAGGCTCCCAAAATTTTCGCCCCCTCCCCCACCCTATGATCCACTTCCGCTTCCATGGTTCCATCCGCTGACAGATCCACTCCCAGATATCTAAAACACTTCACTTCCTCCAGTTTTTCTCCATTCAAACTCACCTCCCAATTGACTTGACCCTCAACCCTACTGTACCTAATAACCTTGCTCTTATTCACATTTACTCTTAACTTTCTTCTTCCACACACTTTACCAAACTCAGTCACCAGCTTCTGCAGTTTCTCACATGAATATATATATATATATATATATATATATATATATATATATATATATATATATATACAAATACACAAACATATGCATATATACACATGTACATATTTGTACTTGCTTGCCTTCATCCATCCCTGTTGCTACCTCGCTGCACAGGAAAATAGCATTACCAACCCCCGCTTCAGTGAGGTAGCGCCAGAAAAACGGACCAAAAAGGTCACATTCATTCACACTCAATCTCTAGCTGTCATGTGTAATGCATCGAAACCACAGCTCCCTACAGACCTTTCCATGGTTTTTTTCTTATACATAATCGCTGTTTCCTGCATCAGCGAGGTAGTGCCGGAAACAAACAAAGAATGACCCATCCACTTTTATACACATATATATACATAAATGCCCATATATACATAACATATACATACACATATGCGGACATACACATATATACACATGTAAATATTCATACTTACTAGCCTTCATCCATTCCTGTCATTACCCCGCCCCACAGGGAACAGCAATGCTACCCCCAGCTTCAGTGAGGTAGCACCAGGAAAACAGGAAAAAAGGTCACATTCATTCACATCCAGTCTCTAACTGACATGAGTAATGCACCAAAACCACAGCTCCCTATCCACATCCAGGCCCCACAGACCTTTCCATATTTAACCCAAGAAGTTTCACATGCCGTCGACTCCAGTATACCACATCATTCCAATTCACTCCATTCCTTGCACACCTCTCACCCTCCTGTATGCTCAGGCCCTAATCACTCAATATCTTTTTCACTCCATCCTCCCACATACAGTTCGGTCTCCTGCTTCTCCTTGTTCCTTCCATCTCTGACACATATATCCTCTTTGTCAACCTTTCCTCACTCATTCTCTCAATATGTCCAAACCATTTTAATACAACCTTTTCTGCTCTCTAGCTGTCATGTGTAATGCACTAAAACCACAGCTCCCATCCACATCCAGGCCCCACAGACCTTTCCATGATTTACCCCTGATGTTTCACATGCCCTGGTTCAATCCATTGACAGCATATCAACCCCAGAATAATACATCATTCCAATTCCCCCTATTCCGTGCAAGCCCTTCACCCTCCTGTTTTACTCTTCCAAAAGAAAGAAAAAAAAAGAAAAGGGTGCCAAATGAGGTTCTTTCCCTCTAAGGCTTAGTCATCTGTTCTTGACGCTATCTCGCAAATGCAGGAAACTGCATACATGTCAAAAAGTTCATATTCTGTCAACGAATCAAATTCTACTGCCACTACTTCAATCCTTTGTCAATCTCAGAAAGCTTTGCTTTTTAGATTAACAAAGATACCGAATGTTCCATAGGCCCTTGGCAGTTTAATTATGTAAAGCCCTCCTTTACCTTCCAATGCCTTATCAGCTTCTTCTATTTCATCATCTGCAACTATAGAAATACAGAAACTCAACAGCAATGAAACCATAAATCACAAAAAAAAGAGCACTCACAACAATAACTAAGAGCAACCACGAACATTCAATGCCTCCATGAGATAAAAGGAATTGTAATACAATTTCATTTCATTGGGTTTGACACCCAAATACAGGTACACCCCCGATTTTCCGGCACTCTTGGTTCCAAAGCCTTGCTGAATTAACCATTTTGCAGGACCAACCGTGGTCAGGTAATAATTCATCAACACACCTCTAAACCAATTATACATCTCCCATGTGTCTAGAGTATACCATGATGGCTAAAAACTTAAATTAAACAAATATCAAACGTAAATTAAATAAAAGAAATACATTATACACCTGCTCAGGACTGAAGTGCTCGTCAGCTACAAATTTTGTAAATTCGTCCACATACTCGGCAGCTCATTTGTGGTTTGCAGACCGCTTTTCTCCGCATACTTTACTCATGGAAATTCCATGGTGCTTCTTGAATCTTTGAATCCTTCCTTCACTTTAGTCACACTCATGTTGTAATTTAAGTTCTTCATGGAACAACTTAGCCTGGTCCATTATC
Organism: Panulirus ornatus; assembly: GCF_036320965.1. Classification (NCBI taxonomy): domain Eukaryota; kingdom Metazoa; phylum Arthropoda; class Malacostraca; order Decapoda; family Palinuridae; genus Panulirus; species Panulirus ornatus. The sequence goes on along the minus strand of NC_092230.1, from coordinate 47,728,190 downwards.
ATGCTACCTGACAATTCCACACCATCACTCCAACGCTGTCGAAATCATTCTATCATCACTCGATCGTGCTCAGTACTCTTACCATCTTTCATAGTTTTTCTAATCGTCACATGCTTCTTGGAAATACTGTCTGCATAGAATTTCAATATTTTCTCCCTTTGCTTCTTTATATCATAAACAGTTGATGAACCAATACTGTAGATGTCAAACACCTTACGCACCGAAACACCACAACCAATTTTTTTCAACAGTTCTACTTGATCTTGGATCAATATGGACTGGTGTTTACATTTGACACCACGACTGACACTCGTATGTCTTAGAAGCCATAGCTAGGGTTAAATTTGAGCAAAATAAGCTAAGAATCTCAGAACTGCGGTATCACCACCAACAAGTGCATTGTAAAGAATGTAAGTAAATGCACCCTACACACAATGCCATCTGTGGCCATCAAGTAAACTAGTCTGGTGGCTGCAGTAATTTCAAGTTCCCTCATGTAATTCTGTCTGGACTAAAGGATGTGCCGAATCATCAGTTGCTGGAAAATCGATGATGTACCTGTACTTACAACAATATAAGACTCCTCTCACTTAATAAGCAACCATCAACTCCAACCAGAAAGAAAAAGCTCACCCTTATTTCACACTTTAACAATACTCACAGATCTTTCCCCAAACACTCAACAGTAACAAAACATGTATATGCTATAATGATTTGACAAGTACTAAAAATCCACCTTCCCAATACACACAAATTACACTTCATCAGACACACTTTCCTAAAGCTAAACTCCCTTGACATGTAAAAATTATGCTTTCTTGTCTGTCTTCTGAAGTTCACCCATCTCTCTAACTATACAAACACTAATTCCATATTTCAAGATACCTCACACCGAAGATGCAATACTTTCCTGTGAAGACAGTGAATACTCACTCCTCAGTATGTCCTGCACTCATCCACAAAAACATACACACAACATTCATTCAATCAAAAGCAAATATAAGAATTACATATATAACTATTATCTGCTGAAACAAGAGGTAGGATCATCAACTACATCACACAGGCTATATATAACCACTATGCTTTGCCAAAAGATTCTGTAAAAAGTTATTAATAGGTAGCTGGACTTATGGAGCTTACCTGAATATTCAAATAATCAAAGGACCATTTTCTCATAGCCTGTGTGCTTAAGAAAATATTCCTGCCTTCTGTCTTAGCAGGTGGTTTGACACCCACGTATTGAAAAATGAAAAATGTTTTATGGGTGTGTGTTATGCACTTATTGCTTTAAAAATATGCAAGAATACTGATTTTCATGCCAAGAACCCCTTCTATGGAGTTTCTGCAACCACAGTAAGAGGGATGTTGTGTTTGTTTGTGAGTGCAAAACAATTACGGATAAAGTATTCAAGTATGGGTCCTATGATATGTTGAATCTCCATTCATAGCATTGCAGGGTTGGGTAAAGTCCCGAACTTAGGTGAGAAAAGGTACCTCATCACAGCCTGGGGAGTGTAGGTCCAGATGGTTGAATGTCTAGAGTGGTGGTGTTTATGGACGGGTTGGGAGGACTGTTGTCTGTTGTTTAGCACTTACGAGGTTATTTTCATGTGTACTTGTATTATTAGTCACATTTGTTGGGGGAAATGCAGGATTTGTACATATTTACAGGTTGCTGAACCATGATGCATGAGAAAATCCTTTACTTTTACTTGGGATTGGCTGTTGGTTATGGGGTGGTTTGGATGGGAGGGATCTTGTGTTGCTGCAAATAACAGAATGCTATGAACAATGAGGTGGGACTGCAATGCAAGTTCTTTGCTTCACTGTGCAGATGTTGAATGTCTGTGATTGCATACAGCCAGTGTTAATGGTTTCTATCTTTCTTATATTTGCTTTTGCAGGGTGGATGTCCAGGTAGAGTATCATTTAAGGTGCGGTGGAAAAACTTTTCATAGAGGATACTAAGTGATTCTCTACCTTGGTCAAATCTGGTACTCATATGGGTTCTGTAGGCATTTGGTTTGTTTTTGGCCTTTCTGATGATGCTAGTGGCAAGGGGTATGAACCACTTCTGCAAGTTGTCTGTAATAACCACTTTGGTTTGAGTTTTGTGAAGTGAAAGTGACTAACCAATCAAGATTTTGGAAAGGTCCAGGTTGAATGCTTGTCTGTCAGGGTTAAGAAGATGAAGGAAGATTTCAGTGGTGATGCTTTGGGTAAGCCAGTTTTCCAATTATGTGATGTAGTATAGCATGTTTGCTGTTGACTGAGTGATATCAGGATGTTTTGATATGATGGTGAAGTCATCTGCAAGTTAAAGGATTTCATACTGAGGTCTCTAGGAAGTGACAGGAGGTCATGTAGTGAGATATTAAAGAGAGCTGGAAAAACCGATGCTCCTTGGGGAACTCTATTATACTGCTTGATCATTTTTTGGAGGTAAATCCATTATCATCATGTGTAAAGCCCCAGGACCCCTTTTGTGAGGCTCCTGCAACTTTGAGGGTCTGCACTCTCCCAGAGAGAAAGGAAGCAATATACGTCTCTGAAGCAAGAAGGTCCTTGATGAATATATGTCTTACTGTCCAATGACAATGATGCAGACCTTTTACTCACAATGTAACTACTTGCAGGTACAATGTAACACTGGAGGTAAATAAAGCAAGGTCATGCATCAACATACGATAGGGACAGCCAAGATGCACTTGCACGTGATGTGCCTTCAGATGTGCCATACATTTACATGGTAATTAGAGGCTTGTGGATCACAAGCCAAAAAATATACATGAAGCTGCTTAATAACTGTATTAAGTTGTCATGTAAAAAGCATGTTTGTGGCTCATGCCAACTCAAACTTGGAGGAGAGCAATTTCCCAGATGGGACCACATTAACACATTTTGTGATCTGCAATAAATCAAATTTTCCACCAGAAGCAACATTTATGTATTTCTGCTCCAAATTCTCAATGATACTTTGTGCATGGTGCTAAGAAAAACAGTTTCCTTAAACCATTATCTTGATGTGAGACCCTGCTTTGTGTATAAATAAATTTCATTAATCTTTCAACACTATTACCCTTTTTATTGGGGAACCCTACAGTTTCAAGGCTGGACAACAATCAGTAGGAGGGATATGATGGACTTCTATGAAGTGAGAAGCTCATTGATAAGACTGTACTCCATGTCCACTGATGATAATACAACCTCAAACAAGGTTATTTTTCACCTGCAGTCAAAGCTCATTCAGGTATTTTGTTAATGTGTATTCACCTATTTCTAGCTACCTAATACATACTTTATAGGGATGGGGATTTACTTTTATGAGAACCCATCTCTTGAACATTCTCCATTATCATACTACTTTTCAAATTTCTATATGCTGTCTGCATGTACCATGTAATTACCTATTTGTAATGAGAGGGGAAGTTGTTTGAAAATTGTGGGACCCCATCACTTGAACATTAATACAAATTAATAGAAAGTAATTCAAACTACAATTGACCAATGGGGCCCCTTGAGGCTGTTTGTGATAGTGGAAGATATCAGAAACTCCCAGAATAGTGTCATAAAAGTTAGAAGGCATACAGCTCAATCAAACAGAATAACCTGCTAATCATCATTTTCACTTTGGTGGTGCAAATAATGAGTCGTAGACTTGAAGTGAAGTATTTATCAGGACTATTCTTGAATGTATCTTCAGTACAGCTTTCAACCACTCTACTTGGCAAATCGTTTCATTTGTTAATAATCCTATTGAAAAAATACTTTGCCTCACTCAAGGTAAATTGTTTGCCCACATTTGTATCTGTTACTATTAGTAAAATCAGATAAATCAAGTCTCAGGTAACTTGAAAGATCAAGATTATCAAAGCCTTTGATCATTTTGAATAATAGCTTTCTAAACCAAAGATTCAAGTCGTTTAATCGCACCTTGTAGGAATTATTTCTCAGCCTCGGAATCATCTAGGTATCTCTCCCTTCTCTCTATATCTTTTTTTAGGTAGGTGACCGACACTGAACACAATATTCAAGATGTGGATGGACCAATGAATTGTAAAGAAAAAGGGTGATTTTCCTTGACTTAAATTCAAAAGCTCCACCCATGAAACCAAGAATTTTGTCTACTCTTTTCACTGCTTCTGTACATTGCTTACTTGGGTATTAGGTTGCTAGAAAATATTATAACCAAGTCTTTTGCATTTACCTTTTGCAGTTCATACTGTAGCTTGTCTTTTCGTTTTTACAACCAAAATATAAACCTTTCCACTTATTGATGTTAAAATCCATTTGCCCCTTATGAGCCCAGTTCATCAGTATGTCTATGTCAATCTGAAGCTGTTAGACATTCAAATTCATTTGTAGATTCATTTCCCAGCTTTGTATCATCAGTAAATTTTGATATCTTGAAAGGCAGCTCATTATCAATGTCATTAATCTATTCCTATATGAAGAGAACAGGTTCCAAGACTGATCTTTGTGGCACTCCACTTGTTATATCTAAACATTCTATGGCTTGACCATTAATCACTACTCTTTGTTTAAGGCCATATAACCAATTTCATATCCAATGACATACAACCCCATCAATGCCATGTGACATAATCTTTGCTAGTAATCTCTGATGCAGAACCTTATCAAAAGCTTTCTGAAAGTCTAAATAGATAAAATTGACAGCTTTACATTTGTCATACATGATGATCATATCATAAAAGAAATTAAACAGCTCTGTCAAACATAAGCAATTTCATCAAAAACAATGCTGAGATTCATTCATCAAGAGGAGGTCCTCTAAACAGTTTACAGTTCTATCTCGAAAGATGGATTCCACAAGTTTTCCAAATACTGACATCAACTTAAAAGTTTAATCATTTCCAGGTAATGACTTATTGCCCTTTTTTTGAATACTGGTGTTATATTCGCAAAATTTCATTCATCTGGAACTTTTCCTGTAGTAACTTACTGAAAAGGGGAGTCAAGGGTTTTAACTATCTCATTTTTCACCTCCTTCATTGTTCTCAGATAAAACTTATCTGGGCCTACCGTTTTATTAATTTTCATTCTGTTTACTGCTGTAAGTATATCCATGGCTTCTATGCCAATCTGTTGAAAAACATTCCCCCTCATCAATGAAACTGGATTCAGTACATGGATTGCACCTTCAACCATAATATAGCTGCAAAAAAGTCCTTCATGGCTTCACTGCTTGAACCAAGTCACCATTTTCTGTAATTAATGGACCTATTAACTGGGTAATGACTCCCTTGCTTCTAACATAACTATAAAACTCCTTAAGGTTTCTTTTTGCTTTTTCAGCAATTCATGTTTCATATTGATGCTAACTGTGTGGTATAACTCTCTTACATTCTCTCTGCAAATTTACTTACATTCTTTATCATGTTGGTTATTGGATTCTCTGAGTTTCTTATGAGCCACTTTCTTCAACAACAAGCACTTTTTCATTTCATCACCTTGGTTCTGTTTTAGAAACAGTCTGTCTACTAAACACCGGTACACATGTTCCCTCAGCTGATTTAAAGGTTTTCCTGAAGCTTTTCCAAGCTACAATCATGTCATTTTCATTAACTGTAACATCCCAGGTTTGCCAGTCAAGAGCAATGTGAAGATCATTAAAAGCTGCACATTTAAAATTGGGCATTTCTTGCAAGTTATTTCTACCAACTTTACATGTTGTGTTGAAAGCAACCTCAAAGTGCTTTGTCTGTGAGTACTAGTACCAAACTATTGTCCATCTTCAGCATTATTAATGAGGTCCTCATTTGTAGTAAGAACTAAATCTATTTTTGTTATGACTCGGTTTCTCGACTAATTGGATTAGGGTACTATCAAGCAAATTTAGGTAAAGTCCATAGCTGGAACTACTGGAAATTGTACTATCATACAATTTCTTAAAACCTATGTTTGCTTTCTTCATTCATCATGTCCTCAGTCATTGTATTCCAACCACTTCACTAATCTTATTCTATAAACGTACCTCCTTACATCTCTTTTGACAAGTTTCTTCCTTAAATTAATGTTATGTTCTCTGGTTTCTCTATCCCTACATCTCTTGTATAACTATTCACTGTCCATGTCACCAATGTTTTAAAAACTTAAGGGTTGTGATCAGGTCACCCCTCACTCCTCTTTATTCTAAGGTGGGCAAATTTAAAGCTTCTAACTTTTCCCAATAACTCGGCTCTTATAATTCTGGTAAAATCTTTGTTGCCCTCCTCTGGATCTTCTCTGTCAGTGACCAAACTTGAGAAGCATACTCTAGTACTTGTCTTTTGTAGCATATGAACAGCTTTCTAAATATTTCCTCATCAATACTAAAAAAAAAAGAAAAAAAAAAACTTCCATATTTTGCTAACAGACAGTTTGTCTCCTTAACTATTCTCCTAATGTGGGATTCTTGTGACAAGTTAGGGACAATATTGACTCCCAAGTCCTTCTCACACAATGAATCCTGAAGTTTATTTCCTACTAGATAATAATCATACTGAGATCTTCTTTCACCCTGTCCCATCCTCATTAAATTAGTTTGCTTAAGTTGAATTTCATTAACTATATACTAGAAAAACTTTGAAGTCTATTTATGTCCTCTTGTAAGCTCCTTATTTTTCACTTTCCATGAGACCTTTGCATCATCAGCAAACATATTCAGGTAGGAATCATAACTTTTGGCAATAATTTCTACAAAGATCAAGAAGAGTAATAATCCTAAAACAGGACCCTGCAACACTCAGCTGGTCACCTATAAGCATTTGAAGAAGGTTCCTCTGACACGCATTCTTTGTTCCCTTCCACCAAGCATATCACTAATCCACTGACAGAGTTTCCTCCTTGTTCCTACCTGGTGATTCTACATCTCAATTATCCTCCCATGTGATACTGGGTTAAATGCTCCCTTGGCAGTTCAGAAACAAACTACCTAGTCTTTCCTTTTGTCTATGAGAGTTACTCTCTCATAGAAATATAAGAGGTTTGTTACACATGACCTCCTTTCCCTAAAGAAAAGCTGTCTCTAACTTGGGTAATTTCTCGTGTGTGTGTGTGTGTGTGTGTGTGTGTGTGTGCATGGGGTAAAGATTTAGTAAAACATATATGAAGTTAAGAGACAGGGTAACAAAAGTGTAAAACTCTCTGTAACACACACATGTAATCACACATACACAAACACAATTTGCCTACTTTGGAAGAAAAGAATGTGGGGTGACCTGATCACAACCTTTAACAGTTTTAAAACAGGCCAATGACACTGACACTGAGCAGTTCTTCAAGAGATATAGAGATAAAGCAACCAGAGGACATAACATGAATAAAGAATGAAACTTGCTAAAAAAGATGTACAGAAGTACATTTATAGTATGAGTGGTGGATGAATGGAACAGAATGAGTGAAGGCATGGTTAATGAAGACAGCATACATAAATCTAAAAGTTCTATGACAGAAAATGTTCAAGATTGAACCCCATGAGACTAAAGCTTCCTCCCTTACAGTATATAAAAGGTAATTAAAAATAATTACACACACATCCCAGCCTGGGCCATTTATTGAGCAGCCTTGGGGAAAGATGTGCAGCTTGGTTGGTTACAGGCCAAACGCTACTGCAAGGAATCAAACCCAGGCAAGGCCAGGTGTGAATTATGATTAGTACCATGAAAACCCACTAGAGTACAATCTCAATGAAGAACTTCTCCCTCTAAAACAGTCCATCCTTTTCCTGCAACTGACTGTAGTGCAGCCTTCAAGGTGCAGGATCCCCTGGAAGAAAGGTCCTGGGTTACATAATAAAATCAGTAATAATTAGTATGATAATGATTATAAAAATTGCAGATGAATCTATGAAGAAAAGGGGGTGACTTTGTTGACGAGATGGTAAGGATTTTCAATATATATATATGGCTCATGATAAGGTGCCTGGGAATTGGTGGAATGCATTTACAGTGCCACTGTATAAATACAAGGGGGATAAATGTGAGTGTTCAAACTACAGAAGCTTAAGTTTGTTGAGTATACCTTGCAAGTTGCATGGGAGGGTTTTGACTAAGAGAGTGAAGGAATGTACACAGCATCAGGTTGAGGAATGGTGCAGTTTCAGAAGTCATAGAGGATGTGTAGATCAAGTGTTTGCTTTAAAGAATGTATGTGAGAAGTACTTACAAAACACAGATGGATTAGCACGTGGCATTTGTGGATCTGGAGAAAGCATATGAGAGGGATGATAGAGATGCTTTGTGGAAGGTCTTGGGAATATACAATGAGGGAGGAAAGCTGCTAGAAGCAGTAAGAAGTTTTTATCAAGGGTGTAAGGCTTGTGTACAAATTGGAAGAAAGAAGAGGAAATGGTTTTAAGTGAAGGTTGGTCTGCAACAGGGGTGTGCAATGTCACAATGGTACCTCAGTCTGTTTATGAATGGAGTGGTGAGTGAGGTAAATGCGAGTCTTGGAGAGATGGAGATAGTATGCAGTCTGTGAGAGATGAGAGGGCTTGGGAGTGTCAGTTGTTTGCTGATAACACAGCATCGATGGGAGATTTAAGTGGGAAACTGCAGAAATTGGTGACTGAGTTTGTAGGGATGTGTTAAAGGAAAAAGTTAAGAGTGAATGTGAATAACAGTATGGTTATTTGGTTTGGCAGGGCTGAGGGACAGGTAGTAGTTGGTAAGCAGCCAACGACAAGGGAGGTATATTACAGGTACTACCCTCCTGGGTACTGGGAGGGTTAGCGATGGCTGCATTGTGAGCCTGCACTTCAGTGGTTATCAAGTTGCACATCTTTGACCAGGTAGCTGTCTTTTCTTTCTGTTTCACCTTTACATGGACTGCTGGCATTCTAATAACAAACTTGCAATCTCTCCTTGACACACAAAGCACCTGACAATACTTAATTCACAACTCATTCTCTGCAATTCTAGATTTTCTTTGGTGAGCACTTTGCATTAGCTCTGCCTTTTGGCAAAATGGTAGGAGCAGTAGATAGAAGTAATAGGGAGGAACCTTAGGTAAAATTAATAGGTAGGAGCAATAGCTGGGAGTGTTAAATAGAAATACTAAGTTGGAACATTAGGAAGGAATATTAGCTGGACACATTTGGTAGAAGCAGCTTGTAGGAACATTTAGTAAGAGCCTCTAAAAACACTGTGCTAGAATTGCTAAAGAATATGAGTTTCAATGGAGAAAAATTGGAGGAAGTGAAAAGTTTTAGATACCTACAAGTGGGCATGACAGTGAATGGATCATGGAAGCGGAAGTGAGCCATAGGGTGGGGAAGGGGGCAAAAGTTCTAGGAGTGCTGAAAAATGTGTGGAAAGAGAGAGCATTATTTGGGAGAGCAAAAATGGGTATGTCTGAAGGAATAGTAATCCCAACAATATCATATGGATATGAGGCATGAGACTATATAGATAAGGCTATGCAATGCAGAACAGATGTGTTGGAAACGAAATGTTTAAGGACAATATGGGGTGTGAGTGAAGTGCCTTGATCGAGTAATCAATGAAAGGGTAAGAGAGATGTGTGGTAATAAAAAGTGTGGGTGAGAAAGCAGATTGAGTAATTAATGAAAGGGTAAGAGAGATGTGTGGTAATAAAAAGAGTGTAGGTGAGAAAGCAGAAGAGTTTGAAAGGAGAAAAATTGGAGGAAGTGAAGAGTTTTACATACCTACAAGAGGACAAGGCAGCGAATGGAATCATGGAAGCAGAAATGAGCCATAGGGTGGGGAAGGAGGTAAAGGTTCAGGGAGTGCTGAAGAATGTGTGGAAAGAGAGAGCATTATCTGGAAGGGCAAAAATGGGTATGTCTGAAGAAATAGTAATCCCAACAATATCATATGGATATGAGGTATGGGACTATAGATAAGGATATGCAATGCAGGACAGATGTGTTGGAAATTAAATGTTTAAGGACAATATGGGGTGTGAGTGAGGTGGCTTGATCGAGTAATTAATGAAAGGGTAAGAGAGATATGTGGCAATAAAAAGAGTGTGGGTGAGAAAGCAGAGGAGGGTTTGCAGAAACGGTTTGGACATATGGAGAGTATAAGTGCGGAAAGGGTGACAAAGAGGAGATATGTGTTAGAAGTGAAGGGAACAAGAATGGAAAGACCATACTGGAGATGGAAAAATGGAGTGAAAAAGATTTAAGCGATTGTAGCCTGAACATACAGAGGGGTGAAAGACGTGCATAGGATAGAGTGAACTGAAACAGTGTCATATACTGGGGTCGACATGACATCAATGAACTGAAATGGGATGTGAAGCACCTGGGGTAAACCATGGGAAGATATGAAGGCCCTGGTTGTAGAGAGGGAGGTGTGGTTTTGGTGCACTACACATGAGGACTAGAGAATGGACGTTAGCAGATGTGGCCTTTCTTCATCTGTCTTGGCACTACATCACTGACATGGGAAACAACGATCAAGTAAGAAAAAATCAATAACAGTAACAATAATAAAAATATTATCAATAACAATAATTAAAACAACAACAATAATAATAATATCAATAATAATAATAACAATAATAATAGTAATAATAATAATAATAATAATAATGATAATAATAATAATAATAATAATAATAATAAAAATAATAATAATAGTTTGGTAAAGTGTGTGGAAGAAGAAAGTTAAGAGTAAATGTGAATAAGAGCAAGGTTATTAGGTACAGTAGGGTTGAGGGTCAAGTCAATTGGGAGGTGAGTTTGAATGGAGAAAAACTGGAGGAAGTGAAGTGTTTTAGATATCTGGGAGTGGATCTGTCAGCGGATGGATCCATGGAAGCGGAAGTGGATCATAGGGTGGGGGAGGGGGCGAAAATTTTTGGGAGCCTTGAAAAATGTGTGGAAGTCGAGAACATTATCCCGGAAAGCAAAAATGGGTATGTTTGAAGGAATAGTGGTTCCAACAATGTTGTATGGTTGCGAGGCGTGGGCTATGGATAGAGTTGTTCGCAGGAGGATGGATGTGCTGGAAATGAGATGTTTGAGGACAATGTGTGGTGTGAGGTGGTTTGATCGAGTAAGTAACGTAAGGGTAAGAGAGATGTGTGGAAATAAAAAGAGCGTGGTTGAGAGAGCAGAAGAGGGTGTTTTGAAATGGTTTGGGCACATGGAGAGAATGAGTGAGGAAAGATTGGCCAAGAGGATATATGTGTCGGAGGTGGAGGGAACGAGGAGAAGAGGGAGACCAAATTGGAGGTGGAAAGATGGAGTGAAAAGGATTTTGTGTGATCGGGGCCTGAACATGCAGGAGGGTGAAAGGAGGGCAAGGAATACAGTGAATTGGAGCGATGTGGTATACAGGGGTTGACGTGCTGTCAGTGGATTGAATCAGGGCATGTGAAGCGTCCGGGGTAAACCATGGAAAGCTGTGTAGGTATGTATATTTGCGTGTGTGGACGTGTGTATGTACATGTGTATGGGGGGGGGTTGGGCCATTTCTTTCGTCTGTTTCCTTGCGCTACCTCGCAAACGCGGGAGACAGCGACGAGGTATAAAAAAAAAAAAAAAAATAATAATAGTAATCTCACCTTTCTTATCAAACTCCAGGTAGACTCAGGTAGACTTTGAGTCTGCCAGTCACAAGCCTCCCAAACAATTTTCACTCATTCCTGTCATACTAAGTTTTCCTCAACTTCTTCATTATCTTCCCTCTTCCTTTAAATAAGATCCTGATCCCCTAAATCCATCCCTTTCTAGGATGTCCTACTAGGTGTCTTACATCACAGGTACAGTTCAAACACTTCTCAGCAAATCTTGTGTCTTCCATTCTTTAGACAGACATACCACCTAAACTTGTTCTTTTGAGTTATTTTCAATATATATGAAACATATAAAACCTCTTTTATCTTTATGTTTCTCATCTTATCTATTCTTGTAACTTTTCCAATTTGCCTCAGCACTCTCATTTTGGCAGCCTGAATTAGTAAACTTGTTTTGGTTGTAAATGACAATGCTTCTTATCCGAGTGTCAAAATGGGTCTGGGAACGGTGGTATATGGTATAGTTTTGCATTTTAACGGTACAATTCTATCTTTCAGCAAAAGGTACAGTTAACTGAAGTTTGCAATTCATAATTCAGTTGTTTATTTTCATTTGCTGTAGATTTTCATCATTGGCTATTACTTCCAAGTACGGGAATCAAAATTACTCAGTTGTTGTAGCAGGTGCTCTATGTAATGTTACACTCTTCTCTATTCATAGTAATGTTACACTCTTATCTATTCATAACATTTATTGCTTCAGTTTCTATTTTGCAGATCTTTAATACATTTATGTTCAAACAATCTAACCACCAATCCATTCCATCATGTGAGTCTATCTTGTCTTCAGTTATAATAGCTACACTATCAGCATACACTAATATCTTTTTATCTTCTCTTATTCATATTTCTCTTAAAGATTTATACAAAAGAGGGAAAATCACACCTTCATCTGACTCTGGTATTTACTCTGAGCCACTCACCATTAATCTATTCTTGACTCTACAATCAAAATGATGGTACGGGTTGTACCTCTTTAATCCAACAACATCAGGACCTGGCCATTGCCAGACTACAGAAAATGCTGGATAACAGAAAATGACCCCTGCATCATACATAGTTGACAATCCGATCTCATAGTACTCGCACAAACTCTTTAAAGAAGTTCCTTTATCTAATATTTATTCATCATTATACATGATTGCCGTTTCCTGCGTCAGCAAGGCAGCTCCAGGAAACACATGAAGAATATCCCATCCGCTCATAGACATACATATATACACATAAATGCACATACACATATCAACATATACACACACATAAAATACATATAAGTACATATTCATACTTGCTTGCCTTCATCCATTCCTGCCTCACAGGAAACAGCAGTGCCACCTCCGAGTCAGCGAGGTAGCACCAGGAAAACAGACAAAAAAGGCCACATTTGTTCACATTCAGTCTCTACCTGTCATGTTCATATATTCTAGCATACGTACATATATGTACTTCACACTTATTCCCCATTTTGCACATTTACGAGGTACCACCAAGGACAGACCAAGAAATGGTCTCATTCACTTACATCCACTCTCTAGCTGTCATGTTTAATGCACTGAAACCTGAGCCCCCCTACCCACAAAACTCTCCGTGGTTTCTGCTGACTGATCCATACTTATGGCATATTCCCCCTTTAAACCACATCATTCTAATTCATTCCATTCCATGCATGCCTTATATCCTCTTAAGTGTTCAGTTCCTAAGCACTCATAACCTTTTTCAATCATCCCTCCATCTCCAATTCAGTCTCCCCACCTTCTCCCTGTTCCCTCCATTTCTGACTCATACGCCCTCTTTGTGAACCTCTCCTTACTTATCCTCTTCATCAGTGGATGGAGTATACCTTCTCCAGCTCTCTCAACCACACTCTTGTTACAACCACACCTCTCTCTTACCCATTCATTTCACATGAGGTCAACTTTCCCCACACCACATACTGTCCTCAATTATTTCATCTTCAACACATTTACCCCTCTCCTTACTTTCTTATCTATAGTCCAGGTCTTGAATCCAGAACATCATCAGGACTACAATAACTTCAAGCATGCCCATCATTGCCCTCAAGGACAATGAGCTCTCCTTCCATAAATTCCTCAATATGCCTGGGAATTCTGCCCCCTTCATCCACCACATGGCTCATTTTAACTTTCAAAGTTCCCTTAACTGCTGCATCCACTCACAGGTATCTATGATGCTTTACTTCCACAAAGTTCTCACAATTCAAACCCACATCCCAGTTAATCCAACTCTTTCACTGCTAAACCTAATAACTGTTTGTTCACATTTACTCCCAACTCTCTCATTTCACACACTCGCCCAAACTGAGACACCAACTCCAGCAGTTTCTCACCCAATTCTGCCAAAGTTGCCATGTAATCAGCAAACACTAATTGACCCTCCTTCCAGGCTCCCCACCACTCAAAGTCACATACCTCACCATCCCAACCATAAACAGATTAAACAGCCATGGTGATATCACACACCACTGCTGCAGACCCACCTTTACCTCTAAAATCTCTCTCTCTCTCTCCTCTCTTCCTAACCACACACATGCCTTACTCTCTGATAAAAACTCCTAAACGCTTCAAATAACTTTCCTCCCACAAAATACATTCGTAACACCTTCCATGAAGTATCTCTATCAACCCTATCATAAATTTTCTCTAGATCCAAAAATGCCACAAACATATTCTTTTGTTTCTGTATTTCTCACGCAAATACTTCAAAGATAAATCCTGATCAATAAATCCTTTGCAACTCCTGAAACCATACTGTTCCTCCCTAATCAGATGCTCTGTACATGCTTCACCCTCTCAATCACCACTCTCTCATACAAGTTACCAGGTACAATCTACAAACTTTTATCTTTCTAATTCGAAGATTTACTTTTGTGCCCCTGACCTTTAAACAGTACAAAATCACTATAGAAGCATTTTGCTAATCATCAGCCATCTCACCATCATCTATACATACACTAAAAACCCTAATCAATCAATCAACAACACAGTTAACATTGTAGATATCATCATTACTCACTTACAATTAGGTTGGAAAGCAACCATAATCCAGGGAAGTATATCACCGGTACTACCCACCTGGGTACAGGGAGGGTTAGTGATGGTTGCATTGTTACCCATACTTCAGAGGTTGTCAAGCTGCACTACTCTGACTCAGATAGCTGTTTTTATTTTGTCTCACCCACTTGTGGACTGCTGGTATTCTGTTCACACATACACCATCTCTCCATGTCACTCATAACACTCAACAATACTTAACTCATGCTTTGTAACTAGAATTTCCTGCGGATAGCAATAAGCACTAGCCCTGACAGACAGATGTAATAGGTATGAACATTTGACAGGAGCACTAGGATGACATAGTAGGCTGGAACATTAGGCAGGAACACTAGGTAGAAGTACTTAGTAAGAACATTATGTAGAATTCCCAAAGGAAAGGGGTGCCAAGAATATAGACAGATAGATAGATAGATAGATATAGATAGATGTTTAGATAGATAGTATGATAGTTATAGATAGATAGATAGACTTATAATTACCTCAGGAAAAATTTCTATGAAAGAGTCCTAGTATTCTCCAGGACATATTCATAATGGCTCCTGCAGCCTAAGGCTGTGCTACTTTCAGTAGCAGGAAAATGTACACTCCTTTGGCATTAGAAGTTCTTTAATGAGACAGTACCCCGAATGACAGCCTCTCCAAAGGTGACCTTTAACATGCATTGCAACCGCTTGCAAACTGAGCCTAGTAACACCTAGTTGTAGATATACATATGTATTTATGTGTGTATATATGGAGCACAAGTATGAAGTCTGTTGGGGATGAGAGAGCTTGGGAAGTGAGTCAGTTGTTGTTCGCTGATGATACAGCGCTGGTGGCTGATTCATGTGAGAAACTGCAGAAGCTGGTGACGGAGTTTGGTAAAGTGTGTGAAAGAAGAAAGTTAAGAGTAAATGTGAATAAGAGCAAGGTTATTAGGTACAGTAGGGTTGAGGGTCAAGTCAATTGGGAGGTGAGTTTGAATGGAGAAAAACTGGAGGAAGTGAAGTGTTTTAGATATCTGGGAGTGGATCTGTCAGCGGATGGAACCATGGAAGCGGAAGTGGATCATAGGGTGGGGGAGGGGGCGAAAATTTTGGGAGCCTTGAAAAATGTGTGGAAGTCGAGAACATTATCTCGGAAAGCAAAAATGGGTATGTTTGAAGGAATAGTGGTTCCAACAATGTTGTATGGTTGCGAGGCGTGGGCTATGGATAGAGTTGTGCGCAGGAGGATGGATGTGCTGGAAATGAGATGTTTGAGGACAATGTGTGGTGTGAGGTGGTTTGATCGAGTAAGTAACGTAAGGGTAAGAGAGATGTGTGGAAATAAAAAGAGCGTGGTTGAGAGAGCAGAAGAGGGTGTTTTGAAATGGTTTGGGCACATGGAGAGAATGAGTGAGGAAAGATTGACCAAGAGGATATATGTGTCGGAGGTGGAGGGAATGAGGAGAAGAGGGAGACCAAATTGGAGGTGGAAAGATGGAGTGAAAAAGATTTTGTGTGATCAGGGGCCTGAACATGCAGGAGGGTGAAAGGAGGGCAAGGAATAGAGTGAATTGGAGCGATGTGGTATACCGGGGTTGACGTGCTGTCAGTGGATTGAATCGGGGCATGTGAAGCGTCTGGGGTAAACCATGGAAAGCTGTGTAGGTATGTATATTTGCGTGTGTGGACGTATGTATATACATGTGTATGGGGGTGGGTACATGCGTCCACACACTGACTCACTTCCCAAGCTCTCTCATCCCCAACAGACTTCATACTTGCCCCTCTTTCCAAAACTCTTGCATTTACCTCCCTAACCACCCCATCCATAAACAAATTAAACAACCATGGAGACATCACACACCCCTGCCGCAAACCTACATTCACTGAGAACCAATCACTTTCCTCTCTTCCTTCACGTACACATGCCTTACATCCTCGATAAAAACTTTTCACTGCTTTTAACAACTTGCCTCCCACACCATATATTCTTAATACCTTCCACAGAGCATCTCTATCAACTCTATCATATGCCTTCTCCAGATCCATAAATGCTACATACAAATCCATTTGCTTTTCTAAGTATTTCCCACATACATTCTTCAAAGCAAACACCTGATCCACACATCCTCTACCACTTCTGAAACCACACTGCTCTTCCCCAATCTGATGCTCTGTACATGCCTTCACCCTCTCAACCAATATCCTCCCATATAATTTACCAGGAATACTCAACAAACTTATACCTCTGTAATTTGAGCACTCACTCTTATCCCCTTTGCCTTTGTACAATGGCACTATGCACGCATTCCGCCAATCCTCAGGCACCTCACCATGAGTCATACATACATTAAATAACCTTACCAACCAGTCAACAATACGGTCACCACCTTTTTTAATAAATTCCACTGCAATACCATCCAAACCTGCTGCCTTGCCGGCTTTCATCTTCCGCAAAGCTTTTACTACCTCTTCTCTGTTTACCAAATCATTTTCCCTAACCCTCTCACTTTCCACACCACCTCGACCAAAACACCCTATATCTGCCACTCTATCATCAAACACATTCAACAAACCTTCAAAATACTCACTCCATCTCCTTCTCACATCACCACTACTTGTTATCACCTCCCCATTTGCGCCCTTCACTGAAGTTCCCATTTGCTCCCTTGTCTTACGCACTTTATTTACCTCCTTCCAGAACATCTTTTTATTCTCCCTAAAATTTAATGATACTCTCTCACCCCAACTCTCATTTGCCCTTTTTTTCACCTCTTGCACCTTTCTCCTGACCTCCTGTCTCTTTCTTTTATACATCTCCCACTCAATTGCATTTTTTCCCTGCAAAAATCGTCCAAATGCCTCTCTCTTCTCTTTCACTAATACTCTTACTTCTTCATCCCACCACTCACTACCCTTTCTAATCAACCCACCTCCCATTCTTCTCATGCCACAAGCATCTTTTGCGCAATCCATCACTGATTCCCTAAATACATCCCATTCCTCCCTCACTCCCCTTACTTCCATTGTTCTCACCTATTTCCATTCTGTACTCAGTCTCTCCTGGTACTTCCTCACACAAGTCTCCTTCCCAAGCTCACTTACTCTCACCACCCTCTTCACCCCAACATTCACTCTTCTTTTCTGAAAACCCATACAAATCTTCACCTTAGCCTCCACAAGATAATGATCAGACATCCCTCCAGTTGCACCTCTCAGCACATTAACATCCAAAAGTCTCTCTTTCGCGCGCCTGTCAATTAACACGTAATCCAATAGCGCTCTCTGGCCATCTCTCCTACTTACATAAGTATACTTATGTATATCTCGCTTTTTAAACCAAGTATTCCCAATCATCAGTCCTTTTTCAGCACATAAATCTACAAGCTCTTCACCATTTCCATTTACAACACTGAACACCCCATGTATACCAATTATTCCCTCAACTGCCACATTACTCACCTTTGCACTCAAATCACCCATCACTATAACACGGTCTCGTGCATCAAAACCACTAACACACTCATTCAGCTGCTCCCAAAACATATATATATATATATATATATATATATATATATATATATATATATATATATATATATATATGTCTCCATGGTTGTTTAATTTGTTTATGGATGGGGTTGTTAGGGAGGTAAATGCAAGAGTTTTGGAAAGAGGGGCAAGTATGAAGTCTGTTGGGGATGAGAGAGCTTGGGAAGTGAGTCAGTTGTTGTTCGCTGATGATACAGCGCTGGTGGCTGATTCATGTGAGAAACTGCAGAAGCTGGTGACTGAGTTTGGTAAAGTGTGTGGAAGAAGAAAGTTAAGAGTAAATGTGAATAAGAGCAAGGTTATTAGGTACAGTAGGGTTGAGGGTCAAGTCAATTGGGAGGTGAGTTTGAATGGAGAAAAACTGGAGGAAGTGAAGTGTCTTAGATATCTGGGAGTGGATGGAACCATGGAAGCGGAAGTGGATCATAGGGTGGGGGAGGGGGCGAAAATTCTGGGGGCCTTGAAGATAATGTGGAGGTCGAGAACATTATCTCGGAAAGCAAAAATGGGTATGTTTGAAGGAATAGTGGTTCCAACAATGTTGTATGGTTGCGAGGCGTGGGCTATGGATAGAGTTGTGCGCAGGAGGATGGATGTGCTGGAAATGAGATGTTTGAGGACAATGTGTGGTGTGAGGTGGTTTGATCGAGTGAGTAACATAAGGGTAAGAGAGATGTGTGGAAATAAAAAGAGCGTGGTTGAGAGAGCAGAAGAGGGTGTTTTGAAGTGGTTTGGGCACATGGAGAGAATGAGTGAGGAAAGATTGACCAAGAGGATATATGTGTCGGAGGTGGAGGGAACGAGGAGAAGAGGGAGACCAAATTGGGGGTGGAAAGATGGAGTGAAAAAGATTTTGTGTGATCGGGGCCTGAACATGCAGGAGGGTGAAAGGAGGGCAAGGAATAGAGTGAATTGGAGCGATGTGGTATACCGGGGTTGACGTGCTGTCAGTGGATTGAATCAAGGCATGTGAAGCATCTGGGGTAAACCATGGAAAGCTGTGTAGGTATGTATATTTGCGTGTGTGGACGTATGTATATACATGTGTATGGGGGGGGTTGGGCCATTTCTTTCGTCTGTTTCCTTGCGCTACCTCGCAAACGCGGGAGACAGCGACAAAGTATAATAAATAAAATAAAAATATATATATATATATTCTTTTTTTTTTTTTGCCGCTGTCTCCCGCGTTTGCGAGGTAGCGCAAGGAAACAGACGAAAGAAATGGCCCTACCCACCCCCATACACATGCATATACATACGACCACACACGCAAATATACATACCTACACAGCTTTCCATGGTTTACCCCAGACGCTTCACATGCCCTGATTCAATCCACTGACAGCACGTCAACCCCAGTATACCACATCGATCCAATTCACTCTATTCCTTGCCCTCCTTTCACCCTCCTGCATGTTCAGGCCCCGATCACTCAAAATCATTTTCACTCCATCTTTCCACCTCCAATTTGGTCTTCCACTTCTCCTCATTCCCTCCACCTCCGACACATATATCCTCTTGGTCAATCTTTCCTCACTCATTCTCTCCATGTGCCCAAACCATTTCAAAACACCCTCTTCTGCTCTCTCAACCACGCTCTTTTTATTTCCACACATCTCTCTTACCCTTACGTTACTTACTCGATCAAACCACCTCACACCACACATTGTCCTCAAACATCTCATTTCCAGCACATCCATCCTCCTGCACACAACTCTATCCATAGCCCACGCCTCGCAACCATACAACATTGTTGGAATCACTATTCCTTCAAACATACCCATTTTTGCTTTCCGAGATAATGTTCTCGACTTCCACACATTCTTCAAGGCTCCCAGGATTTTCGCCCCCTCCCCCACCCTATGATCCACTTCCGCTTCCATGGTTCCATCCACTGCCAGATCCACTCCCAGATATCTAAAACACTTCACTTCCTCCAGTTTTTCTCCATTCAAACTTACCTCCCAATTGACTTGACCCTCAACCCTACTGTACCTAATTACCTTGCTCTTATTCACATTTACTCTTAACTTTCTTCTTTCACACACTTTACCAAACTCAGTCACCAGCTTCTGCAGTTTCTCACATGAATCAGCCACCAGCGCTGTATCATCAGCGAACAACAACTGACTCACTTCCCAAGCTCTCTCATCCCCAACAGACTTCATACTTGCCCCTCTTTCCAAAACTCTTGCATTCACCTCCCTAACAACCCCATCCATAAACAAATTAAACAACCATGGAGACATCACACACCCCTGCCGCAAACCTACATTCACTGAGAACCAATCACTTTCCTCTCTTCCTACACGTACACATGCCTTACATCCTCGATAAAAACTTTTCACTGCTTTTAACAACTTGCCTCCCACACCATATATTCTTAACACCTTCCACAGAGCATCTCTATCAACTCTATCATATGCCTTCTCCAGATCCATAAATGCTACATACAAATCCATTTGCTTTTCTAAGTATTTCTCACATACATTCTTCAAAGCAAACACCTGATCCACACATCCTCTACCACTTCTGAAACCACACTGCTCTTCCCCAATCTGATGCTCTGTACATGCCTTCACCCTCTCAATCAATACCCTCCCATATAATTTACCAGGAATACTCAACAAACTTATACCTCTGTAATTTGAGCGCTCACTCTTATCCCCTTTGCCTTTGTACAAAGGCACTATGCACGCATTCCGCCGATCCTCAGGCACCTCACCATGAGTCATACATACATTATGATATATATATATATATCATAGGGTGGGGGAGGGGGCGAAAATTCTGGGAGCCTTGAAGAATGTGTGGAAGTCGAGAACTTTATCTCCGAAAGCAAAAATGGGTATGCTTGAAGAAATAGTGGTTCCAACAATTTTGTATGGTAGCAAGGCGTGGGCTATGGATAGAGTTGTGCGTAGGAGGGTGGATGTGCAGGAAATGAGATGTTTGAGGACAATGTGTGGTGTGAGGTGGTTTGATCGAGTAAGTAATGTAAGGGTAAGAGAGATGTGTGGAAATAAAAAGAGCGTGGTTGAGAGAGCAGAAGAGGGTGTTTTGAAATGGTCTGGGCACATGGAGAGAATGAGTGAGGAAAGATTGACCAAGAGGATATATGTGTCGGAGGTGGAGGGAACGAGGAGAAGTGGAAGACCAAATTGGAGGTGGAAAGATGGAGTGAAAAAGATTTTGAGTGATCGGGGCCTGAACATGCAGGAGGGTGAAAGGAGGGCAAGGAATAGAGTGAATTGGATCGATGTGGTATACCGGGGTTGACGTGCTGTCAGTGGATTGAATCAGGGCATGTGAAGCGTCTGGGGTAAACCATGGAAAGTTCTGTGGGGCCTGGATGTGGAAAGGGAGCTGTGGTTTCAGGCATTATTGCATGACAGCTAGAGACTGAGTGTGAACGAATGGGGCCTTTGTTGTCTTTTCCTAGTGCTATCTCACACACATGAATGGGGAGGGGGAAGGTATTCCATGTGTGGCGAGGTGGCGATGGGAGTGAATGGGGGCAGACAGTGTGAATTGTATGCATGGGTATATATGTATGTGTCTGTGTATGTATATATATATATATATATGTGTACATTGAGATGTATAGGTATGTATATTTGCGTGTGTGGATGTGTATGTATATACATGTGTATGGGGGTGGGTTGGGCCATTTGTTTCGTCTGTTTCCTTGCGCTACCTCGCAAACGCGGGAGACAGCGGCAAAAAAAAATATATATATATATATATATATATATATATATATATATATATATATATATATATATATTTTTTCATACTATTCGCCATTTCCCGCGAGAGCGGGGTAGCGTTAAGAACAGAGGACTGGGCCTTTGAGGGAATATCCTCACCTGGCCCTCTTCTCTGTTCCTTCTTTTGGAAAATTAAAAAAAAACGAGAGGGGAGGATTTCCAGCCCCCTGCTCCCTCCTCTTTTAGTCGCCTTATATACAGCCATATACATATATACACGTATATATTCATATTTGCTGCCTTCATCCATTCCCATCGCCATCCTGCCACTCATGAAACAGCACCCCCTCCCCCCTGCATGTGCACAAGGTAGCGCAAGGAAAAGACAATAAAGGCCACATTCGTCCACACTCAGACTCTAGCTGTCATGTATAATGCACCAAAACCACAGCTACCTTTCCATATCTAGGCCCCACTAAACTTTCCATGGTTTACCCCAGACACTTTACATCCCCTGGTTCAATCCACTGACAGCACGTTCACCCCGGTATGCCACATCGTTCCAATTCACTCTATTCCTTGCACGCCTTTCACCCTCCTGTATGTTCAAGCCCCCATCACCCAAAATCTTTTTCACTCCAGCCTTCCACCTCCAATTTGGTCTCCCACTTCTCCTCGTTCCCTCCACCTCTGACACATATATCCTCTGTCAATATTCCCTCACTCATTCTCTCCATGTGACCAAACCATTTCAATACACCCTCTTCTGCTCTGTCAACCACACCCTATTTATTGCCACACATCTCTCTTACCCTTTCATTACTTACGCGATCAAACCACCTCATACCACATATTGTCCTCAAACATCTCATTTCCAACACATCCACCCTCCTCCGCACAACCCTATCTATTGCCCATGCCTCACAACCATATAACATTGTTGGAAACACTATTCCTTCAAACTTACCAATTTTTGCTTTCCGAGATAACGTTCTCGCCTTCCACACATTCTTCAACACTCCCAGAACCTTTGCCCTCTCCCCCACCCTGTGACTCACTTCCACTTCCATGGTTCCATTCGCTGCCAAATTCACTTCCAGATATCCAAAACACTTCACTTACTCCAGTTTTTCGCCATTCAAATTTACCTCCCAACTAACTTGTCCCTCAACCTTGCTCTTATTCACATTTCCTCTCAGCTTTCTTCTTTCACACACTTTACCAAACTCAATCACTAACTTCTGCAGTTTCTCACCTGAATCAGCCACCAGCGCTGTATCATCAGCAAACAACAACTGACTTACTTCCCAAGCCCTCTCATCCCCAACAGACTGCATACTTGCTCCTCTCTCAAAAACTCTTGCATTCACCCCCATAACTACTCCATCCAAAAACAAATTAAACAACCATAGAGACATCACGCACCCCTGCCGCAAACTGACCAAAACCATAGCTCCCTATCCACATCCAGGCCCCACAGACCTTTCCATGGTTTATATCAAATACGGATGAAGATGATGGATTATAATAAAAGATTATCCATGTGTGACCATATACTGAACACTGTGTAGCATACTTGTTAATGATGAAAATGTAAATATCATTGTGTACTCTTCACTACAGTATATCAGCAATGTTATGTAATCTTATCCTGACAGATATTCATGTTATGAAAGAAGAAATCCTGAATGAATATTGGCGACATAAAACCAAATGGCAAATGTTGTAGGGTAACCATACAGACATGAAATAAATTGGATAAATATGATCTGAAATGAATAATCCATGGTGCAGATGACAAGTTATGCATGTGTGCCTGACACTTCATACTGGATGTATTTTCAATGCAATGAACACATACAGTGATATGTTGACAGAACCCAATCTTATCATTTGCAAATCACACACTTACTGATATATGAGTATGCTTACTTACTATATCAAATATTGGTGTAATCACTTCCTGCCTCTATAACAGCTCCATTCATAGAATGTGATGTTTCATCAAACGTGAATTATATGACCATAAAAAGAAGAATGTGTGGAACGAGAGAACATTATCTCGGAGAGTAAAAATGGGTATGTTTGAAGGAATAGTAGTTCCAACAATTGTATATGGATGCGAGGCATGGGCAATAGACAGGGCTAGGGCTGTATAGAGGAGGGTGGATGTGTTGGAAACAAGATGTTTGAGGACAATTTGTGGTGTGAGGTGGTTTGATCGAGTAAGTAATGAAGGGGTAAGAAAGAAGTGTGGAAATAAAATGAGTGTGGTTGAGAAAGCAGAAGAGGGTGTGTTGAAGTGGTTTGGACATATGGAGAGAATGAGTGAGGAGAGATTGACAAAGAGGATATATGTATTTGTGTTTGTGGGAACAAGGAGAAGCGGGAGACCAAACTGGAGGTGGAAGGATGGAGTGAAAAAGATTTTGAGCAGTCAGGGCCTGAGCATACAGGAGGGTGAGAGACATGCAAGGAATAGAGTGAATTGGAACGATGTGGTATAACAGGGTCAATGTGCTGTAAATGGACTGAACCAGGGCATGTGAAACATCTGGGGTAAACCATGGAAAGATCTGTGGGGCCTGGATGTGGATAGGGAGCTGTGGTTTTGGTGCATTACACATGACAGCTAGAGACTGAGTGTGAATGAATGTGACCTTTTTTTATCTGTTTTCCTGGCACTACCTCATTGAAGCAGGGGGTAGTGATGCTGTTTCCTGTGAGGCGAGGTAGGGCCGGAAATGGATGAAAGCAAGGAAGTATGAATATGTACATGTGTATACATATGTGTATTATATGTATGTATATGTGTATATGTTGATATGTTTGTTTATGTGTGTGTATGGGTGTTTATGTATATCTATGTGTATACAAGTGGATGGGCCATTCTTTGTCTGTTTCCTGGCACTACTTCGCTGATGCGGGAAGCAGCGATCAAGAATAAAAAAAATATACATATACACAAAGTGTGTGTGTGTGTGTGTGTGTGTGTGTGCATGTGTGTGTGTGTGTGTGTGTGTGTGTGTGTGTGTGTCTGTGTGTGTGTCTGTCTGTCTGTCTGTCTGTCTGTCTGTCTGTCTGTCTGTCTGTGTGTGTGTGTGTGTGTGTGTGTGTGTGTGTGTGTGTGTGCGTGTGTGTGTGTGTGAGAATGTGGCTTTTTTTTTTTGTCTGTTTTCCTGGTGCAACCACACTGATGCAGGGGGTGGCAATGCTCTTTCCTGTGGAGCAGGGTGGTGCCAAGAATGGAGGAAGGCAAGCATGTTCTTTGTGTTTGGCCAACAAACAAAAATTCACAAACATTTCTCCCTTTACTTAACAATTTATTACCTTCTATCAACTTTACTGTAGAAGCGGAAAATAACCGTAGGTTACCAATTTTAGACTGCATGATCCATAGAGATAGAATCATGATTAAGTTTAGCATAAACAGAAAATCCGCCAAAGTTTGTTCAATAAATTCATTAATACTCAGCTCAACATGACAAGAGTTATCATCATTCCAGTCAATGTTCCTTAGGGCATTATGTATATGCAGTCTGGAATTTACTGAGAATGAGTTTGAGAAGAAATATTCTATTGGATCCAAGTTAAAGTATCCTAGATCTTTCATAGATAAATCCCTTCTGTTGGCAAAGAAATTATTTCACAGTTAAACCCAAACCTTCCCTTGATACCAAGAATCTTTTTGTTCTCCCTTTAAGTGTCAATTTTCGTTACTTCCTAGGTTGTTTAAATCCCTTAATGTAAATGTATCCTTCGTCAATTAAATACTATAAATAATATCTTAAAAACTCAACAGAAAATTCTATGGGCTGTGTTTACACAATAACTTATAAAAACTGCAATACATTTTATGTTGGGCATACTGGTAAGGATCTTTATGTTAAACTTAAGAAACACATATACTGTATAAGAACAGAACAAGAATCAAATGCTTTGTTTAATCATTTAAAAATTGTAACCACTGTATTGCCTGGAGTAATTAACTGTTATTAACTGTAACTCCTTTACCAAAACAAATATCACTGAATCTTCGATTATTAAATACACAAAGAACTGTAACATTAATGTTAGTGAAGGTCTATAAAAATTTGAGAGCTCTATAATAGGCAAAACTTGTAAACATTTCCTTTTCTTGTCAACATGATAAGAACTTTACGACAGGCATGTTGCCAGACCCGAACACCACCATCCAGTAACACTTGTTTACCAATGGCGACTTGACTTTGTCTATTCCTTGTATATCAACAGACTGTTCTACATCTAACTCATTCTTGAATCTCCCCTGACTATGTTATCTTTACACAAAAATGCACCTGGGAACTTATGCTTTATTTTCCTGTGGTTTTTTGCATGTACTAGATCACAAACACCACTGTGACATCTTGCACCACAGTGAAGTATATCTGTGAATCTGGTACAGGTTGTACCTCTTTAATCCAACAACCTTGGGGCATGGCCATTGCCGGACCACAGAAAACGACCCCAAGTCATGCAATGTTGATGATCCAATCTCATAGTACTCACACAGTCTTTAAGGAATTTCCTTAATCTAATTTTTCAGTAACTCCACCCTTTCCAGCATAGATAATGATTATGCCTATGCACCATCTTCTGCACCTCTTGGTCTCTTAGATGACATCCTGAAGGGCTAAAATACAGTTGATTATAAAAAATCAACAAGCCTGTTCATTAGCTTTGCTACAATGTAAATAGATTTTGGTGCTTTAACGTTGCTAACAGTGAACAGTGCCGCCCTGGTGGCAGATCCACAAACTAATAACTAATGGCAGCAGATTCAAAATGTGCCAGACCATGGGAGTTGCTGGACCACAAAGCACTGGATGAGAGAGGAACAAGGTATCATGCATTGTCTAAATACCTGATAAAGATTTCACAAAAATTTTCAGCTGTTTTTAGTCTTAATATTTCATATGAAGTGAATTTAACATTGTATGGAACACTAAAATGACTAAAATGAGGCAGCAAAGTAAAAGTTGCAAATGACACATGATTCTTCAGCAAATATGGCTGAATGTCCAGTATCCCTGAGATGGTTGAAGCGCTGGAGAATTAATTCATTTTTGCAACTGCATAATGAAGTCTCTAGTAACACTATCATTAATCAAACTATCTATACAACAATTTGCATCAGTTTTCTGAATCAAGCTTTGTCCTTTTTCGTTTGAAAATACTGCTCAATTATTTTCATGTTTCAGAGCTCATAATCACAGAAACAATGGAACTCATCATTATAACTGCAAAGAAATCTCCAAAAAACAGGTTCTGTATGTCATCATGTCTTTCACTGTTAAACATGATCTTATAATTCTTCTGAAAAACACAAACACTGAAGTACACCTCTCAGCAAAGACAAACAAAATACTCTAACTTTCACAGAAGTCCTTTCATTACTTTATAAGTTAACTTACACACCACTCAAAACAATTCCAAAACACTTTCAAGCAAGCTTGTTTTCCTTATTTACCTAATTATGAATATAAAGCTTAAACATACACTCACTGATCCATTCCAATTACTCTCCTCATGAATAATCATAAAGATTTACTTAGGCTATCAATATATCAAGAATGGACTCATGGAAAAAATTTGCCCTTATACCACAAAATGTGTCCTCTGCATTCATCCAACGGGGAAAACATTCTATTATGCCACCTACCCAGTTATAAAACTCACTTTGTAACTGGCTTGTAGAGCTATGCACTTAATCTCAGCACTTCCTAATGGAGGACCTACATTAGTTTTACTTATGAAACAAAGAAATGTACCTATGAATAGTGTTTTAATCAATAAAGAACCTACAAAATATACCAGCAACTTGTGATAAGAAAAAATACAACCAGATACCTACTAAACTGCAACAGTGTTATGAATGTAAATAATGAAAACTAATCTATCAGTCTGAAATTTGTAAATATGTCATCTAATCAATACTATAAATATGTTTGACGGAGTATTTACTCTAGCTACAGCTTGTAATTTTCCTTACAAAAAATAAAAATATTAATCAATGGGATATATGGGTAAGCATACATTTAATCAATACAGTAAAATGCATCACATCATCAAAAAAAGAATCCAACATGCACAGTTACAGTTGAGATGGAGAGACAAATGAGACAAAGAACCAAACTGGCTACAAGTATATACTACACAAGACAAGAGGAAATAGATTTTCATAACAGCACTACACTCCCAGGTGTACATGCATATTCCAAATATAAAAAGAACAGGTTAGGGGGTTAGCATGTATGCATTTGTAAACATGTGAGAATGCTGGTGAAAGTTTCTGACAGACATATGGATCAAAGAATGTTTGTCCACTGATTGTTTGAAATCATGACTGTTGACATGAATGAAGATAGCCACTGACCAAAATAAAGACAGCAGCTGACCACAAATATGAATGGACAGACAGGACAACAATCATACGCCTACCAGCTTTCATGAAGGACACTACTACTTTCTTGTGGGGTAACATAACACTGACAGCATCATAAGATTTTTACTAGAATCTACTTAAAATTTCCTAATAATGAACAGGAATGCATAAGGCAGGGCATACAATGCCTTCTCCTCACACAGATAATTTAGCTTTATGCATACGAATGTACACACACATGCACATGTATGCACACATGCACACACCTGAGGACAGCAACTGAGCAGCAGCAGGAGTTATTCAGATGGCCTACAGCTTCTACAAGCCTTTTGTACAAGTAAGGGGAGAGAGTAATCATTAGTGGGGCCCACAGATGCAGTTCTTCTTTAAAGTATTATTAGTTGTTGCAAAGTAAGAGGGAAGGCAAAAACAGTGGGGAGGGTTTCTGAGATTTCTGTTCATACCGCCAAGAGAGGTAGTTGACATTCAGAAAATCTAAGCTTATATTACTTTTGACTATCCACAACTCATCTGCTGACTAAAACAAGGTAACTCAGTTGCAGGTCAAGTAATGTAACAAGGAGCATACTTATAACTTCTGGAAAAAAAAAAAAAAAAAACCACTCCACTCAGGATTCCAGTTCAAAAGTGGTGTTTTGTGCTTATTCCAACATAAACACATTTGTTGCATGCCTCAAGGACCCTGAATCTCCAAACTTTGATGTTATGTGGCTCAAGGTCTGTTTCTCTACTACCACACTTTTCCTCTGTTTCACTTACTGCTCTCTTAATTCAAGAAAATTTATGTCCTTCTTCGACTATCTAAACTCCTGCCATGAGACTGTGACATCCTCTCGCCAGCAAGTCGAGATCCTCTACCTCAGGGATTTCAACATTCACCATAGGGAATTGTTGAACTTTTCCCATATGGATAGTGGGGGGATTGAAGCTCTGATGTTCTTCATTCTCAATGATTCAGAACAAATCATCTCCCATCCTATCCATATACCTGACTATTGTGGCCACTCTCCTAATATTCTGGATTTGTTTTTCACCTCCAGTCCATCCCACTGTAAATACACAATCTCAACCTAACTAGTTCATCTGATAACACTCTCATAAATGGAACTATTCTAATGGCAACTCCCCCTCCAGCAGCCCCTTCTAAGCAAAGATACTGAACAAAGTTGACTGGAATAACTTAGGTCAATGGACTGAACCAGGGCATGCGAAACGTCTGGAGTAGACCAGGGAAAGGTCTGTGGGGCCTGGATGAGGATAGGCAGCTGTGATTTCGGCATTACACATGACAGCTAGAGACTGAGTGTGAATGAAAGTGGCCTTTTTTGTCTGCTTTCCTAGCACTACCTCAATGAAGCAAGGGCAGCAGTACTGTTTACTGTGGGGCAGGGTGGCACCAGGAATGGATTGAAGGCAAGCAAGTATAAATATGTACATGTGTATATATATATATGTCTGTGTATGTATATGTATATATGTTGATATACTCCTCGTTCCCTCCACCTATGACACATATATCCTCTTGGTCAATCTTTCCTCACTCATTCTCTCCATATGACCAAACCAGTTCAAAACACCCTCTTCTGTTCTCTCAACCACACTCTTTCTATTGCTACACATCTCTCTTACCCTTTCGTTATTTACTCAATTAAACCACCTCACAGCACATATTGTCCTCAAACATCTCATTTCCAACACATCCACCCTACTCCGCACAACACTATCTCTAGCCCATGCCTCGCAACCATATAACATTGTTGGAACCAATATTCCTTCAAACATACCCATTTTTGCTTTCCGAAATAATGTTCTCGCCTTCCACACATTTTTCAACGATCCCAGAACTTTCACCCCCTCCCCACCCTGTGACTCACTTCCGCTTCCATGGTTCCATCCACTGCCAAATCCACTACCAAATATCTAAAACACTTCACTTCCTCCAGTTTCTCTCCATTCAAATTTACCTCCCGATTGTCTAGTCCTTCAACCCTACTGTACCTAATAACCTTCCTCTTATTCGCATTTACTCTCACCTTTCTTGTTTCACACACTTTACCAAACTTAGTCACTAGCTTCTGCAGTTTCTCACCTGAATCAGCCACCTGCACTGTATCATCAGTGAACAACAACTGACTCACTTCCCAAGCTCTCTCATCCACAACTGACGGCATACTCGCCCCTCTTTCCAAAACTATTGCATTCACCTCCCTAACAACCCCATCCATAAATAAATTAAACAACCATGGAGACATCATGCACCCCTGCCGCAAACCTACATTCACTGAGAACCAATCACTTTCCTCTCTTCCTACTCGTACACATGCCTTACATCCTCGATAAAACCTTTTCACTGCTTTTAACAACTTGCCTCCCACACCATATATTCTTAATTCCTTCCACAGAACATCTCTATCAACTCTATCATATGCCTTCTCCAGATCCATGAATGCTACATACAAATCCATTTGCTTTTCTCAGTATTTCTCACATACATTCTTCAAAGTAAACACCTGATCCACACATCCTCTACCACTTCTGAAACCACACTGCTCTTCCCCAATCTGATGCTCTGTACATGCCTTCACCCTCTAAATCAATACTCTCCCATATAATTTCCCAGGAATACTCAACAAACTTATACCTCTGTAATTTGAGCACTCACCTTTATCCCCTTTGCCTTTGTGCAATGGCACTATGCATGCATTCTGCCAATCCTCAGGCACCTCACCATGAGTCATACATACATTAAATATCTTTACCAACTGGTCAACAACACAGTCACCCCCTTTTTTAATAAATTCCACTGCAATACCGTCCATACCCGCTGCCTTGCCAGCTTTCATCTTCTGCAAAGCTTTTACTACCTCTTCTCTGTTTACCAAATCATTCTCCCTAACCCTCTCACATTGCACACCACCTCAACTGTTAACCCTCTCACTTCGCACACCACCTCAACCAAAACACCCTATATCTGCCACTCTATCATCTAACACATTCGACAAACCTTCAAAATACTCACTCCATCTCCTTCTCACATCACCACTACTTGTTATCACCTCCCCATTAGCCCCCTTCACCAATGTTCCCATTTGTTCTCTTGACTTATGCACTTTATCTACATCCTTCCAAAACATCTTTTTATTCTCCCTAAAATCTAATGTTACTCTCTAACCCCAACTGTCATCTGCCCTCTTTTTCACCTCTTGCACCTTTCTCTTGACCTCCTGCCTCTTTCTTTTATACATCTCCCAGTCATTTGCACTATTTCTCTGCAAATATCGTCCAAATGCCTCTCTTCTCTTTCACAAATAATCTTACTTCTTCATCCCACCACTCATTACCCTTTCTAATCTGCTCACCTCCCATGCTTCTCATGCCACAAGCATCTTTTGCACAAGCCATCACTGCTTCCCTAAATACATCCCAATCCTCCCTCACTTCCCTTATGTCCTTTGCACTCACCTTTTTCCATTCTGCACTCGGCCTCTCCTGGTACTTCCTCACACAAGCCTCCTTTCCAAGTTCACTTACTCTCACCAATCTCTTCACCCTAACATTCTCTTCTTTTCTGAAAACCTCTACAAATCTCACCTTTGCCTCCACAAGATAATGATCAGACATCCCTCCAATTGCACCTCTCAGCACATTAACTTCCAAAAGTCTCTCTTTCGTGCACCTATCAATTAACACAATCTAATAACGCTCTCTGGCAATCTCTCCAACTTATATATGTATACTTACATATATCTCTCTTTTTAAACCAGGTATTCCTATTCACCATTCCTTTTTCAGCACATAAATCTACAAGCTCTTCACCATTTCCATTTACAACATTGAACACTCCATGTACACCAATTATTCCCTCAACTACCCAGGTGCATAGGCACCAATAATCACCCATCTCTCTCCATCCACTTTCAGTTTTACCCATATCAATCTAGAGTTTACTTTCTTACACTCTATCACATACTCCCACCACTCCTGTTTCAAGAGTAGTGCTACTCCTTCCCATACTCTTGTCCTCTCACCAACCCCTGACTTTACTCCCAAAACATTCCTAAACCACTCTTCCCCTTTACACTTGGGCTTCGTTTCACTCAAGAGCCAAAACATCCATTTTCATTTCCTCAAACATACTACCTATCTCTCCTTTTTTCTCATCTTGGTTACATCCACACACATTTGGACACCCCAATCTGAGCCTTCGAGGAGGATGAGCACTCCTTGCATGACTCCTTCTTCTGTTTCCCCTTTTAGAAAGTTAAAATACAAGAATGGAGGGGTTTCTAGCCCCCTGCTCCCATCCCCTTTAGTCGCCTTCTACGAAACGTGAGGAATGAGTGGGGAGTATTCTTTCTCCCCTATCCCCAGGGGTAAGAAAGATGTGTGGTAATAAAAAGAGTGTGGTTGAGAGAGCAGAAGAGGGTGTATTGAAATGGTTTGGTCACATGAAGAGAATAAGTGAGGAAAGATTGACAAAGAGGATATATGTGTCAGAGGTGGAGGGAATTAGGAGAAGTGTGAGACCAACTGGAGGTGGAAGGATGGAGTGAAAAAGATTTTGAGCGATCGGGGCCTGAACATGCAGGAGGGTGAAAGGCATGCAAGGAATAAAGTGAATTGGAATGATGCAGTATACTGGGGTTGGCGTGCTGTCAATGGATTAAACCAGGGCATGTGAAGCGTCTGGGGTAAACCATGGAAAGGTCTGTGGGGCCTGGATGTGGAAAGGGAGCTGTGTTTTTGGTACATTACACATGACAGCTGCCTGGATGTGGAAAGGGAGCTGTGTTTTTGGTACATTACACATGACAGCTAGAGACTGAGTCTGAACGAATGTGACCTTTTTTGTCTGTTCCTGGTGCTACCTCTCGTGCGTGAAGAGGGAGAGGGGTGCCATTTCATGTGTGGCGGGGTGGCGACGGGAATGGATGAAGGCAGCAAGTACGAATATGCACATGTGTATATATGTATATGTATGTGTATGTATATGTTGAAATGTATGTGTATGTGTGTGTGTGGGCATTTATGTATATGCATGTGTAGGTGGGTGGGTTGGGCCATTCTTTTGTCTGTTTCCTTGCGCTACCTCGCTAACACAGGAGACAGCGACTAAGTATAATAAAAATAGATTATATATCTATATATACATATCAATACTTGCTTGCCTCCAATCCCTTCCCGGCACCACCCCAGCCCACAGGAAACAGCATCACTGGCCCCCTGCTTCAGTGGGGCAGCACCAGGAAACCCTGCATAGTCAGGCCCCAATCACTCAATGTCTTCATCACTCCATCCTTCTATCTCCAATTTGACCAACCAGTTTTCCTTATTTCCTCCACTTCTCACACATATATCCTCCCTGTCAACATTTCTTCACTCAATCTCTCCTTATGTTCAAACCATTTCAACACAAATTCCTTGCTCTCTGAACTAAGCTCTCTTTTATGACCGCATGTCTCTCTTGCCCTTTCATTATTTACTTTATCAAACCCCCTCACACTACATACTATCCTCAAATATTTCATTTCCAACACATCTACCCTCCTCTACACAACCTTATATATAGCCCATCCATCACATCACGATAATACTACTGGGACTGCTATTCCTTCAAACTACACATTTTTTACCTCTCAGATAACTCTCTCAACACATTCTCAAATATTCCCAAAACCTTTCACCCCTTCCCCCATCCTATGACTCACTTCTATTTCCACGTACCATTTGCTGCCAAGTCCACTCCCAGATATCTAAAATCACTTCCTCAATTTCAATCAATCAAATCAATCAAATCAAATCAAAAGAGAGAGAGAGAGAGAGAGAGAGAGAGAGAGAGAGAGAGAGAGAGAGAGAGAGAGAGAGAGAGAGAGAGAGAGAGAGAGAGAGAGAGAGAGAGAGAGAGAGAGAGAGAGAGAGAGAGAGAGAGAGAGAGAGAGAGAGAGAGAGAGAGAGAGAGAGAGAGAGAGAGAGAGAGAGAGAGAGAGAGAGAGAGAGAGAGAGAGAGAGAGAGAGAGAGAGAGAGAGAGAGAGAGAGAGAGAGAGAGAGAGAGAGAAGAGAGAGAGAGAGAGAGAGAGAGAGAGAGAGAGAGAGAGAGAGAGAGAGAGAGAGAGAGAGAGAGAGAGAGAGAGAGAGAGAGAGAGAGAGAGAGAGAGAGAGAGAGAGAGAGAGAGAGAGAGAGAGAGAGAGAGAGAGAGAGAGAGAGAGAGAGAGAGAGAGAGAGAGAGAGAGAGAGAGAGAGAGAGAGAGAGAGAGAGAGAGAGAGAGAGAGAGAGAGAGAGAGAGAGAGAGAGAGAGAGAGAGAGAGAGAGAGAGAGAGAGAGAGAGAGAGAGAGAGAGAGAGAGAGAGAGAGAGAGAGAGAGAGAGAGAGAGAGAGAGGTATATACAGTGACTGCCTGTGAAGCTGGTATGAGTGGGACAGCAGCAATTATATTGACAAATGATTTTACCCCACCTAAAAAAGTAATGGTCTCAACCAGTGAATTTGGAGCCCTGTAGAGAGCAGTGGCAACTACATGACATTCCACAATGCTACATGAGCCCACCTCAGTAGCAGTTTAGCAGCTGTAGGAGGTGGAAATGTCTTGATTTACTCCCCATTCAGGCCATATATTTTTTTTTTTTCATTTTCGTACCTCTACCACCTAATATGATTGGATGAACTCACCTAAGTGACAAAACAGCTTATATTGCTGCATCTTATATGGGAAAAGAATAACTCAGGAAAATTTCTAGTATTACTGGTGAAGAAATTCAATGATAATGGCAGCAATACAACACCAACCCATGTGAAACACCCTTGGGAAGGCCAGAAAAACCTCTCCATATACTCTGAAATGTTCTTAAATGTAAATTAGACACAGATCCATGCTTGAGTATACAGGAGTTAAAAGAAAAACCCTAGATGCTATGCGGTGTCAGTATTGACGCCTCAGTGCTGAAGGCTGCGTCCCCAAAAGCTCGTAACCCAGAGGCACCAGAAGAAAAGAGTCGATTTTTGCAAGAAATATGTAGTGTGGGATATGGCTAGGTTCAGAAGTTTCTTGTAGAGTGATAAGTCCACCTTTTCTGTGCAGTCAACCAGGCTGTGATCTAATTGACCTCAAGTATATTGCAAGCACTGTAAAGTTCCCCGATTCACTTATGGTAGGGGGATCATTTCAATAATTATGGAGTTTGGGACCTTGTAGTGTTGCCAAAGAATGAAACTATGAACAGAAATAGTTACCTTGAGCTAATGTATGACCATCTTTCAGATTCATTAAAAAAAAGCAAGGATGAAGTGTTCATGCAGGATAAGGCTCATTGCCACACTGCCAAACTAGTCACAGACTGGCTTAAGAACTGGGCAGTGGAGTTTTTCAGTGACTGGCCTGGGAATTTACAGGATTTGAATACAAATGAAGACTTGTGGATGCTTATGAAAATGATATTGTGTAACAGTGGTGCTTCACTGCGACCAAAACTGGGGTGACTATTCATAAAATTTGGGCAAAGATTGACTCTAAATGGCCTCAGAATCTTGCTGATTCAGTTCCTGGTCATTTCAAGGGGTGCATAAAGAGGAAAGGGAAACCAATGAAGTACTAGTTGGTGGTGAATACACAGTTTTCAAGGATTTGTTTCATGCTTATCCTTGATGGTTATGCCTGAGCCTTCTCACGCTTACTTCACTAGCAGGCACTGTATATATAGGTGTTGCTGTACTCTGTCTGCAGAGGTTGCACTTAAGAGTGAAAAGTAACCTTTGGCGAAGTTGTATCACTATGATTAAAGAGAAATTTAAGAGATTTAACCCTAAAGCTTCCTTTGATACCAAGAATCTTTGAGTACTCCCATTCAGTGATAATTTTACCTTAGTTCCCAATCTACTAAAATCCTTTCAAAACTATCAAGAATATCTTAACTACAAACTAGCAAGAAAATTTTGTGGGTTGGGTTTGCAGAATACCTTGTAAAAGCATAAAAGCTGTACCATGTTTTATATTGGGCAGGCTGGTAAGAATCTTTCTGTTAGACTTGAGCAACACAAATACAGCATAGTATAAGAACATGAAAAGATTTAAATGCTTTGTTTAACTGTGTTAGAAATTATGACAATTATACAGAAAAAAATTAAAAACTTTGTTTAACTGTTAGAAATTATGACAATTATGCAGATTGGAGTAGTGCTAATTCAATTACAACATGTAACTCCTTGACCAAAACAAACATCATTGAATTAGTGAAGGTCTATATAAACCAGATAGCTTTGTCACAGACAAAATTTGTAAATGGCTTTCTCTCTTGTCCACACAATAAAATCTTATAACAGGTATGGTGCCAGCCCCGAAAACCACAAACACTTGTGTACCAAAAGTGTCTCAGCTCCATTGCTCTTGCATATGTATCCTGTCTATCCTTCTATCTCATTCTTGCATCTCCCCTGACAATGTGATTACTCAAAAGTGCACTAACTGTGTTCTGTTTTACCTTGTGGTTATCAGCTAATGCGGGAAGCGGTGATCAAGGATGAAATGCACACACACACACAAATATACATATTATCATTATATCATTATCATTACTATTATTATTATCATTATACTTTGTCACTGTCTCCCATGTTAGCGAGATAAAAGCAACGAAACAGACAAAAGAATGGCCCAACCCACCCACATATATGTCCACACACGCACATATACATACCTATACATTTTAACGTATACATATATAAACATACACAGACATATACATATAAATACATCCCCCCCCCCAAAGGATGGGGGGCCCTCCCAAAAGGGCCCAAAACCAAATTCATTCATTTTTATCTCAACTTTCTTTTCCCCAAACCGCCTTTCCAAACCGGGCCCCCAAAAATTTTCCCAGGTTTCCCAAAATGCCAAAGCCCGGGTTCCAACCCAACAAAAACAGAAAACCTTTCCCAACTTCCTTTTCCACCAATTCCTTCCCCCTTTTAAAACCCCTTTTTGTTCACCCCCTTAAAAATTTTTTTTTTTATTTATCCTTTGGGCCCCCTTTTTCCCTCCCTCTGCAAATTTTTTGGAAACCAACCCAAAAAGGGGCCCAACCCCCCCCATACAAAAATGTTTTACAGTCCCACACCAAATTTTACTTCCTTTTCTAAATGAAACCTTTAAAATATACCACACAAAACCTTACATTTTAAAACCCATGCAAAACAATTCATAACTGTCTGCCTTTATTTATTATAATAAAATAAAATTTTTAAATTTTTCCCCCCCCTGGGGGATTGGGGGAGGAAAAGAAACGGTCCACCCCGTTTTCCAGTTGGAAACCCGTTTTAAAGGCCCCCCAAAAAGGAAAGGGAGGGGGGCCCCCCGGGAAAAAAGATCCCCCCTTCCATTTTTTCTAATTTTCCCCCCCAACCCCCCAGGGGGAACAAACCAAAAATTTTTTTCCTTCCCCCCAAAGGGCCCATTCCCCTTTTCCTTCCCCCCGCAAAAACCTCGGTAACCCCCAACCCAATAAAAAAATAAAAAAAATATAAAAAAAAAAAAAATATAATTTAAAAATTTTTTTTTTTTGCTTTGTCGCTGTCTCCCGCGTTTGCGAGGTACGCAAGGAAACAGACTAAAGAAATGGCCCAGAAACCTCACCCCCAACCATACACATGCCTTGTTTTCAATCCCACTGAACAGCACGTCAATCCCGATACCACATCGCTCCAATTCACTCTATTCTTATCGTTGCCCCCTTTCACCCTCCTGCATGTTCAGGCCCGATCACACAAAATCTTTTTCACCCATCTTTCCACCCCCAAATTTTTGGTCTCCCTCATCCTCCTCTTTCCTCCACCCTCCGACACATATTATCACTCTTGGTCATTCTTTCCCCTCACACATTCTCTCCATGTGAACAAAACCATATCAAAACCACCCTCTACTGCTCTCTTCAACCCCCGCTCTTTTTATTTCACACATCTCTCTTACCCTTACCGTTACATACTCATTTTTCAAACCACCTCACACCACACTTTTGTCCTCAAACATCTCATTCCACAACATCCATCTCCTGCGCACAACGCTAACCATAGTCCAACCCTCGCAACCAAACAACATTGTTGGAATCACTATTCTCTTCAAACATAACCCCAATATTTTTTTGTTTTCCCCGAGATAATGTTCTCGACTTACACACATTCTTCAAGGCCCCCCAGAATTTTCGCCCCCTCCCCCACCCTAATGATCCAACTTTCCCGCTTCCATGGCTCCATCCTCTGCCAGATCCACTCCCAAATAGCTAAAACACTTCACTCCCTCCTGTTTTTCATCCTTCAAACTCACCTCCCAATTGAATATGACCCCAACCCTACTGTTATACAAATAACCTGCTCCTATTTATTAAAAAAGGGGGTGCTGTATTGTTGACATGTAGTGAAGGTTAGTAAAATGTATGTATGACTCATGGTGAGGTGCCTGCGGAATGGCGGAATGCGTGCACAGTGCCATTGTACAAAGGCAAAGGGGATAAGAGTGAGTGCTCAAAATACAGAGGTATAATTTTTGTTGAGTATTCCTGGTAAATTAATATGGAGGGTAATGATTGAGAGGGTGAAGGCATTAACAGAGCATACAGATGGGGAAGAGCATTGTGGTTTCAGAGTGGTAGAGGATGTGTGATCAGGTGTTTGCTTGAAGAATGTATGTGAGAAATACTTAAAAAGCAAATGGATTGAGGTAGCATTTATGGATCTGGAGAAGGCATATGATAGAGTTGATAGAGATGCCTTGAAGGTATTAAGAATATATGGTGTGGGAGTAAAGTTGTTAGAGAGCATTGAAACGTTTTTTCAGAGGATGTAAGGCATGTGTTACGTGTAGGAAAAAAAGTGATTGTTTCTCAGTGAAATGTAGTTTGCCGGCAGGGGTGTGTATGTCTCCATGGTTGTTTAATTTGTTTATGGATGGGTTGTTAGGAGGTAAATGCAAGAGTTTTGGAAAGAGGGGCAAGAATGAAAGTCTGTTGGGGATGAATAGCTTGGGAAGTGAGTCAGTTGATGTTTGCTGAGAATACAGCGCTGGTGCTGATTCATGTGATAAACTGCAGAAGCTGGTGACCTGATTTCGGTAAAGTGAGTGGAAGAAGAAAGTTAAGAGTAAATGTGAATAAGAGCAAGGTTAAATAGGTACAGTAGGGTTAGGGCAAGTCAATTGGGAGGTGAGTTTGAATGGAGAACAACGAGAAGTGAAGTTTTTAGATCTCTGGGAGTGGATCAGGCAGCGGATGGAACCATGGAAGCGAGTGGATCATAGTGGTGAGGGGCAAAAATTCATGGGGCCTTGAAGAATGTGTGGAATGTGCGAGAACAATATCTCGGAAAGCAAAAATGGGTATGTTTGGAAGGAATAGTGGTTCCAACAATGTTGTAATGGTTGCGAGGCGAGGGCTATGGATAGAGTTGTGCGCAGGAGGTTGGATGTTCTGGAAATGAGAGTTTGAGACAATGTGTGGTGTGAGTTGGTTTGATCGATTGGTAACGTAAGGGAATGAGAGATGTGTGGAAATAAAAAGAGCGTGGTTGAGAGAGCAGAAGAGGGTAGTTTTTTGGAAGGGGGGTTTGGGGCACATTGGAGAGGGATGAGTTGAGGAAAATGAAATAGGAGGATTAGATGGGGCTGGGTGGGTGGGATAATGAGGAAAAGGGGAGTAATTTTGTGGGGGGGATGGGTGGGATTTGTGGGGGGTGTGGGGGGGGGGGTGAGGAGGGGGGTTTATGGGATTTGTTGGTGGGATTTTGTGGTGGTAGGGGGGAGGGTGATTGTGGGTGTAAAGGGTTGACGGCTTCAGTTGGATTGAATCAAGGCGATGTGAAGCGTCTGGTAAACCATGGAAAGCGGTGTAGGTATGTATATTTGCGTGTGTGGACCGTATGTATATACATTGTGTAGGGGGGGGGGAGGGTGGGTTTTGGGCCATTTCTTTTCGTCTTTTTCCCCTTGCGCTACCATCTCAAACGGCGGAGACAGGACAAAAGAAAAATACAGAAAAATAAAATTCATATTTAATGGATCTTGGCAGTCCACAGTCACTCTAATAACTCGCGACACATGATGCCTTACAACTCCACACATAGTAGATGTTGCGTCCGCGTAATGAACTCCCATAATCCCCTAAAAACACACGCTTCATACCTGCCATAGAACGATACTGCCGCTCTGTCTCTATTGTAAAGTAGAACCGAGTACAGACTGAAAGTGCGCCGTTGTGTGGTGAGAATGTCACCCATGGATGTAATTAATTTTGTATTTAATGAAGTGGTTGTTAAAGGGAGGATACTGCCCGCGCTAAAATTCGAGAGCAAGCTGGGCAAGAATGAAGTTCTGATATAGTGTCATCGCTGCTCAAGTTCCTAGACGACATATAATAATAGACATCGGATCGATCTCGCCGCGCATTAGTCATCATCAGAGTGATCAACAGCATAAGCTGGATTACTGATATAGGACACGAGATATGACCGCCGAACTAACCTCGTCTCCAGAGACTCTCCCCCGGAAACAACTACCTGACGTGTGAATGAGGGACACGTGACCCTAGTGTAGGTAAGTAATAGTCCAGTCGCCCCCCGAGTGTGCGGCTATTAACCGAGAAAATCTCACACAGGTGACTGGATCCGTGCAGGCGGATGGAACCATGGAGCTCTGGACGTAGGATCAAAGGAGGGGTATGGTGGCACAAATTCTGGGGTCCTTGAAGAATGTGTGAAGTCGAGAATCAATCTCCTAGGACGGAAATGCACAGCAAAGTGACCATAAAATCCTGCCTCTAGTAAACCCCTACCCACTGAATTCCAGGAAGCGATGCCAGGGCAATTGGTCACGACTTTGTGTGTCGCAGATGCTTATGAGGATGAGCATGGCAATTAAAGAAATCGTGCCACAGATAGTTAGATAGGCTGTAAAGCACGTTTACTTACCCGAAGGGATCCGCTCTCATTTATCCCACCCCCGTCCGTCTATTAAATCGCCTCCCCTCCTTTATAAAATCCCTAAAGGTCCCCATTTCGTCCATCGATTTGTCCCTCAAGCCCCCCCCCCCCCCCCCCCCCACGCGTGCTACACTATGAGTCCTGAGTTGGCTGGAACTATGAGGACATTATGTGCTGTCCCCCTTGGCGGTTGCCTAAGGCTATCCCCCTGCAAAATAGATACCCATCAAAAGTAGTATCACGTTGTCCCATTCACTCATGCTTTGAGTACCGTCGGGCCACAGGCCACGCTGATACTAGGCAATCATAGGAAAACCCTGTAATCCTATCTACAGATGATTACACCTTTCCGATATGCCGCTAACATTTGTTAACCCCAATTGAAAGCTGAGACGGCGACAAAACTAAGTCGATAGTATGGTCCTAAATGTAACTATCCATTGTGTAAGGGGTGGGCATTTGCCAAATCATTCCGTCTGTTTCCCCCGTTCGCTAACCTTCGCCCAAGCTTGCTGAGAGCGACCAAGTGCCAAAAAAATAACAGTATCCATACAAATAAATATATACAAATAATATCTATATCTCACAAGACCAAACAAAAACAAAAAAACTCTCACAATCTAAAACACTCACAAAATCATAAAATAAGCATAAACCATACACCCTCCAACTCTCTTACTCGCCCTTCCACTTCCGCCCGCCCATGCCCCCCCCCCCCCCCACCTCCAGCCAATCAACCAACCCCCAGCCCTCCCTACACCGCGCAGCCCACCCCCAACGCAGTGCCCCATCCCACACAAACCCAATATCCCACCATACACCAACCATCATTAACCTATCCCTCACCCCCCCCCACCACAATAACCACACCCACATACCAACCTCCAATTAAGTGGTACACTCCTCTACTCACAACGAACCCGAACCCCCACCGCCACTTCTATACCACTCATAGGTTACCTCTATACCTATCCTCCCACCACACAACCCTTGTGCCCAAACCAATAACCAAACCACCCTCTATCTGCTCCGACACCCACTCTCATTTAAATTTCCACACATCACACTAACCCCTTACGTATCCTAACCACGAATCAAACCTCACCACACTCCACACCCTTGTACCTCAAACCACACAATAACCAGGCACATCCAACCTCCATCGCACGAACTCCTATCCCACGCCCCTCAGCCTCGCACCCATCCAGCATTGATAGGAACCACTATCCACAAACATATCCCAATTTGCTGCCCCGAGATAATGTATCCTCTGGACATCCACACATTTATCCAATGCTCCCAAAATTTGCCGCCCCATCCCCCACCACAATGATCCACTTCTCCGCTTCCATGGTTCCATCCGCTGACGTGGAACCACTCCCAGATATCTAATACACTTCACTTCCTCCAGTTATTCCTCCATTTCAAACCACCTCCCAATTGACTTTGACCCTCAACCCTACTGTACCTACATAACCTTGGGCTTCTTAATCACGATATACTCTTAACTTTCTTCTTCCCCAACCAAACTTTTACCAAACCATCACAGCTTTCTGCCAGTTTCTTCACCTGAATCAGCCACCACGCTGAAATCACAGCAACAACAACTGACTCACCTTCCCAAGCTCTCCATCTCCTACCACCCCAACAGACTTCAAACTGCCCCTCTTTCCAGACACATGCATTTACCCTCCCTAACAACCCCATCCAAATAAACAAATAAAAAACCATAGGAGACATCCCACACAGCGCCAGCCGCAAAACCTACATGCACTGAGAACTCATCACTATTCCACTCTTCCCTACACGAACACATGCCTTACATCCTCTATAAAACTTACACTGCTTCTAACAACTTGCCTCCCCCACCATATATTCTTAATACCTTCCACAGAGCATCTCTATCAACTCTAAATCAATAAGCCTCTCCAGATCCATAAATGCTAACTACAAAACCATTTGCTTTCAAGTATTTCTCACAGTACATTCTTCAAAGCAAACACCTGATAACACCTGAACCACAACATCCTCTACCACTTCAGAAACGCCCTGCTCTTCCCAATCTGGATGCTCTGTACATGCCTACACCCTCTCAATCAATACCCCTCCCATATAATTATACCAGAATACTCAACAAACTTATACCTCTGTAATTTTGAGCCACTCACTAATACCCCCTTTTTGCCTTGGTACATATGGCACTAGCACACGCATTCCCGCCATCTCAGGCACCTCACCATGAGTCATACATACATTAAATAACCGTACCATCCATTCAACAATGCAGTCACCCCCTTTTTTAATAAAATTCCACTGCAATACCATCCAATCCTGCTGCATTGCCGGCTTTCATCTTCCTGAAAGCTTTTACTACCTCTTCTCTGTTTGCCAAATCATTTTCCTCTAACCCTCTCACTTTGCCACCAGCCTCCTACCAAAACACCCTATATCTGCCACTTCCTGTCATAGACACATTCAACAAACCTTCAAAATACTCATTCCATCTCCTTCTCACCACACTACTTGTTATCACCCCCCATTTATCGCCCTCATCTGAAGTTCCCATTACTCCCTTGTCCTTAAACGCACCCAATTTACCTCCTTCCAGAACATCTTTTTATTCTCCCTAAAATTTACTGATAGTCTCTCACCCCAACTCTCATTTGCCCTTTTTTCACCTCTTGCACCTTTCTCTTGACCTCCTGTCTCTTTCTTTTATACTTCTCCCACTCAATTGCATTTTTTCCCTGCAAAAATCGTCCAAATGCCTCTCTCTTCTCTTTCACTAATACTCTTACTTCTTCATCCCACCACTCACTACCCTTTCTAAACAGCCCACCTCCCACTCTTCTCATGCCACAAGCATCTTTTGCGCAATCCATCACTGATTCCCTAAATACATCCCATTCCTCCCCCACTCCCCTTACTTCCATTGTTCTCACCTTTTTCCATTCTGTACACAGTCTCTCCTGTACTTCCTCACACAGGTCTCCTTCCCAAGCT
This sequence comes from Panulirus ornatus, assembly GCF_036320965.1. Classification (NCBI taxonomy): domain Eukaryota; kingdom Metazoa; phylum Arthropoda; class Malacostraca; order Decapoda; family Palinuridae; genus Panulirus; species Panulirus ornatus. The sequence goes on along the minus strand of NC_092230.1, from coordinate 47,683,954 downwards.
CACTTACTCTCACCACCTTCTTCACCCCAACATTCACTCTTCTTTTCTGAAAACCCATACTAATCTTCACCTTAGCCTCCACAAGATAATGATCAGACATCCCTCCAGTTGCACCTCTCAGCACATTAACATCCAAAAGTCTCTCTTTCGCACGCCTGTCAATTAACACGTAATCCAATAACGCTCTCTGGCCATCTCTCCTACTTACATAAGTATACTTATGTATATCTCGCTTTTTAAACCAGGTATTCCCAATCATCAGTCCTTTTTCAGCACATAAATCTACAAGCTCTTCACCATTTCCATTTACAACACTGAACACCCCATGCATACCAATTATTCCCTCAACTGCCACATTACTCACCTTTGCATTCAAATCACCCATCACTATAACCCGGTCTCGTGCATCAAAACCGCTAACACACTCATTTAGCTGCTCCCAAAACACTTGCCTCTCATGATCTTTCTTCTCATGCCCAGGTGCATATGCACCAATAATCACCCACCTCTCTCCATCAACTTTCAATTTTACCCATATTAATCGAGAATTTACTTTCTTACATTCTATCACAATACACCCATATCACATATATTTATTTTTTTTATTATACTTTGTCGCTGTCTCCCAGCGTTTGCGAGTAGCGCAAGGAAACAGACTAAAGAAATGGGCCCCCCCCCAACCCCCCCCCCCCCCCAAAAACATGTATATACATAATACGCCCACACACGCAAATATACATACCTACACGACTCTCATGGTTTACCCCCAGACGCTGCACAAGCCCTGCATCATCCACGACACACGTCAAACCCCGGTATACCACATCGCTTCCCAATTCACCTCTATTCCTTGCCCTCATCTCTCACCCCTCCTGCATGTCCAGTGCCCCGAACACACAAAAAACTTTTTCACTCCCCTCTTTCCACCTTCCAATTTGGTCTCCCACTTCTCAATGTATTCCCAATCCACCTACTCCGACACATATATCCACTTGACCAATCTTCCTCACTCATCCCTCTCCATGTCCCAAACGCACATCACCAAACTCCCTATTCTGCTCTCTCAACCATGCTCTTTTATTTCCACACATCTCTCTTATACCCTTAACGTACTCACTCGATCAAACCACCTCCACACCCACATTTTCCTCAAACATCTCATTTCCAGCACATCCATCCTCCTGCGCACACTCTATCCATAGCCACGCCAAATCGCAACATACAACCTTGTTGGAACCACTATACCCTTCAAAACACACCCATTTTTTCTTTTTCCCAGATAAAGTTCTCGACTTCCACACATACATCCAGTCCCCCAGGATTTTCCGCCCCCCATCACCCCACCCTATGAACCACTTCCCCGCTTCCATGGATCCATCCGCAGCCATATCCACTCCCAGATATCTAAAACACATCACTTCCTCCAGTTTTTCTCCAATATCAAACTCACCTCCCAATTAATATATATTTTTTTTTTTTTTTTTTTTTTTTTTTTTATACTTTGTGATCGCTGTCTCCCGCGTTTGCGAGGTAGCGCAAGGAAACAGACGAAAGAAATGGCCCAACCCCCCCCCCCATACACATGTACATAACAACGTCCCAGTTTTCCCCCCGCCCAAAAAAATAAAAATACCCCCCACAAGCATTCCAAAATTTTACCCCAGCCGCTTTAAATTGCCCGCCCCAATTTTCCCCGGCCCCCCAACGGTTTCCAAACCAACCCTTGTATTACCAAATGACCCCAATTTACTCTATTCCCTTTTTCCCCCTTTCACCCCCGCAGTTTCAGGCCCCAAACACAAAAACTTTTTCACTCCATCTTTCCACCTCCCAATTGGTCTTCACTTTCCTGTTCCCCCCACCTCCCCACACTATCTCTTGGGCAATCTCTCTTCAAATTTTTCTCCTATATATTATATATATAATTTATTTTTTAAATTTTTATTTTTTATATATATTTTTTATAATTATATTATATATATATATTTTTTTTTTCTTGGCGCTGTCTCCGCGTTTTTTTTCGAGGGAGCGCAAGGAACGACGGGAAAAAAAAAGCCAACCCACCCCCATACACTGCCTTGATTTATCACTGCAGACGGTTTAATCCCGTATACCACATCGCTCCAATTTACTCTATTCTTTTTCCCCCCTTTCCCCCCTCCTGCATGTTAGGGCCCGATCACACAAAATCTTTTTCACTCCTTTTTTTCCACCTCAAATTTTGGGCTCCCTTCTCCTCTTTCCTCCACCTCCGAACCAAAATATCCTCTGGGGCATCTTTCCTCACTCATTTTCCTGTGGGCAAAAACCCTTTCAAAAAAACCCTCTTCTGCTCTCTCAACCACGCTTTTTTTATTTCCACACATCTCTCTACCCTTACTTACTTATCGATTCAACACCTCACCCCCACATTGTCCTCAACATCTCATCCGCACCACCATCTCCTGGCAAATTTCTATCCATAGTCCACGCTCGAAACCATAAAACCCTTTTTGTGGAATCACTATTCCTTAAAAACTTTCCTTTTTGCTTTCGAGAAAATTTTCCGTTTCCCAAAACTTTTCTTCAAGGCTCCCAAAATTTTTCGCCCCCCCCCCCACCCTATGATCACTTCGCTTCCATGGCTCCACCCGTGCCAGATCCCCCCCAGATATCTAAAACACTTCACTTCTCAGTTTTTTCCATTCAAACTCACTCCCATTAAATTGACCCTAAACCCCTACTTTACCTAAAACCTTGCTCTATTTTTTAAAAAAAAGGGGGTGCCTGTTTTGTTGATGGTTAGAAGGTTATTTAATGTATGTATGACTAGGTGGGGGTGCCGAGGATTGGGGGAAAGCTTTTGCACAGTGCCATTGTACAAAGGCAAGGTTAGAGTGAGTGCTAAAATTTACGAGGTATAAGTTTGTTGAGTATTCCTGGTAATTTTTTATGGGAGGGTTTTGTTTTGGCGGGGTAAAGGGTGTACAGAGTCAGTTGGGGGAAGGCAGTGGGGTTTCAAAAAGGGGGTAGAGGATGTGGGGCGGGTTTTTTGCTTTGAAGAATGTTTGTGGGGAAATATTTTAGAAAAGCAAATTTTTTTTGTATGTGCATTTATGTTTCTGGAGAGGCATTGATAGAGTGATAGAGATGCTTGGGGGAAGGTTTAAAAATATATGGTTTTGGGGGAAAGTTGTTAGAAGCAGTGAAAATTTTTTTTTATCGAGGATGTAAGGCATGTGTACGTGTGAAGAGAGGAAGTGATTGGTTCTCATAATGTATTTGTTTGCGGCAGGGGTGTGTGTTTTCTCCAGGGGTGTTAATTTGTTTATGGATGGGTTGTTGGGGAGGAAAAGCAAGAGTTTTGGAAAGGGGGCAGTATGAGTCTTTTGGGGGGATGAGAGATTGGGGAAGGGTCAGTTGTTGTTTGCTGATAACGCGCTGGTGGCTGTTCATGTGAGAACTGAGAAGTGTGACGGGAGTTTGGTTAAAGTGTGTGGAAGAAGAAATTTAAAAGGGGTAAATGTGAATAAGAGCAGGTTATTGGTCAGTGGGGTTTGGGGTCAAGTAAATTGGGAGGTGATTTTGAAGGGAAAAAATGGGGGAAGTGAAGTGTTTTGGGAATTGGGAGGGATTGGCAGCGGATGGAACCTGGAAGCGGAAGTGGTTTCTTTGGTGGGGGAGGGGCAAAAATTCTGGGGGCCTTGAAGAATGTGTGGAAGTGAGACATTTTTCTCGGAAAGCAAAAAGGGGTAGGGTTGAAGGAATATTTGGTTTCCCAACAATTTTGTTGGTTGCGAGGCGTGGGGTTTTTGGTAGGTTGTGCGCAGGAGGATGATGTGCTGAATGAGATGTTTGGGACAATGTGTGGTGTGAGGGGGTTTTTGATCGAGGTGAGAACGTAAGGGGGTATGGGGATTTTGGGGAAAAAAAAAAGAGCTTTGGTTGAGGAGCAGAAGAGGGTTTTTTTTGAATGTTTGGGCACAGGAGAGGATGAGTGAGGAAAGATTGACCAGAGGATATATGGGTCGGAGTGGAGGGAACAAGGAGAAAAAGGGGACCAAATTGGGGGGTGGATGGATAAAAAGATTTTGTGTGATGGGGGCCCCAAAAACATGCGAGGTGAAAGGAGGGCAAGAATAGAGGAATTGGAGCGATGGGGTATACGGGGTTGACGTGCTGTCAGTGGATTGAATCAAGGCATGTAAAGCGTCGGGGGTAAACATGAAAGCTGTGTAGGTATGTATATTTGCTGGTGTGGACAATGTATATAATGTGTATGGGGGGGGGGGGGGGTTGGGCCATTTCTTTCGGCTGTTTCCCTTTCGCACCTCGCAAAAAGCGGGGGGACAGGACAAAGTATTATAAATTAAATAAAAAAATATTTATGGATTGGAGAAGGATATGATAGAGTTTATAGAGATGCTCTGTGGAAGGTATTAAGAATTATGGGGGTGGGGGGAAAGTTTAGAAACAGTGAAAAGTTTTTTTGAGGTTTTAAGGCATGTTTTACGTGTAGAAGAGGGAGAGTGATTGGTTGTCAGGGAATGTAGGGTTTTCGGGAGGGGTGTGTGATTTTCTCCAGGGGTTTTTTTATTTTTATGGATGGGTTGTTAGGGAGGTGAGCAAGAGTTTTTGGGAAAAAGGGGCAAGTATGAAGTCTGTTGGGGTGAGAGAGTTGGGAAGTGAGCAGTTGTTGTTCGCTGATGTACAGCGATGGTGCTGATTCATGTGGAAACGCAGAGCTGGTGACTGGTTTGGTAAAGTGGTGAAAGAAGAAAATTAAGAGTAAATGTAATAAGAGCAGGTTTTGGTTTCAGTAGGGTTGAGGGTCAAGTCAATTGGGAGTAAGTTTGAAAAAAGAAAAACTGGAGGAAGTAAAGTGTTTTAGATATCCCGGACTGGTTTTTGGGAGCGGATGGAACTGGGGAAAAGGGGGAAATGGATCATAGGGTGGGGGAGGGGGGAAAAATTTGGGGGCCTTTAAGAATTGTGGAAGTCGAAAATTTCTCGGAAAGCAAAAATGGGTAGTTTTTAGGAATAGTGGTTCCAACAATTGTTTAGGGGTTGGGGGCATGGGCTATGGATAGAGTTGTGCGCAGGAGGATGGATGTGCTGGAAAAGGGATGTTTGAGGACAAAGTGTGGTGTGAGGCGGTTTGATCGAGTTTAAATAAAAATAAGGGGAAGAGAGATGGTGGAAATAAAAAAAGCGTGGGGTTGAGGAGCAGAAGGGGTGTTTGAAATGGTTTGGGAAATGGAGAGATTGAGTGAGGAAAGATTGACCAAGAGGTTTTATGGTAGAGGTGGAGGGAAGAGGAGAATTTGGAGGCAAAATTGGAGGTGGAAAGATGGATGTAAAAAAAGTTTTTGTGAAAAGGGATTTTGGGTGTGGGGGCCTGAACATGCAGGAGGGTGAAAGGAGGGAAAGGGAATAGAGTAAATTTGGGGTTGATGTGGTTATACCAGGGTTGAGTGCTGTCAGTGGGTTGAATCAGGGCAGGTGAAGTTCTGGGTTAAAACCTTTGGAAAAAAGGCTGCGTAGGTATGTATTTTTTGCGTTTTTGTGGACGTATGTATATACATGTGTATGGGGGTGGGTGGCCATTCTTTCTTTCTGTTTCTTTGCGCTACCTCGCAAATGCGGGAGAGAGCGAAAAGCAAAAAAATATATATATTTTCATATATATATATACTATTATATATATTTTATATTAAATTATTATATTATATTTATATATATATTTTATTAATTTATATATATATTTTTTTTTGCTTTGGCGCTGTCTCCCGCATTGCGATGGTAGCGCAAGGAAACAGGTCGAAAGAAATGGCCCACCACCCCAAACACATGCCTGGATTCAATCCACGACGGGCACTTCAACCCCTGTTATACCACAATCGCTCCAATTCACTCTATTCCTTGCCCCCCTTTCCCCTTCCTGCATGCCCCAGGCCCCGATCACAAAAAATTTTTTCATCCATTTTTTTCCACCTCCAATTTGGTCTCCCTCTTCCCCTCGTTCCCTCCACCTCCGACGTTTTTCCCTTTTGGGTTTAAATCTTTCTCACTCATTCTCTCCATGTGCCCAAACCATTTCAAAACACCCTCTTCTGCTCTCTCAACCACGCTCTTTTTATTTCCACACATCTCTCTTACCCTTACGTTACTTACTCGATCAAACCACCTCACACCACACATTGTCCTCAAACATCTCATTTCCAGCACATCCATCCTCCTGCGCACAACTCTATCCATAGCCCACGCCTCGCAACCATACAACATTGTTGGAACCACTATTCCTTCAAACATACCCATTTTTGCTTTCCGAGATAATGTTCTCGACTTCCACACATTTTTCAAGGCTCCCAAAATTTTCGCCCCCTCCCCCACCCTATGATCCACTTCCGCTTCCATGGTTCCATCCGCTGACAGATCCACTCCCAGATATCTAAAACACTTCACTTCCTCCAGTTTTTCTCCATTCAAACTCACCTCCCAATTGACTTGACCCTCAACCCTACTGTACCTAATAACCTTGCTCTTATTCACATTTACTCTTAACTTTCTTCTTCCACACACTTTACCAAACTCAGTCACCAGCTTCTGCAGTTTCTCACATGAATCAGCCACCAGCGCTGTATCATCAGCGAACAACAACTGACTCACTTCCCAAGCTCTCTCATCCCCAACAGACTTCATACTTGCCCCTCTTTCCAGGACTCTTGCATTTACCTCCCTAACAACCCCATCCATAAACAAATTAAACAACCATGGAGACATCACACACCCCTGCCGCAAACCTACATTCACTGAGAACCAATCACTTTCCTCTCTTCCTACACGTACACATGCCTTACATCCTCGATAAAAACTTTTCACTGCTTCTAACAACTTGCCTCCCACACCATATATTCTTAATACCTTCCACAGAGCATCTCTATCAACTCTATCATATGCCTTCTCCAGATCCATAAATGCTACATACAAATCCATTTGCTTTTCTAAGTATTTCTCACATACATTCTTCAAAGCAAACACCTGATCCACACATCCTCTACCACTTCTGAAACCGCACTGCTCTTCCCCAATCTGATGCTCTGTACATGCCTTCACCCTCTCAATCAATACCCTCCCATATAATTTACCAGGAATACTCAACAAACTTATACCTCTGTAATTTGAGCACTCACTCTTATCCCCTTTGCCTTTGTACAATGGCACTATGCACGCATTCCGCCAATCCTCAGGCACCTCACCATGAGTCATACATACATTAAATAACCTTACCAACCAGTCAACAATACAGTCACCCCCTTTTTTAATAAATTCCACTGCAATACCATCCAAACCTGCTGCCTTGCCGGCTTTCATCTTCCGCAAAGCTTTTACTACCTCTTCTCTGTTTACCAAATCATTTTCCCTAACCCTCTCACTTTGCACACCACCTCGACCAAAACACCCTATATCTGCCACTCTGTCATCAGACACATTCAACAAACCTTCAAAATACTCATTCCATCTCCTTCTCACATCACCACTACTTGTTATCACCTCCCCATTTACGCCCTTCACTGAAGTTCCCATTTGCTCCCTTGTCTTACGCACCCTATTTACCTCCTTCCAGAACATCTTTTTATTCTCCCTAAAATTTACTGATAGTCTCTCACCCCAACTCTCATTTGCCCTTTTTTTCACCTCTTGCACCTTTCTCTTGACCTCCTGTCTCTTTCTTTTATACTTCTCCCACTCAATTGCATTTTTTCCCTGCAAAAATCGTCCAAATGCCTCTCTCTTCTCTTTCACTAATACTCTTACTTCTTCATCCCACCACTCACTACCCTTTCTAAACAGCCCACCTCCCACTCTTCTCATGCCACAAGCATCTTTTGCGCAATCCATCACTGATTCCCTAAATACATCCCATTCCTCCCCCACTCCCCTTACTTCCATTGTTCTCACCTTTTTCCATTCTGTACACAGTCTCTCCTGGTACTTCCCCACACAGGTCTCCTTCCCAAGCTCACTTACTCTCACCACCTTCTTCACCCCAACATTCACTCCTCTTTTCTGAAAACCCATACTAATCTTCACCTTAGCCTCCACAAGATAATGATCAGACATCCCTCCAGTTGAGCTCTCAGCACATTAACATCCAAAAGTCTCTCTTTCGCACGCCTGTCAATTAACACGTAATCCAATAACACTCTCTGGCCATCTCTCCTACTTACATAAGTATACTTTATGTATATCTCGCTTTTTAAACAGGTATTCCAATCATCAGTCCTTTTCAGCACATAAATCTACAAGCTCTTCACCATTTCCATTTACAACACTGAACACCCCATGCATACCAATTATTCCCTCAACTGCCACATTACTCACCTTTGATTCAATCACTCATCACTATAACCCGGTCTCGTGCATCAAAACCGCTAACACACTCATTCAGCTGCTCCCAAAACACTTGCCTCTCATGATCTTTCTTCTCATGCCAGGTGCATATGCACCAATAATCACCCACCTCTCTCCATCAACTTTCAATTTTACCCATATTAATCGAGAATTTACTTTCTTACATTCTATCACATACTCCCATATCACATATATTTATTTTATTTATTATACTTTGTCGCTGTCTCCCGCGTTTGCGAGGTAGCGCAAGGAAACAGACGAAAGAAATGGCCCAACCCCCCCCCCCCATACACATGTATATACATACGCCCACACACGCAAATATACATACCTACACAGCTCTCCATGGTTTACCCCAGACGCTTCACATGCCCTGCTTCAATCCACTGACAGCACGTCAACCCCGGTATACCACATCGCTCCAATTCACTCTATTCCTTGCCCTCCTCTCACCCTCCTGCATGTTCAGGCCCCGATCACACAAAATCTTTTTCACTCCATCTTTCCACCTCCAATTTGGTCTCCCTCTTCTCATTGTTCCCTCCACCTCCGACACATATATCCTCTTGGTCAATCTTTCCTCACTCATCCTCTCCATGTGCCCAAACCACTTCACAACACCCTCTTCTGCTCTCTCAACCATGCTCTTTTTATTTCCACACATCTCTCTTACCCTTACGTTACTCACTCGATCAAACCACCTCACACCACACATTGTCCTCAAACATCTCATTTCCAGCACATCCATCCTCCTGCGCACAACTCTATCCATAGCCCACGCCTCGCAACCATACAACATTGTTGGAACCACTATTCCTTCAAACATACCCATTTTTGCTTTCCGAGATAATGTTCTCGACTTCCACACATTCTTCAAGGCCCCCAGGATTTTCGCCCCCTCCCCCACCCTATGATCCACTTCCGCTTCCATGGTTCCATCCGCTGCCAGATCCACTCCCAGATATCTAAAACACTTCACTTCCTCCAGTTTTTCTCCATTCAAACTCACCTCCCAATTATATTACTTTGTCGCTGTCTCCCGCGTTTGCGAGGTAGCGCAAGGAAACAGACGAAAGAAATGGCCCAACCCCCCCCCCCATACACATGTACATACACACGTCCAGACACGCAAATATACATACCTACACAGCTTTCCATGGTTTACCCCAGACGCTTCACATGCCTTGCTTCAATCCACTGACAGCACGTCAACCCCTGTATACCACATGACTCCAATTCACTCTATTTCTTGCCCTCCTTTCACCCTCCTGCATGTTCAGGCCCCGATCACACAAAATCTTTTTCACTCCATCTTTCCACCTCCAATTTGGTCTCCCTCTTCTCCTCGTTCCCTCCACCTCCGACACATATATCCTCTTGGTCAATCTCTCCTCACTCATTCTCTCCATGTGCCCAAACCATTTCAAAACACCCTCTTCTGCTCTCTCGACCACGCTCTTTTTATTTCCACACATCTCTCTTACCCTTACGTTACTTACTCGATCAAACCACCTCACACCACACATTGTCCTCAAACATCTCATTTCCAGCACATCCATCCTCCTGCGCACATCTCTATCCATAGCCCACGCCTCGCAACCATACAGCATTGTTGGAACCACTATTCCCTCAAACATACCCATTTTTGCTTTCCGAGATAATGTTCTCGACTTCCACACATTTTTCAAGGCTCCCAAAATTTTCGCCCCCTCCCCCACCCTATGATCCACTTCCGCTTCCATGGTTCCATCCGCTGACAGATCCACTCCCAGATATCTAAAACACTTCACTTCCTCCAGTTTTTCTCCATTCAAACTCACCTCCCAATTGACTTGACCCTCACCCCTACTGTACCTAATAACCTTGCTCTTATTCACATTTACTCTCAACTTTCTTCTTCCACACACTTTACCAAACTCAGTCACCAGCTTCTGCAGTTTCTCACATGAATCAGCCACCAGCGCTGTATCATCAGCGAACAACAATTGACTCACTTCCCAAGCTCTCTCATCCCCAACAGACTTCATACTTGCCCCTCTTTCCAGGACTCTTGCATTTACCTCCTTTACAACCCCATCCATAAACAAATTAAACAACCATGGAGACATCACACACCCCTGCCGCAAACCTACATTCACTGAGAACCAATCACTTTCCTCTCTTCCTACACGTACACATGCCTTACATCCTCGATAAAAACTTTTCACTGCTTCTAACAACTTGCCTCCCACACCATATATTCTTAATACCTTCCACAGAGCATCTCTATCAACTCTATCATATGCCTTCTCCAGATCCATAAATGCTACATACAAATCCATTTGCTTTTCTAAGTATTTCTCACATACATTCTTCAAAGCAAACACCTGATCCACACATCCTCTACCACTTCTGAAACCGCACTGCTCTTCCCCAATCTGATGCTCTGTACATGCCTTCACCCTCTCAATCAATACCCTCCCATATAATTTACCAGGAATACTCAACAAACTTATACCTCTGTAATTTGAGCACTCACTCTTATCCCCTTTGCCTTTGTACAATGGCACTATGCACGCATTCCGCCAATCCTCAGGCACCTCACCATGAGTCATACATACATTAAATAACCTTACCAACCAGTCAACAATACAGTCACCCCCTTTCTTAATAAATTCCACTGCAATACCATCCAAACCTGCTGCCTTGCCGGCTTTCATCTTCCGCAAAGCTTTTACTACCTCTTCTCTGTTTATCAAATCATTTTCCCTAACCCTCTCACTTTGCACACCACCTCGACCAAAACACCCTATATCTGCCACTCTGTCATCAGACACATTCAACAAACCTTCAAAATACTCATTCCATCTCCTTCTCACATCACCGCTACTTGTTATCACCTCCCCATTTACGCCCTTCACTGAAGTTCCCATTTGCTCCCTTGTCTTACGCACCCTATTTACCTCCTTCCAGAACATCTTTTTATTCTCCCTAAAATTTACTGATAGTCTCTCACCCCAACTCTCATTTGCCCTTTTTTTCACCTCTTGCACCTTTCTCTTGACCTCCTGTCTCTTTCTTTTATACTTCTCCCACTCAATTGCATTTTTTCCCTGCAAAAATCGTCCAAATGCCTCTCTCTTCTCTTTCACTAATACTCTTACTTCTTCATCCCACCACTCACTACCCTTTCTAAACAGCCCACCTCCCACTCTTCTCATGCCACAAGCATCTTTTGCGCAATCCATCACTGATTCCCTAAATACATCCCATTCCTCCCCGACTCCCCTTACTTCCATTGTTCTCACCTTTTTCCATTCTGTACACAGTCTCTCCTGGTACTTCCCCACACAGGTCTCCTTCCCAAGCTCACTTACTCTCACCACCTTCTTCACCCCAACATTCACTCCTCTTTTCTGAAAACCCATACTAATCTTCACCTTAGCCTCCACAAGATAATGATCAGACATCCCTCCAGTTGCACCTCTCAGCACATTAACATCCAAAAGTCTCTCTTTCGCACGCCTGTCAATTAACACGTAATCCAATAACGCTCTCTGGCCATCTCTCCTACTTACATAAGTATACTTATGTATATCTCGCTTTTTAAACCAGGTATTCCCAATCATCAGTCCTTTTTCAGCACATAAATCTACAAGCTCTTCACCATTTCCATTTACAACACTGAACACCCCATGCATACCAATTATTCCCTCAACTGCCACATTACTCACCTTTGCATTCAAATCACCCATCACTATAACCCGGTCTCGTGCATCAAAACCGCTAACACACTCATTTAGCTGCTCCCAAAACACTTGCCTCTCATGATCTTTCTTCTCATGCCCAGGTGCATATGCACCAATAATCACCCACCTCTCTCCATCAACTTTCAATTTTACCCATATTAATCGAGAATTTACTTTCTTACATTCTATCACATACTCCCACAACTCCTGTTTCAGGAGTATTGCTACTCCTTCCCTTGCTCTTGTCCTCTCACTAACCCCTGACTTCACTCCCCAGACATTTCCAAACCACTCTTCCCCTTTACCCTTGAGCTTCGTTTCACTCAGAGCCAAAACATCCAGGTTCCTTTCCTCAAACATACTACCTATCTCTCCTTTTTTCACATCTTGGTTACATCCACACACATTTAGGCACCCCACTCTGAGCCTTCGAGGAGGATGATCACTCCCCGCGTGACTCCTTCTTCTGTTTCCCATTTTAGAAAGTTAATACAAGGAGGGGAGGATTTCCGGCCCCCCGCTCCCGTCCCCTCTAGTCGCTTTCTACGACACGCGAGGAATACGTGGGAAGTATTCTTTCACCCCTATCCCCAGGGATAATATACATATATAATTATATATATATATATATATATTTTATTATACTTTGTCGCTGTCTCCCGCGTTAGCGAGGTAGCGCAAGGAAACAGAAGAAAGAATGGCCCAACCCAACCACATACATACGTATATACATATATGTCCATATACGCACATATACATACCTATACATCTCAACATATACATATATATACACAAACCGACATATACATATATACACATGTACATAATTCATACTGTTTGCCCTTATTCATTCCTGTCACCACCCCGCCAAACATGAAATAACCACCCCCTCCCCCCGCATGTGTGCGAAGTAGCACTAGGAAAAGACAACAAAGTGCCATATATATATGACCATATGAGCGCTTACTTTCACAGAACACACAATACCTTTCTACGGCCAGGATTCAAACCCAGGAAATTTGTGTGGCAGATGGGACTGCTAAACACTAAGCTATGATCGCCCCTAATAGGGAAATGACTTTGATTACAAGTAATCAAATACCCTTCAACTCACATCCATGAGCAATGGGGTCCACACTAGGGTTCAAATCCTGGCTGTTGGTGGGTGAGGTAACAAAGAGAAAGCCTCATTTTCTCAAATCCATTTCATGTGCATATGCATACACTTACTTTCTGACCCAGGAGTCCATTCCATTTTTATGAAGCTCCTGCCTAAGTTAAAAATTGAAAAATCAATAATTTTCTTTTAATGTACTGAAAAATGCTACATATTTAGAGTAGTCACAGTCAATGGTCTAAAAATAGCTTTTAGCCACCTAGGTAAGATATCAAAACCATTAACTCAGCACAAACACATACATTAGGTGTGTGAGGAAAATCAGCAGCAGCAAGAGGATATAGAAAAATAAATAAAATAGAACCAAGCAGCACAATTGGCAACATGGGGAAACTGGCAATGCTGAAAAGATTATTTCTTAGTACTTGATCCTTTAAGTAAATTAACCATCCTCTTTGATATCTGGGTGGGCAATATAAAGCCAAGTCACCCATCAGAACCTGGTTATTTGTTTTTTCAATATCCAGAGCAAGGAAAATAGACTAGCTTATTAGTTGACCCAGTTGGCAGTCGATACATCAAGGTAAAAGTGTTCAACCTCATCTCAGGGTTGGTTGATAAATAGGCACCTAGCTTAGGGTGGTGTGTGTCATTACCAATTTAAACTTATCTGTACTGTACGGGGAGGGAGTTTTACATTTGTGGGGCCCCATCTCTTAATCTCTGTTATCATATAGCTTTTTAAATATAAGTATGCTATGTGCATTAACCATGTCCTCAAACATTCTACTTCATTCATCCACCACTCTAATATGATAAAAGTACTTTTTGAAATTATTTCAACAAGTGTCTTTCTTACCTTCATGTTAAGTCTTCTGGTTGCTCTAACCTAAAAGCTCTCAGAAAACTGATCATTATTCAAGTTACTGATATCTGATATCACAAGATGTTGTGATCTAGTCTCCCTCTCATTGTTCTCTTTTGAAGATGCTAAATTTAAAGCCTCCAGGCTGTCTTTGTAACTTAGTCCTCCTAATTCTGTTACTTTTATTTGGACCTTCTTTTTTAGCTCTTTCTGCTTCTGTAGATGCAGTGACCGAACCTTGAGTTTATGTGAGTGTGTGGTTACTATCTACAAATGCTATTTGTGCTCCATGGGGAGAGTTTTAAACTCGTGTTGCCCCATCTTCTTAACCTTGTATATGTGTATCATGTCTTTACTCCTTGTATGTATGCACACACACACATCCCCTGCTTATGCCAGGTAACTATTTCATCTACCAGCCCCTAGGGGAGGATGAATAGCTGGATGGACTATTTGAACCTACATAGGTCTGACCCCAAGCAACTCTTGCATGCATGGCAGTAAGTAATGCTAATTGTTACACCATGGTGATGGTGTGTGTGTGCATGTGTAAAATAAATAAATTAATAAATTTTCTTTTTCTTTCAAACTATTCGCCATTTCCCGCATTAGCGAGGTAGCGTTAAGAACAGAGGACTGGGCCTTGAGGGAATACCCTCACCTGGCCCAATTCTCTGTTCCCTCTTTTGGAAAATTAAAAAAAAAAACGAGAGGGGAGGATTTCCAGCCCCCCGCTCCCTCCCCTTTTAGTCGCCTTCTACGACACGCAGGGAATACGTGGGAACACAGTTGAGGTATTACAGATATTACTGAACTGGTAGGTAATAACAGTAACTACTTAACAAATCAAAAAAGAATGTGAAGAACATTGTGTGTGTGTGTGTGTGTGTGTGTGTGTGTGTGTGTGTGTGTGTGTGTGTGTGTGAACACAGGAGTAGACACGGTACATATATATACAAAGCTAAGAGATGGGGCAACACAAATACTCTCACCAAAATATGCTAACAATAATCAATAATGGTAATCACACACAAAGATGCCTATATACACATTGATAGATTTGAAATAAAAGTGGAATGGAACTGTAATTTTGTAGAGAGTGAAGTAGAGAGGTTGACAAATGTAAATCACTGATAATTCTTTGACCGAAAAGACTACATTCCAGATAAAATGGAACAGACAAAGAAGGAAGTGATAAAAAGACTCCTTGTGGCTACTGACAGGATAAGTGCAGTTTTTACCAGAAAAGAAATGAAGAGAACTGGTGGTCTTAGTCAGGACATAAAGGAACAACCAGTGGTGGTACATATGAATTAGCCATGAAGATGGAAGGTACTTAAGGAAGCTAAGAAATCTATAAAAGACAAGGAGGAATTCAAAACACAGACCAAGGGAACAGAGATAGCGAAAAGAAAAGAATGCGGTTACAAGGCAAAAAAAATGAGTGAGGTAAAATGTAGCTATAGGACAGAGTGCCCCACCAGTGTTGCAGAAAGCTCGGGTCTGTTAAATGATGGGAATGTCACTCTTGAAGTAATATGTACAAATGCAGCTGAACTATTAGTCAATGGTAAAGAACCAAAGTTCAAGAATTCAATGGGGAAAATGCTCCTTAATACTGTTGGAGCTGGGGAAATGAAACTTATAAGGGAAATAAGATACCAACTTTTTTGTCTAAAGAGGAAAAGAGAAAACAAGGGAGGAGGAGGACTAGCCCTAAATCTAACCCTTTCACATTGCAAAGGAACATTTGTGACCAACCACAGTGTGGGGTGCTAAACATTTGTGAATTTAAAATTTTCCAACTTCATTTAAATTCTCATCTGATGTATAATTCTACATTATATCCACAGGTGTCACAAGCAACTATAAACACAACTGGAGAAAACTTCATGCATTATGGTCACCCAAAAGACAGGTAAGTGTAATTAACTTCACTCTACTGGGTGCCACTTGTGGCCAGATGCAATATTTGTGGCTCTACACCTTCATACCTTTACATACATTCCCTGCTGATGCATGACTCCATATCTCATCCCCAGATGTAACTAATCTAATGCCAAAGAAGGTAATATTATCACATATCATAGTCACCCATAAATCATCAAAAGACACAGTAACTACATAATCAAGGTGTGAAACCAAATTTACCTAGAAACTAATATATATATACCAGTCAATCTTACAAAAAAGGAAAAAATTCTCTTGTAATGGTTGATACTTCTGATGAAAATATGGTTAATTTTTCCTTTATTCTTAAGAAAATAATGTTCAGTCTGAGTAAATGTTAAGTAAATATGGAGATAATGCATATAAAACATTTATATTTATTTATCTATTTATAAATGTTAAAAAATATGCAAATGATAGTATGGGATGTGTGATATTATGCCTAATGACTATAACATAAAATGTATGGTGTTTGGGTGTAGAAAAAATGATATCACACCCATAATGTTTATGAATACTAAGGATCTGTGACACCATTCATGCAATACCCACAGCAATAAAGATGACAGCACACTACTATTTTCAAGGGTATTTTGATTAATAAAAGATGACATGTCCTGTATTCTTTTTTTTTCACATTGGGAAGAGTCCATTCAAAAGTATTATGCAATGACACAGTTAATAAGAGACAACCTTAAGTTTCAGGAAATATTGGATGATGGGCAAAATAACAATCCACATGATTTTTTTCAATACATGTCTGCCATTTCCCACTTTAGCAAGACAGCACTAGGATTAGATACAGTATTAGCCTGTTCCTCACATCCAATGTCTATCTGCCATGCATAATGCACAGAAACCAGAACACTCTACCTACAATCGGGCATCACAGACCTTCCTGTAGTTTCCCCTGACCATTTCATATACCCCGGTTCAGCACACTGTCACTTGTATACATCACTCCAATTCTAAGTTGATAACAATCGAAGTGCCATTGCGATAAGCAAAGTAGACACACACACTTATGACTCTCTTTACACTGACATTACCGGGAAGTTCAAAAGTAAACTATGTCACAGTGTTATTTACAGAGCTCTTAAGCAAAAAGATGACGATAATATGCTATACAATAAAATCAAAACTATAGTAAACAGTAAAGAGGTTATAATAGTAGGAGACTTCAACACTCCAAATATAAACTGGAACACGTTAACAGGTGACTGAGAGGGAATGAGACTAATGGGACTGAAAGAAGACACTTTTCTAGAATAGTTAATTGTAAAACCAACTAGAAGTAAAAACATTCTTTATCTTGTCCTCACCACTGACACAAACTTAATCAACTCTTGTGAAGTTGGCAAGAGTTTGTCAAACAGGATCACAGTTTGATTAGATTAGAGATAAATTTAGGTTATGAAATAAATGACAACAAACTCTTGATCCCAGATTACAAGCAAGCAAATTTTGAAAACATTAAACATGAAATTCGCTGGGTACAAAACTTTTTGATGTTCACACAGTAGAGGAAACATGGAATAATTCTAAAAACACAACTCGAGATTGAAAATAAACATATTCCACGAATCATGAAGAGAATCTGCAATATTTCAAAACAATCATGGATGAATAGGAGAATAGGACTAATTTGCCAAAAGAAGAAAACATGAAAGAAATTCAAATCAAAGGTAACTTATAAAAATCACCAGGAATTAATCAAAATCCAAAGAGTGTGTAAGGTCATAAGGCAGGAGTGAATGTGAGGAAGAAAAAATAATTTCCTTGAAAGTTAAGAAAAATTCTAAGGAATTCTTCATATATATAAGATAAAGGAAGACAGTAAAAGAAGGAATTGGACCACTAAGAAACAAACACAACACACTAACTACTGACAACAAGGATATGGCTGCCATACTAAATTTTTTTTTTTTTTTTTTTTTATACTTTGTCGCTGTCTCCCGCATTTGCGAGGTAGCGCAAGGAAACAGACGAAAGAAATGGCCCAACCCCCCCATACACATGTACATACACACGTCCACACACGCAAATATACATACCTACACAGCTTTCCTTGGTTTACCCCGGA
This sequence comes from Panulirus ornatus, assembly GCF_036320965.1. Lineage (NCBI taxonomy): Eukaryota > Metazoa > Arthropoda > Malacostraca > Decapoda > Palinuridae > Panulirus > Panulirus ornatus. The sequence goes on along the minus strand of NC_092230.1, from coordinate 47,665,817 downwards.
CGCTTCACATGCCTTGATTCAATCCACTGACAGCACGTCAACCCCTGTATACCACATCGCTCCAATTCCCTCTATTCCTTGCCCTCCTTTCACCCTCCTGCATGTTCAGGCCCCGATCACACAAAATCCTTTTCACTCCATCTTTCCACCTCCAATTTGGTCTCCCTCTTCTCCTCGTTCCCTCCACCTCCGACACATATATCCTCTTGGTCAATCTTTCCTCACTCATTCTCTCCATGTGCCCAAACCATTTCAAAACACCCTCTTCTGCTCTCTCAACCACGCTCTTTTTATTTCCACACATCTCTCTTACCCTTACGTTACTTACTCGATCAAACCACCTCACACCACACATTGTCCTCAAACATCTCATTTCCAGCACATCCATCCTCCTGCACACAACTCTATCCATAGCCCACGCCTCGCAACCATACAACATTGTTGGAACTACTATTCCTTCAAACATACCCATTTTTGCTTTCCGGGATAATGTTCTCGATTTCCACACATTTTTCAAGGCTCCCAAAATTTTCGCCCCCTCCCCCACCCTATGATCCACTTCCGCTTCCATGGTTCCATCCGCTGACAGATCCACTCCCAGATATCTAAAACACTTCACTTCCTCCAGTTTTTCTCCATTCAAACTCACCTCCCAATTGACTTGACCCTCAACCCTACTGTACCTAATAACCTTGCTCTTATTCACATTTACTCTTAACTTTCTTCTTCCACACACTTTACCAAACTCCGTCACCAGCTTCTGCAGTTTCTCACATGAATCCGCCACCAGCGCTGTATCATCAGCGAACAACAACTGACTCACTTCCCAAGCTCTCTCATCCCCAACAGACTTCATACTTGCCCCTCTTTCCAAGACTCTTGCATTTACCTCCCTAACAACCCCATCCATAAACAAATTAAACAACCATGGAGACATCACACACCCCTGCCGCAAACCTACATTCACTGAGAACCAATCACTTTCCTCTCTTCCTACACGTACACATGCCTTACATCCTCGATAAAAACTTTTCACTGCTTCTAACAACTTTCCTCCCACACCATATATTCTTAATACCTTCCACAGAGCATCTCTATCAACTCTATCATATGCCTTCTCCAGATCCATAAATGCTACATACAAATCCATTTGCTTTTCTAAGTATTTCTCACATACATTCTTCAAAGCAAACACCTGATCCACACATCCTCTACCACTTCTGAAACCACACTGCTCTTCTGTATTCACAATTGAAGAAACACCTTGAACACTCCAAGCAATGAAAATGTTTCCAGGATCTGATGAAAAGTTGAAGGTAAGAGAAATAAAGAGCTCTGAAGTACTTAAATACCTGGACCAATTGAATCCTAACAAATCAAATGACTCCAAGATTTTCAATAGAGGTTAGGAGACAGCTGATCTTTTCTTTCTTTTAAACTATTTGCCATTTCCCGTGTTAGCGAGGTAGCGTTAAGAACAGAGGACTGGGCCTTTTTTGGAATATCCTCACCTGGCCCCCTCTGTTCCTTCTTTTGGAAAAAAAAAAAAAAAAAAAAAAAGAGAAGGGAGGATTTCCAGCCCCCCGCTCCCTCCCCTTTTTAGTCGCCTTCTACGACACGCAGGGAATACGTGGGAAGTATTCTTAATCCCCTATCCCCAGGGATAAGGAGACAGCTGATATACCCCATAAAAATATTCAAAAAATCACTACCATATGGTTAGATACCAACTGACTGGAAACTAGCAAATGTTACTCCTATGAAAAAAAAGGGAGACAAAAAGTGTGCCTTGAATTACTGCCCTATTAGCTTTACATCAGCGTTAGGTAAAACAATGGAAAGATAATACAATAAAATTGTCACTTTTCTAGATCACAAAATTATATCAGATAACCAACATGGTTTCTTCAATAGAAGATCCTGCCTGACAAATTTGGTGGAATCTTTTAATGTTATTTATCAGAAGTGGGATGAAAAAGTACCGCCTGATGTAGTATATTTAGATTTCTAAAAAGCTTTTGATAAAGTACCTCACAAGAGACTTTTACATACAAAGCACAAGGAATCAGTGAAGAACTCTGTACATGGATCAGAGACTGGCTTACCAAAAGAAAGCAGAGTGTAGTACTAAACGGCAAAGCCTCAGATTGGCTTGACATGAGTGGAGTGCCACAGGGGTCAGTCCTAGAACCAATTATTTTCATAATCTACATGAGTGACCTAGAACTCAGTCTCATATCTAAGATTTCCAAATTTGCTGATGATACTAAACAAAGAGGTAGAGCTGAAAACAGGGGGGGGACTGCAAAATGATTCAAAGAGATCTTAACTTACTAGCAGAGAGGTCAAACAGATGGCTAATGAAGTTTAATAAAGACAAGTGTAAAGGGATGCACTTTGGAGACAAGAATATACGTTACAACTACAAACTAACCAGAAACTCTGACTAAAGTAAATGAAGAAAAGGACCTTGGGGTTGCCATTAACAACAATCAGACGTAAACTAACAGTGTCAAGCAGCAAGTAAAAAAGGCAACCAAATGTTAAATTTCATGGCCAGGAACATATATTACAAGACACCAGAAACAATTCTCACACTTTATAGTTCTATAGTAAGATCACTTCTTGAATATGCAGTCCAGTTTTGGTCCCCAAACTATACAAAAGACAAAGAAAAATTTGGGCAAGTACGAAGATCCATGAAAAATTGATCCCATCCCTTAGAAATCTGGCATACGATGAGACTTTAAAACGAATGGATCTCTTCTCCCTTAAAAAATGTTCAATTAGTGGCAACTTAATCCAAGTGTTTAAAATTATGAACACGTTCAATAAAGTAAATCACATAAATATTCTGAAATACAAGAAAATATGATTACCAGGACAAATGGAATATAACTCAAAAGCTAAAAGATGTAGTATGGATGTGGGAAAAAGCTTCTTTTCCTATAAGAGTGCTAAGCACTGGAATAAGTAACCTTCAGATGTAGTGAATGCTATGACTATAAATACCTGTAAAAGTCATTTAGACAAATATCTTATAAATTCAGGTGTACTCTGAGAAAAACAGGAGAAATAATCTGTATAAATGACAGCAGTAACAGGGACAGTAGAGGGGTAATATGCAACAGCAAGGAATCAGTGATAGCTATAAAAACTGCTCAGCAGAATTACATTTTCTTGTCAAGTTAAACTTTTTTTTTTTTACCAGACAACCCAGTTATGGGCCAATCAGGCCTCTTGTTGTCTGCCTATCTCATGTAAACTCATGTAAAAATACAACTTTTTCCTTGCATGCCTTACCGTCTCATGCATGTTCGGGCCCCAACCTTTCATAGCATCTTCCACCTCTTCCTTGCATTTCCCCCTTTTCCTTTTTCCTTCCACTTCTAATACACTGTCTTCAGCTCTCTTACATATACTCCTCTTACTACCACACCTCTCTTTCACCCTATTACTTCACATTTGATCAGCCCTTCCCATCCCACATAATAACCTCAAAAATTTCATTTCCAACACCCACACTTCTCATTTACATTTTTGTTAAAGTCCATGCCTCACATCCATACAGTATTGACAGGGGTAACTGTACCTTAAAGACTGTGACCTTTCTTTCCTCACATTCCTCAATAGGCTGAGGACCTTTGCTACCTCACCAATCATATGGCTCACCTCAGCTCCCTTGCATCTATTTAATGCCACCCCACTCCCAGGTATAGTTATTCTTAAGCATGCAAACGGATTGAACCAAAATATATTTACAATTTACAACCCATCTAATTTGGAATAGTTCTCATGTAATATAGAAAAGGTCAGTATCAACCACAAAATTACTAATAAAGGTGTTTATGGCTATGGCACATTATTTTTTTTTCTATACAGTATCTGCAATAAAACCAAATAAATCAAGGATGATGTTTCTCTAATGCCACCAATAATCTACAGAATTCAAATGCAAAATATCAATTAACACTGATATCAATTCACTTTGGTTGAAAAATGTCAGTTCAAATTTGAGACGTTGAAATTGTTTGAGCAACTGTCACTTTTACTACTGAAAAGACACTTCTATGCAAAGAGAAAAAAATGCTCACTGTTGAAGTAAAAGTACTCTTACTGTCATTCCTAGGCTTAAATGTTCAGTTCAGGTGAAAATATCTAAATCATGGGTGAAATGTCAGTATGTCCAACAACTTATTAAAATTAGCCAAGGAAATATCACTACAGTGAGATAAGGTGGATGGTGGATAACAAGATGAATAGAATAACTGGAGTTATGTGATATACTGAATTCAGACAATGTACAACAGTTTAATAAGTTGCATGATAAAAGTCTATGAGGGCCATAAAGAGGGAAGAACTTCCTCCCCATACAACGAAAATATGTAATGTTCACAAAAAGCCCCGTCTAACCCCATCTATTTTCAAAGGCAAATACACAGCTAAGGTATATTGTGGATACAAGCATCTGACACTCTCAGGGTGAAATCACAGGACAACTGGTTACTGAGGCTAGTGTTTCTAACAGTGTGAGCATCAGATATCCACCTCAGTGTACCTCAGGCTTTCGCTAGGGAAGAATGTTCTTTTATCTATTCTTCCTTGCTGCCACTTCATTTTAGGAATCTAACTTCTAGGCTTTGAGATGGATGCTCTGACCTTTTTATGGAGTAAAAAGCCCAAATTTCCTTCTGGAAGCAAGAAAATGTGAGTACACAGATTTCTTGGTGCACTGGGCACTAAGAATGCAAATACACAGGCGGCTCCTTTCTGCAACGTCTTATCAGTGCCTCAACCCATTCAGATCAAGTCCCTATAGACCCACAACATGGACCTAGAATACTTTAGGAACCTTACCAATTCCATTCCCAGATATCTGCAGACGATAAGCAAGACCATAAGGAGAGATGACAAAGTACTAAAATGTAAGTGTGACATTGCCTTTGAAAATACAAGGGAGAGGAGTGGACAGGCTTTTTTGGGACACTGCAATTACACATATTGCACACACAAAAAACACATTGACAAATACATTGACAGATGCATAAAAGCAGCAAACAGCAGCCAACTTTCGGATGGACTTCAGCTTCTAAGCCTATAGTAAAAGGAAGGGAAGAGAATAGATTGTAGTGGGACCCCTGAATCCCTGAATGCACAGTGAGGAGTGACAGGGATAAACATAGGGAAGGTTTGAGGTTTTTGTTTACTCTGCCATTACAGGCAGTTGCTGCTCAGGAAATCCAACTCACAGATTATTCTAAACCAGCAGTATTCACTATGCAGCCCAAACTTGTCTCTCCTGTGGCCCGGAAGAGAGAGAAAATAATAAGTAATTGAACAAGAGACACCATAAATAATAATCGTAATGATAAGGATAAATACCCTGATTATCGAGCAACAGCACATGAATTGAAGAGATTTATTTCAGTCCTCTGATGTACTAACTTTTTGGGACAAGACACACACACACACAAGCATGCACACGCACGCACGCATGCACACACAGACACACACACATTTATTTATCTATTTTACTTTGTCGCTGTCTCCCGCGTTTGCGAGGTAGCGCAAGGAAACAGACAAAAGAAATGGCCCAACCCACCCCCATACACATGTATATACATAGATGTCCACACACGCAAATATACATACCCATATATATATATATATATATATATATATATATATATATATATATATATATATATATATATATATATATATGTAACCAAGATGTGAAAAAAGGAGAGATAGGTAGTATGTTTGAGGAAAGGAACCTGGATGTTTTGGCTCTGAGTGAAACGAAGCTCAAGGGTAAAGGGGAAGAGTGGTTTGGGAATGTCTTGGGAGTAAAGTCAGGGGTTAGTGAGAGGACAAGAGCAAGGGAAGGAGTAGCAGTACTCCTGAAACAGGAGTTGTGGGAGTATGTGATAGAATGTAAGAAAGTAAATTCTCGATTAATATGGGTAAAACTGAAAGTTGATGGAGAGAGATGGGTAATTATTGGTGCATATGCACCTGGGCATGAGAAGAAAGATCATGAGAGGCAAGTGTTTTGGGAGCAGCTGAATGAGTGTGTTACTGGTTTTGATGCACGAGAACGGGTTATAGTGATGGGTGATTTGAATGCAAAGGTGAGTAATGTGGCAGTTGAGGGAAAAATTGGTATACATGGGGTGTTCAGTGTTGTAAATGCAAATGGTGAAGAGCTTGTAGATTTATGTGCTGAAAAAGGACTGATGATTGGGGATACCTGGTTTAAAAAGCGAGATATACATAAGTATACTTACGTAAGTAGGAGAGATGGCCAGAGAGCGTTATTGGATTACGTGTTAATTGACAGGCGCGCGAAAGAGAGACTTTTGGATGTTAATGTGCTGAGAGGTGCAACTGGAGGGATGTCTGATCATTATCTTGTGGAGGCTAAGGTGAAGATTTGTATGGGTTTTCAGAAAAGAAGAGTGAATGTTGGGGTGAAGAGGGTGGTGAGAGTAAGTGAGCTTGGGAAGGAGACTTGTGTGAGGAAGTATCAGGAGAGACTGAGTACAGAATGGAAAAAGGTGAGAACAATGGAAGTAAGGGGAGTGGGGGAGGAATGGGATGTATTTAGGGAATCAGTGATGGATTGCGCAAAAGATGCTTGTGGCATGAGAAGAGTGGGAGGTGGGTTGATTAGAAAGGGTAGTGAGTGGTGGGATGAAGAAGTAAGAGTATTAGTGAAAGAGAAGAGAGAGGCAATTGGACGATTTTTGCAGGGAAAAAATGCAATTGAGTGGGAGATGTATAAAAGAAAGACAGGAGGTCAAGAGAAAGGTGCAAGAGGTGAAAAAAAGGGCAAATGAGAGTTGGGCTGAGAGAGTATCATTAAATTTTAGGGAGAATAAAAAGATGTTCTGGAAGGAGGTAAATAAAGTGCGTAAGACAAGGGAGCAAATGGGAACTTCAGTGAAGGGCGCAAATGGGGAGGTGATAACAAGTAGTGGTGATGTGAGAAGGAGATGGAGTGAGTATTTTGAAGGTTTGTTGAATGTGTTTGATGATAGAGTGGCAGATATAGGGTGTTTTGGTCGAGGTGGTGTGCAAAGTGAGAGGGTTAGGGAAAATGATTTGGTAAACAGAGAAGAGGTAGTGAAAGCTTTGCGGAAGATGAAAGCCGGCAAGGCAGCAGGTTTGGATGGTATTGCAGTGGAATTTATTAAAAAAGGGGGTGACTGTATTGTTGACTGGTTGGTAAGGTTATTTAATGTATGTATGACTCATGGTGAGGTGCCTGAGGATTGGCGGAATGCGTGCATAGTGCCATTGTACAAAGGCAAAGGGGATAAGAGTGAGTGCTCAAATTACAGAGGTATAAGTTTGTTGAGTATTCCTGGTAAATTATATGGGAGGGTATTGATTGAGAGGGTGAAGGCATGTACAGAGCATCAGATTGGGGAAGAGCAGTGTGGTTTCAGAAGTGGTAGAGGATGTGTGGATCAGGTGTTTGCTTTGAAGAATGTATGTGAGAAATACTTAGAAAAGCAAATGGATTTGTATGTAGCATTTATGGATCTGGAGAAGGCATATGATAGAGTTGATAGAGATGCTCTGTGGAAGGTATTAAGAATATATGGTGTGGGAGGCAAGTTGTTAGAAGCAGTGAAAAGTTTTTATCGAGGATGTAAGGCATGTGTACGTGTAGGAAGAGAGGAAAGTGATTGGTTCTCAGTGAATGTAGGTTTGCGGCAGGGGTGTGTGATGTCTCCATGGTAGTTTAATTTGTTTATGGATGGGGTTGTTAGGGAGGTAAATGCAAGAGTTTTGGAAAGAGGGGCAAGTATGAAGTCTGTTGGGGATGAGAGAGCTTGGGAAGTGAGTCAGTTGTTGTTCGCTGATGATACAGCGCTGGTGGCTGATTCATGTGAGAAACTGCAGAAGCTGGTGACTGAGTTTGGTAAAGTGTGTGGAAGAAGAAAGTTAAGAGTAAATGTGAATAAGAGCAAGGTTATTAGGTACAGTAGGGTTGAGGGTCAAGTCAATTGGGAGGTGAGTTTGAATGGAGAAAAACTGGAGGAAGTGAAGTGTTTTAGATATCTGGGAGTGGATCTGGCAGCGGATGGAACCATGGAAGCGGAAGTGGATCATAGGGAGGGGGAGGGGGCGAAAATTCTGGGGGCCTTGAAGAATGTGTGGAAGTCGAGAACATTATCTCGGAAAGCAAAAATGGGTATGTTTGAAGGAATAGTGGTTCCAACAATGTTGTATGGTTGCGAGGCGTGGGCTATGGATAGAGTTGTGCGCAGGAGGATGGATGTGCTGGAAATGAGATGTTTGAGGACAATGTGTGGTGTGAGGTGGTTTGATCGAGTGAGTAACGTAAGGGTAAGAGAGATGTGTGGAAATAAAAAGAGGATGGTTGAGAGAGCAGAAGAGGGTGTTTTGAAGTGGTTTGGGCACATGGAGAGAATGAGTGAGGAAAGATTGACCAAGAGGATATATGTGTCGGAGGTGGAGGGAACGAGGAGAAGAGGGAGACCAAATTGGAGGTGGAAAGATGGAGTGAAAAAGATTTTGTGTGATCGGGGCCTGAACATGCAGGAGGGTGAAAGGAGGGCAAGGAATAGAGTGAATTGGAGCGATGTGGTATACCGGGGTTGACGTGCTGTCAGTGGATTGAATCAAGGCATGTGAAGCGTCTGGGGTAAACCATGGAAAGTTGTGTAGGTATGTATATTTGCGTGTGGGACGTATGTATATACATGTGTATGGGGGGGGGGGTTGGGCCATTTCTTTCGTCTGTTTCCTTGCGCTACCTCGCAAACACGGGAGACAGCGACAAAGTATAAAAAAAAAAAAAAAAAAAATTATGCATAAAAAGTCTTTGTTACCCTACAGAAATCTTCTTTTGCCCAAATGGGCCCTCACTACTTATCATGTGAATAGCACTCCTCTAAACCATCTACAACTCATTCACAAATGAAAACAAGGTAATTCATAAGCAGGCAAGACCATCAGTATGGTGCAAAATTAAAACCAATGAGTTGAAAACCATGAAGACAGAAGTGGCTCAATGAACAGGCAATGCAGTGGTTGGAAGAATTTGATTTAAGACTGGGGAAAATCTAATTTAGTAATGATGAATCATTCGTAGACATCTGGGATATCATTATGAGATCACTAGTACTGTATAGACTAGGTTAGGCCATGACTTGGGAGCATAAGTAGGCAGAGTGTGAGGATAGTCACACAAAAAACTGACCCAATTAACAAAAAACCAGCATACATAAACATAGCTTTGGAAATCTATGAGTCAAGAACAAATTCACCACTGTTCTTTGACACTCAGAGGAACATAATAAAGCCATTAGCCCAGCTTAAACCATATGGCAATGTTTGTAAAATCAGCAAGAAGATAGAGAACATAAAACAAAGCTAATTAACATGAACTAGCAACCACAGGGAAGCTACCATCGCTAAAGAGGTTAACTTTTTTTTTTAAAGAATTTTGAGCTAAAAAGTAAATCAAAGACTATCATTAGATATCGGAGAAGCAACATAAAGCCAAATGCCTTGCTTGAAGTAAGGTTTCATAATGCAGAGCAGGGAATATTGTACTAAACATTCAGACCAGGCAAGGCAGCTCACCCACTGCCCAACTTACAACAAATGTCCAACATAGTAGCAAACAGAGAATTAGATAGTTGTCAGCAGGAACATTAGATATGAGCCTCTGCAAACACTGCATTAAAGTTGCCCTCTGCCAGTAGCCTATTATGGGTGAGGTAGTAATGGCTAGGAAGTGGCACTGAAGTTCACTAATTATGGAGAGTTTAATGCCGTGGCCACCCCCTTGAGAGAGTTCCAGGTGGAAGCAGGCATCTGAGATACAGACAGATAGTAGCAAACAGAGGGAAGAAAAGTGACAGCAGGTCATGTAATGTAGATGCAGAGTTCAAGGGACTTTCAATGGTGAACAAGTGTACCACTGGGGGCCCGGAGGAAGAAATTACAGCTGGAAGCCCAAGAATATGGTTAAAGTAGATGAGTTTTTGCTTCAAATAAACCACGCATAGGAAAAGAAGATATTGGAAGACACAGTCAAGAATCACAAAAAATGTCTGAAAGCACTATAAGTGGACAAACTATAAGAAATCAAAGGGGAACTTGACCACAAAGGTAAGGTACTGTAGTATACTCTCACCATGAGGAAGCACTGAGACAATGTAGGAGATGAGAGGCAAGAACAAGGCACTGAATCTTGAGGCTGATGATAACCACAAAGCATATGAATTAAAGCTGAGGAATTCTGAAACAGGAAGGCAAATAAGTTGATTCTAGGGCTGATGAAAACAACATAGCAGAGATAACTGAGTCACTAAGGCAAAGGGATTCTAAGAAGACAGGCAGAACAGAGTACTGGATAAGGTCAACAAAGAAGCTGAGTTTAGTCAGACAGGATACTGAAGAATATGAAACTCTGCAAAGGAGACTTATGAAGACACAAGCAGCTTAATATGGGAAAAAGTTTCAGGAAAGATCAAGACAAGGATAACAACATAGCACAATTTCAGGAGATAACAGAGATGGGATATCATGAAAAGAGAGGAAAGTTGTGCAAATTCATGATGATCTTTGGACTGAAAGAAGACCATCTGCATCATTTCTTCATAGTACCTTATCTTTGATGGGGCAATATGTAACCTCATTTACATAATCAACTACAGTATATCCTTACCCTACCACATATGATAAAATATTTTTGTGGAAAGATTTGTTTTTTCATACTTATTTGTGCCATTTTCCTAAGTGAGACATGTAATGCCAGGAAGACAAAGAAATGGAATCATTAATCACATCCATCCTCCATCTATCCTGTATTATGCACCGAAACTACTCATGTACACATATACACACACAGTCTCACACACTTTTCCAAACTCAAGTCACCAACTTCTGTAGTTTCTCACATGAATCAGCAACTAGAGCTGTATCATCTGCAAACAACAACTCTGTGTGTGTGCATATGTATGTATGAGCGGATGGGTCGTTTCTTCTGTTCCTGGCACTACCTTGCTAATGTTGGTAATGGTGATCAAGTTTTTTTCAAAGTGATAGATATGGAAAGCAAAAAGGTGTTTTTCATGAATGTACAGGAAAAGTTGAGGTCCAGATAAACTTTTGGTCTGTCAAGGCTTTATTATGGCGGATGACCAACTACCTACCCTCATGTATCCAAGATATGGTTGTACTTTGTGTAATGAACACAATTGAGAAACATCATAAGCCAATATTCCAGTTTCATGATAAGAGAAGTGGACCAGGCAGTATGATACAGTGGTTAAACTGATGAAAACTACTATTGACGTTTGTGTAAATAAATTATACATTTCCCTTTTCCATAGCCAGAGGTTGAACCATTATGTGACATTCATTTTTCATTTCATTTCAAGCTAAAAGTTTCAGTTTTCTAAAGTATTTCTTACATTTTTCATATGTATATATATATTTACTCTTAACACTCTTCTTTCACACACTTTACCAAACTCAGTCACCAGCTTCTGCAGTTTCTCACATGAATCAGCCACCAGCGCTATATCATCAGCGAACAACAACTGACTCACTTCCCAAGCTCTCTCATCCACAACGGACTTCATACTTGCCCCTCTTTCCAAAACTCTTGCATTCACCTCCCTAACAACCCCATCCATAAGCAAATTAAACAATCATGGAGACATCACACACCCCTGCCGCAAACCTACATTCACTGAGAACCAATCACTTTCCTCTCTTCCTACACGTACACATGCCTTACATCCTCAATAAAAACTTTTCACTGCTTCTAACAACTTGCCTCCCACACCATATATTCTTAATACCTTCCACAGAGCATCTCTATCAACTCTATCATATGCCTTCTCCAGATCCATAAATGCTACATACAAATCCATTTGCTTTTCTAAGTATTTCTCACATATATTCTTCAAAGCAAACACCTGATCCACACATCCTCTACCACTTCTGAAACCACACTGCTCTTCCCTAATCTGATGCTCTGTACATGCCTTCACCCTCTCAATCAATACCCTCCCATATAATTTACCAGGAATACTCAACAAACTTATACCTCTGTAATTTGAGCACTCACTCTTATCCCCTTTGCCTTTGTACAATGGCACTATGCACGCATTCCGCCAATCCTCAGGCACCTCACCATGAGTCATACATACATTAAATAACCTTACCAACCAGTCAATAATACAGTCACCCCCTTTTTTAATAAATTTCACTGCAATACCATCCAAACCTGCTGCCTTGCCGGCTTTCATCTTCCGCAAAGCTTTTACTACCTCTTCTCTGTTTACCAAATCATTTTCCCTAACCCTATTGGGAGGTAAGTTTGAAAGGAGAAAAACTGGAGGAAGTAAAGTGTTTTAGATATCTGGGACTGGATCTGGCAGCGGATGGAACCATGGAAGCGGAAGTGGATCATAGGGTGGGGGAGGGGGCGAAAATCCTGGGAGCCTTGAAGAATGTGTGGAAGTCGAGAACATTATCTCGGAAAGCAAAAATGGGTATGTTTGAAGGAATAGTGGTTCCAACAATGTTGTATGGTTGCGAGGCGTGGGCTATGGATAGAGTTGTGTGCAGGAGGATGGATGTGCTGGAAATGAGATGTTTGAGGACAATGTGTGGTGTGAGGTGGTTTGATCGAGTAAGTAATGTAAGCGTAAGAGAGATGTGTGGAAATAAAAAGAGCGTGGTTGAGATAGCAGATGAGGGTGTTTTGAAATGGTTTGGGCACATGGAGAGAATGAGTGAGGAAAGCCTGACCAAGAGGATATATGTGTCGGAGGTGGAGGGAACGAGGAGAAGTGGGACACCAAATTGGAGGTGGAAAGATGGAGTGAAAAAAATTTTGAGTGATCAGGGCCTGAACATGCAGGAGGGTGAAAGGAGGGCAAGGAATAGAGTGAATTGGATCGATGTGGTATACCGGGGTTGACGTGCTGTCAGTGGATTGAATCAGGGCATGTGAAGCGTCTGGGGTAAACCATGGAAAGCTGTGTAGGTATGTATATTTGAGTGTGTGGACGAATGTATATACATGTGTATGGGGGTGGGTTGGGCCATTTCTTTCATCTGTTTCCTTGCGCTACCTCGCAAACGCGGGAGACAGCGACAAAGCAAAACAAAATATATATATATATTTTTTCTTTCTTTTAAACTATCCGCCATTTCCCGCATTAGCGAGGTAGCGTTAATAACAGAGGACTGGGCCTTTGTGGAATATCCTCACCTGGCCCCCCTCTGTTCCTTCTTTTGGAAAATTAAAAAAAAAAAAAAAAAAAAAAAAAAAACGAGAGGGGAGGATTTCCAGCCTCCTGCTCCCTCCCCTTTTAGTCGCCTTCTACGACACGCAGGGAATACGTGGGAAGTATTCTTCATCCCCTATCCCCAGGGATAATATATATATATATATATATATAAATATATATATATAAATATAATATATATATATTTATATATATATATATAAATATATATATATTATCCCTGGGGATAGGGGTGAAAGAATACTTCCCACGCATTCCTCACGTGTCGTAGAAGGCGACTAGAGGGGACGGGAGCGGGGGACCAGAAATCCTCCCCTCCTTGTATTTTAACTTTCTAAAAAATGGGAAACAGGAGTCATGCGGGGAGTGCACATCCTCCTCGTAGACTCAGATTGGGGTGTCTAAATGTGTGTGGATGTAACCAAGATGTGAAAAAAGGAGAGATAGGTAGTATGTTTGAGGAAAGGAACTTGGATGTTCTGGCTCTGAGTGAAACGAAGCTCAAGGGTAAAGGGGAAGAGTGGTTTGGGAATGTCTTGGGAGTAAAGTCAGGGGTTAGTGAGAGGACAAGAGCAAGGGAAGGAGTAGCAGTACTCCTGAAACAGGAGTTGTGGGACTATGTGATAGAATGTAAGAAAGTAAATTCTCATATCAATATGGGTAAAACTGAAAGCTGATGGAGAGAGATGGGTGATTATTGGTGCATATGCACCTGGGCATGAGAAGAAAAATCATGAGAGGCAAGTGTTTTGGGAGCAGCTGAATGAGTGTGTTAGTGGTTTTGATGCACAAGACCGGGTCATAGTGATGGGCGATTTGAATGCAAAGGTGATTAATGTGGCAGTTGAGGGAATAATTGGTATACATGGGGTGTTCAGTGTTGTAAATGCAAATGGTGAAGAGCTTGTAGATTTATGTGCTGAAAAAGGACTGGTGATTGGGAATACCTGGTTTAAAAAGCGAGATATACATAAGTATACGTATGTAAGTAGGAGAGATGGGCAGAGAGCGTTATTGGATTACGTATTAATTGACAGGCGAGCGAAAGAGAGAATTTTGGATGTTAATGTGCTGAGAGGTGCAACTGGATGGATGTCTGATCATTATCTTGTGGAAGCTAAGGTGAAGAGTTGTATAGGTTTTCAGAAAAGAAGAGTGAATGTTGGGGTGAAGAGGGTGGTGAGAGTAAGTGAGCTTGGGAAGGAGACTTGTGTGAGGAAGTACCAGGAGAGACTGAGTACAGAATGGAAAAAGGTGAGAACAATGGAAGTAAGGGGAGTGGGGGAGGAATGGGATGAATTTAGGGAATCAGTGATGGAGTGCGCAAAAGATGCTTGTGGCATGAGAAGTGTGGGAGGTGGGTTGATTAGAAAGGGTAGTGAGTGGTGGGATGAAGAAGTAAGATTATTAGTGAAAGAGAAGAGAGAGGCATTTGAATGATTTTTGCAGGGAAAAAATGCAATTGAGTGGGAGATGTATAAAAGAAAGAGACAGGAGGTCAAGAGAAAGGTGCAAGAGGTGAAAAAGAGGGCAAATGAAAGTTGGGGTGAGAGAGTATCATTAAATTTCAGGGAGAATAAAAAGATGTTCTGGAAGGAGGTAAATAAAGTGCGTAAGACAAGGGAGCAAATGGGAACTTCAGTGAAGGGCGCAAATGGGGAGGTGATAACAAGTAGTGGTGATGTGAGAAGGAGATGGAGTGAGTATTTTGAAGGTTTGTTGAATGTGTTTGATGATAGAGTGGCAGATATAGGGTGTTTTGGTCGAGGTGGTGTGCAAAGTGAGAGGGTTAGGGAAAATGATTTGGTAAACAGGGAAGAGGTAGTAAAACCTTTGCAGAAGATGAAAGCCAGCAAGGCAGCAGGTTTGGATGGTATTGCAGTGGAATTTATTAAAAAACGGGGTGACTGTATTGTTGACTGGTTGGTAAGGTTATTTAATGTATGTATGACTCATGGTGAGGTGCCTGAGAATTGGCAGAATGCGTGCATAGTGCCACTGTACAAAGGCAAAGGGGATAAGAGTGAGTGCTCAAATTACAGAGGTATAAGTTTGTTAAGTATTCCTGGTAAATTATATGGGAGGGTATTGATTGAGAGGGTGAAGGCATGTACAGAGCATCAGATTGGGGAAGAACAGTGTGGTTTCAGAAGTGGTAGAGGATGTGTGGATCAGGTGTTTGCTTTGAAGAATGTATGTGAGAAATACTTAGAAAGTGAGTCATAGGGTGGGGGAGGGGGCGAAAATCCTGGGAGTCGTGAAGAATGTGTGGAAGTCGAGAACATTATCTCGGAAAGCAAAAATGGGTATGTTTGAAGGAATAGTGGCTCCAACAATGTTGTATGGTTGCGAGGCATGGGCTATGGATAGAGTTGTGCGCAGGAGGGTGGATGTGCTGGAAATGAGATGTTTGAGGACAATGTGTGGTGTGAGGTGGTTTGATCGAGTAAGTAATGTAAGGGTACGAGAGATGTGTGGAAATAAAAAGAACGTGGTTGAGAGAGCAGAAGAGGGTGTTTTGAAATGGTTTGGGTACATGGAGAGAATGAGTGAGGAAAGACTGACCAAGAGGATATATGTGTCGGAGGTGGAGGGAATGAGGAGAAGTGGGAGACCAAATTGGAGGTGGAAAGATGGAGTGAAAAAGATTTTGAGTGATCGGGGCCTGAACATGCAGGAGGGTGAAAGGCGGGCAAGGAATAGAGTGAATTGGATCAATAAGGTATACCGGGGTTGACGTGCTGTCAGTGGATTGAATCAGGGCATGTGAAGCATCTGGAGTAAACCATGGAAAGCTGTGTGGGGCCTGGATGTGGAAAGGGAGCTGTGGTTTCGGGCATTATTGCATGACAGCTAGAGACTGAGTGTGAACGAATGAGGCCTTTGTTGTCTTTTCCTAGCGCTACCCCGCACACATGAGGGGGGAGGGGGATGGTATTCCATGTGTGGTGAGGTGGCGATGGTAATGAATAAAGGCAGACAATGTGAATTGTGTGCATGGGTACATATGTATGTGTCTGTGTGTGTATATATATGTGTACATTGAGATTCATAGGTATGTATATTTGCGGGTGAGGACGTGTGTGTATATACATGTGTATGGGGGTGGGTTGGGCTATTTCTTTCGTCTGTTTCCTTGCACTACCTCACAAACGCGGGAGACAGCGACAAAGCAAAAATAAATAAATAATAACTTAGAAAAGCAAGTGAATTTGTATGTAAAATTTATGGATCTGGAGAAGGCATATGATAGAGTTGATAGAGATGCTCTGTGGAAGGTATTAAGAATATATGGTGTGGGAGGCAAGTTGTTAGAAGCAGTGAAAAGTTCTTATCGAGGATGTAAGGCATGTGTACGTGTAGGAAGAGAGGAAAGTGATTGGTTCTCAGTGAATGAAGGTTTGCGGCAGGGGTGTGTGATGTCTCCATGGTTGTTTAATTTGTTTATGGATGGGATTGTTAGGGAGGTGAATGCAAGAGTTTTGGAAAGAGGGGCAAATATGAAGTCTGTTGTGGATGAGAGAGCTTGGGAAGTGAGTCAGTTGTTGTTCGCTGATGATACAGCTCTGGTGGCTGATTCATGTGAGAAACTGCAGAAGCTGGTGACTGAGTTTGGTAAAGTGTGTGAAAGAAGAAAGTTAAGAGTAAATGTGAATAAGAGCAAGGTTATTAGGTACAGTAGGGTTGAGGGTCAAGTCAATTGAGAGGTAAGTTTGAATGGAGAAAAACTGGAGGAAGTAAAGTGTTTTAGATATCTGGGAGTGGATCTGGCAGCAGATGGAACCATGGAAGCGGAAGTGAATCATAGGGTGGGGGAGGGGACGAAAATCCTGGGAGCCTTGAAGAATGTGTGGAAGTCGAGAACATTATCTCGGAAAGCAAAAATAGGTATGTTTGAAGGAATAGTGGTTCCAACAATGTTGTATGGTTGCGAGGCATGGGCTATGGATAGAGTTGTGCGCAGGAGGGTGGATGTGCTGGAAATGAGATGTTTGAGGACAATATGTGGTGTGAGGTGGTTTGATCGAGTAAGTAATGTAAGGGTAAGAGAGATGTGTGGAAATAAAAAGAGCGTGGTTGAGAGAGCAGAAGAGGGTGTTTTGAAATGGTATGGGTACATAGAGAGAATGAGTGAGGAAAGATTGACCAAGAGGATATATGTGTCAGAGGTGGAGGGAATGAGGAGAAGTGGGACACCAAATTGGAGGTGGAAAGATGGAGTGAAAAAGATTATGAGTGATCGGGGCCTGAACATGCAGGAGGGTGAAAGGCGGGCAAGGAATAGAGTGAATTGGATCGATGTGGTATACCGGGGTTGACGTGCTGTCAGTGGATTGAATCAGGGCATGTGAAGCGTCTGGGGTAAACCATGGAAAGTTGTGTGGGGCCTGGATATGGAAAGGGAGCTGTGATTTTGGGCATTATTGCATGACAGCTAGAGACTGAGTGTGAACGAATGGGGCCTTTGTTGTCTTTTCCTAGTGCTACCTCGCACACATGGGGGGGGGGGGATTGTATTCCATGTGTGGCGAGGTGGCGATGGGAATAATAAAGCAGACAGTGTGAATTGTGTGCATGGGTATATATGTATGTGTCTGTGTGTGTATATATATGTGCACATTGAGATGTATAGGTATGTATATTTGCATGTGTGGACATGTATGTATATACATGTGTATGGAGGTGGGTTGGGCCATTTCTTTCGTCTGTTTCCTTGCGCTACCTCGCAAACGTGTGAGACCGACAAAGCAAAATAAATATAAATATCTATTTATATTTATTTATTTATTTTGCTGGGAAATATAAATATAAAGGTGCAAGAGGTGAAAAAGAGGGCAAATGAGAGTTGGGGTGAGAGAGTATCATTAAATTTTAGGGAGAATAAAAAGATGTTCTGGAAGGAGGTAAATAAAGTGCGTAAGACAAGGGAGCAAATGGGAACTTCAGTGAAGGGCGCAAATGGGGAGGTGATAACAAGTAGTGGTGATGTGAGAAGGAGATGGAGTGAGTATTTTGAAGGTTTGTTGAATGTGTTTGATGATAGAGTGGCAGATATAGGGTGTTTTGGTCGAGGTGGTGTGCAAAGTGAGAGGGTTAGGGAAAATGATTTGGTAAACAGAGAAGAGGTAGTAAAAGCTTTCCGGAAGATGAAAGCCGGCAAGGCAGCAGGTTTGGATGGTATTGCAGTGGAATTTATTAAAAAACGGGGTGACTGTATTGTTCACTGGTTGGTAAGGTTATTTAATGTATGTATGACTCATGGTGAGGTGCCTGAGGATTGGCGGAATGCATGCATAGTGCCATTGTACAAAGGCAAAGGGGACAAGAGTGAGTGCTCAAATTACAGAGGTATAAGTTTGTTGAGTATTCCTGGTAAATTATATGGGAGGATATTGATTGAGAGGGTGAAGGCATGTACAGAGCATCAGATTGGGGAAGAGTAGTGTGGTTTCAGAAGTGGTAGAGGATGTGTGGATCAGGTGTTTGCTTTGAAGAATGTATGTGAGAAATACTTAGAAAAGCAAATGGATTTGTATGTAGCATTTATGGATCTGGAGAAGGCATATGATGGAGTTGATAGAGATGCTCTGTGGAAGGTATTAAGAATATATGGTGTGGGAGGCAAGTTGTTAGAAACAGTGAAAAGTTTTTATCGAGGATGTAAGGCATGTGTACGTGTAGGAAGAGAGGAAAGTGATTGGTTCTCAGTGAATGTAGGTTTGCGGCAGGGGTGTGTGATGTCTCCATGGTTGTTTAATTTGTTTATGGATGGAGTTGTTAGGGAGGTGAATGCAAGAGTTTTGGAAAGAGGGGCAAGTATGAAGACTGTTGGGGATGAGAGAGCTTGGGAAGTGAGTCAGTTGTTGTTCGCTGATGATACAGCGCTGGTGGCTGATTCATGTGAGAAACTGCAGAAGCTGGTGACTGAGTTTGGTAAAGTGTGTGAAAGAAGAAAGTTAAGAGTAAATGTGAATAAGAGCAAGGTTATTAGGTACAGTAGGGTTGAGGGTCAAGTCAATTAGGAGGTGAGTTTGAATGGAGAAAAACTGGAGGAAGTGAAGTGTTTTAGATATCTGGGAGTGGATCTGGCAGCGGATGGAACCATGGAAGCGGAAGTGGATCATAGGGTGGGGGAGGGAGCGAAAATTCTGGGAGCCTTGAAGAATGTGTGGAAGTCGAGAACATTATCTCGGAAAGCAAAAATGGGTATGTTTGAAGGAATAGTGGTTCCAACAATGTTGTATGGTTGCGAGGCGTGGGCTATGGATAGAGTTGTGCGCAGGAGGATGGATGTGCTGGAAATGAGATGTTTGAGGACAATGTGTGGTGTGAGGTGGTTTGATCGAGTAAGTAACGTAAGGGTAAGAGAGATGTGTGGAAATAAAAAGAGCGTGGTTGAGAGAGCAGAAGAGGGTGTTTTGAAATGGTTCGGGCACATGGAGAGAATGAGTGAGGAAAGATTGACCAAGAGAATATATGTGTCGGAGGTGGAGGGAACGAGGAGAAGAGGGAGACCAAATTGGAGGTGGAAAGATGGAGTGAAAAAGATTTTGTGTGATCGGGGCCTGAACATGCAGGAGGGTGAAAGGAGGGCAAGGAATAGAGTGAATTGGAGCGATGTGGTATACCGGGGTTGACGTGCTGTCAGTGGATTGAATCAAGGCATGTGAAGCGTCTGGGGTAAACCATGGAAAGCTGTGTAGGTATGTATATTTGCGTGTGTGGACGTGTGTATGTACATGTGTATGGGGGGGGGTTGGGCCATTTCTTTCGTCTGTTTCCTTGCGCTACCTCGCAAACGCGGGAGACAGCGACAAAGTATAAAAAAAAAAAAAAAAAAAAATATATATATATATATATATATATATATATATATATATATATATATATATATATATATATATATTTTGCTTTGTCGCTGTCTCCCGCGTTTGCGAGGTATGTGCCCGAACCATTTCAAAACACCCTCTTCTGCTCTCTCAACCACGCTCTTTTTATTTCCACACATCTCTCTTACCCTTACGTTACTTACTCGATCAAACCACCTCACACATCATATTGTCCTCAAACATCTCATTTCCAGCACATCCATCCTCCTGCGCACAACTCTATCCATAGCCCACGCCTCGCAACCATACAACATTGTTGGAACCACTATTCCTTCAAACATACCCATTTTTGCTTTCCGAGATAATGTTCTCGACTTCCACACATTCTTCAAGGCTCCCAGAATTTTCGCCCCCTCCCCCACCCTATGATCCACTTCCGCTTCCATGGTTCCATCCGCTGCCAGATCCACTCCCAGATATCTAAAACACTTCACTTGGCTATGTTTGAAGGAATAGTGGTTCCAACAATGTTGTATGGTTGCGAGGCGTGGGCTATGGATACAGTTGTGCGCAAGAGGGTGGATGTGCTGGAAGTGAGATGTTTGAGGATATTCTATTCTATTCTATTTTGCTTTCTCGCTGTCTCCCGCGTTAGCGAGGTAGTGCAAGAAAACAGATGAAAGAAATGGCCCAACCCACCCAAATACACATGTATATACATACACATCCACATACGCAAGTATACATACCTATACATCACAACATATACATATAAATACACACAGACATATACATATATACACATGTACATAATTCATAATGTCTGCCTTCATTCATTCCCATCGCCATCCCGCCACATATAAAAAAACAACCCCTTCCCCCCTCATGTGTGCGAGGTAGCGCTAGGAAAAGAAAACAAAGGCCACATTCGTTCACACTCAGTCTCTAGCTGTCATGTTATAATGAACTGAAACCACAGCTCCCTTTCCACATCCAGGCCCCACAAAACTTTCCATGGTTTACCCAAGACGCTTCACATGCCCTGGTTCAATCCACTGACAGCATGTTGACCCCAGTATACCACATCGTTCCAATTCACTCTATTCCTTGCATGCCTTTCACCCTCCTGCATGTTCATGCCCCAATCACTCAAAATCTTTTCACTCCATCTTTCCACCTACAATTTGGTCTCCCACTTCTCATTTCCTCCACCTCTGAAACAAATATATCCTCACTCATTCTCTCTATGTGACCAAACCATTTCAAAACACCCTCTTCTGCTCTCTCAGCCACAATCTTTTTATTACCATACGTCTCTCTTACCCTATTATTACTTACTCGATCAAACCATCTCACACCACATAATGTCCTCAAACATCTCATTTCCAGCACATCCACCCTCCTCCGCACAACTCTATCCATAGCCCATGCCTCGCAACCATATAATGTTGGAACCACTATTCCTTCCAACACCCTCATTTTTGCTTTCAGAGACAACGTTCTCGACCCCGGCACACTCTTCAAGGCTCCCAGGATTTTCGTCCCCTTCCCCACCCCACGACTCACCTCCGCCTCCTTGGTGCCATCCACAGCCAAACCCAGTCACCAGCCTCCACAGCTTCTCACACGAACCAGCCACCAGCACTGCACCACCAGCAAACAACAACCGACCCACCTCCCAAGCCCTCTCATCCACAACAGACTGCATACCCGCAGACTGCATATATATATATATATATATATATATATATATATATATATATATGCAAATATACATACCTATACATCTCAATTTACACATATATATACACACACAGACATATACATATATACACATGTACGTAATTCATACTTTCTGCCTTTATTTATTCCCATCGCCACCTCGCCACACATGGAATAACAACCCCCTTCCCCCTCATGTGTGCGAGGTAGCGCTAGGAAAAGACAACAAAGGCCCCATTCGTTCACACTCAGTCTCTAGCTGTCATGTAATAATGCACCAAAACCACAGCTCCCTTTCCACATGCATAAATATTATTTATTTATATTTATTATACTTTGTCGCTGTCTCCCGTGTTAGCAAGGTAGCACAAGGAAACAGACGAAAGAATGGCCCAACCCACCCACATACACATGTATATACATACACGTCCACACACGCACATATACATACCTATACATCTCAACGTATACATATATATATATACACAGACATATACATATATACACATTAACATAATTCATACTGTCTGTCCTTATTCATTCCCGTCGCCACCCCGCCACTCATGAAATGAAAACCCCCTCCCCCTGCATGTGCGTGAGGTAGCACTAGGAAAAGACAACAAAGGCCACATTCGTTCTCGACTTCCACACATTTTTCAACGCTCCCAGAACTTTTGCCCCCTCCCCCACCCTATGATTCACTTCTGCTTCCATGGTTCCATCTGCTGCCAAATCCACTCCCAGATATCTAAAACACATCACTTCCTCCAGTTTTTCTCCAATCAAACTTACCTCCCAACTGACTTGTCCCTCAACCCTACTGTACCAAATAAGCTTCCTCTTATTCACATTTACTCTCAGCTTTCTTCTTTCCCACACTTTACCAAACTCAGTCACCAGCTTCTGCAGTTTCTCACATGAATCAGCCACCAGCACTGTATCATCAGCAAACAACAACTGACTCACTTCTCAAGCTCTCTCAATCACAACAGACTGCATACTTGCCCCTCTTTCCAAAACTCTTGCATTCACCTCCCTAACAACCCCATCCATAAACAAATTAAATAACCATGGAGACATCACACACCCATGCCACAAACCAACATTCACTGAGAACCAATCACTTTCCTCTCTTCCTACACGTACACATGCCTTACATCCTCGATAAAAACTTTTCACTGCTTCTAACAACTAGCCTCCCACACCATATATTCTTAATACCTTCCACAGAGCACCTCTATCAACTCTTATCATATGCCTTCTCTAGATCCACAAATGCTACATACAAATCCATTTATCATTATCATTATTATTATTATTATTATTATTAATATTATATTTATTTTGCTTTGTCGCTGTCTCCCGCATTTGCGAGGTAGCGCAAGGAAACAGACGAAAGAAATGGCCCAGCCCACCCCCATACACATGTATATACATACACGTCCACACACGCAAATACACATACCTATACATCTCAATGTACACATATTTATACACACACAGACATATACATATATACATATGTACATGATTCATACTGTCTGCCTTTATTTATTCCCATCGCCACCTCGCCACACATGAAATATCATCCCCTTCCCCCCTCATGTGTGCAAGGTAGCGCTAGGACAAGACAACAAAGGCCCCATTCGTGTGAATGAATGTGGCATTTTTTGCCTGTTTTTCCTGGCATTAACTCGGTGAAGCAGGGGGCAGCAATGCTGTTTCCTTTGGGGAGGGGTAGTGACAAGAATGGATGTCAGTGCATGTGTATGTATATGTGTATATGTTTCTAGGTATATGTATGTATACGTTTAGACAATATTTGCAGGGAAGTAGTGCAAATGCCAGGGAGATGTATACAAAAAAAAAAACTGGCAGGAGATCAAGAAAAAGGTGCAAGAGATGAAAAACAGGGCAAATGAGTTGGGGTGAGTGAGTATCATTAAATTTTAGGGAGAATAAAAAGATGTTTTGGAAGGAGGTAAATAACGTGCGTAAGACAAGAGAACAAATGAGAACACTGGTGAAGGGGGGCAAATACTGAGGTAATAACAAGTAGTGATGAAGTGAGTATTTTGAAGGTTTGTTGAAAGAGTTTGATGATAGAGTGGCAGATAAAGGGTGTTTTGGTCGAGGTGGTTTGCAAAGGGAGAGAGTCAGGGAGAATGATTTGGTAAACAGAGAAGAGGTAGAGAAAGCTTTGTGGAAGATGAAATCTGGCAAGAAGGTGGGTTGGGATGGTATAGCAGTAGAATTTGTTAAGAAAGCGGGTGACTCTGTTGGTGATTGGTTGGTAAGGATATTCAATGTATGAATGGATCATGGTGAAGTGCCTGAGGATCGGCAGAATGCATGCATAGTGCCATTGTACAAAGGCAAAGGGGATAAAGGTGAGTGTTCAAATTACAGAGGCAAAAGTTTGTTGAGTATACCTGGGAAAATATATGGAAGGGTATTGATTGAGAAGGGTAAGGGCATGTACAGAGATTTTGGCTGGGGAAAAACGGTGTGGTTTCTGAAGTGGTAGAGGATGTGAGGATCAGGTGTCTGCTTTAAAGAATGTATGAGAAATATTTAGAAAAACAGATGAATTTGTATGTAGCATTTATGGATCTGGAGAAGGCATATGATAAGGTTGATTGAGATGCTTTGTGGAAGGTTTTAAAAGTACGTGGTAAGGGAGGTAAGTTGCTAGAAGCAGTGAAAAGTTTTTACCAATGATGTAAGGCATGTGTACAAGTAGGAAGAGAGGAAAGTGATTGGTTCTCAGTGAATGTTGGTCTGCAGCAAGGGTGCATGATGTCTCCATGGTTGTTTTATTTTCTTTGTGGATGGGGTGGTTAGGGAAGTTAATGCAAGAGTTTTGGAGAGAGGGGCAAGTATGTAATCTGTTCTGGATGAGAGGGCTTGGGAAGTAGGTCAGTTGTTGTTTGCTGATGATACAGCACTGATGGCTGATTTGGGTGAGAAACTGCAGAGGTTGGTGACAGTTTGGTAAAGTGTGTGAAGGAAGCAAGTTGAGAGTAAATGTGAATAAGAGCAAGGTTATTAAGTTCAGTAGGAGTGAGGGTCAAGTTAATTGGGAAGTAAGTTTGAAAGGAGAAAAAATGGAGGAAGTGAAGTGTTTTAGACATCTGGGAGTGGGCTTAACAGCGGATGGAACCATGGAAGCAGAAGTGAGTCACAGGGTGGGGGAGGAGGTGAAGGTTCTGGGAGTGATGAAGACTGTGTGGAAGGCGAGAACGATATCTCAGTGCAAAAATGGATATGTTTGAAGGAATAGTGGTTCCAACAATGTTATATGGTTGGAGGGCATGGGCTACAGATAGGGTTCTGCAGAGGAGGGTGGATGTGTTGGAAATGAGATGTTTGACAACAATATGTAATGTGAGGTGGTTAGACTGGGTAAGTAATGAAAGGGTAAGAGATGAGTGAGGTAATAAAAAGAGTGTGGTTGAGAGAGCAGAAGAGGATGTGTTGTAATGGTTTGGAAACATGGAGAGAATGAGCGAGGAAAGAATGACAAAGAAGATATACGTGTCAGAGGTGGAGGGAACAAGAAGTGGGAGACCAAATTGGAGGTGGAAAGATGGAGTGAAAAAGATTTCGAGTGATTGGGGCCTGAACATACAGGAGGTTGAAAGGCGTGCAAGGAATAGAGTGAATTGGAACAATGTGGTATACCGGGGTCGATGTGCTGTCAAGAGATTGAACCAGGGCATGTGAAGCATCTGGGGTAAACCATGAAAAGGTCTGTGGGGCCTGGATGTGGAAAGGGAGGTGTGGTTTCAGTGCATTACACATGATAGCTAGAGACTGAGAGTGAACGAATGTGGCCTTTTTGTCTTTTCCTGGCACTACCTTGCTGGAGGAGGGGATGCTATTTCATGTGCAACAGGGTGGCGACAGGAATGGATGAATGCAGTAAGTATGAATATGTACATGTGTATAAATGTATGTCTATTTAGTGAATTAGTGATGGATTGCACAAAAGATGCTTGTGGCATGAGAAGAGTGGGAGGTGGGTTGATTAGAAAGGGTTGTGAGTGGTGGGATGAAGAAGTAAGATTATTAGTGAAAGAGAAGAGAGAGGCATTTGGATGATTTTTGCAGGGAAAAAATGCAATTGAGTGGGAGATGTATAAAAGAAAGAGACAGGAGGTCAAGAGAAAGGTGCAAGAGGTGAAAAAGAGGGCAAATGAGAGTTGGGGTGAGAGAGTATCATTAAATTTTAGGGAAAATAAAAAGATGTTCTGGAAGGAGGTAAATAAAGTGCGTAAGACAAGGGAGCAAATGGGAACTTCAGTGAAGGGCGCAAATGGGGAGGTGATAACAAGTAGTGGTGATGTGAGAAAGAGATGGAGTGAGTATTTTGAAGGTTTGTTGAATGTGTTTGATGATAGAGTGGCAGATATAGGGTGTTTTGGTCGAGGTGGTGCGCAAAGTGAGAGGGTTAGGGAAAATGATTTGGTAAACAGAGAAGAGGTAGTAAAAGCTTTGCGAAAGATGAAAGCCGGCAAGGCAGCAGGTTTGGATGGTATTGCAGTGGAATTTATTAAAAAAGGGGGTGAGAGTATTATTGACTGGTTGGTAAGGTTATTTAATGTATGTATGACTCATGGTGAGGTGCCTGAGAAATGGCAGAATGCGTGCATAGTGCCACTGTACAAAGGCAAAGGGGATAAGAGTGAGTGCTCAAATTTCAGAGGTATAAGTTTGTTGAGTATTCCTGGTAAATCATAAGGGAGGGTATTGATTGAGAGGGTGAAGGCATGTACAGAGCATCAGATTGGGGAGGAGCAGTGTGGTTTCAGAAGTGGTAGAGGATGTGTGGATCAGGTGTTTGCTTTGAAGAATGTATGTGAGAAATACTTAGAAAAGCAAATGGATTTGTATGTAGCATTTATGGATCTGGAGAAGGCATATGATAGAGTTGATAGAGATGCTCTGTGGAAGGTATTAAGAATATATGGTGTGGGAGGAAAGTTGTTAGAAGCACTGAAAAGTTTTTATCGAGGATGTAAGGCATGTGTACGTGTAGGAAGAGAGGAAAGTGATTGGTTCTCAGTGAATGTAGGTTTGTGGCAGGGGTGTGTGATGTCTCCATGGTTGTTTAATTTGTTTATGGATGGGGTTGTTAGGGAGGTGAATGCAAGAGTTTTGGAAAGAGGGGCAAGTATGAAGTCTGTTGTGATGAGAGAGCTTGGGAAGTGAGTCAGTTGTTGTTCGCTGATGATACAGCGCTGGTGGCTGATTCATGTGAGAAACTGCAGAAGCTGGCAGACTGAGTTTGGTAAAGTGTGTGAAAGAAGAAAGTTAAGAGTAAATGTGAATAAGAGCAAGGTTATTAGGTACAGTAGGGTTGAGGGTCAAGTCAATTGGGAGGTGAGTTTGAATGGAGAAAAACTGGAGGAAGTAAAGTGTTTTAGATATCTGGGAGTGGATCTGGCAGCGGATGGAACCATGGAAGCGGAAGTGGATCATAGGGTGGGGGAGGGGGCGAAAATCCTGGGAGCCTTGAAGAATGTGTGGAAGTCGAGAACATTATCTCGGAAAGCAAAAATGGGTATGTTTGAAGGAATAGTGGTTCCAACAATTTTGTATGGTTGTGAGGCGTGGGCTATGGATAGAGTTGTGCGCAGGAGGGTGGATGTGCTGGAAATGAGATGTTTGAGGACAATGTGTGGTGTGAGGTGGTTTGATCGAGTAAGTAACGTAAGGGTAAGAGAGATGTGTGGAAATAAAAAGAGCGTGGTTGAGAGAGCAGAAGAGGGTGTTTTGAAATGGTTTAGGCACATGGAGAGAATGAGTGAGGGAAGATTGACCAAGAGGATATATGTGTCGGAGGTGGAGGGAACGAGGAGAAGTGTGAGACCAAATTGGAGGTGGAAAGATGGAGTGAAAAAGATTTTGTGTGATCGGGGCCTGAACATGCAGGAGGGTGAAAGGAGGGCAAGGAATAGAGTGAATTGGATCGATGTGGTATACCGGGGTTGACGTGCTGTCAGTGGATTGAATCAGGGCATGTGAAGCGTCTGGGGTAAACCATGGAAAGCTGTGTAGGTATGTATATTTGCGTGTGTGGACGTGTATGTATATACATGTGTATGGGGGTGGGTTGGGCCATTTCTTTCGTCTGTTTCCTTGCGCTACCTCGCAAACGCGGGAGACAGCGACAAAGTAAAAATATATATATATATATATATATATATATATATATATATATATATAATATATATATATATATATATATATATATATATATATATATATTATATATATATATATATATATATATATATATATATATATATATATATATATATATACATATTTTTTTTTTATTATACTTTTTTTTTCAAACTATTCGCCATTTCCCGCATTAGCGAGGTAGCGTTAAGAACAGAGGACTGGGCCTTTTTCGGAATATCCTCACCTGGCCCCCTCTGTTCCTTCTTTTGGAAAATTAAAAAAAAACGAGAGGGGAGGATTTCCAGCCCCCCGCTCCCTCCCCTTTTAGTCGCCTTCTATGACACGCAGGGAATACGTGGGAAGTATTCTTAATCCCCTATCCCCAGGGATAATATATATATATATATATATATATATATATATATATATATATATATATATATATATATATATTATTTTTTTATATTATACTTTGTCGCTGTCTCCCGCGTTTGCGAGGTAGCGCAAGGAAACAGACGAAAGAAATGGCCCAACCCCCCCCCATACACATGTATATACATACGTCCACACACGCAAATATACATACCTACACAGCTTTCCATGGTTTACCCCAGACGCTTCACATGCCTTGATTCAATCCACTGACAGCACGTCAACCCCGGTATACCACATCGCTCCAATTCACTCTATTCCTTGCCCTCCTTTCACATATATACATATATGTTGAAATGTATATGTGTGTATAGGTGCTTGGATGTAACCAAGATGAGAAAAAAGTAGAGATAGGTAGTATGTTTGAGGAAAGGAACCCAAATGTTTTGGCTCTGAGTAAAACGAAGCTCAAGGGTAAAGGGGAAGAGTGGTTTGGGAATGTCTTGGGAGCAAAGTCAGGGTTTAGTGAGAGGACAAGAGCAAGGGAAGGAGTAGCACTACTGAAACAGGAGTGGTGGGAGTGTGTGATAGAGTGTAAGAAAATAAACTATAGATTGGTATGGGTAAAACTGAAAGTGGATGGAGAGAGATGGGTGATTATTGGTGCATATCCACTTGGGCATGAGAAGAAAGATCATAAGAGGCAAGTGTTTTGGGAGCGGTTGAGTGAGTGTGTTAGTAGTTTTGATGCACGAGACCAGATTATAGTGATGGATGATTTGAATGCAAAGGTGAGTAATGTGGCATTTGAGGGAATAATTGGTGTACATGGGGTGTTCAGTGCTGTAAATGGAAATGGTAAAGAGCTTGTAGATTTATGTACTGAAAAAGGACTGGTGATTGGGAATACCTGGTTTAAAAAGAGATATATACATACGTATACGTATGTAAGTAGGAGAGATGGCCAGAGAGCGTTACTGGATTACGTGTTACTTGATAGGCGCGTGAAAGAGAGACTTTTGGATGTTAATGTGCTGAGAGGTGCAACTGGAGGGATGTCTCATCATTATCTTGTGAAGGTGAAGATTTGTAGAGGTTTTCAGAAAAGAAGAGAGAATGTTGGGGTGAAGAGAGAGGTGAGAGTAAGTGAGCTTGGGAAGGAGACTTGTGTGAGGAAGTACCAGGAGACTGAGTACAGAATTGAAAAAGGTGAGAACAAAGGACGTAAGGGGAGTGAGGGAGGAATGGGATGTATTTAGGGAAGCAGTGATGACTTGTGCAAAAGATGCTTGTGGCATGAGAAGCATGTGAGGTGGGCAGATTAGAAAGGGTAGTGAGTGGTGGGATGGAAATGTAAGATTATTAGTGAAAGAGAAGAGAGAGGCATTTGGACGATTCTTGCAGGGAAATAATGCAAATGAGTGGGAGATGTATAAAAGAAAGAGGCGGGAGGTCAAGAGAAAGGTGCAAGAGGTGAAAAAGAGGGCAAATGAGAGTTGGTGTGAGAGTTTCATTAAATTTTAGGGAGAATAAAAAGATGTTTTGGAAGGAGGTAAATAAAGTGCGCAAGACAAGGGAACAAATGGGAACTTCAGTGAAGGGGGGTAAAGGGGAGGTGATAACAAGTAGTGGTGATGTGAGAAGGAGATGGAGTGAGTATTTTGAAGGTTTGTTGAATGTGTTTGATGATGGAGTGACAGATATAGGGTGTTTTGGTCGAGGTGGTGTGCAAAGTGAGAGGGTTGGGGAAAATGATTTGGTAAACAGAGAAGAGGTAGTAAAAGCTTTGCGAAAGATGAAAGCCAGCAAGGCAGCAGGTTTGGATGGTATTGCAGTGGAATTCATAAAAAAGGGGTAACTAATGCGTATTGTTGACTGGTTGGTAAGGTTATTTAATGCATGCATGACTCATGGTGAGGTGCTTGAGGATAGGCGAAATGCTTGCATAGTGCCACTGTACAAAGGTAAAGGGGATAAAAGTGAGTGCTCAAATTACAGAGGTATAAGTTTGTTGACATAGTGCCATTGTACAAAGGCAAAGGGGATAAAAGTGAGTGCTCAAATTACAGAGGTATAAGTTTGTTGAGTATTCCTGGTAAATTATATGGGAGGGTATTGATTGAGAGGGTGAAGGCATGTACAGAGCATCAGACTGGGGAAGAGCAGTGTGGTTTCAGAAGTGGTAGAGGATGTGTGGATCAGGTGTTTGCTTTGAAGAATGTATGTGAGAAATACTTAGAAAAGCAAATGGATTTGTATGTAGCATTTATGGATCTGGAGAAGGCATATGATAGAGTTGATAGAGATGCTCTGTGGAAGGTATTAAGAATATATGGTGTGGGAGGAAAGTTGTTAGAAGCAGTGAAAAGTTTTTATCGAGGATGTAAGGCATGTGTACGTGTAGGAAGAGAGGAAAGTGATTGGTTCTCAGTGAATGTAGGTTTGCAGCAGGGGTGTGTGATGTCTCCATGGTTGTTTAATTTGTTTATGGATGGGGTTGTTAGGGAGGTAAATGCAAGAGTTTTGGAAAGAGGGGCAAGTATGAAGTCTGTTGGGGATGAGAGAGCTTGGGAAGTGAGTCAGTTGTTGTTCGCTGATGATACAGCGCTGGTGGCTGATTCATGTGAGAAACTGCAGAAGCTGGTGACTGAGTTTGGTAAAGTAAGTGGAAGAAGAAAGTTAAGAGTAAATGTGAATAAGAGCAAGGTTATTAGGTACAGTAGGGTTGAGGGTCAAGTCAATTGGGAGGTGAGTTTGAATGGAGAAAAACTGGAGGAAGTGAAGTGTTTTAGATATCTGGGAGTGGATCTGGCAGCGGATGGAACCATGGAAGCGGAAGTGGATCATAGGGCGGGGGAGGGGGCGAAAATTCTGGGGGCCTTGAAGAATGTGTGGAAGTCGAGAACATTATCTCGGAAAGCAAAAATGGGTATGTTTGAAGGAATAGTGGTTCCAACAATGTTGTATGGTTGCGAGGCGTGGGCTATGGATACTGTTGTGCGCAGGAGGATGGATGTGCTGGAAATGAGATGTTTGAGGACAATGTGTGGTGTGAGGTGGTTTGATCGAGTGAGTAACGTAAGGGTAAGAGAGATGTGTGGAAATAAAAAGAGCATGGTTGAGAGAGCAGAAGAGGGTGTTTTGAAGTGGTTTGGGCACATGGAGAGAATGAGTGAGGAAAGATTGACCAAGAGGATATATGTGTCGGAGGTGGAGGGAACGAAGAGAAGAGGGAGACCAAATTGGAGGTGGAAAGATGGAGTGAAAAACATTTTGTGTGATCGGGGCCTGAACATGCAGGAGGGTGAAAGGAGGGCAAGGAATAGAGTGAATTGGAGCGATGTGGTATACCGGGGTTGACGTGCTGTCAGTGGATTGAATCAAGGCATGTGAAGCGTCTGGGGTAAACCATGGAAAGCTGTGTAGGTAATGTATATATGCGTGTGTGGACGTATGTATATACATGTGTATGGGGGGGTTGGGCCATTTCTTTCGTCTGTTTCCTTGCGCTACCTCGCAAATGCGGGAGACAGCGACAAAGTATAATAAATAAAATAAAGTTTGTTGACTATTCCTGGGAAATTATATGGGAGGGTATTGGTTGAGAGGGTGAAGGCATGTACAGAGCATAAGATTGGGGAAGAGCAGTGTGGTTTCATAAGTGGTAGAGGATGTGTGGATCAGGTGTTTGCTTTGAAAAATGTATGTGAGAAATACTTAGAAAAGCAAATGGATTTGTATGTAGCATTTATGGATCTCGAGAAGGCATATGATACATTTGATAGAGATGCTCTGTGGAAGGTAATAAGAATATATGGTGTGGGAGGGAAGTTGTTAGAAGCAGTGAAAAGTTTTTATCGAGGATGTAAGGCATGTGTACGTGTAGGAAGAGAGGAAAGTGATTGGTTCTCAGTGAATGTTGGTTTGCAGCAGGGGTGTGTGATGTCTCTATGGTTGTTTAATTTGTTCATGGATGGGGTTGTTAGGGAGGTGAATGCAATAGTTTTGGAAAGAGGGGCAAGTATGCAGTCTGTTGTGGATGAGGAATCTTGGGAAGTGAGTCAGTTGTTGTTCGCTGATGATATAGCGCTGGTGGCTGATTTGTGTGAGAAACTGCAGAAGCTGGTGACTGGGTTTGGTAAAGGGTGTGAAAGAAAAAAGCTGAGAGTAAATGTGAATAAGATGAAGGTTATTAGGTACAGTAGGGTTGAGGGACAAGTCAATTGGGAGGTAAGTTTGAATGGAGAAGAACTGGAGGAAGTGAAGTGTTTTAGATATCTGGGAGTGGACTTGGCAGCGGATGGAACCATGGAAGCAGAAGTGAATCATAGGATGGGGGAGGGGGCGAAAGTTCTGGGAGTGTTGAAGAATGTGTGGAAATCGAGAACATTATCTCGGAAAGCAAAAATAGGTATGTTTGAAGGAATAGTGGTTCCAACAATGTTATATGGTTGTGAGGCAAGGGATATAGATAGAGTTGTGCAGAGGAGGGTGGATGTGCTGTAAATGAGATGTTCGAGGACAATATGTGGTGTGAGGTGGTTTGATCGAGTAAGTAATAATAGGGTAAGAGAGCTGTAAGGTAATAAAAAGAGTGTGGTTGAGAGAGTAGAAGAGGGTGTTTTGAAATGGTTTGGTCACATGGAGAGAATGAGTGAGGAAAGATTGACCAAGAGGATATATGTGTCAGAAGTGGAGGGAACGAGGAGAAGTGGGATACCCAATTGGAGGTGGAAAGATGGAGTGAAAAAGATTTTGAGTGATCGGGACCTGAACATGCAGGAGGGTGAAAGGTGTGCAAGGAATAGAGTGAAATGGAACGATGTGGTATACCGGGGTCGATGTGCTGTCAATGGATTGAACCAGGGCGTGTGAAGCGTGTTGGGTAAACCATGGAAAGTTCTGTGGGGCCTGGATGTGGAAAGGGAACTGTGGTTTCGGTGCATTATACATGACAGCTAGAGACTGAGTGTGAACGAATGGGGCCTTTATTGTCTTTTCCTAGCTCTACCTCTCACACACGAGGGGGGAGGGGGTTGTTATTTCATGTGTGGCTGGGTGGCGATGGGAATGAATAAAGGCAGACAGTATGAATTATGTACATGTGCATATATGTATATGTCTGTGTGTATATATATGTATACATTGAGATGTATAGGTATGTATATTTGCGTGTGTGGATGTGTATGTATTACATGTGTATGTGGTGGCTTGGGCCATTCTTTAGTCTGTTTCCTTGCGCTACCTCGCTAACGCGGGAGACAGTGACAAAGCAAAATGAAAAAAATATAAATAAATGAGCGTGTATGGGCATCTATGTATGCCTAAGTGTATGTGGGTGGTTGGGCCATTCTTCATATGTTTCCTTATGCTACCTTGCTGACATGGGAAACAGTGGTTAAGTATAATAATATAATATTATGTATATGTGCTTGTATGTGTGTTTATATAATATTATGTGCATGTATGTGTGTTTATGTATATATATGCGTATATGAGTGGATGGGCCATTTTTTGTTTATTTCCTCACACTACCTCACTGATGTGAGAAACAGCGATTAAGCATAATAAATATAATAAATCTATTATTGCTATTATCATTATTATATCTGATGGCCGTTTCCTGTGTTAAGGAGGTAGTGCCAGGAAACAGGAGAAGAAAGACCCATCCACTCATATACACTAGCACATACATGTACATATACATACATATGCATATCAACACATACATACACAGGTTGTATCTCTCTAATCCAGCAACCCTCATGGTCCGGCACATTTTGAATCTGCTACCATTAGTTTGTGGATCTCCTACCAGGGTAGCACTGTTTGCAGCACCAAGGCATTAAAATCAGTTTACACTGCAGCTGAGCTAATTAACAGTCCTGTTAATTTCTTATAGCCCCAGAACAAGTGAATAATACTAACAATTTTGTCCTGTATTGGCGTCATATGCCACAAAAACCCATGCCCAAGATATTGAGGAGTCTTCATCTAGGGGTAAGGATTCCAAAGATAGGGTAACCATTCTTGGCTACTGCAATGCAGCAGGAACACATAAAACCAAGCTGATGGTAACTGGTAGGTGTTCAACTGTAAGTGTTCACCCAAGGGCATTTAAAGGGGTCAATTTCTCTTTTTATTTTCTGCAGTCCAGCAATGGCCAGGTCCCAAGGATGCCGGATTAAAGCGGTACAACCTGTATACATTATTATCATCATTATTTTGCTTTGTTGTTGTCTCCCGCGTTTGCGAGGTAGCGCAAGGAAACAGACGAAAGAAATGGCCCAACCCACCCCCATACACATGTATATACATACACGTCCACACACGCAAATATACATACCTATACATCTCAATGTACACATATATATATACACACACAGACACATACCTATATACCCATGCACACAATTCACACTGTGCCTTTATTCATTCCCATCGCCACCTCGCCACACATGGAATACCATCCCCCTCCCCACTCATGTGTGTGAGGTAGCGCTAGGAAAAGACAACAAAGGCCCCATTCGTTCACACTCAGTCACTAGCTGTCATGCAATAATGCCCGAAACCACAGCTCCCTTTCCACATCCAGGCCCCACACAACTTTCCATGGTTTACCCCAGACGCTTCACATACCCTGATTCAATCCACTGACAGCACGTCAACCCCAGTATACCACATCGCTCCAATTCACTCTATTCCTTGCCCTCCTTTCACCCTCCTGCATGTTCAGGCCCCGATCACACAAAATCTTTTTCACTCCATCTTTCCACCTCCAATTTGGTCTCCCACTTCTCCTCATTCCCTCCACCTCCGACACATATATCCTCTTGGTCAATCTTTCCTCACTCATTCTCTCCATGTGCCCAAACCATTTCAGAACACCCTCTTCTGCTCTCTCAACCACGCTCTTTTTATTTCCACACATCTCTCTTACCCTTACATTACTTACTCGATCAAACCACCTCACACCACATATTGTCCTCAAACATCTCATTTCCAGCACATCCACCCTCCTGCGCACAACTCTATCCATAGCACACGCCTCGCAACCATACAACATTGTTGGAACCACTATTCCTTCAAACATACCCATTTTTGCTTTCTGAGATAATGTTCTCGACTTCCACACATTCTTCAAGGCTCCCAGGATTTTCGCCCCCTCCCCCACCCTATGATTCACTTCCGCTTCCATGGTTCCATCCGCTGCCAGATCCACTATCAGATATCTAAAACACTTTACTTCCTACAGTTTTTCTCCATTCAAACTTACTTCCCAATTGACTTGACCCTCAACCCTACTGTACCTAATAACCTTGCTCTTATTCACATTTACTCTTAACTTTCTTCTTTCACACACTGTATACATACATATACATATTCACTGTTGCTAGCTTTCATCCATTCTCGGCTTCACCCTGCCCCAAATGAAACAGCAGTGAGGTAGTGCCAGGAAAGACAAAAAAAGGCCACATCCACTCAAACTCATTCTCTAGATGTCATGTGTAATGCACTTAAACCACAGCTCCCTATCTATATCCAGGTCCCACACATCTTTCCATGGTTTACCCTGGACACTTCACATACCCTGGTTCAGTCCTCTAATGGCACATTGACTACAATATTCCACATCGTTCCAATTCACACAATTCCGTGCATGTCTTTCACCCTCCTGTATGTTCATCCAGAATGGGTATCTTGGCAGTCTTAAATCTTCTTGAAGGTACCTCAGGATCAAAGGCAGGATCCAAGGGGACCAAAACATCATGGCCAGAAAAGCCAACAAAGGCCACCTTTCAAGGTTCAGTTACTAAAGCTTCAAATAACACACAGAGTACCAGAGTCTAGGTGGAAGTATTTCAGAATCTGGGCAAGGTATAACCCAACCCCATGTTGGCCATGAAGACTGTTTTGAGGCACCCAAAGACCCCTCACTAGCCTTAGAAATTACATTTCATTCACCGCAGTCTTTCAGAATGGGTGGCCTTGCAGCCTCAAGTGGTACTGAAGCTACCTAAGGATTAAAGGCATAATCATTGGGTACTAGAACCCATCCTTGTAGGAAAAAAAAAAAAAAAAAAAAAATCTTTCCAAGTTCAGTTATCATGACTTCACTGTAATCATTCCACACTGAAGTGATCACACATTTCATCTTTTCAGCAGAAGGCCATTTGAAACCCAAAAAAGTCCACTTTGATTTAAACTTTTCTATAAAAGCCGTTTTCTCCTGCATAGCACCATGTAACCCTGCTATTAAATATATTAGTTGCTGGACTCTCCCGGTACAGGTCACACCATGAGAGATGAATCACCTCTGGCAATGCTAAACCATCATCATTTGATATGTCTCATCAAAAAACTCATTTCAAAGGAGTCTATCCTGTCCCTCCTACTGTGTAGTGCAATTTATGAGCTGCAAGAATCCCTGGATGGAGTCCTGAGGAAGAATAATTATTATACAGTACATAAACTGTACCATAGTATACTATATGTGTAAAGCACCAAAACCAGACCCCCTTATCCATAGCCAAGCCTCACACAACTCTTTGTGGTTTCTTCTGAAACTTCATATGAGCTAATTTAGCCCACTGACAGCATTTCATCCCATTCTAATTTTCTCTATCCCTTCCATGACTCACATCCTGCATGTTCAGGGCACAATAACTCAATGCATCTTTCAGTCCATCCTTCCATTTCAATGTTGGTCTCACCCTCTTCTTTACTCCCTTCATTTCTAACACATATAACCTCTTATTTAGTCTGTCTTCACTCATCCTCTCCATGTATATAAACAAATTCAGTATACCATGTTCAGCTTTCTCAATCATACTCAGTTTACTCTTAAACCTCTCTCTCACACTAATATTCCATACATGACCAACCCTCTGCACACCACATAATCTTAAACTTCTCATTTCAACACATCCACCCTCTTCTGCTCTTTTCCATTTATGGACCATGAACGTGCATTCATACAGCACCACTGAGATTAACAAACCACCAAACATAACAATCTTTGCTCTCATAGACAAAGATTTCTCTTTTCCTCAATAGACCTAAAACCTATGTCCCCTCACTCAACCATGATTCACTTCATCCCACAGTTCCAACCAGTCACGTCTACCCCCAGGTATCTAAATCATTCCATTTCCTCCAGCTTTTCTCCCATCTAAATGCACATGCAAATAAACCTGTCTCTCCCGTACTACACTCATACACTTAACTTTATTCACATTAACTCTAAATTTCCTTCCATCACACACTCCTGAATTTAGACACCAGCTACTATACTACAGTTTCTCACTCTGAATCTACCACCAGGAACGTGTCATCAGCACACAGCTACTGACACCCCCATCCCCATCATATCATAAACGCACCTCTCTCTCTCTCCAAGAATCATACTGTTACCTTCCTCACCCTACATCCATAAACAGACCAAACAGCATGGTGACATCACACATCCTTGTTGCAGATCCACTTTCACCTGGAATCACTCAATCTCCTTCTCCTTCCTTCCTATTAACACACTTATCTTACTCTCTCTTGAAGAATACTTACTGTTTCTAGCAGCTTTCCTCCCACACCATATATTCACAGCACCTTCCATAAAGCATCTCAATCAACCCTACCAAATGCTTTTTCCATATCCATAAATGCCTCAAATTCCATTCTTACTCTAAGTGGTTCTCAAACAAATTTTTCAGAGCAAACACTTGGTTAACACATCCTCTACCACTCAAAAAGCCACTTTCCTCAGTCCCACTCTGATGCTTTGTAATTACCTATTGCTACTGTACTAGGAGGGAGTTTTACACTCATGAAATCCCATCTCTTGACATTCTCTATCATATAATTTCCCAAATTTCTGAGTGCCATCTGCACTGACCATGTCTTCATTCATTTTATTACATTCATCCATCACAATACAAGGATTTCTTCATATAGTCATCTTATTATCCTCATCGCTGTCTCCCGCGTTAGCGAGGTAGTGCAAAGAAACAGACAAAAGAATGGCCCAACCCACCCACATACTTATGCATATACATACACATCCACCCATGCACATATACATACCTATACATTTCAATATATATATATATATATATATATATATATATATATATATATATATATATATATTATATATATATATATATTTTTTTTTTTTTTTTTTTTTTATACTTTGTCGCTGTCTCCCGCGTTTGCGAGGTAGTGCAAGGAAACAGACGAAAGAAATGGCCCAACCCCCCCCCATACACATGTACATACACACGTCCACACACGCAAATATACATACCTACACAGCTTTCCATGGTTTACCCCAGACGCTTCACATGCCTTGATTCAATCCACTGACAGCACGTCAACCCCTGTATACCACATCGCTCCAATTCACTCTATTCCTTGCCCTCCTTTCACCCTCCTGCATGTTCAGGCCCCGATCACACAAAATCCTTTTCACTCCATCTTTCCACCTCCAATTTGGTCTCCCTCTTCTCCTCGTTCCCTCCACCTCCGACACATATATCCTCTTGGTCAATCTTTCCTCACTCATTCTCTCCATGTGCCCAAACCATTTCAAAACACCCTCTTCTGCTCTCTCAACCACGCTCTTTTTATTTCCACACATCTCTCTTACCCTTACGTTACTTACTCGATCAAACCACCTCACACCACACATTGTCCTCAAACATCTCATTTCCAGCACATCCATCCTCCTGCGCACAACTCTATCCATATCCCATGCCTCGCAACCATACAACATTGTTGGAACTACTATTCCTTCAAACATACCCATTTTTGCTTTCCGGGATAATGTTCTCGACTTCCACACATTTTTCAAGGCTCCCAAAATTTTCGCCCCCCTCCCCCACCCTATGATCCACTTCCGCTTCCATGGTTCCATCCGCTGACAGATCCACTCCCAGATATCTAAAACACTTCACTTCCTCCAGTTTTTCTCCATTCAAACTCACCTCCCAACTGACTTGACCCTCAACCCTACTGTACCTAATAACCTTGCTCTTATTCACATTTACTCTTAACTTTCTTCTTCCACACACTTTACCAAACTCCGTCACCAGCTTCTGCAGTTTCTCACATGAATCCGCCACCAGCGCTGTATCATCAGCAAACAACAACTGACTCACTTCCCAAGCTCTCTCATCCCCAACAGACTTCATACTTGCCCCTCTTTCCAGACTCTTGCATTTACCTCCCTAACAACCCCATCCATAAAACCCAAAATTTAAACAACCATGGAGACATCACACACCCCTGCCGCAACCTACATTCACTGAGAACCAAAACACTTTCCTCTCTTCCTACACGTACACATGCCTTACATCCTCGATAAAAACTTTTCACTGCTTCTAACAACTTGCCCCCCACACCATATATTCTTAATACCTTCCACAGAGCATCTCTATCAACTCTATCATATGCCTTCTCCAGATCCATAAATGCTACATACAAATCCATTGTTTTTTCTAATATTTCCACAACTTTTTCAAGCAAACCCCTGACCCCACAATCCCACCATTTCTAAAACCGAAAGTCTTCCCCAATCTATGCTTTACATCCCCTTTACCCCTAAAACAATACCCCCCCATAAAATTTCCAGGAATACCAACAAACTTATCCCCTTAATTTGACACTCACTCTTTCCCCTTTCCCTTTTGTACAAGGGAAAACTATGCACGCTTCCCCAACCTCCACCTCCCCATGAGTCATAATACATTAAATAACCTTCCCAACCAGTCAAAAATACGTCACCCCCCTTTCAAATAAATTCCACTGCAATCCATCCAAACCTGCTCCCTTCCGCTTTCATTTTCCCCAAAAGCTTTACTACCTCTTCTCTTTTTTCCCAAATTTTTTTTCCCCTAACCCTCTCACTTTGCACACCACCTCGACCAAAACCCCCTTTCTGCCCCCTGTCATCAGACACATTAAAAACCCTTTAAAAATACCACCCATCTCCTTCTCACATCACCCTACTTGTTATCACCTCCCCTTTTTTTTATTTATATACTTTTCGCTGTCTCCCCTTTGCGGGGTAGCGAAAGGAAACAACGAAAGAATGGCCCAACCCACCCCCATACACAGTATATACATACGTCCACACACGCAAATTACATCCTACACACTTCCATGGTTTACCCCAATGCTTCACATCCCTTTTGATTCAATCCCTGACCCCCGACAACCCCGTATCCCACACGCTCCAATTCACTCTATCCTTTCCCTCCTTTCCCCTCCTCATGTTAGGCCCCATCACAAAAAATTTTTTTTCACTCCATCTTTCCACCTCCAATTTGGTCCCCCTCTTCCTTTCCCTCCACCTCCGACACAAAATTCCTCTTGGTCAATTTTCCCTCACCATTCCCCATTGCCCAAAACCATTCAAAACCCCCTCTTCTGCCCCAACCACGCTCTTTTTTTTTCCACACACTCTCTTACCCTTACGTTACTTACTCGATCAAACCACCTCACACCACACATTGTCCTCAAACATCTCATTTCCAGCACATCCATCCTCCTGCGCACATCTCTATCCATAGCCCACGCCTCGCAACCATACAACATTGTTGGAACCACTATTCCCTCAAACATACCCATTTTTGCTTTCCGAGATAATGTTCTCGACTTCCACACATTTTTCAAGGCTCCCAAAATTTTCGCCCCCTCCCCCACCCTATGATCCACTTCCGCTTCCATGGTTCCATCCGCTGACAGATCCACTCCCAGATATCTAAAACACTTCACTTCCTCCAGTTTTTCTCCATTCAAACTCACCTCCCAATTGACTTGACCCTCACCCCTACTGTACCTAATAACCTTGCTCTTATTCACATTTACTCTCAACTTTCTTCTTCCACACACTTTACCAAACTCAGTCACCAGCTTCTGCAGTTTCTCACATGAATCAGCCACCAGCGCTGTATCATCAGCGAACAACAACTGACTCACTTCCCAAGCTCTCTCATCCCCAACAGACTTCATACTTGCCCCTCTTTCCAGGACTCTTGCATTTACCTCCCTAACAACCCCATCCATAAACAAATTAAACAACCATGGAGACATCACACACCCCTGCCGCAAACCTACATTCACTGAGAACCAATCACTTTCCTCTCTTCCTACACGTACACATGCCTTACATCCTCGATAAAAACTTTTCACTGCTTCTAACAACTTGCCTCCCACACCATATATTCTTAATACCTTCCACAGAGCATCTCTATCAACTCTATCATATGCCTTCTCCAGATCCATAAATGCTACATACAAATCCATTTGCTTTTCTAAGTATTTCTCACATACATTCTTCAAAGCAAACACCTGATCCACACATCCTCTACCACTTCTGAAACCGCACTGCTCTTCCCCAATCTGATGCTCTGTACATGCCTTCACCCTCTCAATCAATACCCTCCCAT
Source organism: Panulirus ornatus (assembly GCF_036320965.1). Classification (NCBI taxonomy): domain Eukaryota; kingdom Metazoa; phylum Arthropoda; class Malacostraca; order Decapoda; family Palinuridae; genus Panulirus; species Panulirus ornatus. The sequence continues at coordinate 47,623,940 of NC_092230.1, read as the reverse complement.
ATAATTTACCAGGAATACTCAACAAACTTATACCTCTGTAATTTGAGCACTCACTCTTATCCCCTTTGCCTTTGTACAATGGCACTATGCACGCATTCCGCCAATCCTCAGGCACCTCACCATGAGTCATACATACATTAAATAACCTTACCAACCAGTCAACAATACAGTCACCCCCTTTCTTAATAAATTCCACTGCAATACCATCCAAACCTGCTGCCTTGCCGGCTTTCATCTTCCGCAAAGCTTTTACTACCTCTTCTCTGTTTACCAAATCATTTTCCCTAACCCTCTCACTTTGCACACCACCTCGACCAAAACACCCTATATCTGCCACTCTGTCATCAGACACATTCAACAAACCTTCAAAATACTCATTCCATCTCCTTCTCACATCACCGCTACTTGTTATCACCTCCCCATTTATTTTATTTATTATACTTTGTCGCTGTCTCCCGCGTTTGCGAGGTAGCGCAAGGAAACAGACGAAAGAAATGGCCCAACCCACCCCCATACACATGTATATACATACGTCCACACACGCAAATATACATACCTACACAGCTTTCCATGGTTTACCCCAGATGCTTCACATGCCTTGATTCAATCCACTGACAGCACGACAACCCCGGTATACCACATCGCTCCAATTCACTCTATTCCTTGCCCTCCTTTCACCCTCCTGCATGTTCAGGCCCCGATCACACAAAATCTTTTTCACTCCATCTTTCCACCTCCAATTTGGTCTCCCTCTTCTCCTCGTTCCCTCCACCTCCGACACATATATCCTCTTGGTCAATCTTTCCTCACTCATTCTCTCCATGTGCCCAAACCACTTCAAAACACCCTCTTCTGCTCTCTCAACCACGCTCTTTTTATTTCCACACATCTCTCTTACCCTTACGTTACTTACTCGATCAAACCACCTCACACCACACATTGTCCTCAAACATCTCATTTCCAGCACATCCATCCTCCTGCGCACAACTCTATCCATAGCCCACGCCTCGCAACCATACAACATTGTTGGAACCACTATTCCTTCAAACATACCCATTTTTGCTTTCCGAGATAATGTTCTCGACTTCCACACATTCTTCAAGGCTCCCAGAATTTTCGCCCCCTCCCCCACCCTATGATCCACTTCCACTTCCATGGTTCCATCCGCTGCCAGATCCACTCCCAGATATCTAAAACACTTCACTTCCTCCAGTTTTTCTCCATTCAAACTCACCTCCCAATTGACTTGACCCTCAACCCTACTGTACCTAATAACCTTGCTCTTATTCACATTTACTTTTAACTTTCTTCTTTCACACATATATGGGAGGTAAGTTTGAATGGAGAAAAACTGGAGGAAGTAAAGTGTTTTAGATATCTGGGAGTGGATCTGGCAGCGGATGGAACCATGGAAGCGGAAGTGGATCATAGGGTGGGGGAGGGGGCGAAAATCCTGGGAGCCTTGAAGAATGTGTGGAAGTCAAGAACATTATCTCGGAAAGCAAAAATGGGTATGTTTGAAGGAATAGTGGTTCCAACAATGTTGCATGGTTGCGAGGCGTGGGCTATGGATAGAGTTGTGCGCAGGAGGATGGATGTGCTGGAAATAAGATGTTTGAGGACAATGTGTGGTGTGAGGCGGTTTGATCGAGTAAGTAATGTAAGGGTAAGAGAGATGTGTGGAAATAAAAAGAGCGTGGTTGAGAGAGCAGAAGAGGGTGTTCTGAAATGGTTTGGGCACATGGAGAGAATGAGTGAGGAAAGATTGACCAAGAGGATATATGTGTCGGAGGTGGAGGGAATGAGGAGAAGTGGGAGACCAAATTGGAGGTGGAAAGATGGAGTGAAAAAGATTTTGTGTGATCGGGGCCTGAACATGCAGGAGGGTGAAAGGAGGGCAAGGAATAGAGTGAATTGGATCAATGTGGTATACCGGAGATGACGTGCTGTCAGTGGATTGAATCAGGGCATGTGAAGCGTCTGGGGTAAACCATGGAAAGCTGTGTAGGTATGTACATTTGCGTGTGTGGACGTGTATGTATATACATGTGTATGGGGGTGGGTTGGGCCATTTCTTTCGTCTGTTTCCTTGCGCTACCTCGCAAATGCGGGAGACAGCGACAAAGCAAAAAAAAGAAAAAATATATATATATATATATATATATATATATATATATATATATATATATATATATATATATAAAATATTTTGCTTTGTCGCTGTCTCCCGCGTTTGCGAGGTAGCACTAGGAAACAGACAAAAGAAATGGCCCAACCCACCCCCATACACATGTATATACATACGTCCACACACGCAAATATACATACCTACATAGCTTTCCATGGTTTACCCCAGACGCTTCACATGCCCTGATTCAATCCACTGACAGCACGTCAACCTCGGTATACCACATCGATCCAATTCACTCTATTCCCTGCCCTCCTTTCACCCTCCTGCATGTTCAGGCCCCGATCACACAAAATCTTTTTCACTCCATCTTTCTACCTCCAATTTGGTCTCCCACTTCTCCTCGTTCCCTCCACCTCCGACACATATATCCTCTGGGTCAATCTTTCCTCACTCATTCTCTCCATGTGCCCAAACCATTTCAAAACACCCTCTTCTGCTCTCTCAACCACGCTCTTTTTATTTCCACACATCTCTCTTACCCTTACGTTACTTACTCGATCAAACCACCTCACACCACACACTGTCCTCAAACATCTCATTTCCAGCACATCCATCCTCCTGTGCACAACTCTATCCATATATATATATATATATATATATATATATATATATATATATATATATATATATATATATATATATATATGTGGTATACTGGGGTTGACGTGCTGTCAGTGGATTGAATCAAGGCATGTGAAGCGTCTGGGGTAAACCATGGAAAGCTGTGTAGGTGTGTATATTTGCGTGTGTGGACGTATGTATATACATGTGTATGGGGGGGGGGCCCATTTCTTTCGTCTGTTTCCTTGCGCTACCTCACAAACGCGGGAGACAGCGACAAAGTATAATAATAATAATAAAAATATATATATATATATATATATATATACACATAAACAGACATATACATATATACACATGTACATACTTCATACTTGCTGCCTTTATTCATTCCTGTCGCCACCCCGCTGCACATGAAATGACAACCCCCTCCCCCTGCACACGCATGAGGTAGCACTAGGAAAAGACAACAAAGGCCACATTTGTTCACACTCATTCTCTAGCTGTCATGTATAATCCACCGAAACCACAGTTCCCTTTCCACATCCAGGCCCCACAAAACTTTCCATAGTTTACCCCAGACGCTTCACATGCCCTGGTTCAATCCATTGACAGCCTGTCGACCCCACTACACCACATCGTTCCAATTCACTTTATTCCTTGCATGCCTTTCACCCTCCTGCATGTTCAGGCCCCAATTTCTCAAAATCTTTTTCACCCCATCCTTCCACCTCCAATTTGGTCTCCCACTTCTCCTTGTTCCCTCCACCGACACATATATCCTCTTTGTCAATCTTTCCTCACTCATTCTCTCCATGTGACCAAACCATTTCAATACACCATCTTCTGCTTTCTCAACCACACTCTTTTTATTACCCCACATCTCTCTCACCCTGTCATTACCTACTCGATCAAACCACCTCAACACATATTGTCCTCAAACATCTCATTTCCTACACATCTACCCTCCTCCACACAATCCCATCTATAGCCCACGCCTTGCAACCACATAGCATTGTTGGAACACTATTCCTCCAAACACAACCACCCCTGCTTTCAGAGACAACACTCTCGCCTTCCACACACACTTCAACGCTCCCAGAACCCTCTTTCTTCATATTTTTCTTAATATCAAGTTATGTCCTATGGTTGTTTTATCCTCATATCTCATATCTCTTGAAGAACTATTCACAGTCTACACTATTTTTTTTTTTACACATATCTGCCATTTCCCACATTAGCAAGGTAGTGTTAAGAAGCGGACTGAGCCTAACAGGGAAAATCCTCACTTGGCTCCCTTCTCTGTTCCTTCTTTTCCAAAAGTAAAAACTGGAAGGGAGGATTTCAAGCCCCCTGCTCCCTCCCCTTTAAGCTGCCTTTTACAACACTCCTCTCTCTTAAAACATGGGCAAAATTAGGGTCTCTAGCCTTTCCCTGTAACCCAGCTCTCTTAATCTGGGTATGATTAATGTTGCTCTCCTCTGGACCTTCTCTATTAGCTCTTTGTACTTCTTTAGGTACAGTGACCAAACTCAAGAAGCATCTTCTTGTTCTGGCCTTAAGTACAATGTGCACAGCTTGCTGAATATTCTTTATTCATGAACTTAACACAATTCTAATATTTGTTACCAAACAGTTAGTCTCCTTGACTATTCTCATACAGTGGGACCCAGAAGATAGGTTTAGGACAATGTTGACACCCATATTGCTTCTTACACAGAGATTCCAGCAACCTCTTTCCTGCTAGATGATAATCATATCAAGGCCATGTTTAGCTGTGATCCATCCTCATCCACTTACTCTGGCTGAATTTAATCAACCAAGCACCACACCAACTTTTAAGTGTCCCTCTTGTAAACTGATGTAATCCTACTAACTTTTCACTTCCCTAATGACCTTTGCATCATCTGCAAACATATTCAGGTTAAATTTCCTACCTTCTGGTAAGACATTTATTTATATCAATAAGAGTAATGGCCCCAGAACAGAACCCTGTGGTGTTCACTGGTAACCTCAACCCATTTGAGAAGGCTCCTCTACATGTATTTTTTGTTCCCTTCTACAAAGATAACCTTTTATCCATTGATGGCATCTCCTCCTTATTCCTGCTTGGTGATCCAGCTTCTTAATGAGCCTCCCGTGTAATACAATGTCAAATGCTTTTTGGCAGTTCAGATACAAACTATCTACCTAGCTTCCATTTTGTACTAGACAGAACTCACTTTCAGAAACCTAAGAGATTCTTTGCAAATGACCAACTTTCCTTTAAACTGTACTGTCTCTCCACTTCTGCAATTTTCCATAACGTCATCCATATGCTTTCTGATTATCTTTTCCAGAACCTTACAGACCACATTTGTCAGTGAGACTGGCCTGTAGTTTGTATCTCTTCCTAGTCTCCTTTCTTATGGATAAGTAAGACAGTTGTCTTTTACCCACTACCTTGGCACTTTGCTTTTCTCTAGCCATATCTTTTGCATTATTTCAAAAGGTATGTTTAATAAACCTGCATATATCTTCAACACATACAGTGAAATTTCATCACTTCTTTTGCATTATTTCAAAAGGTATGTTTAATAAACCTGCATACATCTTCAGCACATACAGTGAAATTTCATCAAGACTGAGCACTGAATGGGTCAAGACCTTTCAGTATTCTCTTTATGTCTTTTCCAGTCATCTCGATGTTTTCAAAAGCCTCCTCCTAATTTCAGCTTACATGTGTTGGGGTTACAGTGTCTTCCATTGTGTGAACAATTTTAAATTCATTATTCAGTTCTTCACATATCTTAACATTATCCAATATATTTCTTCCCTCAGAATCCCTTAGCATGATTAGCTCCTCTTTAACTGACAATACATTCTGATGAATCTATGTTGAAGTTTTCCAAAACATCTTAAAATGGTACAAACATGATGTCAATGACAATCTTCAATGAACACAATGATTATAATCAAATTATTAGTCAATAATAAACAATAAGTACAGTAAATGCGGTACAGTACAGTAATAATTTCATAAAATACTTACAAGATACCAGAATGCTTGAAACCTGAGGTAATGGTGTGGCTGGAGGGTGGTGTATGGAGTTACTGGAGGGTAGAAGATAGGCAGAAAGACCACCTGTCTCACTAACTTCATCATTATCTTGGGTAAAAGATGAAGAGTCAACAGGACAAAAGGGGGCAAGAGAAGCATGATTGTTATCATCACTTGGAGGAGAGGCAAATGGATGAGGAGAATCAGCATGCTCCTCATCACTTACGGAAAGGCAACAGGATAGGGAGAGTTAGCATATTCCTCATCACTTGGAGGAGAGAAAACAGAAGGCAAGTCAGCATGCTCTTCATCAAGTGGAAGAGAGGAAACAGGATGAGGGCAGTAAGCATGCTCCTTGTTGGTTAGCAGTGCAAGTGGGTTATCACATATGTGGCTTGGATGAGGAAGAGGTTTTGCAAACTTCAGCTTGCTGAAGAAGGAATTCACAGTCATTAATCTAGCAAGCATATGTTTCTCTATGCACAGAACCCTGTACAAGGTGAGGTCACTTTCATTGGAATGTTCAAGCTTTTGGCTTCTATCATGATTAGAGTCACCAACAAAAATCTGCCCAGCTTTGTCAGAGAGAAAAAATTGGAGTTTTCCTTGTTAACTAAAGTTGAGACACCGCTTCAATTTCCTCTTCCTCACCAGCTTGCTCTTGTGCTACTGACATTAAGACTTTACTTACTTCTTCATTGTGTGAATCTAGCAAGCTTTCAATGTTGGCGTCTTCTGTTTCAAAGAAACCAATCTGATGAACATTTGGTCATGACTAAAGTCATAACAGGTTCAGGTTGGGGAAACCTGTGAAATCATTTACAAAATTGCTACAGTTTCCTTAACATATCTTTCACATTTGATCCCATGATTTTTTTCCACAACTCAGCAATACCATCTCTGGCACCTCTTATGTTCAACTTTACCAGAAATCATTTGTTGACAACTTCAATCACTGTCCACTGCATTCATCACCTGCCAGAATGTGTGTCTGAGGTAATAAGGTGGATATTACCCCTTGATCCATGGGCTGAATCAATGAAGTATGTTTTTGGGTAAAAACTCCACCCAAACACTGTCCAAAGAATCTTAAAGGTTGCAGGGGTGACTAGGGGCATTGCCAACAAGAAGCAATGATTTATGGAAGAGATTCTTCTCTGCAAAATACCTCTCCACTGAAGAACAATAGAAATTGGAATACCAATCCAGGAGAACAGTCCATTTTGTTCAGTAAGTCTTCATATCTGTGTCAGATGACTTGGAGAATGGCCTTCACAAAACCCTTATGCTTTCTGAGCAGTAAATCAACAGAAGATTTAGCTTGAAGTCATTGAAGTCACCTACAGAATGAAAAAAAAACATGGTCTTTGGAAGCTTTGTGCCCTGGAGCTGACTTCTCATCCCTGGTGAGAATGGTACATTCTGGCATGTTCGTCCAGCAGAGCCCAGCATTGTCAACACTGAAAACATGCTGTGCTGTGTATCCACCTTCAGTGATAATTCACTTAAAGGTGGGTAGGTGCATCATAGCAGCCTCCCTATCCGCACTTGCAGTCTTTCTGGTCGTTATAACACTGTAAGTTGTGTATCTTCTTCAGTCCGTCCAACCAGCCTCTAGTTGCAATGAATGACACTTCCAAAGCACTAGGACCACTGAACTGCACTTTCCTCCCCTCTCTTCTAAAGATCCTCAAAGTAAATTTTACTGAACAGTTATGCTGGTCATGAGGAGTCATCCCGCATGCTCATGTCATCTACCCATGATGCTAACAAGCATTCCATACCTACCATAACACAAGACCAATTCACTTTAACTAATCTGGCACTCAATGGAGTAGCACAATTTGCACTGTGCATGATTTACTCTTTTTTTTCTTAACGGTCATCATAGATCAGGCAAAAAGACTGAAATGTCTGGTGATATCAATCACACACAAAAATATTTCCAATTCTGTTTCTTTTGTAATTGACTTCCTAGCTCTTTTTTGGCCTTTGCCCCAATACCACTTCCACTAACATTTTAGTTTCCCTTCATTTTGGAGTTCAGGGTAGAGTATAATCCAGAGGAAAATGAAGATTAATATCGCATGCTTCAAACAAGTGTAGGAATGCTGAAATGTACATAAACAAACATGTGGGACAAGATGGTATGAAATGCATGAGAATAACACAGTAAAGTATGAGACAAAATACTGTACAGGTAATTCAAGTATTTCTGACTATATACTACATATAAATCTCTTAAATATATATTGGAAAGGATGAGAATTTTGTGCGTGATCATTTCATTTTCTCCGTGGACTCATACAAATATAGGGAGAATAAAAAGATGTTCTGGAAGGAGGTAAATAGGGTGCGTAAGACAAGGGAGCAAATGGGAACTTCAGTGAAGGGCGTAAATGGGGAGGTGATAACAAGTAGCGGTGAGGTGAGAAGGAGATGGAATGAGTACTTTGAAGGTTTGTTGAATGTGTCTGATGACAGAGTGGCAGATATAGGGTGTTTTGGTCGAGGTGGTGTGCAAAGTGAGAGGGTTAGGGAAAATGATTTGGTAAACAGAGAAGAGGTAGTAAAAGCTTTGCGGAAGATGAAAGCCGGCAAGGCAGCAGGTTTGGATGGTATTGCAGTGGAATTTATTAAAAAGGGGGGTGACTGTATTGTTGACTGGTTGGTAAGGTTATTTAATGTATGTATGACTCATGGTGAGGTGCCTGAGGATTGGCGGAATGCGTGCATAGTGCCATTGTACAAAGGCAAAGGGGATAAGAGTGAGTGCTCAAATTACAGAGGTATAAGTTTGTTGAGTATTCCTGGTAAATTATATGGGAGGGTATTGATTGAGAGGGTGAAGGCATGTACAGAGCATCAGATTGGGGAAGAGCAGTGCGGTTTCAGAAGTGGTAGAGGATGTGTGGATCAGGTGTTTGCTTTGAAGAATGTATGTGAGAAATACTTAGAAAAGCAAATGGATTTGTATGTAGCATTTATGGATCTGGAGAAGGCATATGATAGAGTTGATAGAGATGCTCTGTGGAAGGTATTAAGAATATATGGTGTGGGAGGCAAGTTGTTAGAAGCAGTGAAAAGTTTTTATCTAGGATGTAAGGCATGTGTACGTGTAGGAAGAGAGGAAAGTGATTGGTTCTCAGTGAATGTAGGTTTGCGGCAGGGGTGTGTGATGTCTCCATGGTTGTTTAATTTGTTTATGGATGGGGTTGTTAGGGAGGTAAATGCAAGAGTCCTGGAAAGAGGGGCAAGTATGAAGTCTGTTGGGGAGGAGAGAGCTTGGGAAGTGAGTCAGTTGTTGTTCGCTGATGATACAGCGCTGGTGGCTGATTCATGTGAGAAACTGCAGAAGCTGGTGACTGAGTTTGGTAAAGTGTGTGGAAGAAGAAAGTTAAGAGTAAATGTGAATAAGAGCAAGGTTATTAGGTACAGTAGGGGTGAGGGTCAAGTCAATTGGGAGGTGAGTTTGAATGGAGAAAAACTGGAGGAAGTGAAGTGTTTTAGATATCTGGGAGTGGATCTGTCAGCGGATGGAACCATGGAAGCGGAAGTGGATCATAGGGTGGGGGAGGGGGCGAAAATTTTGGGAGCCTTGAAAAATGTGTGGAAGTCGAGAACATTATCTCGGAAAGCAAAAATGGGTATGTTTGAAGGAATAGTGGTTCCAACAATGTTGTATGGTTGCGAGGCGTGGGCTATGGATAGAGATGTGCGCAGGAGGATGGATGTGCTGGAAATGAGATGTTTGAGGACAATGTGTGGTGTGAGGTGGTTTGATCGAGTAAGTAACGTAAGGGTAAGAGAGATGTGTGGAAATAAAAAGAGCGTGGTTGAGAGAGCAGAAGAGGGTGTTTTGAAATGGTTTGGGCACATGGAGAGAATGAGTGAGGAAAGATTGACCAAGAGGATATATGTGTCGGAGGTGGAGGGAACGAGGAGAAGAGGGAGACCAAATTGGAGGTGGAAAGATGGAGTGAAAAAGATTTTGTGTGATCGGGGCCTGAACATGCAGGAGGGTGAAAGGAGGGCAAGGAATAGAGTGAATTGGAGCGATGTGGTATACAGGGGTTGACGTGCTGTCAGTGGATTGAATCAAGGCATGTGAAGCGTCTGGGGTAAACCATGGAAGGCTGTGTAGGTATGTATATTTGCGTGTGTGGACGTATGTACATGTGTATGGGGGGGGTTGGGCCATTTCTTTCGTCTGTTTCCTTGCGCTACCTCGCAAACGCGGGAGACAGCGACAATGAAAAAAAAAAAAAAAAATATATATATATACAGCGCTGGTGGCTGATTCATGTGAGAAACTGCAGAAGCTGGTGACTGAGTTTGGTAAAGTGTGTGAAAGAAGAAAGTTAAGAGTAAATGTGAATAAGAGCAAGGTTATTAGGTACAGTAGGGTTGAGGGTCAAGTCAATTGGGAGGTAAGTTTGAATGGAGCAAAACTGGAGAAAGTAAAGTGTTTTAGATATCTGGGAGTGGATCTGGCAGTGGATGGAACCATGGAAGCGGAAGTGAATCATAGGGTTTGGGAGGGGGCAAAAATCCTGGGAGCCTTGAAGAATGTGTGGAAGTTGAGAACATTATCTCAGAAAGCAAAAATGGGTATGTTTGAAGGAATAGTGGTTCCAACAATGTTGTATGGTTGCGAGGCGTGTGCTATGGATAGAGTTGTGCGCAGGAGGGTGGATGTGCTGGAAATGAGATGTTTGAGGACAATGTATGGTGTGAGGAAGTGGTTTGATCGAGTAAGTAACGTAAGGGTAAGAGAGATGTGTGGAAATAAAAAGAGCATGGTTGAGAGAGCAGAAGAGGGTGTTTTGAAATGGTTTGGGTACATGGAGGGAATGAGTGAGGGAAGACTGACCAAGAGGATATATGCGTCGGAGGTGGAGGGAACGAGGAGTAGTGGGAGACCAAATTGGAGGTGGAAAGATGGAGTGAAAAAGATTTTGTGTGATCGGGGCCTGAACATGCAGGAGGGTGAAAGGAGGGCAAGGAATAGAGTGAATTGGATTGATGTGGTATACCGGGGTTGACGTGCTGTCAGTGGATTGAATCAGGGCATGTGAAGCAGCTGGGGTAAACCATGGAAAGTTGTGTGGGGCCTGGATGTGGAAAGGGAGCTGTGGTTTCGGGCATTATTGTGTGGCAGCTAGAGACTGAGTGTGAACGAATGGGGCCTTTGTTGTCTTTTCCTAGTGCTACCTCGCACACATGAGGGGGGAGGGGGAAGGTATTCCATGTGTGGCGAGGTGGCGATGGGAGTGAATGGGGGCAGACAGTGTGAATTGTGTGCATGGGTATATATGTATGTGTCTGTGTATGTATATATATGTGTACATTGAGATGTATAGGTATGTATATTTGCGTGTGTGGACGTGTGTGTATACATTGTGTATGGGGGTGGGTTGGGCCATTTCTTTCGTCTGTTTCCTTGCGCTACCTCGCAAACGCGGGAGACAGCGACAAAGCAAAATAATAATAAATAAATATATTTACTTATTATTTATTACACTTTAATGTATAATGTATAAAAGAAAGAGAAAGGAGGTCAAGAGAAAGGTGCAAGAGGTGAAAAAGAGGGCAAATGAGAGTTGGGGTGAGAGAGTATCATTAAATTTTAGGGAGAATAAAAAGATGTTCTGGAAGGAGGTAAATAAAGTGCGTAAGACAAGGGAGCAAATGGGAACTTCAGTGAAGGGCACAAATGGGGAGGTAATAACAAGTAGTGGTGATGTGAGAAGGAGATGGAGTGAGTATTTTGAAGGTTTGTTGAATGTGTTTGATGATAGAGTGGCAGATATAGGGTGTTTTGGTCGAGGTGGTGTGCAATGTGAGAGGGTTAGGGAAAATGATTTGGTAAACAGAGAAGAGGTAGTAAAAGCTTTGCGGAAGATGAAAGCCGGCAAGGCAGCAGGTTTGGATGGTATTGCAGTGGAATCTATTAAAAAAGGGGGTGACTGTATTGTTGACTGGTTGGTAAGGTTATTTAATGTATGTATGACTCATGGTGAGGTGCCTGAGGATTGGCGGAATGCGTGCATAGTGCCATTGTACAAAGGCAAAGGGGATAAGAGTGAGTGCTCAAATTACAGAGGTATAAGTTTGTTGAGTATTCCTGGTAAATTATATGGGAGGGTATTGATTGAGAGGGTGAAGGCATGTACAGAGCATCAGATTGGGGAAGAGCAGTGTGGTTTCAGAAGTGGTAGAGGATGTGTGGATCAGGTGTTTGCTTTGAAAAATGTACGTGAGAAACACTTAGAAAAGCAAATGGATTTGTATGTAGCATTTATGGATCTGGAGAAGGCATATGATAGAGTTGATAGAGATGCTCTGTGGAAGGTATTAAGAATATATGGTGTGGGAGGAAAGTTGTTAGAAGCACTGAAAAGTTTTTATCGAGGATGTAAGGCATGTGTACGTGTAGGAAGAGAGGAAAGTGATTGGTTCTCAGTGAATGTAGGTTTGCAGCAGGGGTGTGTGATGTTTAATTTGTTTATGGATGGGGTTGTTAGGGAGGTGAATGCAAGAGTTTTGGAAAGAGGGGCAAGTATGAAGTCTGTTGGGGATGAGAGAGCTTGGGAAGTGAGTCAGTTGTTGTTCGCTGATGATACAGCGCTGGTGGCTGATTCATGTGAGAAACTGCAGAAGCTGCTGACTGAGTTTGGTAAAGTGTGTGAAGGAAGAAAGTTAAGAGTAAATGTGAATAAGAGCAAGGTTATTAGGTACAGTAGGGTTGAGGGACAAGTCAACTGGGAGGTAAGTTTGAATGGAGCAAAACTGGAGGAAGTAAAGTGTTTTAGATATCTGATAGTGGATCTGGCAGCGGATGGAACCATGGAAGTGGAAGTGAATCATAGGGTGGGGGAGGGGGCGAAAATCCTGGGAGCCTTGAAGAATGTGTGGAAGTCGAGAACATTATCTCGGAAAGCAAAAATGGCTATGCTTGAATGAATAGTGGTTCCAACAATGTTGTATGGTTGCAAGGCATGGGCTATGGATAGAGTTGTGCACAGAAGGGTGGATGTGCTGGAAATGAGATGTTTGAGGACAATATGTGGTGTGAGGTGGTTTGATCGAGTAAGTAATGTAAGGGTAAGAGAGATGTGTGGAAATAAAAAGAGCATGGTTGAGAGAGCAGATGAGGGTGTTTTGAAATGGTTTGGGCACATGGAGAGAATGAGTGAGGAAAGATTGACAAAGAGGATATATGTGTCGGAGGTGGAGGGAACGAGGAGAAGTGGGAGACCAAATTGGAGGTGGAAAGATGGAGTGAAAAAGATTTTGAGTGATTGGGGCCTGAACATGCAGGAGGGTGAAAGGCGGGCAAGGAATAGAGTGAAGTGGATCGATGTGGTATACCAGGGTTGACGTGCTGTCAGTGGATTGAATCAGGGCATGTGAAGCGTCTGGGGTAAACCATGGAAAGCTGTGTGGGGCCTGGATGTGGAAAGGGAGCTGTGGTTTCGGGCATTATTGCATGACAGCTAGAGACTGAGTGTGAACGAATGAGGCCTTTTGTTGTCTTTTCCTAGCGCTACCCCGCACACATGAGGGGGGAGGGGGATGGTATTCCATGTGCGGCGAGGTGGCAATGGGAATGAATAAAGGCAGACAGTGTGAATTGTGTGCATGGGTATATATGTATTTGTCTATGTATATATATGTGTACATTGAGATGTATTGGTATGTATATTTGCGTGTGTGGACGTGTGTGTATATACATGTGTATGGGGGTGGGTTGGGCCATTTCTTTCATCTGTTTCCTTGCGCTACCTCGCAAACGCGGGAGACAGCGACAAAGCAAAATAAAATAATGAAAATATATATATATATATATATATATATATATATATATATATATATATATATATATATATATATATACATATCCCTGGGGATAGGGGAGAGAGAATACTTCCCACACATTCCCCGTGTGTCACAGACAGCGACTAAAGGGGACGGGAGCAGGGGGGCTATAAACCCTCCCCTCCTAGTATTTTTTTTTGCCCTCCCCTCCTAGTACTTTAACTTTCTAAAAGGGGAAACAGAAGAAGGAGTCACGCAGGGAGGGCTCATCCTCCTTGAAGACTCAGATTGGGGTGTCTAAATGGGTGTGGATGTAACCAAGACGAGAAAAAAGGAGAGATAGGTAGTACGTTTGAGGAAAGGAACCTGGATGTTTTGGCTCTGAGTGAAACCAAGCTCAAGGGTAAAGGGAAAGTGGTTTGGAAATGTTTTGGGAGTTAAGTCAGGGACTGGTGAGAGGACAAGAGCAAAGGAAGGAGTAGCACTACTCCAGAAGCAGGAGTTGTGGGAGTATGTGATAGTGTAAGTAAACTCTAGATTGATATGGGTAAAACTGAAAGCGGATGGAGAGAGATGGGTGATTACTGATGCCTATGCACCTCGGCATGAGAAGAAAGATCATGAGAGGCAAGTGTTCTGCTGAAAATGAGATGTCTTGAGAACAATATGTGGTGTAAGGTAGTTTGATCGAGTAAGTAATGAAAGGGTAAGAGAGATGTGTGGTAATAAAAAGAGTGTGGTTGAGAGAGCAGAAGAGGGTTTACTGAAATGGTTTGGTCGCAAGGTGAGAATGAGTGAGGAAATATTGACAAAGAGGATATATGTGTCAGAGGTGGAGGGAACGAGGAGAAGTGGGAGAACAAATTGGAGGTGGAAGGATGGAGTGAAAAACATTTTGTGTGATCGGGGCCTGAACATACAGGTGGGTGAAAGGCGTACAAAGGAATAGAGTGAATTGGAACGACGTGGTATAAAGGGGTCAAAGTGCTGTCAATAGATTGAACCAGGGTATGTGAAGCATCTGGGGTATCCATGGAAAGTTTTGTGGGGCCTGGATGTGGAAAGGGAGCTGTGATTTCGGTGCATTACACATGACATCTAGAGACTGAGTGTGAACAAATGTGGCATTTGTTGTCTTTTCCTAGCGCTACATTGCGCACATGAGGGGGGGAGGGGGGTGCCATTTCATGTGTGGCGGGGGGGTGACAGGAATGGATGAAGGCACCACGTATGAATATGCACATGTGTATATATGTACATGTCTGTGTATGTATATGTATGTATACGTTGAAATGTATAGGGATGTACATGTGCATGTGTGGAGTGTATGTATATACATGCGTGTATGGCATGTATGTATATACATGTGTATGTGAGTGGGTTGAGCCATTCTTTCGTCTGTTTCCTTGTGCTACCTCGCTAATGCAGCAGACAGCAACAAAGTATAATAAATAAAATACAAAATAATTTAATTTATATCTATTCATTATACTGAATAGGTAAGCATTCTGGTAGTAAAACAATGCATTATCTAAACATATGGCATTTTCATTATCACTTACAAATAACAATGATTTTAGCATATTATGTTATGCAATATCAGATCAAACTCTGGGATATTAAACACCTCACCATTCCCAAAGTTGAAATATCTTGGGTCAGCATTTTGCCAATGCTTCATATAAGTGATCCTGTGAACCATGAAAACTAAAGCATCATTTCAATTTTGGTATAGTGAACCATTCTTAATTTGATGTTTTTAGTTTGCCTTTATAATCCTATAGTTGTAGACAGTGAAGTATTGGAGATTGCCCCAAAAATGTTTTTTTCCATATCTTAAGCTATGCAGCAAAACTAACTAATTAAACCACACTGGTGTTGCCATTAAAGCAAAATCTACTAAATGTGTTTCAAGCCTCAGCAAAGATCTTGAGCCTGTATTTACCACAAAATAATGTGAGATACTCTAAGACTATCTAAACATATGACAGGTATTGCTTTCCCTAGTAATATTGATAACAAACTGCCCATGGGATTGATGATTTCTTTTCCTGTTATTTTGCTTATAGTCAGAAGTAATGATTTGCTTATGGTCAGAAGTAATGACAATAAACAAGAACCAGCTGTAGTGTATGGGAAGCATTAAGATACATGTATTAGCACCTCAGCATCTTCTAATGCTGCAAACAAACAAAAAAAAAACAATTTTTAAGGTTTTCATTAATAAACTAGAGCATAGGGCAAATTTTAGTAACACCAAACTTCATAAAAGTGATCCTTTTAAGATTATGGTTTACCTGTACTTGTTCCTTGCCTTCTTATATCTTTCACATACTTGCTAGCTGGAGTGTCACATATATCTCTGCCAATGCACATCTCTGAGCTCCTCTGATTTTTGATATTTTTCATGAATCTATTCCTCTCTCATTCTTAACCTTCCCTCTGTATCTGTGGCTAGAGGTACCTATGTTCACAGAACATATCACCACAATTCTCTGTTTCATGGCTACAAAATTCTATTCCCCAATCTGTGTTACCACATAAATTGTTGAGCTTTCTATAGTTTCAAAGATGATATCTCCAATTCATGTCATGTACCATCTCCTCTCTTTTAAGCATCCCCATTTACCATAGTCAGTCAGTCTTTAGCATTACATAATTTTTTTCACCACTTGGTGTATAATATATGATGTTCTCAATATCCATGCTAGAAAGTGTGAAGATAAAATCTAGTAATGATGGTGTATCAGTCTCTATTATCTTAATGTGTCCAGTGACATGTTGGTATTGAAAATTTTCCCATATGCACCCTACAACCTTTTCCCTCCATGACTCATTGTCACTATGAGAATTCAGATTTCCCCACTCTGTCTCTTCATAACTGAAATCCCCATAATAAGTACTGTACCATCTCTTAAGGAGTATGTGTTTCACTGCTTCGTGTCATCCTGATTGATCTTCCACTGTTAGCACTCTACATTTCTTTTAATTGTTAAAAATCTTTGGAAAATTATATAACATCAACACCAATATGAAACACTTCCCTACAGTTACTCTTCCCATTATGTATTGTTTGAATGAGCCATCCTCCACTATTTCTTGAAGCTTACATCAAGCTTTATTACGAAGTCCAATCCTGCCCCTCCCTTGCCTTCTCTTCCCATCCTTGCTATCACATAATGCTCTGGGCAGAACAAGTAAGATCTTATCTCTTTAGTAAGCTTTTTCTCCACAAGTTTAACAACATCTGCTGCCCTTTCCCTTATTGGTCCTTGAATTCCATCACTTTACCACAAACTACTAACCCACCATGTCACCACCCACTCAATCACCTCAATCTCATATAACTTACGAGGTATACTTGCCAGACTTATGCTTGTAATTAAACAATTGTCTTTTGTCTCTTTGTATCTATCTAATGGCCTTACACAGGCATTCCAACAGCCATAAATACACTTAAAATCCTGACTAACCAATCAACAACACTGTCACCCCTTTTCTTGATAAATCCTATGGTAATCCCATATACTTCAACTGCTTTGCCATTCTCCACCTTAAGCAAGGTTTTCACTATACCATTTGTCACAAATGTCGCTCCATATACCTCCGTGTCCTTAACACCCCAAATCTACCTGTCATCTAACACGTTTAAAAGTACTTCAAGATACTCACTCCATCTCCTTTTTACCTCTTCCTTGCCTGTTACTACTTTCCCATCAGCTTCCCTCACTGATGCACCAAAGTGTTCTCTTGTACTCCCCACACCATTCACCTCTTTCTAAAACATTTTTTTATTCACTCTGATGTTTTCCAATACTCTCTCACCCTAAATCTCATGCATACTCTTTTTCGGCTCCTCATTCCTCTTTACCTCCTAATACTTTCCCTTATACAGCATCCAATCACAAGCACTTCTTCCCAGCAAGCACTGCTCATACATCTCTCTTTGCTTTCACTGGCATATTAACTTCTTCATACCACCACTCACTACCCTTTTTCAAACACTCACAACCCACACATACACTGAAGCTCAGTGTCTATCATACCATATAGTACAGTGCTACAAACCTAAAAGTATCTTACATGATTAGAGAAGCATCAAGAAATACACTCAAACCAATCAAAGAAAGTACTAAAATTCCTATAGAGATGTACAACATAAAGTTCATGTTACAAGGATATGGAGCACAAGCTGAATCATCCTAAAGCTTAGAAAAAAATAAACTCATGCATCAAAGTCAGCTACAATCATGAAATGAAACAAAAAAGGTGCTGCAATATGAAGTAAAAGCAAGGATCAAAATCATGCTCTCAGACATCATTAATACACAAGAAAGTAAGAGGTCATACTCATGCAGTAGAAAATGGTGTTAATCAGGCAGTATATGATAATGCAGGCAGGCATTTGGTGAAGGAGTTAGTCTCATGCACAATCCCACAACCAAGATTACCCTTACCAGCATCCGAGCCGGGGTGGCTGCTGGAACAAACCTCCACGGTGGGGACGATCCTCCGAGTTCCAACTGGTCAAAAGACATCCCACATATAAACAAACAAACGTGCCACACCTGAATGACCTACCTCATGACCAATTCCTGCAAGACTTGAGCCCCAGTGCAAATGTCAATGGATGCAAAACTTAAAAAAAAAGCTTCCAGTGACTAATTGCAAATGGTGCACAAACTTTCAATTTCATTGCACTGTCATGTGGAACATCCTAAACCAGATAATTACAAATGCAGCTTAGGCTTGACCCACTTTGCTGCACTAAATACAGAGCCATTTTGGAATTTACTAGCAAAGAGTATACAAACTTTCTACCTTCTCAGTATCTTGTATCAGCTGAGTGGGCCTTTACGTTCCACATGCATGGGTCATCAGGTTCTAAGTCACTGGTTGGCAAGCTTTAAGTTAGTCAGTATTCAAAAGGCAACAATTTATAAGAGTGGAGCACTATTAATTGTTAGTACTTTAAATATCAAATACAACACACAATTATCATATATAGTCCAATCACACAAAATATTAACATACTGCAATCAACATGGGTGGGCTAATGCTTAGCTATCTTACACTAACCAAATCATCATACATGATATGCTGTAAAATATAAATGGCATTAGTTTTATGGTGTATCTGTAGATTCTTCCATTCTATGTTTTACAAAAATCAAATACAAAGGCTACTCTCCTACCAAGCTAACTGACAATGGAACTTACTAAAGACTGCTTCTCAGTGTCAATCTCCTTCTGTAAAAAAGTAATGATAAACCACAGCAATATACTTAAAACATGAGGCAACAATACTAAGCTGTATCTTTCTGATATAAAAAGCAACACATTCACTGACTAACCTATGTTTGTAGGTAAATGAGTCCATAAACAAGATATCTATTTCCAAAGCAAGGCTGCACAAAAGGAACCTTCTCTAAACACCCTATCACAGTGCATTTGCAAAAATTCAAATGATGAAGGCTCATCACCAATGCACAAAAGACTAGCCAAAGAATACTTTAAGTAAATCATCATCAATAAAAAGTAGTCACCAATCGTTTGTGCTAAATCAGATTACAATACTTTACAATAATTAGTGAAGATTGTCCCAGAATGATATCCAGTACTGTAAATATAATGCGGTAAAAAGCAAGATAATATAAAGACAGAGAATAAAGTATGGTGATATCAGCAGGGTAGTCCAGAATCTGAGTGACTTATCACTACTTGAAGATCCATTCGAAGGCATCCAAGGAAATAATCATCAAATATAAAAATGAAAACACTGGGAGAAGTATCTTAATTTTGAAGATCCTTCTACTTCCCCTAGGCACCGCTTTCATCAATGACAAATTGTAAAGTGAGGCACCCCAATGACTCATTTCAGTATTACATCCTCCAACACAGTGTAAGAGAGAAGAGATTTATATGGTGAAAATCCAATTATCTGACCTTGTACAGGCCTGCAACATGACAGGCAACTTGTCAGCTATCTACAGCTTTAGCAAAACTACATTAAAAAATATTGAAATAAAACAAAAATACAAATCAAAATCAACCATGCAATTCTGTACTGTAAATATGCTCACCAAAATAAGATGAAGTCCCTCTTTTGGTTTTTTAACAAAGGTATAGACGTTCTGGAGACCCCACTAAAGTTATCTTATTTACATCATTCTCATGATAAAGTCTTACTCAAGACTCACCTTTTCCACTATGTTTTATGATGTTAATCCTCTACTAAATTAGTAATATCGTATTATACACTCTTGCTTCTTTCAACTGCTTCCCAATGAAACTGTTGAAACACTTGCTCTGATCTGACACTGTGAAGGGATGATCACTTTTTCTGATAATGTCTAATTCAAAGACTGCAACCAATGGAAAATACATCATGGGATTCTAACAGAAAAGATGACTACAGATACACTTTGGATACTTGAAGAGCAGTGCATAAAGTGGCCAACTCGTAATACTATGTAAGTTCCATTCGGGTTCAAAAGTCAGATATCTTTTGATGATTTATTAGAAATCATCAGATTTGTATGAATCCTGACATACTTGATATAACAGTAATCACATACTAAGATGTCAGATAATTGTACTTTTTCTGTATACCTATCATAAAGGGCTATTTCTTGAGGTCATTCTTTGACATAAGAATTACTCGATTAGTTATGTATCAACATTTACATCTGACTGAATCTTCTATTAATAAATAAGTATAGCTTGTCTTTATATTCTGATCACAACTGTGATTCCAGATATATGCCAATACCCCAACTTCTAAGGGTTTAACGGTTAGAATTCCTAACCATAACGCATTCATGGGCTGCCCAGGGTCAAGCGCACAGGTTTGAATCCGGGTTTACGTGTAGTACAGTACCCCGGTTTTTTCCCACCCGGGTTTTGGAAAAAGGGGGACCCCCAGGAGGACAATAAAAAGAAAAAAATTTAAAAATATTATTAATAAAAAAAATAAATTATAAAATAAAAAAATTAATTTAAATTAATAATAAAATAAAAAAGGGGGAAAAATTGGAAAAGTTTCCCAATCTGGTTGTCTTGAACTAAGGGAAGGCCCGGGAAAACCTAAATTTCGTTTTTTTTTTTTCAAAGGACAGAGGCAGGTGAAAAATCCCTTTTAGCTTTTCCCTAGCCAAACCTCTTAATGGGGGAAATTTGGGGATAGTAGAAAAAAATATTAAAAAATTTATTAATATAAAAATTTAATTAAATAAAAATTTCCCGTGGGGCTTGGGTGCAAACCATGAAGAAGGCAAACAATGTCCCTTTTTTTTCGTCCCGGGGTTATTCACTAATTTTTTCAGGGGGAAGGGGGGCGCAATGTCCCGGATCATTCTTGAGAAGAAAGGTATACAAATTTTAACATTATTTGCTTTGGGGGGTTTGTATTCGGGGGTTTTGGGGTTCACCCTTTTTTTTTCCTTTCACTCCAAGGGGGGGCTTAAATGGTTTTTTGGGGAACATAAATCTGAAAAAACCATAACTTGGGGCCCCCGGGGGAAATCCATTAACCCCTTGCTCCCAACAGCTTTATTCAAATTTTAATTTTCCCCCTCCCACCGGAACCAAACCACTACACCCCCTGTCCAAACCTTTTTCAATCCTCACTTGGGGGAATTTCTATAAGCCGTTCAAATCTTTTTTTTTAAAAAAATTTAAATTTTTTAATTTTGTTTTAATATTTTAAATATATTATATATATATATATAATATATATATAATATATATAATATATTTTTTTTTTTCTTTGTCGCTGTCTCCCGCTTTTGGCGAGGCGAAAGGAAACAGACGAAAGAAATGGCCCAACCCCCCCCATACACATGTATATACATACGCCCACACACGCAAATATACATAACCCCCACACAACTTTCCATGGTTACCCCCAGACGCTTCACATGCCTTTATTTAATCCACTGACAGCACGTCAACCCCTGTATAACCTCATCGCTCCAATTCACTCTATTCCTTGCCCCCCTTTCACCCCTGCATGTTCAGGCCCCATCACCAAATCCCTTTTTTTCTCCATCTTTTCCACCTCCAATTTGGTCTCCCTTTCTCCTCGTTCCCTCCACCTCCGACACATATATCCCTTTGGTCAATCTTTCCTCACTCATTCTCTCCATGTGCCAAACCATTTCAAAACACCCTCTTCTGCTCTCCCCAACCACGCTCTTTTATTTCCACACATCTCTCTTACCCTTAAAGTTACTTACTCGATCAAACCACCCACACCACACATTGTCCTCAAAAAATCTCATTTCCAGCAACACCATCCTCCTGCGCACAACTCTATCCATTGCCCACGCCTCGCAACCAAAACAACTTGTTGGAACACTATTCCTTCAAACATACCCAATTTTTTTCTTTCCGGGATAATGTTTCTCGACTTCCACACATTTTCAAGGCTCCCAAAATTTTCGCCCCTCCCCCCCCGCCACTTCCCCTTTTTTTCCATCCCTAATACCCCCCAAACTTCACTTCCTTCCCCCACCTTCAACTACCCTCCCAATTTCTGACCCCCAACCTTGCCAAAAAAAATTCTCTTATTGCTTTCTTCAAAAATTTTTTTTCACACACTTTCCCCTCCTACCAGCTTTTGCGTTTCTCCAAAAAACCCCCCCCTTATTCACAAAAAAAAACTCCTTTCCCGCCCTTTTTTCCCCAAAACTCTAATTCCCCTCTTTTCCCAAAAATTAACCCCCAACACCCCTCCATAAAAAAATTAAACAAACCCTAAAATCCCCCCCCCAACCTACATCCGAAAAATCACTTTCTCTCTTCCCAAACGTTACACATGCCTTACCATCCTCGATATATATATATATAGATATATATATATATATATATATCGTAGGGTGGGGGAGGGGGCGAAATCCTGGGAGCCTTGAAGAAGTGTGGAAGTCGAGAACTTTATCTCCGAAATAAAAAAATGGCTATGTTTGAAGGAATAGTGGCCCCAACAATGTTGTATGGTTGCGGGGCGTGAGTTTATGGATAAGTTGTCGCAAGAGGGGGGAAATTTGCGGGAAAATGAGATGTTTGAGGACAATATGTGGGTGAGGTGGTTTCTTTGGTAAGTAACGTAGGGTAGAGAGATGTTGGAAATAAAAAGAGGTGGTTGAGGATCAGAGAGGGTGGTGAAAGGGTTTGGCACTGGGAGAATGAGTTAGGAAAGATTGACCAAGAGGATATATGTTTTCGGGGGGTGGGGGGAAAAGGGGGGGAAGTGGGAGACCAAATTGGAGGTGGAAAGATGGATGAAAAAGATTTTGTCGTGCGGGGCCTGAACAGCGGGAAAGGTAAAAGGAGGAAAGGAATAAAAGTGAAATGGTTTGATGTAGAAATACCGGGGTTGATTTTTGCTGTCGTGGATTGAATGGGGGGCATGTGAAGCGTCGGGGGTAAACCATGGAAAGCTTTGTAGATGTATATTTTGGTGTGGGCGATTTTATATAATGTGTATGGGGGGGGGTTGGGGCCATTTTCTTTGTCTTTTTCCTGGCTACCTCGCAAACCGGGGAGACAGCGACAAAGCAAAATAAAAAAACAAAAAAAAAAAAAAAAAAAAAAATATATATATATTATTTTTAACTTGTTGATTTCTCCCGCTTTAGAAAGGGGTAGCGCAAGGAAACAGAAAAGAAAGAAGGGGCCCAAACCCCACCAACATAACCATGTATTTAATACACTCCCACACACGCAAAAATACACACCTAACATCTCAACATATTCCCATAACTTTACAACACAGACTAACTTTAAAACACATGTAATATTCTACTGTCTGCTTTATTTATTCCCCATCGCTACCCCAGCCACACATAAAATACAACCCCCTCCCCACTCTTTGTGCGCGAGGCAGCGCGCGATCAAGATATTCCTATGGGGTCCACGGGGAAATGAAACCGAAATTCCCAAGTGCAATTTTGTGTAATACACTCATCAGGGAACACAAGAGACTTGGAAATCCACTTACAAATGGTGTCCACTTCGCTCTTCAATGTATTAAAACTGGACGTTATTTTTCACTCTTGTGTCTCCCGATGAGTGATTGGGAGGTAATTTAAAATGGAAAAAAAACGGGGAAGAATGAATGTTTTAAATATCTGGGGGTGGAGGCAGCGGATGGAACCATGGAAGGGGAAGTGAATCATAGGGTGGGGGGGGGGAAAAAAAATTCGGGACCCCTTGAAGAATGTGTGGGAAATTTTGGGGGGAAAAATTATCTTGGAAGGGAAAAATGGGGATTTTGAAGGAACGTGGTTCCAACAATGATGTATGGTTGCGAGGGGGGGGGTAGGATAGTGTTGTGCACAGGAGATGGATGTGTGGAAATGAGAATGTTTGAGGAAAAAATATTTTGGTGGAGTGGGTTTTATCGAGTAAGGAATAAAAGGGTAGAGAGATGTGTTAATAAAAAAAGTGTGGTTTGAGGGGAGCAGAAAAGGTTTTTTTGAAATGGTTTGGGCACATGGAGAGAATGAGTGAGGAAAGATTGGACAGAAGATTTTTTTTTTTGGTCAGGGTGGATGGAACGAAGAGAAGTGGGAGACAATTGGAGGAGTTAGATGGAGTGAAAAAGATTTTGAGTGATCGGGGCTGTACATGCAGGAGGGGGAAAGGCGTTTCAAGGAATAGAGTGAATGGAATGATGTGGTATACCGGGGCGACGTGGTGTCAATGGTTGAACCAGGCTGTTTAAGCATCGGGATAAAAACCCTGGAAAATTTTGTGGGGCCTGTATGTGGGAAAGGGGGGCTTGTTTTCGGGGCTTTTTTACCCTGAAAACAGAGACTGAGTGTGACGAATTGGCCTTTTTGTCTTTTTCCCCGCACCTCGCACCCAAAGGGGGGAGGGGGGTTTGTTAATTCATTTGGCAAGGTGGCGATGGGAAGAATAAAGGCAAACAGTTTTGAATTAAAGTACAAGTGTATTATGTATATGTCTGTGTCTTTTTTTTTAATTTTCCCAAAGAAAGGGAAAGAGGGGGGGCCCGGGGAGGATATCCACAAAGGCCGTCCTCTGTCTTATGCTACCTCCTAATGCGGGGGAAAAAGGGGGGATATTAAAGAAGAAAGAAATTTTTTAGTTAGATGTATAGGTATGTATATTGGGGTGTGTGGACGGTATTTATATCTTGTGGGATGGGGGTTTGGGGTTTGGGGCCCTTCTTTCGCGTATATACACACAGACCACTCACGCAACATACCACCCTTACATCCAAAGTACACTTATATATACCACCACAGGGCAAATACATATAAACCTGCACACAATTCACACTTTCCTGCCTTATTTATTCCCATCGCCACCTCGCCAAACTTTGGGAAAATATTTTATTTTATATTTTATAATATATATATTTATATTTTATTAAAATTTATATTTATATTTATATATATACTTTACTTCTTCATCCCACCACTCACTACCCTTTCTAAACAGCCACCCCCCCACTCTTTTTCGTGGCACAAAACTTTTTTTGCGCAATCCATCCTGATCCCCTAAAATATTCCCATTTTTCCCCACTCCCCCTTTCTTCATTGGTCCACCTTTTTTTCCCTTCTGTTTCACAGTCTCTCCGATACTTC
The DNA here is from genome assembly GCF_036320965.1 of Panulirus ornatus. Lineage (NCBI taxonomy): Eukaryota > Metazoa > Arthropoda > Malacostraca > Decapoda > Palinuridae > Panulirus > Panulirus ornatus. The sequence continues at coordinate 47,598,713 of NC_092230.1, read as the reverse complement.
CCACACAGGTTCCTTCCCAAGCTCTTATTCACACCTTCTCACCCCCAAAATTCACCTTCTTTTTTTAAAACCCATTTCTAATCTTTTACCTTAGCCCCCACATTTTAAAATTTAGCACCCTCCCGTTTTACCCCCTCAGCACATTGACATCAAGTCTCTTTTCCCACGCCTGTCAATTAAACAAACCATAACGCTCTTTGCCATCCTCAACTTACATAATTTTTCTTAGTATATCTCGCTTTTTAAACCAGGTATTCCCCTCTCTCAGTCCTTTTTCAGCACAAAATTACAAGCTTCACCATTCCATTTACACACTGAACACCCAATGCATACCTTTTTTTTCCCCAACTGCCACATTACTCACCTTTGCCCTTTAAATTTACCCATCACATACCCGGTCTCGTGCATCAAAACGCTACAAAATCTTTTAGCTGCTCCAAACATTTGGGCCTCCATGATCTTTCTTCTCATGCCAGGTGCATATGCACAAAATCACCCACCTCTCTCCTTCAATTTTCTTTTTTAAACCCATATTAATGGGGAAGAATTTACTTTTTTTCCCACCTATCCTTTACTCCCAAAACTCTGTTTCAGGAGTATTGCACTCGCCAACCGCGGGAGACAGCGACGAGGTATAAAAAAAAAAAAAAAAAAATATTATATATATATATATATTATATATATTTTTTTTTATACTTTGTCGCTTTTTTCTCCCACTTTTGCGGGGTAGCGCAAGGAAACAGACGAAAGAAATGGCCCAACCCCCCCCATACACATGAAATATCTACGTCCACAACGCAAATATACATACCTACAAGCTTTCCAGGGTTTTTTACCCCAGAGCTTCACATGCTTGTTCAATCACTGACAGCACGAAACCCCCTGGTATACCACATCGTTTCCAATTACTTTTTCCTTGCCCTCCTTTCACCCTCCTGCATGTCAGGCCCGATCACCAAAAATCTTTTCACTCCACTTTCACCTCAATTGGTCTCCCTTTCTCCTCGTTCCCTCCACCTCCGCCCACTTTATATCCTCTTGGTCAATCTTTCCTCACCATTCTCTCCATGTCCCCAAAAACCATTCAAAACCCCCTTTCTTCTGCCTCTCAACCACGCTCTTTTTTTTTCCACACATCTCTTTTAAACCTTATGTTACTTACTCGGATCAAACCACCTCACACCACACATTTCCAAACATTCATTTCCAGCACATCCATCCTCTGCGAAACAACTCTTTTCCATAGCCAACGCCTCGCACCTTTTACAACATTGTTGGAACCACTATTCCTTCAAACTACCCATTTTGTTTTCCAAGAAATGTTCTCACTTCCACACATTCTTCAAGGCCCCCGGGATTTTCGCCCCCTCCCCCACCTATGATCCACTTCCGCTTCCATGGTTCCACCCGTGCCAGATCCACCCCAGATTTAAAACACTTTACTTCCTCCAGTTTTTTTCCATTCAAATCCCCCCAAATTTACTTGACCCTTAACCCTACTGCACCAATAACCTTCTCTTATTCACATTTTACTCTTTAAATTTTTTCTTTCCCCCAAAACTTTACCAAACTCATCACCAGTTCTGCTTTTTTTCACATAATCAGCCCCAGCCTGTTCATCAGGAACAACAATGACTCACTTTTCCCCAAACCTCTCATCCAAACAGACTTCTACTTGCCCCTCTTTCCAAAACTCTTTCATTCACCTCCCCAACAACCCCAAACCCCAAACAAATTAAACAACCATGGAGACATCACACACCCGCCCAAACCCTACATTCACGAGAACCAATCACTTTCCCCTCTTTTCCCCACACAACACATGCCTTACATCCCCGATAAAAAATTTTCACTGTTCTAACAAATTGCCTCTACCCATAATTCTTAAAACCTTCCACAGAGCATCTCTACAAACCTATCAATTCTTTCCAAACCATAAATGCTACAATCAAATCCCTTTTCTTTTTTAAAATATTTCTCACAAAAATTCTTCAAAGCAAACCCTTCCCCACATCCCCTACAAATTCTGAAACCCAGCTCTTCCCCAATCTGTGCTCTGTACATGCCCTTCACCCTCCAATCAAAACCCCCCATTAATTTACCCGGGAAAACTCAACAAATTATACCCTGTAATTTGAGCACTCACTCTTTCCCCTTTTTCCCTTTTTACAATGGCCAAAGCCGCATCCGCCATCCCAGGCACCTCACCCTGGTCATACATACATTTAATAACCTTTACCCCAAACCCGTCAATAATACAGTCCCCCCCCTTTTTTTAAAAAATCCACCAATACCATCCAAACCTGCGCCTTTCCCGGGTTTTACTTCCGCAAAGCTTTTTCTACCTCTTTTCCCGTTTACCAAATCATTTTTCCCCCAACCCTCTCATTTTTCACCCACCTCAACCAAAACACCCCACATCTGCCCCTCTATATCAAAACAATTCAACAAACCTTCAAAATACTCACTCCATCCCTTCCCCACACACCACTATTGTTTTCAACCCCCCATTTGGCCCCTTTACTGAAGTTCCCCTTTTCTCCCTGTCTTTCGCACTTTATTTACCTCTTCCAGAACATCTTTTTTTTCTCCCTAAAATTTAATTATCTCTCTCACCCCAACTTATTTGCCCCTTTTTCAACCCCCTTCCCTTTCTCTTGACCTCCTGTCTCTTTCTTTTATACATCTCCCACTCAATTGCATTTTTTCCCTGCAAAAATCGTCCAAATGCCTCTCTCTTCTCTTTCACTAATACTCTTACTTCTTCATCCCACCACTCACTACCCTTTCTAATCAACCCACCTCCCACTCTTCTCATGCCACAAGCATCTTTTGCGCAATCCATCATCTGATTCCCTAAATACATCCATTCCTCCCCCACTCCCCTTACTTCCATTGTTCTCACCTTTTCCATTCTGTAACTCAGTCTCTCCTGGTACTATCCTCACACAGGTCTCCTTCCCTCAAGCTCACTTACTCTCACCACCCTCTTCACCCCAACATTCACTCTTCTTTTCTGAAAACCCATACAAATCTTCACCTTAGCCTCCACAAGATAATGATCAGACATCCCTCCAGTTGCACCTCTCAGCACATTAACATCCAAAAGTCTCTCTTTTGCACGCCTGTCAATTAACACGTAATCCAATAACGCTCTCTGGCCATCTCTCCTACTTACATAAGTATACTTATGTATATCTCGCTTTTTAAACCAGGTATTCCCAATCATCAGTCCTTTTTCAGCACATAAATCTACAAGCTCTTCACCATTTCCATTTACAACACTGAACACCCCATGTATACCAATTATTCCCTCAACTGCCACATTACTCACCTTTGCATTCAAATCACCCATCACTATGACCCGGTCTCGTGCATCAAAACCACTAACACACTCATTCAGCTGCTCCCAAAACACTTGCCTCTCTTGATCTTTCTTCTCATGCCCAGGTGCATATGCACCAATAATCACCCACCTCTCTCCATCAACTTTTTAGGGAGAATAAAAAGATGTTCTGGAAGGAGGTAAATAAAGTGCGTAAGACAAGGGAGCAAATGGGAACTTCAGTGAAGGGCGCAAATGGGGAGGTGATAACAAGTAGTGGTGATGGGAGAAGGAGATGGAGTGAGTATTTTGAAGGTTTGTTGAATGTGTTTGATGATAGAGTGGCAGATATAGGGTGTTTTGGTCGAGGTGGTGTGCAAAGTGAGAGGGTTAGGGAAAATGATTTGGTAAACAGAGAAGAGGTAGTGAAAGCTTTGCGGAAGATGAAAGCCGGCAAGGCAGCAGGTTTGGATGGCATTGAAGTGGAATTTATTAAAAAAGGGGGTGACTGTATTGTTGACTGGTTGGTAAGGTTATTTAATGTATGTATGACTCATGGTGAGGTGCCTGAGGATTGGCGGAATGCGTGCATAGTGCCATTGTACAAAGGCAAAGGGGATAAGAGTGAGTGCTCAAATTACAGAGGTATAAGTTTGTTGAGTATTCCTGGTAAATTATATGGGAGGGTATTGATTGAGAGGGTGAAGGCATGTACAGAGCATCAGATTGGGGAAGAGCAGTGTGGTTTCAGAAGTGGTAGAGGATGTGTGGATCAGGTGTTTGCTTTGAAGAATGTATGTGAGAAATACTTAGAAAAGCAAATGGATTTGTATGTAGTATTTATGGATCTGGAGAAGGCATATGATAGAGTTGATAGAGATGCTCTGTGGAAGGTATTAAGAATATATGGTGTGGGAGGAAAGTTGTTAGAAGCAGTGAAAAGTTTTTATCGAGGATGTAAGGCATGTGTACGTGTAGGAAGAGAGGAAAGTGATTGGTTCTCAGTGAATGTAGGTTTGCGGCAGGGGTGTGTGATGTCTCCATGGTTGTTTAATTTGTTTATGGATGGGGTTGTTAGGGAGGTAAATGCAAGAGTTTTGGAAAGAGGGGCAAGTATGAAGTCTGTTGGGGATGAGAGAGCTTGGGAAGTGAGTCAGTTGTTGTTCGCTGATGATACAGCGCTGGTGGCTGATTCATGTGAGAAACTGCAGAAGCTGGTGACTGAGTTTGGAAAAGTGTGTGGAAGAAGAAAGTTAAGAGTAAATGTGAATAAGAGCAAGGCTATTAGGTACAGTAGGGTTGAGGGTCAAGTCAATTGGGAGGTGAGTTTGAATGGAGAAAAACTGGAGGAAGTGAAGTGTTTTAGATATCTGGGAGTGGATCTGGCAGCGGATGGAACCATGGAAGCGGAAGTGAATCATAGGGTGGAGGAGGGGGCGAAAATTCTGGGAGCCTTGAAGAATGTGTGGAAGTCGAGAACATTATCTTGGAAAGCATAAATGGGTATGTTTGAAGGAATAGTGGTTCCAACAATGATGTATGGTTGCGAGGCGTGGGCTATGGATAGAGTTGTGTGCAGGAGGGTGGATGTGCTGGAAATGAGATGTTTGAGGACAATATGTGGTGTGAGGTGGTTTGATCGAGTAAGGAATAATAGGGTAAGAGAGATGTGTGGTAATAAAAAGAGTGTGGTTGAGAGAGCAGAAGAGGGTGTTTTGAAATGGTTTGGTCACATGGAGAGAATGAGTGAGGAAAGATTGACCAAGAAGATATATGTGTCAGAGGTGGATGGAACGAAGAGAAGTGGGAGACCAAATTGGAGGAGGAGAGATGGAGTGAAAAAGATTTTGAGTGATCGGGGCCTGAACATGCAGGAGGGTGAAAGGCGTGCAAGGAATAGAGTGAAATGGAATGATGTGGTATACCGGGGTCGACGTGCTGTCAATGGATTGAACCAGGGCATGTGAAGCGTCTGGGGTAAACCATGGAAAGTTGTGTGGGGCCTGTATGTGGAAAGGGAGCTGTGTTTTCGGTGCATTATTACATGACAGCTAGAGACTGAGTGTGAACGAATGGGGCCTTTGTTGTCTTTTCCTAGCGCTACCTCGCACACATGAGGGGGAGAGGGGGTTGTTACTTCATGTGTGGCAAGGTGGCGATGGGAATGAATAAAGGCAAACAGTATGAATTATGTACATGTGTATATATGTATATGTCTGTGTCTTTTTTTTAATTTTCCAAAAGAAGGAACAGAGGGGGGGCCTGGTGAGGATATTCCACAAAGGCCCAGTCCTCTGTTCTTAACGCTACCTCGCTAATGCGGGAAATGGCGGATAGTTTAAAAGAAGAAAGAATGTATACGTTGAGATGTATAGGTATGTATATTTGCGTGTGTGGACATGTATGTATATACATGTGTATGGGGGTGGGTTGGGCCATTCTTTCGTCTGTATATACACAAACGTCCACACACGCAAACATACACACCCATACATCTCAATGTACACATATATATACACACACAGACACATACATATATACCCATGCACACAATTCACACTGCCTGCCTTTATTCATTCCCATTGCCACCTCGCCACACATGGAATATATATATATATATATATATATATATATATATATATATATATATATATATATTATTCATTATTTTTTTATTATACTTTGTCGCTGTCTCCCGCGTTTGCGAGGTAGCGCAAGGAAACAGACGAAAGAAATGGCCCAACCCCCCCCATACACATGTATATACATACGTCCACACACGCAAATATACATACCTACACAGCTTTCCATGGTTTACCCCAGACGCTTCACATGCCTTGATTCAATCCACTGACAGCACGTCAACCCCGGTATACCACATCGCTCCAATTCACTCTATTCCTTGCCCTCCTTTCACCCTCCTGCATGTTCAGGCCCCGATCACACAAAATCTTTTTCACTCCATCTTTCCACCTCCAATTTGGTCTCCCTCTTCTCCTCGTTCCCTCCACCTCCGACACATATATCCTCTTGGTCAATCTTTCCTCACTCATTCTCTCCATGTGCCCAAACCACTTCAAAACACCCTCTTCTGCTCTCTCAACCACGCTCTTTTTATTTCCACACATCTCTCTTACCCTTATGTTACTTACTCGATCAAACCACCTCACACCACACATTGTCCTCAAACATCTCATTTCCAGCACATCCATCCTCCTGCGCACAACTCTATCCATAGCCCACGCCTCGCAACCATACAACATTGTTGGAACCACTATTCCTTCAAACATACCCATTTTTGCTTTCCGAGATAATGTTCTCGACTTCCACACATTCTTCAAGGCTCCCAGGATTTTCGCCCCCTCCCCCACCCTATGATCCACTTCCGCTTCCATGGTTCCATCCGCTGCCAGATCCACTCCCAGATATCTAAAACACTTTACTTCCTCCAGTTTTTCTCCATTCAAACTCACCTCCCAATTGACTTGACCCTTAACCCTACTGCACCTAATACCCTTGCTCTTATTCACATTTACTCTTAACTTTCTTCTTTCACACACTTTACCAAACTCAGTCACCAGTTTCTGCAGTTTCTCACATGAATCAGCCACCAGCACTGTATCATCAGCGAACAACAAGTGACTCACTTCCCAAGCTCTCTCATCCACAACAGACTTCATACTTGCCCCTCTCTCCAAAACTCTTGCATTCACCTCCCTAACAACCCCATCCATAAACAAATTAAACAACCATGGAGACATCACACACCCCTGCCGCAAACCTACATTCACTGAGAACCAATCACTTTCCTCTCTTTCTACACGTACACATGCCTTACATCCTCGATGAAAACTTTTCACTGCTTCTAACAACTTGCCTCCTACACCATATATTCTTAATACCTTCCACAGAGCATCTCTATCAACTCTATCATATGCCTTCTCCAGATCCATAAATGCTACATACAAATCCATTTGCTTTTCTAAGTATTTCTCACATACATTCTTCAAAGCAAACACCTGATCCACACATCCTCTACCACTTCTGAAACCACACTGCTCTTCCCCAATCTGATGCTCTGTACATGCCTTCACCCTCTCAATCAATACCCTCCCATATAATTTACCAGGAATACTCAACAAACTTATACCTCTGTAATTTGAGCACTCACTCTTATCCCCTTTGCCTTTGTACAATGGCACTATGCACGCATTCCGCCAATCCTCAGGCACCTCACCATGAGTCATACATACATTAAATAACCTTACCAACCAGTCAATAATACAGTCACCCCCTTTTTTAATAAAGTCCACTGCAATACCATCCAAACCTGCTGCCTTGCCGGCTTTCATCTTCCGCAAAGCTTTTACTACCTCTTCTCTGTTTACCAAATCATTTTCCCTAACCCTCTCACTTTGCACACCACCTCAACCAAAACACCCTACATCTGCCACTCTATCATCAAACACATTCAACAAACCTTCAAAATACTCACTCCATCTCCTTCTCACATCACCACTACTTGTTATCACCTCCCCATTTGCGCCCTTCACTGAAGTTCCCATTTGCTCCCTTGTCTTACGCACTTTATTTACCTCCTTCCAGAACATCTTTTTATTCTCCCTAAAATTTAATGATACTCTCTCACCCCAACTCTCATTTGCCCTCTTTTTCACCTCTTGCCACCTTTCTCTTGACCTCCTGTCTCTTTCTTTTATACATCTCCCACTCAATTGCATTTTTTCCCTGCAAAAATCGTCCAAATGCTTCTCTCTTCTCTTTCACTAATAATCTTACTTCTTCATCCCACCACTAACTACCCTTTCTAATCAACCCACCTCCCACTCTTCTCATGCCACAAGCATCTTTTGCGCAATCCATCACTGATTCCCTAAATACATCCCATTCCTCCCCCCCCACTCCCCTTACTTCCATTGTTCTCACCTTTTTCCATTCTGTACTCAGTCTCTCCTGGTACTTCCTCACACAAGTCTCCTTCCCAAGCTCACTTACTCTCACCACCCTCTTCACCCCAACATTCACTCTTCTTTTCTGAAAACCCATACAAATCTTCACCTTAGCCTCCACAAGATAATGATCAGACATCCTCCAGTTGCACCTCTCAGCACATTAACATTCAAAAGTCTCTCTTTCGCTCGCCTGTCAATTAACACGTAATCCAATAACGCTCTCTGGCCATCTCTCCTACTTACATACGTATACATATGTATATCTCGCTTTTTAAACCAGGTATTCCCAATCACCAGTCCTTTTTCAGCACATAAATCTACAAGCTCTTCACCATTTCCATTTACAACACTGAACACCCCATGTATACCAATTATTCCCTCAACTGCCACATTACTCACCTTTGCATTCAAATCACCCATCACTATAACCCGGTCTCGTGCATCAAAACCACTAACACACTCATTCAGCTGCTCGCAAAACACTTGCCTCTCATGATCTTTCTTCTCATGCCCAGGTGCATATGCACCAATAATCACCCATCTCTATCCATCAACTTTCAGTTTTACCCATATTAATCGAGAATTTACTTTCTTACATTCTATCACATACTCCCACAACTCCTGTTTCAGGAGTACTGCTACTCCTTCCCTTGCTCTTGTCCTCTCACTAACCCCTGACTTTACTCCCAAGACATTCCAAACCACTCTTCCCCTTTACCCTTGAGCTTCGTTTCACTCAGAGCCAAAACATCCAGGTTCCTTTCCTCAAACATACTACCTATCTCTCCTTTTTTCACATCTTGGTTACATCCACACACATTTAGACACCCCAGTCTGAGCCTTCGAGGAGGATGAGCACTCCCCTGTGTGACTCCTTCTTCTGTTTCCCATTTTAAAAAGTTAAAAAAAATACAAGGAGGGGAGGATTTCTGGCCCCCCGCTCCCGTCCCCTTTAGTCGCCTTCTACGACACGCGAGGAATGCGTGGGAAGTATTCTTTCACCCCTATCCCCAGGGATAATACATATATATATACATATACACATACATACACATACACACACACATTTACACACACACACACATACATATATATATTTTTTTTTTTTTTTGCTTTGACGCTGTCTCCCGCGTTTGCGAGGTAGCGCTAGGAAACAGACGAAAGAAATGGCCCAACCCACCCCCATACACATGTATATACATACGTCCACACACGCAAATATACATACCTACACAGCTTTCCATGGCTTACCCCAGATGCTTCACATGCCTTGATTCAATCCACTGACAGCACGTCAACCCCGGTATACCACATCGCTCCAATTCACTCTATATATATACATATGAAAAATGTAAGAAACAATTTAGAAAACTGAAACTGCTAGCCTGAAATGAAATGAAAAAATGAATGTCACATTAGGCTGGTATATTTTCTTTGGTATGTTAAGTTCTAGATGCTTGTTATGACCAAGCTGGTTTCATTTTTGACTAAACCTTTATAAATGCTTCCTGCTTCCCAATTTAATCTGCATTTTTTTAAATATCTGGGAGTGGATGGAACCATGGAAGCGGAAAAGAGTCACAGGGTGGGGGAGAGGGCTAAAGTTCTGGGAGTGTTGAAAAATGTGTGGAAGGTGAGAACATTATCTGGAAAGCAAAAATGGGTACGTTTGATGAAATAGTGGTTCCAACAATGTTATATGGTTGCGAGGCATGGGCTGTAGATAGAGTTGTGCGGAGGAGAGTGGATGTGTTGGAAATGAGATGTTTGAAGACAACATGTGGTGTGAAATGGTTTGATCGAGTAAGTAATGAAAGGATAAGAGAGATGTGTGGTAATAAAAAGTGTGGTTGAGAGAGCAGAAGAGGGTGTTTTGAAATGGTTTGGTCGCATACAGAGAATGAGTGAGGAAAGATTTACAAAGAGGATACATGTGTCAGAGGTGGAGGGAACAAGGAAAAGTGGGGGAACAAGGAAAAGTGGGAGACCAAACTGGAGGTGGAAGGATGGAGTGAAAAAGATTTTGAGCAAACAGGCCCTGAACATGCAGGAGGGTGAAAGGCATGCAAGGAATAGAGTGAATTGGAACGATGTGGTATACCGGGGTCTATGTGCTGTCAATGGATTGAGCCAGGGCATGTGAATTGTCTGGGGTAAACCATGGAAAGTTTTGTAGGGCCTGGATATGGAAAGGGAGCTATGGTTTCAGTGCATTATACCTGACAGCTAGAGACTGAGTGTGAACGAATGTGGCCTTTGTTGTCTTTTCCTTTCGCAACCTCGCCCGCATGCGGGAGGAGGGGGTTGTCATTTCATGCGTGGCGGGATGGCGATGGGAATGAATAAAGGCAGCAAGTATGAATTTTGTACATGTGTATATATGTATATGTCTGTGTATGTATATATATGTATACATTGAAATGTATAGGTATGTATATGTGTGTGTGTGGATGTGTATGTATATACATGTGTGTGGGTTGGGCCATTCTTTCGTCTGTTTCCTTGTGCTACCTCGTAAATGCGGGAGACAGCGACAAAGTATAATAAATATAAATAAAAATATATATATATATATATATATATATATATATATATATATATATATATATATATATATGTTCAGTGTTGTAAATGGAAATGGTGAAGAGCTTGTAGATTTATGTGCTGAAAAAGGACTGATGATTGGGAATACCTGGTTTAAAAAGCGAGATATACATATGTATACGTATGTAAGTAGGAGAGATGGCCAGAGAGCGTTATTGGATTACGTGTTAATTGACAGGCGTGCAAAAGAGAGACTTTTGGATGTTAATGTGCTGAGAGGTGCAACTGGAGGGATGTCTGATCATTATCTTGTGGAGGCAAAGGTGAAGATTTGTATGGGTTTTCCGAAAAGAAGAGTGAATGTTGGGGTGAAGAGGGTGGTGAGAGTAAGTGAGCTTGGGAAGGAGACTTGTGTGGGGAAGTACCAGGAGAGACTGAGTACAGAATGGAAAAAGGTGAGAACAATGGAAGTAAGGGGAGTGGGGGAGGAATGGGATGTATTTAGGGAATCAGTGATGGATTGCGCAAAAGATGCTTGTGGCATGAGAAGAGTGGGAGGTGGGTTGATTAGAAAGGGTTGTGAGTGGTGGGATGAAGAAGTAAGAGTATTAGTGAAAGAGAAGAGAGAGGCATTTGGACGATTTTTGCAGGGAAAAAATGCAATTGAGTGGGAGATGTATAAAAGAAAGAGACAGGAGGTCAAGAGAAAGGTGCAAGAGGTGAAAAAAAGGGCAAATGAGAGTTGGGGTGAGAGAGTATCATTAAATTTTAGGGAGAATAAAAAGATGTTCTGGAAGGAGGTAAATAAAGTGCGTAAGACAAGGGAGCAAATGGGAACTTCAGTGAAGGGCGCAAATGGGGAGGTGATAACAAGTAGTGGTGATGTGAGAAGGAGATGGAGTGAGTATTTTGAAGGTTTGTTGAATGTGTTTGATGATAGAGTGGCAGATATAGGGTGTTTTGGTCGAGGTGGTGTGCAAAGTGAGAGGGTTAGGGAAAATGATTTGGTAAACAGAGAAGAGGTAGTGAAAGCTTTGCGGAAGATGAAAGCCGGCAAGGCAGCAGGTTTGGATGGTATTGCAGTGGAATTTATTAAAAAAGGGGGTGACTGTATTGATGACTGGTTGGTAAGGTTATTTAATGTATGTATGACTCATGGTGAGGTGCCTGAGGATTGGCGGAATGCGTGCATAGTGCCATTGTACAAAGGCAAAGGGGATAAGAGTGAGTGCTCAAATTACAGAGGTATAAGTTTGTTGAGTATTCCTGGTAAATTATATGGGAGGGTATTGATTGAGAGGGTGAAGGCATGTACAGAGCATCAGATTGGGGAAGAGCAGTGTGGTTTCAGAAGTGGTAGAGGATGTGTGGATCAGGTGTTTGCTTTGAAGAATGTATGTGAGAAATACTTAGAAAAGCAAATGGATTTGTATGTAGCATTTATGGATCTGGAGAAGGCATATGATAGAGTTGATAGAGATGCTCTGTGGAAGGTATTAAGAATATATGGTGTGGGAGGAAAGTTGTTAGAAGCAGTGAAAAGTTTTTATCGAGGATGTAAGGCATGTGTACGTGTAGGAAGAGAGGAAAGTGATTGGTTCTCAGTGAATGTAGGTTTGCGGCAGGGGTGTGTGATGTCTCCATGGTTGTTTAATTTGTTTATGGATGGGGTTGTTAGGGAGGTAAATGCAAGAGTTTTGGAAAGAGGGGCAAGTACGAAGTCTGTTGGGGATGAGAGAGCTTGGGAAGTGAGTCAGTTGTTGTTCGCTGATGATACAGCGCTGGTGGCTGATTCATGTGAGAAACTGCAGAAGCTGGTGACTGAGTTTGGTAAAGTGTGTGGAAGAAGAAAGTTAAGAGTAAATGTGAATAAGAGCAAGGTTATTAGGTACAGTAGGGTTGAGGGTCAAGTCAATTGGGAGGAGAGTTTGAATGGAGAAAAACTGGAGGAAGTGAAGTGTTTTAGATATCTGGGAGTGGATCTGGCAGCGGATGGAACCATGGAAGCGGAAGTGGATCATAGGGTGGGGGAGGGGGCGAAAATTCTTGGGGCCTTGAAGAATGTGTGGAAGTCGAGAACATTATCTCGGAAAGCAAAAATGGGTATGTTTGAAGGAATAGTGGTTCCAACAATGTTGTATGGTTGCGAGGCGTGGGCTATGGATAGAGTTGTGCGCAGGAGGATGGATGTGCTGGAAATGAGATGTTTGAGGACAATGTGTGGTGTGAGGTGGTTTGATCGAGTGAGTAACGTAAGGGGTAAGAGAGATGTGTGGAAATAAAAAGAGCGTGGTTGAGAGAGCAGAAGAGGGTGTTTTGAAGTGGTTTGGGCACATGGAGAGAATGAGTGAGGAAAGATTGACCAAGAGGATATATGTGTCGGAGGTGGAGGGAACGAGGAGAAGAGGGAGACCAAATTGGAGGTGGAAAGATGGAGTGAAAAAGATTTTGTGTGATCGGGGCCTGAACATGCAGGAGGGTGAAAGGAGGGCAAGGAATAGAGTGAATTGGAGCGATGTGGTATACCGGGGTTGACGTGCTGTCAGTGGATTGAATCAAGGCATGTGAAGCGTCTGGGGTAAACCATGGAAAGCTGTGTAGGTATGTATATTTGCGTGTGTGGACGTATGTATATACATGTGTATGGGGGGGGGGGGTTGGGCCATTTCTTTCGTCTGTTTCCTTGCGCTACCTCGCAAACGCGGGAGACAGCGACAAAGTATAATAATAATATAAATATATATATATATATATATATATATATATATATATATATATATATATATATATATATATATATATATATATATATATTTTCACCCTTTCACCCTCCTGCATGTTCAGGCCCCAATTGCTAAAAATCTTTTTCACTCCATCCTTCCACCTCCAAATTGGTCTCCTGCTTCTCCTTGCTCCATCCACATCTGAAACTTATATCCTCTTTGTCAATCATACCTCACTTATTCTCTCCATATGCCCAAACCATTTCAATATATCCTCTTATGCTCTTTCAACCACACTCTTTTTATTTCCATACATCTCTCTTACCCTTTCATGACTTACTTGATCAAACCACCTCACACCACATATTGTCCTCAAACATTTCATTTCTAACACATCCACCCTCCTCCGTACAACCCTGCCTATAGCCCACGCCTCACAACCACATAATATTGTTAAAACTACTATTCCTTCAAACATACCCATTTTTGCCCTCTGAGATAATGTTCTCTCCTTCCACACATTCTTCATCGCTCCCAGAACCTTCACCCCGTCCCACAACCCTGTGACTCACTTCCACTTCCATGGTTCCATTTGCTACTAAGTCCACTACCAGATATCTAAAACACTTCACTTCTCCAATTCTTCTCCATTCAAACTTACATCACAATTTACTTGTCCCTCAACCATCCAGAGCCTAATACTAAACCTTGCTCTTATTCACATTTACTCTCAACTTTCTCCTTTCACACACTTCCTAAACTCAGTCACTAACTTCTGCAGCCTCCAACTCAAACCAGCCACCAAAGCTGTATCATCGGCGAACAACAAATGACTCACTTTCCAGTCCCTCTCATTCCCAACAGACTGCATATTCGCCCCTCTTCCAAAAATAATGAAATCTTATCAGGATATGTGGTGATCAGGGTTTAAAGGCTTCTCTTCCTAGTAAATGAGTAAATTAATGCCCAGGTTATCACTCTTTTCTAAAATAGGCATCCTCATCTACACTAAGCACTTGCTGGATGTGTAATCTACTTCTTCAAGAATTTTCTCTTATACAAAAAATTAGGGGTAAAATGGAGATTAACCGTGGCAAGAATATGTATTCGATCACAATCTTTTGTAAGTTGGCAGGTGGAAGAGGAACGAAAATATATTTTGCAACTTGAATGTATGGGGAATGGTGTCTTGCTGACCTAAAAAAAAAGTTTAAGTGCGAAAATATCTTAAAACATCCTGATATTCTATCTTTAGAGAAAAAGAATAAACAGAAAAATAATTTTTTTTAAATACCCATCTAAAGCATGTCGCACATGTGTTGCACGTTTAAATGTCTCTAATTGAAATGTCGCAAGTTTGGGTATAGGTGTGCCTTTTTTAAGACTTTCTCAATAAAAATGAAGAGAAATTTCAACAGCTATCTTTTCCAGCTATGTATACTGATAATCACAGTAAACACTTTTTCATCATGATCATTTACAATCCTGTTCCCAAAACACTAACTCCACTTTCCCTATTACAAAAGACCTCATTGTTATAAAACTCACAAAGCTGATGGATATATAGTAGGAAAGATCTGAGAAGGCCTGTCCTTCAAAGGCTGACAACACTTAACCCATTCAAGTTTTGGCAAAATGGGCAAATCTTTCCCCTATGCTGACCAACAACACAAGTTGCATTGAGAAAGATTTTACCCACTTGTCAGCTGATTACAAAGGTTGCATCACAGAAAAAAATTAGCTTTAGGGTGAATAAAGCTTTGCATTACTAAGGTTGCCACAGAAACAAGACAAGTCATTAAGCCGAGAAGGTGGAGTCTACACCACACTCAATGTGACCCAATCTCTGTGTGGACACTGTCTATCAACCTCAATTTGGTGAAGGTATCTTCCTTGCAATGACAATTTCCTCTATTCTGCTTTTGGTGTGAGGCAGATGAGTACCTTCTTTTATTTCTATTTTTCCAATGAATGAAAAACTGGTTTATATATAAACAAGAGTAATTCTAAATCAGTTTCGGAAACAAACCATACAAACTTAAGTAACTTTAACTTAAATCTTCAATTACTAATTGAAACACAAAATTTCCTGAGTTCATTCATTCAAGAAAGGAGATAAAGTATTTCAAAAGATATAAACTCAAAAAAATTCTAAAAATGTTGTGGCAAAAGGATTACAAGTTATGTAATTACTATTAATGGCCATGTGCCATGTATGTGCTTCTGAACATGGATGAGTTGTCATGACATGGTGTGGGAAGTGTGAAGGTCATTATGATGCATCCTGTGTCATTAGCTTGCAACAGGGTTAACAGTGGAACTTATGTGATCTTCCAAAGTTGCTCACGACATAGACCAAGAATTGTATCATCACATAAATCCTATTAACCTTAAACAGTCCACAAGAGTACAATCATGGCGGAATTATACATGCCACAAAGAACAGCACAACATGATCATGTAATTAAGGCAGCTTTTGTAACAAACTTCTTACTTTACATGAAAAAGAAAGTATATATTTTATACTTTAATGAACCCACAAGAAGAATAAAAGCCTATTAACTTTATACCTAACAATGCAAATATTAGTAACATCCACTACTAATGCCATCTACTAAGGAAGAGAGAATTCTAAACAGAATAAAAGAAAAGTAGAATCCTATAACTGAGGACGAGAGAGCTTGGGAAGTGAGTCAGTTGTTGTTCGCTGATGATACAGCGCTGGTGGCTGATTCATGTGAGAAACTGCAGAAGCTGGTGACTGAGTTTGGTAAAGTGTGTGAAAGAAGAAAGTTAAGAGTAAATGTGAATAAGAGCAAGGTTATTAGGTACAGTAGGGTTGAGGGTCAATTCAATTGGGAGGTGAGTTTGAATGGAGAAAAACTGGAGGAAGTGAAGTGTTTTAGATATCTGGGAGTGGATCTGGCAGCGGATGGAACCATGGAAGCGGAAGTGGATCATAGGGTGGGGGAGGGGGCGAAATTTCTGGGAGCCTTGAAGAATGTGTGGAAGTCGAGAACATTATCTCGGAAAGCAAAAATGGGTATGTTTGAAGGAATAGTGGTTCCAACAATGTTGTATAGTTGCGAGGCGTGGACTATAGAAAGAGTTGTGCGCAGGAGGATGGATGTGCTGGAAATGAGATGTTTGAGGACAATGTGTGGTGTGAGGTGGTTTGATCGAGTAAGTAACGTAAGGGTGAGAGAGATGTGTGGAAATAAAAAGAGCGTGGTTGAGAGAGCAGAAGAGGGTGTTTTGAAATGGTTTGGTCACATGGAGAGAATGAGTGAGGAAAGATTGACCAAGAGGATATATGTGTCGGAGGTGGAGGGAACGAGGAGAAGAGGGAGACCAAATTGGAGGTGGAAAGATGGAGTGAAAAAGATTTTGTGTGATCGGGGCCTGAACATGCAGGAGGGTGAAAGGAGGGCAAAGAATAGAGTGAATTGGAGCGATGTGGTATACCGGGGTTGACGTGCTGTCAGTGGATTGAATCAAGGCATGTGTATGGGGGTGGGTTGGGCCATTTCTTTCGTCTGTTTCCTTGCACTACCTCGCAAACGCGGGAGACAGCGGGAAAAAAAAAAAAAAAAAAAAAAAAAAAAAAAAAAAAAAAAAGAAAGAAAGTTAACTGTTGAGATAAATCAGGTTGAAATTCTAACCATGTAATTTCTTTACATGTACTGAGAACATATAGAGAAAACAGGTGCCTAAGAGATTTTCATGTTTCTGAAATCAGGAAGTATGACTGGACCATTATATACCATACTTTAAATAGTCATTTTTAGTTACTGAAAACATATGTCAAAGAATTTTTGTTTCAATTTGGCCAATCCAGAGCTCTGTTGATAAGGATTCACAACACACTTTATGTATACATCCATATGAAAGTACAAAAATACTAAAATAAGTATATATTCCACGTCCTAATGAGTTAAGTGTATCACTCAAAAGACAAATACTGATCAATGATATACTGAATACTATTCAGCAATCATATTAATCAATAACCTTCAGTGAATACAATACAGTGGTATCATTCTGTTTTAGCAAAAATCTTCAAACACAAAATCTCCCCAGTAAAAAAACCTATATGGATCCAATTACAACCATTTTTCAAATATAAGTGATTCTTACATTTAAATGGTAAATCTCCGATGAAATTAACCATTACAATGTAAGTCCTCCTACCCGAGGCTAGGGTGTTCATAACAGAATCTTTTTCACTCCAAAAACAAATATTACCATTTCCATTCTCACAGACAAACTGTATATAAATACCTAGTCTACCCCAAGTTAGGGTGTTCATAATAGAATCCTTTTCACTCCAAAAAAAGTATTACTATTACCATCCTCAAAGACAAACTGTGCATAAATACCTAGTACACAACAACAGTCATATTAATCCTGTTCACAGATATATCATATCTAATTACCAAAAACAGAAATTACTTGTTACTCACCCTAGTCACTACAATAATGTTTCTAATCATTCAATACAAAACATAGCATCAGCAGCCTTAGTCACTTGAACACTTCTATAATCACCTGATTAAAACCTGTTAATAGGTCAATGAACTTAATCACTGACAAACTAATATGAGCAACTCTATATACACAGCATAACTGCATCATTCTATGTATTGCAAAAGTCAAAGCTGTTAAGAAACAGGCCAACATCCAGCACTCCTACAGGCAGGCTTTCACGGATAATCTTTGCAGATGTGGCAAGTAACTAGAAAGGCTTCTTTGGATTAATCCCTAACAGTATTTGATACTATTTCTATATTCTATGTACCATTTACCTTTTTGTGGATATCTAATTCCTGCTGCTTTTAAGATTAGTTAAATAATCAGCAAAAGGTTCCAAAACATTCAAGTTTGAGCACATGGTCTCAAAACATTAATAAAACTTTCACAACTTAAGTTACACACCTTTACTCATCTCATGAGCTGTAAAGAAGTGACTGGCACACGCATGTCAAAAAAGGTGATCCCAAGTTTGAACTCCATGCAAGAAGAAACCTTGCACTTCCTTCCTTACAAAATATTAATATTTTGATAAAAGAAATATTAACAGTTGTAACTATACATGGCTTAAGTCTCTAATTAAAAGTGTTTCACCTTCCCTGAGTTGAACAGAGGAGAAGGACTAGGAGGAGGATCAGAAGGTAAAGACTAAATATAGCCATGATCAGGTTATTTGTGAGCAGACAAGTTTCAGCAAAATTCTGCCATATGTCAAAATGCCCACATAAAATATTTCAGAAGGCATATGTCTGTTTTCTACAGCTACTGCTACGACACTAAAAAGAGACACTGGATGAACAGACAAAGAGGGGTAATCCAATGTTTTTTTCCATCCCAATTTGTGATGGAATGAAAAAATTATAGCATAATGCAAGATAAAACCAAACTGTTCAAATCAAAGGTTCCATAAATTGTCAAGAATATACTCAAATTAAACCTAAATTGAACCTCGATCAACTTCTTTCCTCCTAAAGGCTGTCAAATCAATAAATGATGCTTGATCAAATAAGACAAATTCAAGCATCCTCAACTTTTTAATGCACAACTGATTATTTCTACCTCCCCAAGTGTGTAAAAAGCATAATTTTCAAAATTTCTATTCATTTATGAATAGGCATGCAAAAATTTCTAATGAGTTATCACTTAACCACTTCTGGTTTAGAAAAAACATTTACCAGAGTGGCAAGTCCTAAGTACACAAAAATAATTTGTAACCTTCTTTTACAATGTATCATTAGAGGATCTATCAACCAAACAGTCCAGGATCAAGAAGCTTCCATTTTATAGATAATTATGTAAACTGAATACTACCATGAATTTTTGTCCTAAAGAAAGCACACAGTAAACGAGGGTACTGGGCTTGCAACAGTTTGGTTACATCAATATTTTCTGCAAATATCTAGAATTCTTACTTTAAGCTTAGGTATGAATACACTGAAGACACAAGCATAGAAGAAATACATGAAGAATACAAAGCACTATATCATTCACCAAGTATAAGTTGAATGAAGCAACTGTAATTGCCCCACATCCAAGCATCTATTTCTTATGTAGCACTTCCATTTCTCCCATCCATTTCCAGTTATTTATCTAATTATGTGATTATTAGTTCATGAATAGGGTAAAAACCTACTACTAAGACCTGTGTAGAAAAAAATATATAAAAAAAAATCAGGTATACCATATCGCTGACTGAATGTAACTGTGTTTTGTCATGAGCACTAACTTCTCTGTCTCCAAATCTTCCATCTACTGTACCACCCATTTTCACCAATGGTTTTGTGCCTATCTTAATAATTATCAGATCTTTCATTACATAACAATTCACTTGAGAAATGTGCTGAAAACTATAAGAAAAACAGAATTTACCATATTATGCAAAAAGTATAAGAAGAACAATTTTAATTGAATGCAACGCTAGCCTACCTGGAATTACAACCATTCATGTTCTATGTAGCACTTCAATTTCTAACCTCAATTTTCCTACATTTTTTCTAAATACATAAATCATCACTATTTCATGAATTAGACAGGAAACTACCACAGAGAAAGGTGTAGAAGAAGCAAATGAAATTTACTGTATCAGTCACCAATCTCAAAGTGTTTAGAACAGAAGACAATCACCAGCAGCTAAGAATTCCAATTCTTTCAGCATTTTTCTCCTAAATTGTGATAAAAACATTGATACTTATAAAAATTCAGGTATCTGATCTTAAGAGCCCACAGGAAAAAACAAGTAGACAAAAATTGAAGAAATATATTTTACAGAACCTTTCACCACTTATAAGTTGAAAGTTTTGAACCTATGACAATCGCAAGCAATTACGAACAAAATTATTTATTCATGCATCAGGAAAGAACCTGCTGAAGAGATATGTATAAAACAGTACAAATTTACAGTCTGTCTCAGTCATATTGTAAGCTGATGTAATCCTCCTCACTTTCACCTCCCTCATGACTTTCACAACCTCTGCATCATATGCAAACATATTCAAATTAGAATCCATACCTTCTGGTAAGCTGTTTTCATACATCACAAGAGTAACAGTCCTAGTACAGAACCCTATGGCTTTCTAAGAGTGACATACACCCATCTTGAGAAGGCTCCTCTGATATGTATCCTTTGTTCTCTTCCATTATATTCTATCCATCAAAGGATTCTTCCCTTGTTCTCGCCTGGTGATCCAGCTTCCTAATCAGCCTCCCATGCAGAACAGTGTCAAATGCTTTCTGGCAGTTCTGAAACAAACAGTCCACCCAGCATTTTCTTTTGTCCAATACACAGCTCATTCTCCCATAAATATCTTTTCCTGAAACACTGTTCTTTCTAAATACAGTCATTTCCGCTCTACAAGAAATCACACTGTTCTTTCTAAATACAGTCATTTCCGCTCTACAAGAAATCATTCATTTGTTTTTTGATTATCTTTTTCAGTACCTTTAAGACCACACTTGCTAGGGAGGACAGTCTGTAGTTCAATCAACATCTCTCCCCAGTCTCCTTCTTCCAGGTAGGTTTGATATTTGCCCTTTTCTACTTTCTTGGCATTTTGCATTTCTCCAGCATCACCTTGATCAGTATTTCAAGGAGGTTGTCAAGTATATCCTCAAACATCTTCAGCATAAATGATAATATTTCAAAAGGATCATAGGCCTTGATCGGGTTTAAACCCTTTCAATATTCTGTTAATGTCATTTCTATATATCCTAATGGTTTCTGCGACCTCCTCCCCATTCCATTTCACTGGTGTTGGGGCTAGGGTGTCTTCCGCTGTCAAAATACTTTTGAACCTGTCATTCAGCTTTTCACATATCCTTTTATCAACCTCCACAACTCTTCCCTCTGAATCCCTTCACCTGACAGAGGATAACTGAAAGTTTACTCTTGATGACTTTATGAAAAAGTTCTAGATTTTCAATTATTATCATTATAATCCCATATACACAAACATATACATAAACGCCCATACATGCATATACATACACATACATATCAACATATACATACACAGACATATACATTTATACACATGTGCTTGCTTGCTTTTAACCATTCCTGTCCCTACACTGCCACACAGGATTTTCTAACTCCACAAAATTCTTTTCAATGCTTCCTAGTTCCTCCTTTATCCTGCTATACTTGTTCCTTGCTCTTATATAACTTACAAATGCTGGCTGTCTAGAATGTCACCTATATCTTCACACAACATATTTCTAAGCTCCATAACTTTTTAACATCTTTTATTGAAACATTCATCCCTCTTTCTTCCGCTTCCCTCTTTATCTGAGGTTTGCGGTGTCTACATTCCTACTCCTTCACTGCACATCTCACAAAACTTTTCACCACAATATCCAGGTTCCTGGCTAATGAACTCCATTCCTCAATGATTCTTGTGTGAGCATGTGTTATCACTTATTTGCAATTACCTACTTGCATTGTACTGGAAGGGAGTTTTACACTCATGGGACCCCACCTCTTGAACATTCTCTATTACCATACAGCTCCTTCAATTCATAAATGCTGTCTGCATTACCCAAATCCTCAGTCATTCTATTCTACTCATCCTCATCTACTATTCTTATACTACAAAAGTACTTCACATCTTTTTAAATAAATTTCTTGCTTAATTTCATATTATGTCCTCTGGTTGCTCGATCCCTACATCTCTCAAGGAACTGTTTATTGTCCACATCACCAATCTATTTTAAAATCTTAAAAGTTATGATCAGGTCAACCCTCACTTTTCCCTCTTCCAAGGTGGACAACTTTAATGCCTCTAGCCTTCCCCAGCAACTCAACCCTCTTAATTCTGGAATAATCTTTGCTGTCTTCATGTGGACCTATTATTACTTTGAGCTTCTCTAGGTGCACTAACCAAGCCTAAGAAGCATATTCTAGTCTTAGCCTTATGCAGGATAAGAACAGCTTGTATACTATGTCCTTATCCATATACTTGAAAGCTATTCTACTTTTTACCAGCAGACAGTTTTTGCCCTTAACTGTTCTCCTAATGTGGGACTTGGCAACAGATTAGGGAGAATGTTGACTCCCAAGTCCTTCTCACAAACAAAACCTTGAAGCTTATTTCCTGCTTGATAATAATCATATTTTAAGTCAATTTTAATTTTATCCCTACCTCATTACTTTACACTTTCTCTTGTTAGTTGATGCACTCCTGCTCACTTCTCACTTCTCTCATAAGCTTGGAACTTCTATAAACTTATTCAGGTCCATACTTCTAGTAAGTCATACAAATATATCAAGAAGATTAATGGTCCATGAGCAGAGCCCTTTCCATTAAGATAGCCTTCTATTCTTAGGAGTCTATCCCTTATACTGCCAAGTGATCCAAATTCTTATCCAGCCTCTCATGCATTACAGTGTCAAATGTTTTCTGGCTTTCCTGACACAAACAATCCATCTAGCCTTCTCTTTTGTCTAAGACAGAATTCACTTTCTTGTAGTAATCTAAGAGGTTCCTTACCTGTCTTTCTAAAACCCTGCTGCCTCTCACTAAGGTAATTTTTTCCTCTAAAAAAAGTCACTCTTTTGCTTTCTGATTGTCTTTTCTGGTAACATACAAACTGCATTCATCAAGGGAACTGCTCTGTAGTTGAGCAACTCTATCTGGTGTCCTCTCTTATAAATGGCTATCACATTTGCCCTTTTCCACTCCCATGGCACTCTGGATTTCTCCAGTGACATCTTCAATGGTATTTCAAGAGGTATAGCCAGTGTATTTGCTTACATCTTCAGCATATATAGTGAAATTTCACCAGGACCATGAACCTTATGTGGGTCTAGACTCTTTATTATTCTGTTCATGTCTTTTTATCTTTTCTATATCTTAATATTCACGAGAACCTCCTCCACATCCCATCAGAATTATTACAGTGGAAGACACCATAGTCCCAACACCAATGACAAGTAATGGGAAAGTGGTTTTAGAAAGCCCTCGATATAAAGAAAAAATACCTTAACAGAATACGAAAGGGTCTTCACCCATACAAGCACAAGGGCCAAATGAAATGTCATCAAAAGCACTGAAAATGTGTGCAGACCCACTTAATAAGCCAGTTGCAATATCGTTCAGGATGTCACTGGAAAAAGGCAAAGTGCCACGATTGCAGAAAAGAACAAAGCCACGACTATCTGTAAAAGCATTAAAGTACAGAGAGGTCTCCCTGACAAGTGCTATCTCTATCAGGTTCTGAAAAGATAATCAAGGGAGAATTGGTTGACTTCCTACAGAGTAGAAATTAACTAAGCGATCAACAATATGGCTTTAGGGAAAGGTCTTGTGTAACAAATCTCTTACATTTCTATAAGAGAGTGAGCTCTGTCTTAAACAAAAGAGAAGGCTGAGTGGACTGTTTGCATCTGGACTGCAAGAAAGCTTTTGACACTGATACATGGGATACTAATAAAGAAAATGAATCATCAGGCAAAAGGAAAGTAAAAACTCTGTTAATGAACAAAAAAAATTATCTATGTAGAAGGGAATATAAGATGAAAATCAAATCAGCCTTTTCAAAGTATACCTAGTCATGTCTTCGAGGGTCATCTACCCCAACAGCCCAAGCTGGATCTCAGCTGTTGGGTTGGGTTGTTGTTTGACCATGCTGTTGGAAGATGCAACACAATGGGTCCAAATAGTTCCCATAGCTTGGCTGATTTGATACACTTTGTAGGTACTTATCCATGGCACCCTTAAACTTCTCTACAGTGCAACCCAAGATATTTCTGATAATAGCAGGTAAGGGGTTGAATTCTTGGGCCCCTGATGTTTAAGATGGTCTCTCTCTTTCTATATACTGCACCTCTGAATTTCAGATGCATTATTCTACAAAATCTTCCACACCTGTCATGCCAGGAGGATGTAATTTCCTAATGTAAGTTAGGAAATATACCCTCTCCGATTTTCCAGGTATATAATATGACATACGTTTCCCATTCATGTTCAAAAGAGTTTAGCCTCAGAGACTTCAGCCATTTCCAGTAATTTACTTCCTTTAACACATTAATATAGGCCGTCAAATACCTTTGAGCACTTTCTAACTCTTCAACTTTGCCTGTCTTGTGATGATAAAACAGCAATATTCAGTATGTGAAAGAATTAGTACCCTGTATAACATGATCATGCATATTTCTTATCTTGAAAGTCTGCAAAATTCAGCCCACCATCCTTCTGCAGGAGACAACTGTTTCTTTGTAATGTTTGCTGAAGATTAAGACTTAAGACATTGTTATTCCGCAGTCTTTCACATTACTCAATGGGTTTTCGTATTCTGTGTTGTTTCAGATTCCTTCATTTTCACTATTCTGAAAGAGTTGAAACTTATCTCAATTGAAAAGTGTGTTGTTCTGAGTTGCCCAGTTAATGACTTTATTTATGCACCTTTGTAGCCTTTCAGCATTCTCTAATGAGATTTTCATACTCATTTTTGTATTACCATCTACATAGGATGATCTGAAACTGTGACTCCGGCTTGCATCAATCTCAGATACAAGAATGAGGAACTGGAGGGGTGCAAGTACATTTCCTCGGCAGAATGAGCTTTTTACCATGGAAGCACTAGAGATGGCATGGTTCACAACTATGTATTGTGATCTGATTATTAAAAAGTTGTATATCCATCTTTCAATTTTTCTTGTCATTCCCATCTTTAGCATTTTACTGCTTTGACACCATGGTCACAACTGTCAAATGCTTTTGCAAAGGCTGTGTAAATCATGTCAGCATATTCTTTGTTTTCCAGAACTTCACCAATCCTATCTATATAGTAGACAAGCAACTTTGAGAAGCAAGATCTTCCTACCCTCAAACCATGTCCTGGATTGTGTAGATTATTCTTTACCATAAATTCTGTCAGTCTGCTTCTTAGAACTCTTTTGAACATTCTAATAATGTGTAGTGTTAATGCCATCATTTGACAGTTTTCTGGGACTGCTTTGCTTCCACATTTGTGTTAAGGGATGATGTGAGTCAGTTTCAGACTCTCAGAAATGATCGCAGAACCTAGACGTTTTCTCCAGAGGATATTTAGGATTCATGCCAGAGGTTTTTTGCATTTCCTCATGAAGACAGAGTTCCATGAGTCAAGGCCTACAGTTGAATGCATGGGCATGCTCTAAATGGCTCTCTCATAATCATGTGCTGAACTGGTGATATCAGTTATGTGCACACTTGGGGGATTATTGTTTCAGAAGAAGTTTGTTGTATCAATTATCTTCAATGTTGTTTTAGGCTCACTGATTACTAATTGATGTTGCCCCTTTAGAATCTAACTCATCCCCTTGATCTAAATCATCCCCTTGCAGTCTTATGTAAAAACACCTTCTGTTTTTAAAGGGCCAATGAAGTTTGTAGTCCTGGTTTGCACTTTGCATATGAGTAAAAGTACTTTGGGTTAGTTCATATTTCACTTTTTCCCCTTTTAGAAAGTTAAAATACAAGGAGAGGAGGGTTTCTAGCCCCCTGCTCCCGTCCCCTTTAGTCGCCTTCTACGACATGTGAGGAATGCGTGGGAAGTATTCTTTCTACCCTATCCCTAGGGGTAGGGGAGGTAAATGAAGTAAGACAAGGGAACAAATGGGAACTTCAGTGAAGGGGGCTAATGGGGAGGTGATAGCAAGCAGTGGTGATGTGAGATGGAGTGAGTGTTTTGAAGGTTTGTTGAATGTGTTTGATGATAGAGTGGTAGAAATAGGGTGTTTTGGTCAAGGTGGTGTGCAAAGTGAGAGGGTTTGGGAGAATGATTTGGTAAACAGAGAAGAGGTAGTAAAAGCTTTCCGGAAGATGAAAGCCGGCAAGGCAGCGGGTTTGGATGGCATTGCAGTGGAATTCATTAAAAAAGGGGGTGACTTTATTGTTGACTGGTTGGTAAGGTTATTTAATGTATGTATGACTCACAGTGAGGTGCTTGAGGATTGGCAGAATGCTTGCATAGTGCCTTTGTACAAAGGCAAAGGGGATAAGAATGAGTGCTCAAATTACAGAGGTATAACTTTGTTAAGTATTCCTGGTAAATTATATGGGAGGGTATTGATTGAGAGGGTGAAGGCATGTACAGAGCATCAGATTGGGGAAGAACAGTGCAGTTTCAGAAGTGGTAGAGGATGTGTGGATCAGGTGTTTGCTTTGAAGAATGTATGTGAGAAATACTTAGAAAAGCAAATGGATTTGTATGTAGTATTTATGGATCTGGAGAAGGCATATGATAGAGTTGATAGAGATGCTCTGTGGAAGGTATTAAGAATATATGGTGTGGGAGGCAAGTTGTTAGAAGCAGTGAAAAGTTTTTATCGAGGATGTAAGGCATGTGTACGTGTAGGAAGAGAGGAAAGTGATTGGTTCTTAGTGAATGTAGGTTTGCGGCAGGGGTGTGTGATGTCTCCATGGTTGTTTAATTTGTATATGGATGGGGTTGTTAGGGAGGTGAATGCAAGAGTTTTGGAAAGACGGGCAAGTATGCAGTCTGTTGGGGATGAGAGAGCTTGGGAAGTGAGTCAGTTGTTGTTCGCTGATGATACAGTGCTGATGGTTGATTCGGGTAAAAAACTGCAGAAGCCGGTGACTGAGTTTGGTAAAGTGTGTGAAAGAAGAAAGCTAAGAGTAAATGTGAATAAGAGCAAGGTTATTAGGTACAGTAGGGTTGAGGGACAAGTCAATTGGGAGGTAAGTTTAAATGGAGAAAAACTGGAGGAAGTGAAGTGTTTTAGATATCTGGGAGTGGATTTGGCAGCGGATGGAACCATGGAAGCAGAAGTGAATCATATGGTGGGGGAGGGGGCAAAAGTTCTGGGAGCGTTGAAAAATGTGTGGAAGTCGAAAATGTTATCTTGGAAAGCAAAAATGGGTATGTTTGAAGGAATAGTGGTTCCAACAATGTTATATGGTTGTGTGGCATGGGCTATAGATAGAGTTGTGCGCAGGAGGGTGGATGTGCTGGTAATGAGATGTTTGAGGACAATATGTGGTGTGAGATGGTTTGATCGAGTAAGTAATGAAAGGGTAAAATAGATGTGTGGTAATAAAAAGAGTGTGGTTGAGAGAGCAGAAGAGGGTGTTTTGAAATGGTTTGGTCACATGGAGAGAATGAGTGAGGAAAGATTGACAAAGAGGATATATGTGTCAGAGGTGGAGGGAACGAGAAGTGGGAAACCAAATTGGAGATGGAAAGATGGAGTGAAAAAGATTTTGACTGATCAGGGCCTGAACATGCAGGGAGGTGAAAGGTATGGAAGGAATAGAGTGAATTGGAACGATGTGGTATACCGGGGTCGACGTGCTGTTAATGGATTGAACCAGGGCATGTGAAGCGTCTGGGGTTATCAATTGAAAGTTTTGTGGGGCCTGGATGTGGTAAAGGGAGCTGTGGTTTCAGTGCATTACCCATGACAGCTAGAGACTGAGTGTGAACGAATGTGGCCTTTGTTGTCTTTTCCTAACGCTACCTTGCGCACATGCGGGGGGGAAGGGGCTGTCATTTCATGTGTGGCGGGGTGGTGACGGGAATGAATAAGGGCAGACAGTATGAATTATGTACATGTGTACATATATGTATACATTGAGATGTATATGTATGTATGTGTGTGTGGACATGTATGCATATACATGTGTATGTGGGTGGGTTGGGCCATTCTTTCGTCTGTTTCCTTGCGCTACCTTGCTAACGCGGGAGACCAAGAAAGTATAATAAAATAGAATATTCATATTTCACTAATTGCTTATTTTTCCTGTGTTTCACATGACTTTTTAGTTTAGGGTCAATGACTGAATTATAATTCACTTGATAATTCTCTTTTCCTTTGCTGGATGAGGTGTGACTTCATTATGTCTGCAATTCTTTTTCACCTAATTGTTCTACTCTATACCTTTGTGTTTTCTTCTCATTGGTATATGTCTGTCGCATGTTTAGAGTACCAAAGTAGTCATGTCATTCCCACACTCCTATGTATGTGGAAGTCACTAACGAAGTGTTGCAGGGTTATATTCTGGGTCCATTCTTCTTCTCTAGTCACTCAAATGAACTGCCAGGCCATTTGAACTCCTATGTGTAAAGGTTTGCAGGTGACACCAAGGTCATGAAGAAAGACAGAAGTGACAATGATTGCATCAACTTACAAAGGGACCAAGACAGTCTGCAAAGTTGGTCTACTATATGGCTGCTTAAACTTAACCCTGTAAATGTAGATTAACAAGGATGGGACACAGAGAAAGAAGGCACGATACAATAAAATCTATCGGGAAATAAGCTGTAAGACTTTGCATGAGAGGGACCTAAGAGCTCCCTAAACTGTCGCTAGAGTCACACATACATAGAATAGGTAATGAAAGCATTCAAGCATATGGATAAATAACATTCAACAAGCTGTTCACATCTTAAATTTGACCAGAATATGCTTCTAAGGTTTGGTCAACACACCTAGAAGCAGCATACAGAGCTGACAGAGGCAGTCCAGAGGAAGGCAACAATGACAGTGCCACAATTAAGAGAGTTAAGCTAAAGAAAAAACGGAGACCTTAAATTTGTCTACAATGGAAGAGAGATCACTAAGAGGCAACCTGATCACAATCATTATGTTAATGTTTCTAAGCCTGACTTCTGATGCAGACAGTGAACAGTTCCTTAAAAAATGGAGGGATAGAATAACAAGATGATACTTATCTATTTATTTATTCATTAATTTATTTTGCTCTGTTGCTGTCTCCCGCGTTAGCGAGGTAGCGCAAGGAAACATATCAAAGAAATGGCCCAACCCACCCAAATACACATGTATATACATACACGTCCACACACGCAAATATACATACCTATACATCTCAACGTACACACACATATATACAGAGAGAGACATATACATATATACAGATGTACATAATTCATACTGTCTGCCTTTATTCATTCCCATCGCCACCCCGCCACACATGAAATACCAGCCCCCCCCCCGCATCTGTGCGAGGTAGAACTAGGAAAAGAAAACAAAGGCCACATTTGTTCACACTCAGTCTCTAGCTGTCATGTAATAATGCACTGAAACCACAGCTCCCTTTCCACATCTAGGCCCCACAGAACTTTCCAAGGTTTACCCCAGACGCTTCACATGCCCTGGTTCAATCTAATGACAGCACGTCGACCCCGGTATACCACATTGTTCCAATTCACTCTATTCCTTGCACGCCTTTCACCCTCCTGCATGTTCAGGCCTTGATCACTCAAAATCTTTTTCACTCCATCTTTCCACCTCCAATTTGGTCTCTCTTGGTCAATCTTTCCTCACTCATTCTCTCCATGTGACCAAACCATTTCAAAACACCCACTTCTGCTCTCTCAACCACACTCTTTTTATTACCACACATCTCTCTTACCCTATTATTACTTACTCGATCAAACCATCTCACACCACATATTGTCCTCAAACATCTCATTTCCAGCACATCCACCCTCCTCCTCACAACTCTATCCATAGCCCACGCCTCACAACCACACAACATTGTTGGAACCACTATTCCTTCAAACATACCAATTTATGCTTTCTGAGACAATGTTCTCGACTTCCACATACCAATTTATGCTTTCCGAGACAATGTTCTCGACTTCCACACATTCTTCAACGCTCCCAGAAATTTCGCCACCTCCCCCACCCTAAGAATCACCGCATGAATCACCCTATGGATCACCGTATGATTCACTTCTGCTTCCATGGTTCCTTCCGCTGCCAAATCCACTCCCAGATATCTAAAACACCACTTCCTCCAGTTTTTCTACATTCAAACTTACCTTCCAATTGACTTGTCCCTCAACCCTACTGTACTTAATAACCTTGCTCTTAATCACATTTACTCTCAGCTTTCTTCTTTCACACACTTTACCAAACTCAGTCACCTGCTTCTGCAGTTTCTTACATGAATCAGCCACCAGCGCTGTATCATCAGCGAACAACAACTGACTCACTTTCCAAGCTCTCTAATCCACAACAGACTGCATACTTGCCCCTCTTTCCAAAGCTCTTGCATTCACCTCCCTAACCACCCCATCCATAAACAAATTAAACAACCATGGAGACATCACACACCCCTGCCACAAACCTACATTCACTGAGAACCAATCACTTTCCTCTCTTCCTACATGTACACATGCCTTACATCCTCGATAAAAACTTTTCACTGCTTCTAACAACTTGCCTCCCACACCATATATTCTTAATACCTTCCACAGAGCATCTCTATCAACTCTATCATATGCCTTCTCCAGATCCATTAATGCTACATACAAATCCATTTGCTTTTCTAAGTATTTCTCAAATACATTCTTCAAAGCAAACACCTGATCCACACATCCTCTACCACTTCTGAAACCACTCTGCTCTTCCCCAATCTGATGCTCTGTACATGCCTTCACCCTCTCAATCAATACCCTCCCATGTAATCTACCAGGAATACTCAACAAACTTATACCTCTGTAATTTGAGCACTCACTTTTATCCCCTTTGCCTTTGTACAATGGCACTACGCACGCATTCCGCCAATCCTCAGGCACCTCACCATGAGACATAAATACATTAAATAACCTTACCAACCAGTCGACAATACCGTCACCCCTTTTTTAATAAATTCCACTGCAATACCATCCAAACCCGCTGCCTTGCCGGCTTTCATATTTTGCAAAGCTTTTACTACCTCTTCTCTGTTCACCAAATCATTTTCTCTAAACCTCTCACATTGCACACCACCTCGACCAAAACACCCTATATCTGCCACTCTATCATCAAACACATTCAACAAACCTTCAAAATACTCACTCAATCTCCTTCTCACATCACCACTCCTTGTTATCACCTCCCCATTAGCCCCCTTCTCTGAAGTTCCCATTTGTTCCTTTGTCTTACGCACTTTATTCACCTCCTTCCAGAACATTTTTTTTTTTTTTTTTGCCTTTGTCGCTGTCTCCCGCGTTTGCGAGGTAGCGCAAGGAAACAGACGAAAGAAATGGCCCAACCCACCCCCATACACATGTATATACATACATCCACACACGCAAATATACATACCTACACAGCTTTCCATGGTTTACCCCAGACGCTTCACAAGCCCTGATTCAATCCACTGACAGCACATCAACCCCGGTATACCACATCGATCCAATTCACTCTATTCCTTGCCCTCCTTTCACCCTCCTGCATGTTCAGGCCCCGATCACACAAAATCTTTTTCACTCCATCTTTCCACCTCCAATTTGGTCTCCCACTTCTCCTCATTCCCTAAACCTCCAACACACATATCCTCTTGGTCAATCTTTCCTCACTCATTCTCTCCATGTGACCAAACCTTTTCAAAACACCCTCTTCTGCTCTCTCAACCACGCTCTTTTTATTTCCACACATCTCTCTTACCCTTACGTTACTTACTCGATCAAACCACCTCACACCACACATTGTCCTCAAACATCTCATTTCCAGCACATCCATCCTCCTGCGCACAACTCTATCCATAGCCCATGCCTCGCAACCATACAACTTTGTTGGAACCACTATTCCTTCAAACATACCCATTTTTGCTTTCCGAGATAATGTTCTCGACTTCCACACATTCTTCAAGGCTCCCAGGATTTTCGCCCCCTCCCCCACCCTATGATACACTTCCGCTTCCATGGTTCCATCCGCTGCCAGATCCACTCCCAGATATCTAAAACACTTTACTTCCTCCAGTTTTTCTCAATTCAAACTTACCTCCCAATTGACTTGACCCTCAACCCTACTGTACCTAATTACCTTGCTCTTATTCACATTTACTCTTAACTTTCTTCTTTCACACACTTTACCAAACTCAGTCACCAGCTTCTGCAGTTTCTCACATGAATCAGCCACCAGTGCTGTATCATCAGCGAACAACATCTGACTCACTTCCCAAGCTCTCTCATCCACAACAGACTTCATACTTGCCCCTCTCTCCAAAACTCTTGCATTCACCTCCCTAACAACCCCATCCATAAACAAATTAAACAACCATGGAGACATCACACACCCCTGCCGCAAACCTACATTCACTGAGAACCAATCACTTTCCTCTCTTCCTACACGTACACATGCCTTACATCCTCGATAAAAACTTTTCACTGCTTCTAACAACTTTCCTCCCACACCATATATTCTTAATACCTTCCACAGAGCATCTCTATCAACTCTATCATATGCCTTCTCCAGATCCATAAATGCTACATACAAATCCATTTGCTTTTCTATGTATTTCTCACATACATTCTTCAAAGCAAACACCTGATCCACACATCCTCTACCACTTCTTTTTTTTTTTTTTTTTTTGCTTTGTCGCTGTCTCCCGCGTTTGCGAGGTAGCGCAAGGAAACAGACGAAAGAAACGGCCCAACCCCCCCCCCCATACACATGTATATATATACGTCCACACACGCAAATATACATACCTACACAGCTTTCCATGGTTTACCCCAGACGCTTCACATGCCCTGATTCAATCCACTGACAGCACGTCAACCCCGGTATACCACATCGCTCCAATTCACTCTATTCCTTGCCCTCCTTTCACCCTCCTGCATGTTCAGGCCCCGATCATACAAAATCTTTTTCACTCCATCTTTCCACCTCCAATTTGGTCTCCCACTTCTCCTCGTTCCCTCCACCTCCGACACATATATCCTCTTGGTCAATCTTTCCTCACTCATTCTCTCCATGTGCCCAAACCATTTCAAAACACCCTCTTCTGCTCTCTCAACCACGCTCTTTTTATTTCCACACATCTCTCTTACCCTTACGTTACTTACTCGATCAAACCACCTCACACCACACATTGTCCTCAAACATCTCATTTCCAGCACATCCATCCTCCTGCGCACCACTCTATCCATAGCCCACGCTTCGCAACCATACAACATTGTTGGAACCACTATTCCTTCAAACATACCCATTTTTGCTTTCCGAGATAATGTTCTCGACTTCCACACATTCTTCAAGGCTCCCAGAATTTTCGCCCCCTCCCCCATCCTATGATCCACTTCCGCTTCCATGGTTCCATCCGCTGCCAGATCCACTCCCAGATATCTAAAACACTTTACTTCCTCCAGTTTTTCTCCATTCAAACTCACCTCCCAATTGACTTGACCCTCAACCCTACTATACCTAATAACCTTGCTCTTATTCACATTTACTCTTAACTTTCTTCTTTCACACACTTTACCAAACTCAGTCACCAGCTTCTGCAGTTTCTCACATGAATCAGCCACCAGCCCTGTATCATCAGCGAACAACAACTGACTCACTTCCCAAGCTCTCTCATCCCCAACAGACTTCATACTTGCCCCTCTTTCCAAAACTCTTGCATTCACCTCCCTAACAACCCCATCCATAAACAAATTAAAAAACCATGGAGACATCACACACCCCTGCCGCAAACCTACATTCACTGAGAACCAATCACTTTCCTCCCTTCCTACACGTACACATGCCTTACATCCTCGATAAAAACTTTTCACTGCTTCTAACAACTTGCCTCCCACACCATATATTCTTAATACCTTCCACAGAGCATTAAATTCTCCCTAAAATTTAATGATACTCTCTCACCTCAACTCTCATTTGCCCTCTTTTTCACCTCTTCCACCTTTCTCTTGACCTTCTGCCTCTTTCTTTAATACATCTCCCACTCATTTGCATTATTTCCCTGCAAAAATCATCCAAATGCCTCTCTCTTCTCTTTCACTAATAATCTTACTTCTTCATCCCACCACTCACTACCCTTTCTAATCTGTCCATCTCCCATGCTTCTCATGCCACAAGCATCTTTTGCACAAGCCATCACTGCTTCCCTAAATACATCCCATTCCTCCCTCACTCCCCTTACCTCGTTTGTTCTCACCATTTTCCATTCTGTACTCAGTCTCTCCTGGTACTTCGTCACACAACTCTCCTTCCCAAGCTCACTTACTCTCACCACCCTCTTCACCCCAACATTCTCTCTTCTTTTCTGAAAACCTCTACAAATCTTCAACTTCGCCTTCACAACATAATGATCTGACATCCCTCCAGTTGCACCTCTCAGCACATTAACATCCAAAAGTCTCTCTTTCGCATGCTTATCAATTAACACGTAATCCAATAACACTCTCTGGCCATCTCTCCTACTTACATACGTATACTTATGTATATCTCTCTTTTTAAACCAGGTATTCCCAATCACCAGTCCTTTTTCAGCACATAAATCTACAAGCTCTTCACCATTTCCATTTACAACACTGAACACCCCATGTACACAAATTATTCCCTCAACTGCCACATTACTCACCTTTGCATTCAAATCACCCATCACTATAACCTGGTCTTGTGCATCAAAACTACTAACACACTCATTCAGCTGCTCCCAAAACACTTGCCTCTCATGATCTTTCTTCTTATGCCCAGGTGCATATGCACCAAAAATCACCCATCTCTCTCCATCAACTTTCAGTTTTACCCATATCAATCTAGAGTTTACTTTCTTACACTCTATCACATACTCCCACCACCTGTTTCAGGAGTAATGCTACTCCTTCCCTTGCTCTTGTCCTCTCACTAACCCCTGACTTTACTCCCAAGACATTCCCAAACCACTCTTCCCCTTTACCCTTGAGCTTCATTTTACTCAGAGCCAAAACATCCAGGTTCCTTTCCTCAAACATACTACCTATCTCTCCTTTTTTCTCATCTTGGTTACATCCACACACATTTAGACACTCCAATCTGAGCCTTCAAGGAGGATGAACACTCCCCGTGTGACTCCTTCTGTTTCCCCTTTTAGAAAGTTAAAATACAAGGAGGGGAGGGTTTCCAGCCCCCTGTTCCCATCCCCTTTAGTCGCCTTCTACGACACGTGAGGAATGCGTGGGAAGTATTCTTTCTCCTCTATTCCCAGGGATATAACATGAAATAAAGCAAGAAACTTGTTAAAAACGACATGAAGAAATACTTTTATAATATAAAAATGGTGAAGGAATGAAATGCATTGAAAGACGATGCAGTTCATGTGGAGAGCATACCGACATTCAAAATTAGAGATTGTATGAAAGTGAAAATGTCTAAGACATGGGACCCAACAAAAGTAAAACTCACTTCCCACATATTAGAAATAGGTAATTAATCACACACACACACACACACACACACGTGCATACAAAGACAGGAAACTACTCAGTACAGTAATCACAGAGTATACTGGTATTAAGCCAAAACAGCACCAGAATTGATACAACCAATTTACAGAGGGAGGTCAGAGGCCATAAATATGCCAAATATGGATGAGATAAAGGTAAGAGGTGACTTGATCCCAACCAGTTAAGTTTCTAAAGCAGTCTGATTATGTTAATGATGAGCTCTTTAAAAGATGCTAAGACAGAGCAGCCTAAGGTCATAAAAAGATATCAAGCAAGACACTTGTAGCATCAATTATCACAATATGTACCATTATAGCAAAAGAGCAGTGGATGAAATGAAGCTACGTGATTAAAAATGTAAATGTTGACAGTTCAAGTAAGTTAAAAAATTTGTATAAAGTACAGGAATTCAACAGACAGGGCCACATGACTGCAGAACTCCCTTCCAATACTACAAAAAATAGTAACTACAAAGTCTGAGTTCAGTTAAGTCAACAAGTAATGTCTCTCAAAAGCCACTTCTTCCCAGGACTGCCACATATGACCCCTTCTCCTTGTGCACCATTACTCATAAACATGGTCATAACATCATGCTAAATAGAAAATGGTAACTAAACACACAAGAGAACACTTCAAACTTGAAATGTAAAATCCAGAGTTTAAGCTCAAGGTACAATCAATAGAAAAAGAAAGACATATCTTTCCTGCTTCTGGAGATAATTCCTTTTTCCCACTAGTTCATTTTAGTAACAGTAAATGCAACTGTATGATTTACAACCAATTCTAGCTGCTTATATACTATGGGCTTATTCTTTTACGAGCAAGGATCATCCAAGTCAATAGACACACCACCTTTACAACACCTTTAACATTGTTTTCTTTTATTTTCATATAATAGCTTAAAATTGTTCTTCCTTAATTATGGCCAAATTCATTCATGTGATGAAATGTACTGCAGACTAATAAAGATAACCATACCAACAAAAGGTGATTCTGTATGCATCAAATGACTAAAACACTGCTTTGCTTAGCTTATTAACTAATGAGGTGACTAAGCAAGCAACAAGTGAAAGAGGCAAAACTGCAAGCAGTAAACCATACAAAAGTGCCAATGCTCACCTTCCTATTTTCAAGTGGGCCATCTGATGTGGACTCTCGTCTCTGAGTGCGCTTTTTCAGTTTGCCCACTTCAGATGGTGATGATGATTCCACCACCTGTCCCTCCACCACTTGGGGATACTGCTTCTTCAACAAGGTCAGACCTTCGATGAAATAAGGCCCATATAAGTCACCAAGCTTACGTGAGTGGCTGTAGTTCTTGCATAACGAGCAATACCACGAGGTATCTTTGGAGAAGGCATCATAATTGTTATGGAGTGTGCTGTTGTATCCAACTTTGGCAGTCTTCTGCTTTGCTTCAATCTTGCAGTAGAAGTGGATACTGTTTTTCCGCACTGGCTTTTCCTGTTCATCATCATCTCGGTACGGGGTATTCACAATTACTTCTCTAAACCTACTCGCATCTAATCGAATAAATGGCCCTCGTCTCTCACAAACTTCACCCTTTCTCCTCCCTTCTTCACTTTTTTTTCTTAAATCCACTTCATCATTTCTTGATTTATTACTTTTTACTTTCCCCTTCATAATTTTTCCTTTCTTGGCACTGGAAGCATCAACCTTAACCTTTCTACCTTTGTCTTTCTTGAGTCCCTTCTGCTTGGCAGGTCCCCCCTTGCCATGTTTTAGGGCTATTGGCACAAAGTCATTATCAACAGTAGCATCACTAGCCATATTCAAGAGATTACTCAAATTACCACCTCTACTCTCATTTTCACAATCATCACTGGAATCAGACTCATAATCTTCTCCATCATAAATACCCTCACTATCTCCCCCTTCATCACTTTCAGCCATACTGTCAGAGTTTTCCAAATCCTTAGGAACATAGTCCTCATCTTCACTCTCTTCATCTTCCATGTTGAG
The DNA here is from genome assembly GCF_036320965.1 of Panulirus ornatus. NCBI lineage: Eukaryota > Metazoa > Arthropoda > Malacostraca > Decapoda > Palinuridae > Panulirus > Panulirus ornatus. The sequence continues at coordinate 47,560,977 of NC_092230.1, read as the reverse complement.
AAGCATTAAAAGATCATTCATCTCATTTTCATCCATCTTCCTTGGTGGACGAGAAGACCGTTTGGGACGCTTGTCTACATAAGTTTCCTCTGTAGCTGCTGGAATACTTGAGGCAGTCTCTTCCAAAAATTTGGCTATGTTCTCAACAGTTTCTGCATCCACATCCATATCAGTGCCTTGGGGCACCTCTAATGTTTCTGAAGGAGCAACTGACATGCTTGAAGGATTCTCAGGAACTACTGATGTAGATACAGCTGTAATACTGGGCTCTATAGTGCTAACATCTTCACTTTGCAATGATATCTCTGAAATGTGTGATGTTTCTTGTGCAACCAAATCTGTGCTGGAAGATTTGGAATTTCCCTCCTGTGTCTCTGATTTTGCTTCCAAAGTTTCAGTGGGTACATCCTGGGATTCTGGCTGTACATCTTGGATTTCCAATCTTGCATCCTGAGTTTCTAATCTTATATCATCAGTCTCCTGAACCTCTGATTTTGCATCCTGTGTCTCTGATTTTTCATCCTGAGCCTCAGATTTTGCATCTTGTGTCTCTGGCTTTGTGTCCTGTGCTTCAGATTTTGCATCCTTTGTCTCTAACTTTGCGTCCTGAATTTCAGATTTTGTATCTTGGGTCTCTGACTTTGATTCCTGCTTGGCACTTGCTCTTCTAGTTCTCAATCTTCTCCCTCGAGATTCTGTCTCCTCCATTCTTTGTGCTATCACAGATGTAGTTTCTTCTATGGGATTTTGACTAGAGGATTCCATATCAGGTTCATCTGAAGTCCCATCCACAGCCAAAGGGTTACTTTGTACCAGATTAATGTCAGTCCCACTTTTAGTCCTGCTTTTGTGTTGAGTGCTATCAGATTTTGTAGTGTCACCAAACGTGGAAGCAGGTACATTCGTGCTAGACTCCTGAATAAGGGATTTGTCCTCACTAAAAGAATGCTCACCTTCTGTGGTTATCATTCCACTAGGAGCCTTATTATCATCAAATGCATTTTCAGGTACAAGTTGATACTGTTTGGTTTCATGTGGAAGCACACTGGTTACTTTGCTAACAATATTCTTCTTTTGGGCACTTTTGCCCTTTGAGGATCTGCCAGCATTCCTTTTTTTCCCCTTGCCCCTCCCTTTGCCTTTTATCTTTATTCCCACACTTTTAGTGGGTAAAGCCTTTACTTCTTTGTCCACAGATGAATTTAATCTATCCTCTGGTACTGCTTCAACTTTAACCACACTTTCATCAGGAGGTTCAACTGTGTCAATCTCACACTTGCCTTTAGACTCTTCAGGAAGTTTGGGTGATTCCAACAGAGATTTCGGTTCAATCTTCTCAGGGGTGGGAACTGTTTGTGTTTCATCAACACCTATCTGTTGCTCAGAGTGGAGCTGATCCCCACTCCTCCTGCCTCTTTTTCTGATTCTGCTGCTCGGAGATCCTAATCCATCAACTGGTAATGGCCCAGGAGCTGCTATATCTGAACTTTTCTCCTCCTTGTCCTCTTTACTTTGTGCAGTGCCGGAGATTAACCCTGAGAATGATGTGTTATTCTTTGAGTTGCCTGACGGAGGAGATGGAAGGTTAGAGAGGTTTGAGTCCACAGATTCATTACCTTTAGCAGTGATAGTCTCCTGACTGTCTTTATTCTTATTCCTCCTACTACTTCTCCTTGGAGACACCACATCTGCATCAGTTTTTGCCACAGTGTCTGATGCTTGTGTGTCCCCACTCTGAGAATCCTGAACAAGACTGTCTTCTGACAGCTGTCCAGCCCTGTTGATTTCTGTTACACTTTCTTGCAAAAGACTGGATGCTGCAGTGCTCTCAGATACTGGGATATCTGCCAAAGTCTTAAGAAAATCTCTGACAGGAGGAGAGACACCTTGATGCCATTCCTTGTTTCTCTCTGTTACAGGACTGCGAGAGCTAGAAAAAAATTTTGGTGACCTGGGGGATTTTACATGTGCTTCTCTTGGTCTTGGGCTGATACTTGCTTTTGCTATCTCAAGTGGGGATTTTGTATTCTTTTTCGGACTACTTCCTTTCTTCCTCCCACGCTTTCCTTTCTTCCCACGGCAAACACCATCACTATCAGTGTCATTGAAATCATACACATCAGGGCTACAGGAAGTAGGGGCAATGGGTGGTGGGCCAGGAACTCTTAAATCTGGCTCAGTGATCAAAGTTGTATCAACATGCAACGGTTCTGTAACACTAGGATATTTTTCTTCTTGTGTACCCAACACTGAAGACAATAACGTCCTACCCCTCCCTCTGGGTGCTCCACGAAACACACCCCGACCCCGCTTGCAACCCGTAGGAGAATTATTTGACGACTTTCCCGGTGAATCTTCCAGTGAAATTGTAGGAGGAGAGCTTGGAGGTTCACTCAACACCTGCTGCTCTGGGCTGGGGTTGCTCTCCCCATCCAACCTATCCTTTAAATCTTTTGATCTACGACCTTTCTTTTTCAAAGGAGTTGCATCAGGTGATGAGTCCTCATTCATTTCTAATACAGGATCTGTGCCATCCTCCACATAAGAAACTGCTCTCTTTTGCCTAGTCCTTCTTTTTGTATCCCCACACTCCTCTAGTTGACCATCAATAATCTGATAATCCATTTCAGTCACTGAATCACTTTCAGACTTTCTTTTTCTGTTACTTTTTCTTGGATTATCAAACATTTCATGATCACCATTGAAATAATCTTGGTCATTTTTACCTAAATTTTTCTGTAAAACATTATCAGCTTCACAATTTTCAGTACTGATATTTACCAAAGAATGGCTGTTACTATTACTACTACTGGCATTCTTCAACATATCATCACTAATTGCATTAATACCATTTACAGGGGTGCTCTCTATGCTAGGACTTACATTATGTGCAGTACTATCCTCACCTGACAAAGAAACACTTACACTCGTTACACTATTTTCTCCCCTGTCACTCCTTTCTACCTCACTTATTGTGCTGTTACCTAATGGATCACTTACACTCGTATCATTTTCCAAATACCTAGGAGAGCATCTACGCTTCTTGACAGGTGCAGTGGTGCCATCTACTGAAGTATTACTAGGAGGAGTCCTCACTCTGTTTATCTCAATCTCTTGTGTGGTTATTTGGGATCGAGAAAGAGGTCTTTGAGGTTCTTGTATAGGATATGACTCTGGTTCTTTGGGGTGTGGCTCAAGGAGATCTGTCCGGACTTGCAACTGATGCACTGGCTGGGAGTGAGGGGATGGCACATCTGCCTTTCCTGTTGTTGGGGGCTGTGCCATCTGTAGTAACTGACTGGGATTTAAATGAGCTGCTAAAAAAGGGTGGGCTAGGGCATGGCTCATAGCCTGGCTCATACCCTGGCTGGAAAATGCCTCTCTGGAAGGTGGCAAACGCAAGGCAGGATCAGCTGGAGAGTTGCTATGAAGCGAATCATGGGGAGAGTCCCTGTGGTCTACGGTACTCCTTGTCATTAGAACATCAAACCCCTGAGAATCATCTGAACTGGAGTCTCCGCCACCACCACCTCCCCCCTCAGGCTGTGCTGTGACAGGGTATATAACACTCTGTCGTCTAGGTTGCTCCTGCTTGCGTCGGTGTCTCGTTCGTTGATCACCCTCACTCTCACTTCCACTCTGCACCCGTCGACCATCACTGCCACCATCTCCACTGCCATCAACACCTGGAACCTCATTGGCCTCCTTCCCTTTCACAGAGGGGCATATGACCTCTTGACTATTAACACTGGTAGGCAGGGCATGAGAACGTGTCCTACCTGGTGAAGGCTGTGGGTCATCATGGCGCAATTCTGTAGGGACAGCTGATGTAAATTTCCTATCTTGTGGAGAGGCTTGTTGCATGCGAGAGGCATTGTGCATGGCTAAGCCTTCACCATTGAGCCCAGCAGTGTTTGCAGTTACCAGTGCTGCAGCTTGTTGCTGCTGCAACTGTTGGTGTTGATGCTGGTGCTGCTGTTGTTGATGCTGCTGCTGCTGATGATGTTGTAACTGTTGCTGCTGATGATGTTGCTGCTGATGCTGCTGCCTTCTCTGCTGTTGCTGCTGCTGCTGTTGGTGGTGGGTAGTAAGTGGTGATGCTGCATGTAATGCTGCTGGGTTAATTGATGATGGGGTGGGAATGGCACCAAGAGCAGCAGCAGCAGCAGCATATTGGCGAGCAGCCAAGAGGCTTCGATACACTGTAGCAGCATCTCCACCACTAGCTACTAGCTGCTGCAGGGATGCCAGAGCTGACCCAACACCTGGTGCCATTCCTGGGGGCAAAGGAGGTGTTGCCTTTGTCTCCCCCTTGCTGGGTACCCGTCGACCCTCAACGCGGCTCTCTGATCGAGCCTCAGGTCGGCCATCAACTTGACCTTCCCCATAGCCACCATAGCCATAGAGCCGCATGTCACCACTGCTACCTGTAAAAAACTTATGGATAATAACGTCCAGAGAACAATGAATGACAAAAAAATATTAATGCACTTAAGAAATTTTTCTAAATATCAAAATATGATATGTTGGTACATATTCCTTTTATCTATTATTCTTAATCACCATCTCCCACGTTAGTGGGGTAGCACAAGGAAACAGACAAGGAATGGCCCAACCCACCCACAAACGCATGTATAAACACTTTTATGTATGCAGGTACATATATGATGGTATACAACATAATGCAATGTACAGAATGCTATACATATCAATTCAGTAAAAAGTTCTCCATCTTAAGAAAGGTTCCCCAAACATAAATTCAAGTGGAAATCTTGGCTCATACATAACCAAAAAAAAAAAACAATCTTACAAACATGAACTGTTCCTTTACCTTAGGTGTACACCTAAACAAACCTCTGTGATATAATGGTTTGCAATACAAACTCAGAAAATTCTAATGAGTTTGTTTTCAACTTCTGAAAATGGCAGCTGGCTCACACATGGGTGCTAAGTATATGATGAACATACATTTTTCTTATGCCTTCTAGTTATACAATAACTGTTCCCCAGGTATCTCAAACAATTCACTTCCTCCATGTCCAGCTCTTTCAAACTGAAACTATCCTGCTCCCAACTGCACCCCACTGCCTTACTTTAATTCAGATTAACTCAACATTCTCCTTTCACACACTCTCCTATGCCCTGACATCAGTTTCCAGTTTCTCTCATGACTCTGCCACCAGAGATGTGATGTGCAAACAGTGTCTGACCCAACTCTCAGCCTCCAATACCCTAATTCCAACATACTACAGACTAATCCCTTGCTCCATGCCCTTGCATTTACCTCCCTCACCACCTTGTCCATGAACACATTAAACAGCCAAAGTGAAACATATACCCTCTTATGGCATCCTTTCCATATGTTAAAAACATTTCAGCACATTCTCTTCAGCTATCTCATACATACTCTATCACACCTTTCTCTTGTTAGTTTGTACTTAATCAACCCTTCCGTACAACACATATTGTCCTCAAACATTTTATTTCCCACATATTCACCCTATCCTTTCCCTTTTTGTCAACTGCTTATGCCCCACAACCATACAGCATCAACAGGACTATCATACCATGAATTGCCTCTCTTTCTAAACATTCCCCAATGCGCCATAGAACTTTACCCCCTTATTCATGCTACGGCTCACTTCACCTACCATGGCTCCATTCACTGCCATATTTACTCCCAGGTATCTTAAACATTCCACTTCTTCTAAGTTCTCTCAATTTGAACTCACACTCAAAATAAGCTGTCTCTTTTCACTGATAAACCCAATAACTTTGCTTTTATTCACATTTACTTATTTACCCTCAACTTCCTCAAGTCACAAACTCTTCCAAACTCAAACATCAACTTTTGCAATCTCTCACTTGGATCTATCACCAGCAGCATATGATTAGCACATGACAACTGAATTAATTCCCAAGTCCACTATCTCTAACAGGATGCATACCTGCTCCTCTCTCCAAGACACTTGCATTCACCTCCCCATTCACAAACAGATTAAACAGCCATGATGACATCACACACCCTACCACAAACCCACTTTCACCATGAACCAATCATCTACCTCACTACTTACTCACACACATGACTCATTCTCTTGAAAAAACTCCTCATTGCTTTTAATAACTTTCCTCCCATACAATATATTCATTGACTTTCCACACAGCATCTCTATCAACCCATTCATATGCTTTCTACAGATACATAAATACCACATACAAATCCTTCTGTTTCTCTACATACTTCTCACACATATTCATCAAGACAAACGCATGATCCATACATCCTCTTCCACTTCTGAAACCAAATTATTCCTCCCATTGGATGTCCTATGCATGCCACCACACTCCCAAACACTTCTTTTCCATATAAGTTACTAGGTACACTTAATGTTCTGTTAATCCTTCGGCACCTCACCATGATCTGTACACAACGAAAATCCAAATTAAACAATCAGAAAAACAATCACCTCCTTTCTTTAGAAATTCACTGCAATACCTCCTTTCTCAAGATCTCCAACAGTAACACCATCAGCTCCAGCCATCTTGCCATATTTCATTTTATGCAAGGCTTTTAACCTTTCTTCTCCTTGCATCAAAACCACTTGCCATGACTCATTCATTCTGCATACCTCCCCAACCCAACATATGACACCCTGTCATCAAAGACATTCAACAATCCTTCAAAGTATCCATTCCATCTCCTCTTGTTACCTCTTCCTCACTTGCCCCCCCACCCCCTTCAACAATGTTCCCATTTACTATCTTGTTTTTCTTACACCGTTAGCCTCCTTCCAAAACATTTTTTCATTCACCATGAAATTTGTTGATACTTGCTCATCCCCAATTCCCATTTGCACCTTCCTCTTGACCTTGTGTTGCTTTCTATTGTACATCTCCCACTCACTTGCACTCCATCATTCTTTTCTCCTTTACTAGCAACTTAACTTCCTCATACCACCACTCATACATGCCACCACTGCTTCATTAAACACCTATCATTCCTCACCTACTCCAATAGCTTCATTTACTCTCACATTCTGCCATTCTACACTCAATCACTCCTCATATCTCTTTACACTGGCCTCTTTTCCAAGTTCATTTACTTTGATAATCCTCTTTTCATCCATATTATACATGCTTTGTCAATAATCTCTACAAATATTTACTTTCACCTTTATCATCTAATGATGAGACATCCCACCAGATACCCCTCCCAACACATTCACAACCCTGTCTTTTGCACACCTGTCAATTAGCAAGTTATACAATATAGCCTGCTTGCCATCTTTCCTAATCTACGTACATAAATGTATGTCCATCTTTCAAAAACAGGTATTTCTCATCACCGGTCTACTTTCAGCAATTACTCCAAAATATGTTCACCATTCATTTTCACATCACTGAATGAATATCCTATGCCCCCAATTATGACCTAAATTGCCACTTTACTTATTTCCAGATTCACTAATATCACTAAAACATCAGTCAGGAGTTCACTTCCCTAGACTTTTCATACATTACCACAACTCTCTCTTAAGCAGAGTGCTATCCTTTCTTTAGCTCTCACCCTCATCCTCACACTAATCCCTGACTTTAACCATAAGACTTTCCTGAAGCATTCTTCCCTGTTACCCTTGAACTTATTTTCACTAAGAGATAGAGCGACGAGGTTCCTTTCCTCAAACATACTATCCATCTCTCTCCTTTGAGAAGGATAAGCACTCCTATTATTATCATATTATTTCTATTATACTTAGTCGCTGTCTCCCGTGTTAGCGAGGTAGCACAAGGAAACAGACGAAAGAATGGCCCAACCCACCCACACACGCACATATGGGAGTATGAATACTCCAATTATCATCATCATTATAATCATCATTCTCAATGTCTTTCATTTCTTTCATACATATTCACCTTTTCCTACATTAGCACCATCATTATTGGTGGAAGAGATAAAATGGATGTAGGGACAATACTAACAGGGAAGATGTGTAAGTGACTAGGTGGGAAAAAATATACAAAAAAAGCTTAAGGACAAATGCCACACCTACGTATAAGAAAGGGGAACTGGAAAAGGTGCTCAGCTACAGACCAATCTCCCTCAAGACTATGGTTTGTAAGGTACTGGAAAACATAATCAGAAAGAACCATGAATTCCTGCAGAGGAGAAATTATTTAAGTGAGAGACAATATGGTGTCTGGGAGAGGAAGTCAAGTGCTATAAACCTCTATGATTTCTACTCGAGCATCATCTTTGTTTCAGACAAAAGAGAAGTCGGGGTGGATTGTTAGTAGCTGGAATACAAAAAAAAAGCATTTGAAACTGTCCCACATGGGAGACCGATGAAAAAGTTGGAACACCAGGCAAGAATAAGGGAAGACTCTCTAGATGGAAAGATGCCTTTTCAAAATAGGTTGAGTATAAACCAGAGTAATGATGTGGAAAGTGAAAAAATTTTCAAAAGACGTAGAGATAGATCAATCAAAGGCTATAACATCAAATCAAGCAAGAAACTTGCAGCAAAAGACGTAAGCAAGGTAATTTTATCATATAAGCATGGTAGATGAATGAACTACCAGAGAATATATTAAAAGCAGACAGTATACAAAAGTTTAAAGAATTGGGTAATTTCATAGTTTATGCCTCACAGAAATAATAATATGTTCTCATAAATTCAATTACTTACTCGGTCAAACCACCTCACACCACACATTGTCCTCAAACATTTCATTTCCAATACATCCACCCTCCTGCACACAACTCTATCCATAGCCCACGCCTCGCAACCATACAACATTGTTGGAACCACTATTCCTTCAAACATACCCATTTTTGCTTTCCGAGATAATGTTCTCGACTTCCACACATTCTTCAATGCTCCCAGGATTTTCGGCCCCCTCCCCCACCCTATGATTCACTTCCGCTTCCATGGTTCCATCCGCTGCCAGATCCACTCCCAGATATCTAAAACACTTTACTTCCTCCAGTTTTTCTCCATTCAAACTTACCTCCCAACTGACTTGACCCTCAACCCTACTGTACCTAATAACCTTGCTCTTATTCACATTGACTCTTAACTTTCTTCTTTCACACACTTTACCAAACTCAGTCACCAGCTTCTGCAGTTTCTCACTTGAATCAGCCACCAGCGCTGTATCATCAGCGAACAACAACTGACTCACTTCCCAAGCTCTCTCATCCACAACAGACTTCATACTTGCCCCTCTTTCCAAAACTCTTGCATTCACCTCCCTAACAACCCCATTCATAAACAAATTAAACAACCATGGAGACATCACACACCCCTGCCGCAAACCTACATTCACTGAGAACCAATCACTTTCCTCTCTTCCTACACGTACACATGCCTTACATCCTCGATAAAAACTTTTCACTGCTTCTAACAACTTGCCTCCCACACCATATATTCTTAATACCTTCCACAGAGCATCTCTATCAACTCTATCATATGCCTTCTCCAGATCCATAAATACTACATACAAATCCATTTGCTTTTCTAAGTATTTCTCACATACATTCTTCAAAGCAAACACCTGATCCACACATCCTCTACCACTTCTGAAACCACTCCGCTCTTCCCCAATCTGATGCTCTGTACATGCCTTCACCCTCTCAATCAATACCCTCCCATATAATTTACCAGGAATACTCAACAAACTTATAACTCTGTAATTTGAGCACTCCCTCTTATCCCCTCTGCCTTTGTACAATGGCACTATGCACGCATTCCGCCAATCCTCAGGCACCTCACCTTACTCATCGAGTAAGTAATGTAAGGGTAAGAGAGATGTGTGGAAATAAAAAGAGCGTGGTTGAGAGAGCAGAAGAGGGTGTTTGGAAATGGTTTGGGCACATGGAGAGAATGAGTGAGGAAAGATTGACCAAGAGGATATATGTGTCAGAGGTGGAGGGAACGAGGAGAAGTGGGAGACCAAATTGGAGGTGGAAAGATGGAGTGAAAAAGATTTTGACCGATCGGGGCCTGAACATGCAGGAGGGTGAAAGGTGGGCAAGGAATAGAGTGAATTGGATTGATGTGGTATACCGGGGTTGACGTGCTGTCAGTGGATTGAATCAGGGCATGTGAAGCGTCTGGGGTAAACCATGGAAAGTTGTGTGGGGCCTGGATGTGGAAAGGGAGCTGTGGTTTCGGGCATTATTGCATGACAGCTGGAGACTGAGTGTGAACAAATGGGGCCTTTGTTTCTTTTCCTAGCGCTACCTCGCACACATGAGGGGGAGGGGGATGGTATTCCATGTGTGGCGAGGTGGCGATGGGAATGAATAAAGGCAGGCAGTGTGAATTGTGTGCATGGGTATATATGTATATGTCTGTGTGTGTATATATATGTGTACATTGAGATGTATGGGTGTGTAGGTTTGTGTGTGTGGACGTGTGTGTATATACATGTGTATGAGGGTGGGTTGGGCCATTTCTTTCTTCTGTTTCCTTGCGCTACCTCCAAATGCGGGAGGCAGCGACAAAGCAAAATAAATAAATAAATAAAATTTAATATCTCCCTTAATATTCACATGCAAGCTAAGTGATACACATATGAGTGCTTCTAAAAACAGATTCATCAATTGCATATAACAGAAATTTTCAAACTTCTGTGGGGCATACACTGCTAAAATACTCAAAGCTGTTAAAATACCCACTAATGTTATGCAGTGCCCTTCATTTATGCATATTAATGTCTAAACATACAAATTCATAACCAAACTCTTCTTGATGTAATGTGTTTAATATTAATTCAATAAAAAAATAGTATGCTTACAATTTACGGGTGACAGAAGTTACAATACTTTTATAAATTAAAAAGCTCCATTAACATTCATTAGCAAGCTAAGTACAGGTACACCACCGAATTTCCGGCAACTGATGGTTTGGCACCTCCTTTAGTCCAGACAAAATTACGTGAGGGAATGTAAAATTAGCACGGCCAAATTAGTTTACTGGGCAGCCACAGATGGCGATTTGTGTAGGGCACACTTATTTACATTCTTAACACTGCACTTGATGGTGGTGATATCGCAATTCTGTGAGATTCTCAGCTTAATTAGCTTATTTTTAACCCTAGCTATGGCTTCTAAGACATATGAGAGTGTCAATTGTGGTGTCAAACATAAACACCAGTCCATATCGATCCAAGATAAAGTAGAACTGATGAAAAAAATAAACCGTGGTGTTTCAGAGAATACGCTGGGTGACATCAACAGTAATGGTTCATCAACTGTTTATGATATAAAGAAGCAAAGAGAAAAAATATGGAAATTCTATACAGACAGCGATTCCAAGAAGCAAATGACGATCAGAAAAACTATGAAAGATGGTAAGAGTACTGAGCATGATCGAGTGATGATGGAATGGTTTCAACAGTGTCAGGGTGATGAAGTGGACTTGACAGGTAGCATGATAATGGATCAGGCTAATTTGTTCCATAAAGAACTAAAATTACAACATGAGCATGACTATGGTGAAGGATGAATGCAAAGATTCAAGAAGCATCATGGAATTTCCATGAATAAAGTGTGTGGAAAAAAGCAGTCTACAAACCACAAAGAAGCTGCAAAGTAGACAAATTTGCAAAATTCATAGCTGACAAGCACCTCAGTCATGAACAGGTGTATAATACAGACGAAACTGCATTATTCTGGTGATGCACACCTAGGAAAACACTAACAACAGAAGACGAAGAAGACCCCACAGGATTCAAACAATATAAGGACAGACTTACCATCTTTGGGTACTCAAACATTTAATATTTGGTTAATTTAAATTTCTAGCAGTCCATGGTATACTTTAGACACAAGGGAGATGTATAATTAGTGGGTTAGAGGTGTGTTGATGAATCATTATTACGTGACCATGGTTGGTCTAGTAAAACAGTTAATTCGGCAAGGCTTTGGAACCAAGAGTGCCAGAAAATCGGTGGTGTACCTTAAGATATATCAAAGTGCTTCTAAAAAATAGATCTATCGATTGCATGTAACAGAAAATCTTTAACTTCTTTTGGGCATAAACTAAAATTACATAGAATCATATACTTGTATAGATGGTCAAGAAATGGGGCACTTTGGGAGTAAAATTCTCCCCATGCAATGCAAGCTAATTACACACTCACTGCAGATGTCATGACAAAATAGTTGTAATGTATTCAATTTACTGACTAGTAATTTATATGTCTGTTCATTTGTCAATCTTCTGTCTCTAGAAAATTTGTAACTTTGCCTTTCTATCTGTGTGTAATTACCTATTTCTACCTATTTACAAAGTATGAAAAGGGAGTTACACTCTTGTCTGGTCCCATCTCTTAAACTTAATTATCACACAACTATTCAAACTTCTGTATTCTATCAGCACAAACAAATCCATTCAACCATTAGTCTGACATCATAAAAGTACTATTTCAAATCTTTTCTAACAAGTTTCTCCCTTCATTTCTTATGGCCTCTTGCAGCTTCATCTTGTATCTTTCAAAATATAAGAAGCAGTGCCCAAAACATTAAAATTGTTGGAAAATATGCAAAGAAGTACTTTTATAGTGCCAAAGCAGTAAATAAATGGAATAAGCTATGAAGTGAATTTGTAAATGCTGGCAGCGTAATCAAAAAAAAGGTTGTATGATAGTAAAGTTCAAGATATTCACCAGATGCATGTGTAAAAATGTTTTCATACTGTGCAAATATACATAAACATGTAATTAAAGACAAACAAACATACACAATGAAATTGATATACTCGCATAAGCAGGATCCATGACACATTTACAGACATCTTAACATACACACACACTTTCCTACATACAAACAAACTCAACCAGTCTGCCATGTGGCTATGTTTGAGGTTGGAGCTGTACACATTGCATTATGCTGATAATACTATTTGTAATTACCTACTTGTACTTTACAAGAAAAATGTTTTACACTCATGGGGTCCATCTCTTGTAAATTCTCTATTACCTTATAACTTTTTAAATTTATGAATTCTGTCATCATCAACCATGTCTTCAGTCATTCTATTCCAACCATCCACCACACTTAAATCTTAAAAGAGTTTCTTCACATTTTTCTTTACAAATTTCTGGCTTAATATCATGTTATGTCCTCTGACTGTTCGAACACTCTATCTCTTGAAGAACTTTTCACTGCCCATATCATCAATCTGTCTTAAAAATACAAAGGTTCTGGTCAAGTATCCCCACAATCTTCTCTCTTCCAAGGTGAGCAAATTTAAAAAGTGCTTCTTCACATCTTTCCTTAAAGATTCTAGTTTAATTTCATCTTATGTTCTCTGGTTGTTCCACCACAATATCTTCTGAAGAACTTCTCACTGCCCATATTATCGATCTGTTTTAAAAACTCAAAGGTTCTGATCAAATCACACCATAATTTTCTCTTCAAGGTGAGCAAATTTAAGGCCTCTGGCCTTTCCCTGTCACTCAGCTCTAAGTTCTGGTATCAACTTTGTTTCTCAACCCTGGACCTCCTATATTAGCTCTTTGTCTTCTTTAAATGTATGAGTACTGAATTAAGCCTCCTTAAGTTCCATATTCTGCTGATAGCCATAACTTGCAGAGAAATTTTACTTGTCAAAGCCACCTTCCTTGTTACCATGACACTGTATTTCTTTTCCCCTTCCCCTAGCTCCCCCTTTCCTTCTACCAACTCAGTAGCTTCTTCCCCCTCTTCCCTATACATTCTCACACTATAGTAAGCTTGTAACTGCATATAATAATGTGAACTTATACTTCTTAGTGCAGTCTAGATTCCTTTGTGGGGATATCAAGAGCAAAACCTCATTCACTCCTAAACCACTTTAAATCTACATATAAAGATCTATTTTGCTTGAATTTATATTAATTGTTGATACCTCCACTCCATCTCCCAACCTCTAATCTTGGAACTTCAGCTGATCATAGAGTTGCTTAGTGGGAGACTATTCCAGCTAAACCCACTCTCAAAACTGGCAGAGTACTCAAATGACAATATTTCATTTCTCTTTTCAAACAGTATGAGATCCCAAGTGAATCACAGAATCATGCCAGCTGCCAGTCTCTAGATTTCCCTATCTGAATTTCATGTTACTTCTCTCAAACAGCTTTACAGTGTGTAATATTAATCATCGTAGCAAGATTAATGCAAAAACTTGAGAGATTAAAAATGCAAGAAATAGCAACATGCTATTTGATTCTTTCAAGGCTGATTTTTGGGAAAGATTGGCAGGAAAGCAGTTTTCTACCAGTCAGAATCTTGGCAGCATTTCTGTTATGATGGCATCCTGTTTCTGAATGGATATCTAACCTGTGGACCTTCATCTGTCCCATCTGATGGGGAGGATACTGCGCAACTGCAACATGCCTGGTGAAATCTTCAGGGGTCTTCTCCACCCACAGACTGGGCTGGGCCAGGCTGTTGGGCTGGATCATTGGTTGACCAAGCAGTTAGAGGCCACAGCCCACAGGCACACACAGCCCCCACAGACTGGCTGATCTGGTACACTTTGTAGGTACTTGTCCAGGGCACTTAAACTTCTCTACCGTGCATCCCATGTTGTTTCTATTACCAGACAAGGTGATGAAGGGTCTTAAGGCCTGAATATTGAAAGCCATCTTCCTTTTTTGTACATATCACACATTTGGATTTCAAAGGTAGAATGTTACAGTCTTCTTTGCCTGTCGTGCCAATAGTATGTTAATTCTGAATGTAAGTTGGAAACCATACCTTTTAGGACTTTCCAGATATAGATGATGATATGTCAATGTTCCTGAAAGTACAGTCACAGATATTTCAACCATCTCCAGTAATCTAGCTCCTTTACCATATCAACAAGGACTATGAATGCTCTGTAAACGCTTTAATTTTGCAGTTTTGCCTACCTTTTGATAGCCCTATCCGGCCTGTGTCAGAGCCCAAGACTTTGGGAAGGTACTCTCTACCTTAGCCTCTCTGAAGATTCTTTCCTTCAAGGAAGTCATCTACATAGATCTTTAGTATTCCTCTATGTCTATCAATAATATCTTACTATGGATTGATGAGGATCAACCTTGAAGGGCACTGGGGTTGCCACCTTCAGGATAGAAGGACCCCAGTGTGCCACAGAATGACTCTTTGGGTACTATTTTCCGCATTTATTTATCCTCTTGTCTAAAAACCTCTAACCCTCCTCTCTAAGCTGCTATACTCTCAAGGTCTACAAGACAATCTGATCCAGGAGAGAAATGTAAGTTTTGAAACAAAAACAAAAAACAAAAAAAATCTCCAAAAGTGTTTCAAGAGCATTTCTTCCAGGTGATTGTTTTCTACCCTACCTTTCCCTCTTTTCAAAAAAAAAATCTCAAACACTTAAGACCAACACTGGGATGAAGTCTCTGTTCAAAGAATCATAATGCAGGTCAGTACTAACAGTCAACAACATGTGAAGTTTGCAGACTGGTCGATGGGATGACCCAGGTTGAGCTAGTACGTCTCTAACACTGAACAGGTCGTTAGTGACGTTGACCAGCATCTATCTCATCAGAAGGTAAGGGGTTAAGAGGCTTTTAACCCCCTGAGATTTTCTCAAGGCTCACACAACAATATTGCAAAGAAAGACTTTTCCATATTTCAAAACTTATATTTTTCAGTGAAACTAACCTATAAAAATTGGCATCTCACACTCAGTACAGTGACTCTAAGAAACTCTGTCCTCCCAAAACCCATCTTAGGCAGTGACAATTCTACTTCTATACATTATTCTTAGTATCACTATTAGCATAAAGTTTTGCATTACCATCAATTATTCAAACACTAGTGATCAAAAAAGGTTTTCTGCACTCTTAACCATGCTCTTACTATGTTATGTGGCCATAACATATATCTAATCATAAAATGGAAATCTATGGGAAAGGTTTCACTTGCTGGAATTTTATTTAAGGAACATACCTACTTATTTAAGTGGGTAATTGGTATATTAGTTAATCAACTCATTCAACTGGCAAATAAAAGACCCTTACCAACATTGGGCATTACATGCAACCTTTACTAAACCTGTTCTTTACAAGGAAAGTCTAGTACCTTTAAAATACATGATCTAATGAACATTAAGTCATACCCACCTTGCCATGCAGAACTGAACCCTGGGTAGTTGTTGTACTGGAGTGACCTACTCAGTTCCCCCCACAGAGCAGCATTCCCCGCAGCTGTTGTTCCTCCATGACTAGCACCGCCGCTGCCACTGCTGCCACTGCTGTTACTACCTGGGGCAGTTACCCCTCCGCCCCCATCACCACGCTCACGACCACCCCGTTCTGCACCACCCCCATCATTATTAAAGCCTGCAAAATATGTATTTAAAAAGATTTCTCAGAGAAGTGAGAAAACTCTTACAGTAATTATACACACCACACACACACACACACACACACACACACACACACACACACACACACACACACACACACATCCACTGTTTTTAAAAGATCTTGGAAGATCAAAAAGCTCCTGAAGTGTATCATGTATTGGTGTGTGTGTGTGTGTGTGTGTGTGTGTGTGTGTGTGTGTGTGTGTGTGTGTGTGTGTGTGTGTGTGTGTGGGGGCGGGGGGGGGTTAAGTGGCAGTTGAGGGTATAATTGGACTGTATTCAATGTTGTAAATGAGGGTATAATTGGACTGTATTCAATGTTGTAAATGGAAATGTTGAAAAGTTTGTAAGCTGAAGAAAGACTGGTAACTAGAAATACCTGGTTTAAAAAGAGAGATATACACAAATATACACATATGAGTAGGAGATATAGTTACAGAACATTATTAGATTACTTAT
Source organism: Panulirus ornatus (assembly GCF_036320965.1). Lineage (NCBI taxonomy): Eukaryota > Metazoa > Arthropoda > Malacostraca > Decapoda > Palinuridae > Panulirus > Panulirus ornatus. The sequence continues at coordinate 47,544,151 of NC_092230.1, read as the reverse complement.
TAATTGTTAGGCGTGTAAAAGAGAGACTTTTGGATGTAAATATGCTGAGGGGGGAAGCTGGTGGGATGTCTTATCACTATCTTGTGAAGACGAAGGTGAAGATATGTAGAAGTTTTCAAAAAAAGAGGAGATAATGTCAGGGAGAAGAGAGTGGTGAGAGTAAGTGAGCCTGAGAAGGAGACATGTGTGAAGAAATACCAAGATAGATTGAGTGAAGAATGGCAAAAGGTGAGAGCAAATGAAATGAAGTTAGTGGGTGAGGAATGGGATGTATTTTGAAAAGCAGTGATTTCATGTGCAAGAGATGCATGAGAAAGGTGGGAGGTGGGAAGATTAGGAAGGGTAGGAAGTGGTGGGATGAAGCAAAGTTGCTAGTAAAAGAGAAAGAGAGGTGTCTGGACACTGTTTACAAGGAAAGAGTACAAATGACTGGGAGATGTATAAGAGAAACTGGCAGGAGGTCAAGAGGAAAGAAAGTGCAGGGGTTGAGAAAAGAGGGCAAATGAGAGTAAGGGTGAGAGAGTATAATTAAACTTCAGGAGATTAAAAGATGTTTTGGAAGGAGGTAAATAATGTGCAAAAGACAAGAGAACAAATGAGAACACTGGTGAGGGGGCATGGAGGGAAGTGATAACAGGTAGTGAAGGAGTGAGGAGGAGATGGAGTGAGTATTTTGAAGGATTGCTGAATGTGTTTGATGATATGAGTGGCAAATGTAGGGTGTTTTGGTCAGGGTGGTGTGTGAAAAAAGGGAGTCAAGGAAAGTGGTTTGGTGAAAAGAGAAGAGGTGGTGAAAGCCTTGCGGAAGATGAAATCTGGTAAGGCAGCAGGAGTAGATGGTACTACAGTTGAATTTATTAAGAAAGGGGGTGACTGTGTTGTTGATTAGTTGGTAAGCATATTCAGTGTATGCATGGATCATAGTGAAGTGCCTGAGGATTGAAAAAATACATGTATAGTACCATTGTATAAAAGCAAAGGGGATAAAGGTGAGTGTTCAAACTACAGAGGCATAAGTCTGTTGAGTATACCTAGAAAATTGTATGGGAGGGTATTGATTGACAAGGTGAAGGTATGTACACAGCACCAGACCGGGGAGAAGTGTGGTTTCAGAGGAGGTAGAGAATTGTGGATCAGAGATATTTAGAAATACATATGGATTTGTATGTGGCACTTATGGATCTAGAGAAGGTATATGATAGGGTTGATAGAGATACTTTGTGGAAGGTATAAGAATATATGGTAAGCTGCCTGAAGGGTGTAGGCATGTGTACTAGTAGGAAGAGAGAAGAGTGACTGGTTCCCAGTGAAAGTCGGTCTGCTGCAGGGGTGCGTGAAGTCACCATGGTAGTATAATTTGTTTATGGATAGGCAGGTTTGGGAGGTAAATGCAAGAGTTTTGGAGAAAGGGTTAAGTATGCAGTTTGTTGGGGATAAGAGGGGCTGAGAAGTGAGTCAGTTGTTGTTCACAGATGATACAGCACCAGTAGCTGACTCAAGTGAGAAACAGCAGAAGTCGGTGACCATTTGGAATAGTGTATGAAAGGAGAAAGTTGAGCTTATAGGTGAATAAAAGCAAGGTTATTAGGATCAGTAGGGTTGAGTGACATATTAGTTGAGGTGTAAGTGTGAATGGAGAAAAATTGAAGGAAGTGAGTCGTTTTAGATATCTGGGAGTGAACACAGTAGGGAATGGAACGATGGAAGCAAAAGTGAGTCACAGAGTCGGGGAAGGGGCGAAGGTTCTGGGAGCAATGAAATATGTGGAAAGAGAGAACACTATCTCGGAGAGCAAAATGGGTATGTTTGAAGGAACAGTAGTTCCAACATTATCATATTGTTGCAAGGCATGGGCTATAGATACGGTTGTACGGAGGAGAATGGATGTGTTGGAAATTAAATGTTTGAAGACAATAAGTGGTGCGAGGTGGATTAATAGAAAAAATCATATATCATATTACATTATATTACATTATCCCTGGGGATTGGGGGAAGAATATTTCCCAAGTATTCCTTGTGTGTCGTAAAAGGCGACTAAAAGAGGAGGGAGCAGGGGGCTGGAAATCCTCCCCTCCAGTTTTTACTTTTCTAAAAGAAGAAACAGAGAAGGAGGCCAAGCGAGAATATTCCCTCCAAGGTTCAGTCCTCTGTTCTCAACGCTACCTTGCTAACATGGGAAATGGCAAATATGCTGGAGAGTGTGAGTGAATGTGGCCTATTTTATCTGCTTTCCTGGCGCTACTTCACTGAAGTGGGGGTGGCGACTCTATTTGCTGTGTGGCGGGGTAGTGATGGGAATGGATGAAGGCAAGTATGATAGATAGGGTTGTAAGGAGGAGAGTGGATATGTTGGAAATGAGATGTTTGAGGACAATATGTGGTGTGAGGTGGTTTGATCGAGTAAGTAATAATAGGGTAAGAGAGATGTGTGGAAATAAAAAGCATGGTTGAGAGAGCAGAATAGGGTGTACTGAAATGGTTTGGTCACATGGAAAGAATGAGTGAGGAAACATTGACAAAGAGGATATATGTGTCAGAGGTGGAAGGAACGAGGAGAAGTGAGAGACCAAATTGGAGGTGGAAGGGTGGAGTGAAACAGATTTTGAACGATAGAGGCCTGAACATACAGGAGGGTGAAAGGTGTGCAAGATATAGAGTGAACTGGAATGATGTAGTAGTATATCGGGGTCGACGTGCTGTCAATGGATTGAACCAGGGCATGTGAAGAGTCTGGGGTAAACCATGGAAAGTTTTGTGGGGCCTAGATGTGGAAAGGGAGCTGTGGTTTTGGTGCATTACACAAGACAGTTAGAGACTTGAGTGTGAACAAATGTGGCCTTTGTTGTCTTTTCCTAGCCCTACCTTGCGCACACACAGGAGGAGGGGGTGTCATTTCATGGGTGGCGGGGTGGTGGTGGGAATGGATGAAGGCAACATGTATGAATATGTACATGTTTATATATGTAAATGTATGTATAAAAGAAAGAGGTAGGAGGTCAAGAGTAAGGTGCAAGAGATGAAAAAGAGGGCAAATGAGAGTTGGGGTAAGAGAGTATCATTAAATTTTAGGGAGAATAAAAACATGTTTTGGAAGGAGGTAAATAAAGTGCATAAGACAAGGGAACAAATGGGAACATCAGTGGCAGGGCTAATGGGGAGGTGATAACAAGTAGCGGTGATGTGAGATGGAGATGGAGTGAGTATTTGGAAGGTTTGTTGAATGTGTTGGATGATAAGAGTGGCAGATATAGGGTGTTTTGGTCGAGGTGGTGTACAAAATGAGAGGGTTAGGGAGAATGATTTGGTAAACAGAGAAGAGGTAGTAAAACCTTTGCGGAAGATGAAAGCCGGCAAGGTAGCGGGTTTGGATGGATTGCAGTGGAATTTATCAAAAAAGGGGGTGACTGTATTGTTGACTGGTTGGTACGGTTATTTAAGGTATGTATGACTCATGGTGAGGTGCCTGAGGATTGCCGGAATGCTTGCATAGTGCAACTGTACAAAGGCAAAGGGGATAAAAGTGAGTGCTCAAATTACAGGGGTATAAGTTTGTTGAGTATTCCTGGGAAATCATATGGGAGGGTATTGATTGAGAGGGTGAAGGCATGTACAGAGCATCAGATTGGGGAAGAGCAGTGTGGTTTCAGAAGTGGTAGAGGATGTGTGGATCAGGTGTTTGCTTTGAAGAATGTATGTAAGAAATACTTAGAAAAGCAAATGGATTTGTATGTAGCATTTATGGATCTGGAGAAGGCATATGATAGAGTTGATAGAGATGCTCTGTGGAAGGTATTAACAATATATGGTGTGGGAGGCAAGTTGTTAGAAGCAGTGAAAAGTTTTTATCGAGGATGTAAGGCATGTGTACGAGTAGGAAGAGAGGAAAGTGGTTGTTTCTCAGTGAATGTTGGTTTGCGGCAGGGGTGCGTGATGTCTCCATGGTTGTTTTATTTGTTTATGGATGGGGTTGTTAGGGAGGTGAATGCAAGAGTTTTGGAAAAAGGGTCAAGTATGCAGTCTGTTGTGGATGAGAGCTTGGGAAGTGAGTCAGTTGTTGCTCGCTGATGATACAGCGCTGGTGGCTGATTCAGGTGAGAAATTGCAGAAGCTGGTGACTGAGTTTGGTAACGTGTGTGAAAGAAGAAAGCTGAGAGTAAATGTGAATAAGAGCAAGGTTATTAGGTACAGTAGGGTTGGGGGACAAGTCAATTGGGAGGTAAGTTTGAATGGAGAAAAACTGGAGGAAGTGAAGTGTTTTAGATATCTGGGAGTGGATGGAACCATGGAAGCGGAAGTGAAGCATAGGGTTGGGGAGGGGGCGAAAGTTCTGGGAGCGTTGAAGAATGTGTGGAAGTCAAGAACATTATCTTGGAAAGCAAAAATGGGTATGTTTGAAGGAATAGTGATTCCAACAATGTTATATGGTTGTTAGGCGTGGGTTATAGATAGAGTTGTGCGGAAGAGGGAGGATGTGCTGGAAATGAGATGTTTGAGGACAACGTGGTGTGAGGTGGTTTGATCGAGTAAGTAACGAAAGGGTAAGAGAGATCTGTGGTAATAAAAAGTGTGTGGTTGAGAGAGCAGAAGAGGGTGTTTTAAAATGGTTTAGTCACATGGACAGAATGAGAGAGGAAAGATTGACAAAGAGGATATATGTGTCAGAGGTGAGTGATCGTGGAGAAGTGGGAGGCCAAATTGGAGGTGGAAAGATGGAGTGAAAAAGATTCTGATTGATCGGGGCCTGAACATGCAGGAGGACGAAAGGCATGCAAGGAATACAGTGAATTGGAACGATGTATATCGGGGTCGACGTGCTGTCAATGGATTGAACCAGGGCATGGGAAGCATCTGGAGTAAACCATGGAAAGTTTTGTGGGGCCTGGATGTGGAAAGGGAGCTGTGGTTTCGGTGCATTATACATGGCAGATAGAGACTGAGTATGAACAAATGTGGCCTTTGTTGTCTTTTCCTAGTGCTACCTCACGCACATGCGGGGGGAAGGGGGTTGTCATTTCATGTGTGGCGGGGTGACGACAGGAATGAATAAGGGCAGACAAGTATGAATTATGTACATGTGCAAACATGTATATGTCTGTGTGTGTATATACATATATGTATACGTTGAGATGTATAGGTATGTATATGTGCGTGTGTGGACGTGTACGTATATACATGTGTATGTGGGTGGGTTGGGCCATTCTTTTGTCTGGTTTCTTGCGCTACCTCGCTAACGCGGGAGACAGCAACAAAGTATAATAAAAAATAAAGATAATGTATACGTTGAAATATATAGGTATGTATATGTGCTGTGTGTGGACGTGTATGTATATACATGTGCATGTGCGTGGGTTGGGCCATTCTTTCGTGTTTCCTTGCGCTACCTTGCTAACATGGGAGACAGCGACAAAGTATAATGAAAATAAATAAATAAATATATGTGTGTGTGTGTGTTTACCAAATGGCATCCTAGCTACGTCTCTTCATTGTATATCAGCTGACTGTTATATTTCTCTCTAGTGTCTCCCCTAATGATGAGATTATTATATGAAAGTACACTTGGGAACTTATAAATTTTTATTTTTCATTATACTTAACAGCCATCTCCAGCATTAGCAAGGTAGTGCAAGGAAACAGACAAGGTATAAGTTTGTTGAGTATCCCTCGGAAATTATATGGGAGGGTATTGATTGAGAGGGTGAAGGCATGTACAGAGCATCAGATTGGGGAAGAGCAGTGTGTTTTCAGAAGTGGTAGAGGATGTGTGGATCAGGTGTTTGCTTTGAAGAATGATTTATCATTTATTTTGCTTTGTCGCTGTCTCCCGCGTTTGCAAGGTAGCGCAAGGAAACAGACGAAAGGAATGGCCCAACCCACCCCCATACATAATGTATACACACACACACACACGTCCACACACGCAAATATACATACCTATACATCTCAATGTACACATATATATACATACACAGACACATACATATATACCCATGCACACAATTCACACTGTCTGGCCCCATTCACTCCCATCGCCACCTCACCACACATGGAATACCATCCCCCTCCCCCCTCATGTGAATGTATGTGAGAAATACTTAGAAATGCAAATGGATTTGTATGTAGCATTTATGGATCTGGAGAAGGCATATGATGGAGTTGATAGAGATGATCTGTGGAAGGTATTAAGAATATATGGTGTGGAAAGCAAGTTGTTAGAAGCAGTGAAAAGTTTTTATCGAGGATGTAAGGCATGTGTACATGTAGGAAGAGAGGAAAGTGATTGGTTCTCAGTGAATGTAGTTTTGCAGTAGGGGTGTGTGATGTCTCCATGGTTGTTTAATTTGTTTATGGATGGGGTTGTTAGGGAGGTGAATGCAAGAGTTTTGGAAAGAGGGGCAAGTATGAAGTCTGTTGTGGATGAGAGAGCTTGGGAAGTGAGTCAGTTGTTGTTCGCTGATGATACAGCACTGGTGGGTGATTCATGTGAGAAACTGCAGACGCTGGTGACTGAGTTTGGTAAAGTGTGTGAAAAAAGAAAGCTAAGAGTAAATGTGAATAAGAGCAAGGTTATTAGGTACAGTAGGGTTGAGGGTCAAGTCAATTGGGAGGTAAGTTTGAATGGAGAAAAACTGGAGGAAGTGAAGTGTTTTAGATATCTAAAAACTGGAGGAAGTGAAGTGTTTTAGATATCTAAAAACTGGAGGAAGTGAAGTGTTTTAGATATCTGGGAGTGGATTTGGCAGCGGATGGAACCATGGAAGTGGAAGTGAATCATAGGGCGGGGGAGGGGGCGAAAATTTTGGGAGCGTTGAAGAATGTGTGGAAGTCGAGAACATTATCTCCGAAAGCAAAAATGGGTATGTTCGAGGGAATAGTGGTTCCAACAATGTTATATGGTTGCGAGGAGTGGGCTATGGACAGAGTTATGCGCAGGAGGGTGGATGTGCTGGAAATCAGATGTTTGAGAACAATATGTGGTGTGAGGTGGTTTGATCGAGTAAGTAATAATAGGGTAAGAGAGATGTGTGGTAATAAAAAGAGTGTGGTTGAGAGAGCAGAAGAGGGTGTTTTGAAATGGTTTGGTCACATGGAGAGAATGAGTGAGGAAAGATTGACAAAGAGGATATCTGTGTCAGAGGTGGAGGGAACGAGAAGTGGGAGACCAAATTGGAGGTGGAAAGATGGAGTGAAAAAGATTTTGAGTGATCGGGGCCTGAACATACTGGAGGATGAAAGGCATGCAAGAAATAGAGTGAATTGGAACAATGTGGTATACCGGGGTCGATGAGCTGTCAATGGATTGAACCAGGGCATGTGAAGCGTCTGGGGTAAACCATGAAATGTTCTGTGGGGCCTGGATGTGGAAAGGGAACTGTGGTTTCGGTGCATTATTACATGACAACTAGAGACTGAGTGTGACTGAATGTGGCCTTTGTTTTTTTCCTAGCGATGCCTCGCACACATGAGGGGGGAGGGGGATGTTATTTCATGTGTGGCGGGGTGGCGATGGGAATGAACAAAGGCAGACAGTATGAATTCTGTACATGTGTATATATGTATATGTCTGTGTGTGTATATATATGCATACATTGAGATGTATAGGTATATATATTTGCGTTTCTGGACGTGTACGTATATACATGTGTATGTGGGTGAGGTGGGCCATTCTTTTGTCTGTTTCTTGCGCTACCTCGCTAATGCGGGAGACAGCGACAAAGCAAAATATAAATAAATAAATAATGTACGTCCTGGTGCTACCTCACTAACGTGGGAAATGGTGATCAAGTATAATAAACAAAAAATATATATTCTTCAGAGGATATTTAATGCTTATGCTAAATGCATTCTGAATCTATTCTTATAAAAAGACTTAATTCCATGTGCCTAGGAATGCTCTCAATGTCCCTTTCAGAATCATGTGTTGAGGTAGTGACATCTATATGCAACATTGGGGGATTACTGTTTAGGATGAAGTCTGATGGTTCATTATCTTCAATGTGAATTTTGGCTCACTGAATACCAATTCATACTGCCTTTTCAGGATCTCACTCATCTGGCACTCATCTGCAAAAATATGGCTTCTATTTTTAGTGGGCCAATGGAGCTTGTAATCCCAGATTGGCATTTTTCATGTGAAAAAATATTTTGGGTTATTTCTTATTCAATCAATGGTCTTTTCCTCTTCTTCCTTTTTGTGTTTTATATGACATTCTGAGTTAATGATCTATGTCTCATAATTAATTTGACTGGTTTTCTTTACTTTGCTGGGTGAGCCATGGCTTCTTTAGCTCTGCAATTCTTTTCTGCCTCCTGTGAAGTGTTTATCTTTCTTGCTGGTATGTCTGTGCATATTTGGAGTACCAAAGTTGTTATGTCATTTACACACTCCTCCTCTTTTTTGGTACTCTGCAGGATTTCCTAATGTGTTTCACAAATCTCTCTGATTACATCTTCCTATTTTATCCATTTACAGTTAAAACTGAAATTACTGAATACACCTCCATTGTTACATGTGTTCTCTCTAGGCAGTTTAGCAACAGTTGTTTTTATTATCAATTAGGTTGTGCTGATGAAGTTATATAATGGGTTCATACCATTTGTAATAACACAGTGAAACTTTTCATACAATCTGAATAACTCTTTTGCAGTAGTCCATACGAGCTCCTTCCAGTGTCACCAGCTTTAGCTATGATGTTATTTCCTGCCTGTCTCCACTCAATGTTGGGTAGGTTGATGCCTCCTAAGACAAGTATGTCTGGAACTGGATTTCCAAGGGAGAAAAGATATGATCCTATATTTCTTATTTGTTCCATAAATTCTTGAGGGTTTGCTTCTGGTGGTACACAGACTAGTGTAATGACCAGATTTGGGTTTTCAACCTCAAAAGAGTGCTTCTACTATATCACTTGAGAAGTTCAGAAGGCCAGTTATTACAAATGTGTCTAAAATTTACAGTCCAACTCCATATGGTTGTTGTTTAAAATCTAAGTCTCATTATTCATGAGGTCTTTAGTGTGTGCTTCAGTGATGGCCACAAATACCTCATGAAGTCTTTTGGGGGTCTTCAACCCCAGAGCCTAGGCCAGGTCCAGGTTGCTGGATTGCAGACCTACAGCCTGGTTGGTCTTGTACACTTAGTCGGTGCTTGTCCAGCGTACTCCTGAGCTTCTCTACCATGCAATCCATGCTGTTTCTGATGGTAGAGGGCAAGGTGTTAAGTCTTGGGGCCTGGATGTTTAAGGTGTTCTTTCTTTTCGTGTCTATTGCACCTTGTGATTTCAGGGGTAGCATTCTTCAAAGTCTTCCATGTCTGTTGTGCTAGTGGGATGTTATCTCAGAGTGTAAGTTGGGAACCTAAACTTCTCAGATTTTTAGGAATGGGTGATGATATACCTCTTTTATCTGGACTCCTGGGAGTATAGCCTCTGAGATTTCAACGATCCCCAGTAATTCAGTTCATATACAAACCAATATGGCCTCTGAAAGAACTCTGAACACTTTCTAATTCCACCTGCCTAGTAAAGATATTAAAATGCAACAATGTTTCAATTCATGTGAGAATTAGTGCCCTGAATAATATCATCATCGGTTTTACTTCCTTCATCTTGAAGGTCCACAGGCTCCAGCCTACCAACCCTCTATATAAAGCAATTGTTATGTTATGTTTACCGAAGGATATAACCAGTAGGGATTACAAACAAGTTATATACATTAATAAACATGACACATCCAGAAACTCAAGCTTAAATATTAACATCATAATAAATCATGTTACATAAATGACTTAAAAACATTCAAATATCCATCACTGGTCATTAACTATCCATCATTGGTCATTAACTACAATGCTCAATAACCTGCACCATATACACATCCCTACCAACATTTACTTTTCAAAACCCACTTCAAACATTTTCTAGGGTGTTTAAACTTACATTTTCCCCAGACTGATATGCCTGGTGAATACCTATTGAAGTTTTCAGGAGCATTCTATCTCCAGAGCCTGGGTTGGGCCCAGCCTATTGAGCTGGGATGTTTGTCAACCATGCTGTTGGATGCTATTTGAGGAAGAATTCAGGCATCAAGTCTACATCATTTGTGAAAAACAAATTCATTATAGTGTTCCAACTTCTTTCTTAGTTGGCTGTCACTGCTTTCTTAAGAGTACCAGAATGTCTTAAAACTTTCAAATTTAATTCGGACACTACAGTATACTTTTATCTTGAATCAACCATTTTCTTTTTCAACACAGACAACAAACCCCTAATCTCTATTCACTTTAAATCTTTATTTTGTCAACTCACTCCATATCACCAACTGATGTGAAAAAATTGTGACTATTTCTATCCCTTCGAAACAACTCTACTTACTTCTAGAATCATTTATACCTTTACTGCCAACAAAACCAATTCACTTTTTTCACACTAACTAAATACAATAATCACTTATGAAAATAAGGAATATCTATATCTAACCCTGTGTGCAACTTTCAGTAACAAAGCATTAATTTCTACTGGTGCATATCAACCTTAGACTTACTTGCAAATTGGTTCAGGGCCGTGGCATACTGCGCAAAATTACGCTGTCTGTCACCCATTGTGTTTCCTGGAATACAAATATCATTGTTAATTCTAACCAAGCAAGTGCTTTTACTTTCTAAAGACAATAAACTTTTGACCAGGCATGAAATGTTTACATAAAAAATAAGCTACTTAAATATGTTTAGATAACAGAAAGGAATGGGGGAAATGAAGAGGATGTGCTGAAATGGTTTGGACATATGGAAAGGATAAGTGAAGAGAAGCTAAAAAGGTATACATGTCAAAGGTTGGAGGGAACAGGAAGATGGGAACTGAGGAGGAGGTGAAAGGATGGAGTGAAAGAAGCTTTAAGTGATCAAGGCGTGAACACACTGAAAAGTGTGAGCTGTGCATGGAACACAGCACTCTGGAGTGATGTGGCAAACAGGGGGAAATGGGCTGTCAATGGATTGAACCAGGCATATCAAGTGGTATGGGAACACCAGAGAAAGGTCTGCATGGCATGGCTGGGGTAATTAGTTTCGGTTTCGGTGCATTATACATGATATCTGCAGAAATGATGTGAGCAACTGAGGCTGTTCTTCATCTGGTCCTGGCACTACCTCACTACTCGAGAAATGAAAAACAAGTATGACATGGAAAGTAAAAGAAAGTAAATTAAGAGGCATTAACATACAGTATGGGAGTGAGAAGGAAGGGCAAGAATAAGCTCCTAAGTCTACCAATCAAGCCAAGGAGGCATAGGCCTAAAGACTATAGCCTCCAGTGACCTGAATGAGCAAGAGTTACACAAGTACTTGGTCAAAGATTGTGCTGTTGAGGTACTATAAGATAAAGTGAATGAAGCTTTACTTTTTGAACACAGAATGCATCAAGAAGATTGCTCATATATCATAATTTCTTTCAGTGACAAACCAAATATATAAATAATTATAAGAAGACAACTGTCTGTTCAGCTATAACTGTAAATATTTTGGCCACAAAATCATTCATTCAATATTTTCAATCATAAGCTCGTACCACATAACCTTATCTTGCAGAAAAAGCTAAAAAGAAGGCTCTCACTAATTTACCATGCACAAAACTTACGAAGTCTTCTACCCAACAGCTTGGGCTGAGTCCAGGCTGCTGAGCTGGGTCACTGGTTGACCAAGGTGTCAGAAGCTGTGGCCTGCAAGCCCACTTAACCACCACACTTTGTAAATACTTATCCAACCACTTTTTTAATTTCACCACATACTATTTCTGATGATTACAGGTTACGTGCTGAATAAATTTGGGCCTTAGATAATCAAGGTATTTTCTTATTGTACCTTCTGATATCAGTGCTATATCTCCTTGTCTTCCATGCCTGTCATGCCAACAGGTAACTATATTTTGTGTGCAAGTTAAGAACTATGCCTTCTAGGATCTTTCCAAGTGTAAATAAGGGTATACCTATCCCATCTTTGTCCTAAAGAATGCACCCCCACTGAATTTAGTTATAAAGAGTGGTTTAGATCTTTTACAGCATCAACGTGGGCACTTTTTACCTCTTTGCACTTTGACCTCTTTGCACTTTTTACCTCTGCAATTTTGTTCACCTAGGAGGAAATGTTAATACAGAGAACTATAGTACTAGTTAAAGAACCAGTGCCTTATTTTTCTTGGAGTGGTCTTTTACGGGCCTTCAACCCCTGGAGCCCTAGCTGGGCTTAAGATGCCGAGCTGGGTCATCAGTCAACCAAGCAGTTGGAAGTCATTGCCCGCAGGCCCAAGTAGCCACAACTGGCTGATGACAAGGAGGGAAATGGACTCTGTTCCAAGACAAAAGGAAAAATGAACCCTTTGAAGACAAGGAGGAAAATGGACTCTGTTCTAAAACAAGGAGGGAAATGACTTTACAACGTACCTGGTGAATACAGACAAGGTAATGCACTTTGAATTTTCATCATAATTTTCATTACCTTAATCTGTAGCATTATTTTGTTTTATCTGAATCATTAACATGTGCTTTATGAGCATTTATTCCACTTTCTGTGTTTTCATTAAAACTTCCTTGTTCAGTATGAATTTCATCCTTTTCATCTTTCACCCTTTTTGCTTATGTTCCTCTTGAATCTCCTCAAGTGATGTGATTCTTTGTTCTTGGCTTTTGATTATATATTTCAATTCCCTTCTATCCTCTCCCATAAGATAAAATTTTTCAAAATCTATGATTTGATTCAACAATTTCTCTACTTCTTCCTCCAACTGAGTTAACTTCTGATCCTACTTCTAATAATTTCCCCACCTTTATGTAACTACCTTTTAGTAATTACCCCTGTGTACTCTACTCTTCACTGCTAAACATAAAACCTAGCTTTTAGCCACAATAACTCTCAAGATTCTCCTTTCATACACTGTCCCAAACTTAGAAACCAGCATCAGCAGTTTTTCAGTCATATCTACCATTAGTGCTGTCATCAGCAAACAATAACTGACTCACTGCCCCCCCCCCCCCCCCCCCAAAAGATAATGACTGCAGGCCTGTCCCTCTTTCCATAAGCCTCAACACCCCATCTATGAACAGATTAAACAGCCATGGTGACATTTAACCTCCCCCCTTCCCCTTGCCACACATTTTCCTTCACTGCAACCACAAATCATTCCTTACTTTTTTTTTCCTTTTTTTACATTAGAGACTCCAATCACAGACAAAAGTCCTCATCAAAGATAGGCCTTAAATGAAATATAGAACTGATAATGAAAGGGAAAAAGAAGAAACAAGGGAAAGTATCTATGAATTTTGGAGGTCAAAATATGTCTTTTAAAATGTGCCATGTCATAGCTATTGAGAAAGACATCAGATGGCAGAGAATTCCAAAGCTTCAAGGGGTCAGGAAAGAAACTGTTATCAAACAAGCCCACCCTTGAGTTGCCAATAGCCACACAGTAATCATGTGATAGATCAGTCTGCCGAGTATTGCATGGGCTAGCTAGTAGTGGAGGCATAAAAGTAGCCAGTTCTTGGGAACAAAAACCAAAGTAATACAAGGATGAAACAACAGTTTGTATAAATGGAGCTACTGTTCAGCTCTCTGTAATAAGGATGTTACAGTTATACGGAGTATGTTCATCGAGTCAAGAGGGGGAATTACAGAACCATCAAAGGAGAGACAAGAGTTGAGAAGTTTTTATTATAATGAGATCGGTAGAAACTGGGTCTGGAGGCATTAACCTTAATTTTGCTCACCCCACTAATATATCCTGCCCAAATCTGAGTTTATTGAGAAAGCTGAGTCTAAACGAGATGTAGATCAAGTGAGAAAAGAAGGGGCAGAAATGAAGGGTGTGGATGAATGCAATGTTGAGTCATCAGCTTATAAGCACATTTGGCTATTTGTGGTAGAGAACAAATCATTGAAAAAAAAAAAAGGGGGAGAGAAGTCTCACTCTCCTGATAAAAACTCCTCACTGCTTTCAGTAGCTTTACTTCCACATCATGTATTTGCAATAACCTCCACAATGCATATCTATCAACCCTACCATATGCTTTCTCCAGATTCATAAATTCCACACACAAATAATCTTGTTTCTCTTAGTGTCTCACACATTCTTCAAAGCAAACACTTGATCCACAAATCCTCTACCAATCCTGAAACTGCACTGTTCTTCCCCAGTTAGAAGCTCTATGCATGCCATCACCCTCCCATACAACTTACCAGATACATTTAACAAACCTTTATCTCAATAATTTAAAAAATTAACTTTTGTCCCCCTTGTCTTATACAATGGCATTATACATGAATTCTGCCAATCCTCAGCCACCTCACTATGAGCAATTCACATTGAAAATTCTAACTAATCAATGCAAACACCCATCTAAAAATTCAACCGAAATCCCATCCACTCCAGCAAGCTGAGCAAATCTGTGGAAGTGATCAAGCTAAATAACCCTGGATAACATGGTTTCTGATCAGGAAAATCTTGCCCCTCTCAGTTGCTTGACCTTCATAATAGGATTATTGAAACTCTGGAAAACAAGGAAAATATTTACACAGGCTTCACAAAAGCACATGACAAATGTGCCCATGTGTCATAGCATATAAAAAGCGATGGATGGGAAAAACTGGCAAAACTGGGAGATCGATATGGATGGACAACTCCTCCACAAATGCGGAAAAGCAAGAAATAAAAAACAACAAAGAATACTGAACAGGTACAGGCACAATCATAAACCAATTGAAAAATAAGAAAAACCTTGGAGTAATAATGTCTAACAACCTAACCTTCAGCAAAAACAACAAAACAATGGTTGCCACATGCAGTAAGATGGCAGGCTGGATTCTACATATCAAAAAACCCTAACGATATTATCTGAAGCACTAATTCTTTCATGGCCCTACAAATAAAAATATTGAATGAAATAAACATCAAGGATTGGGAATTATTGTGAGTGAAAAACTTGAGTTTAATGAACATACTGATATGCAATCATTTCCAAACCAAACAATGAGTGGAATGATACTGAAAAATTTTCGTAGCAAAAAAACAGTAAATTAATAATGAAAAGATTTAAAGTGTAAGTAAGAAGTAAAATTGAACACTGCAGTGTTTCACAGTCACTATTAAAGCAGACAAAACAAAAAAAAAGTTAGAGAATAAAGAAACATTTCATTGGTAAAATTAATGGATTGGAGCATATGAATTATCATGATAAATCAAAAGAGCTGGAGCTATACAGTCAAGAATGTCAAAAGAAGATATAATGGTATGATAATGCAATATAAACTAACAACAAACAGAAGGCATAGAAAACATAATAGCGACCCAGCAAGGAAGATACAGAATGAAGGAGTCAAGAGTAACTACTGGAAAAAACCAAAAGAATTTTAGACAAAGTAACATGGTCACCCAGTGAGGAGGTTGGAGATACTCAGAAAACTTAGAAAACTGAATGTTATATGACTATAGAAACAGTCAAAAGATTGGACTCATGGGTGAAGAAGACAATATTGGGAAAACCTATGATACGCAACAATGCCAAAGATGAAGCAGCTGAAAAGAAAATAGCATTACACAAGCATATCAAGTGGTGGGAAGAAGAGAGGAAGTTGAGAGAAATCATTATTTAGCATGTCAAGTTCATGACTGTGATGCATTTACTGGCCGCCCAGGATCAAGTACATAGGTTTGAATCCTGGATGCGGCACATGATCCACAGTCAAACCAGCTGTTCATCCACCCCTTGGGGTTGGTTGATAAAATGGGTACCTGGCTCAGGCTTGGAAAAGATGCAGGCAAGCAAGTACGAATATGTCCATATATATATATCTTTTTCTTTCTTTCATACTATTCGCCATTTCCCGCATATATATATATATATATATATATATATATATATATATATATATATATATATATATTTTTTTTTTTTTTTTTTATTATACTTTGTCGCTGTCTCCCGTGTTTGCGAGGTAGCGCAAGGAAACAGACGAAAGAAATGGCCCAACCCACCCCCATACACATGTATATACATACGTCCACACACGCAAATATACATACCTACACAGCTTTCCATGGCTTACCCCAGACGCTTCACATGCCTTGATTCAATCCACTGACAGCACGTCAAACCCGGTATACCATATCGCTCCAATTCACTCTATTCCTTGCCCTCCTTTCACCCTCCTGCATGTTCAGGCCCCGATCACACAAAATCTTTTTCACTCCATCTTTCCACCTCCAATTTGGTCTCCCTCTTCTCCTCGTTCCCTCCACCTCCGACACATATATCCTCTTGGTCAATCTTTCCTCACTCATTCTCTCCATGTGCCCAAACCACTTCAAAACACCCTCTTCTGCTCTCTCAACCACGCTCTTTTTATTTCCACACATCTCTCTTACCCTTACGTTACTCACTCGATCAAACCACCTCACACCACACATTGTCCTCAAACATCTCATTTCCAGCACATCCATCCTCCTGCGCACAACTCTATCCATAGCCCACGCCTCGCAACCATACAACATTGTTGGAACCACTATTCCTTCATACATACCCATTTTTGCTTTCCTGAGATAATGTTCTCGACTTCCACACATTCTTCAAGGCTCCCAGAATTTTCGCCCCCTCCCCCACTCTATGATCCACTTCCGCTTCCATGGTTCCATCCGCTGCCAGATCCACTCCCAGATATCTAAAACACTTCACTTCCTCCAGTTTTTCTCCATTCAAACTCACCTCCCAATTGACTTGACCCTCACCCTACTGTACCTAATAACCTTGCTCTTATTCACATTTACTCTTAACTTTCTTCCTCCACACACTTTACCAAACTCAGTCACCAGCTTCTGCAGTTTCTCACATGAATCAGCCACCAGCGCTGTATCATCAGCGAACAACAACTGACTCACTTCCCAAGCTCTCTCATCCCCAACAGACTTCATACTTGCCCCTCTTTCCAAGACTCTTGCATTTACCTCCCTAACAACCCCATCCATAAACAAATTAAACAACCATGGAGACATCACAAACCCCTGCCGCAAACCTATATTCACTGAGAACCAATCACTTTCCTCTCTTCCTACATGTACACATATATATATATATATATATATATATATATATATATATATATATATATATATATATATATATATATATATATAATACCCCAGTAGTCCCTCTAACTGCAGCACCCAGGAAGCTGGCCATGTTCAGTGGGCAGACCACATATAAAAGCTACTTGTTCATACTGAAAGATCAAAGGATATCAGGGCATTTGAGCCCCATTAGTCTATAATGAAGGTGAAGGGGCAATACCAGACTGGCTTAAAAAAAGTTTTCAGCATTCACATTTTCTGGACATGACATTTGCCCACTGGTTATAGCACTTGCCTACAGCAAGTGACACTGTTATGGCATTTTCCCATTTGTTATGACATTTCCAAATGCTCATTGGCTATGACATTTTCCCACTGTTTATGACTTTTGCCTGCTGGGTATGGCATTTGCCTATTGGTTATGACATTTGCCCAATGATTATGACAACTGCCCACTGGTAATGACATTTGCTCACTGCACCTCACTTTACTGTTGTTGGGGTCCCTCTTCTCTTGAGATTAAACTTTTAAAATTCGAATCTGCCTACGATATTTGCCTATTGGTTTTAAAATTTACCCACTAGCCTATGACATTTGCCCTCAGGTAGTGACAACTGCCCTCTGCTTAAGACCTTTAATCACTGGTTATGAAATTTGTCCATTGGTTATGACATTACCCATCAGTTGCTATTTGCCCAATGAACACATTTACCCACTGCTTATGACATTTGAAACAATACTGATGCATTCTCTAATATATATATATATATATATATATATATATATATATATATATATATATATATATATATATATATATTTTTTTTTTCATACTATTCGCCGTTTCCCGCGATAGCGAGGTAGCGTTAAGAACAGAGGATTGGGCCTTTCTTGGAATATCCTCACCTGGCCCCCTCTGTTCCTTCTTTTGGAAAATTAAAAAAAAAAAAAAAAAGAGAGGGGAGGATTTCCAGCCCCCCGCTCCCTCCCCTTTTAGTTGCCTTCTACGACACGCAGGGAATACGTGGGAAGTATTCTTAATCCCCTATCCCCAGGGATAGAGTTGTGCGCAGGAGGATGGATGTGCTGGAAATGAGATGTTTGAGGACAATGTGTGGTGTGAGGTGGTTTGATCGAGTAAGTAACGTAAGGGTAAGAGAGATGTGTGGAAATAAAAAGAGCGTGGTTGAGAGAGCAGAAGAGGGTGTTTTGAAATGGTTTGGGCACATGGAGAGAATGAGTGAGGAAAGATTGACCAAGAGGATATATGTGTCGGAGGTGGAGGGAACGAGGAGAAGAGGGAGACCAAATTGGAGGTGGAAAGATGGAGTGAAAAGGATTTTGTGTGATCGGGGCCTGAACATGCAGGAGGGTGAAAGGAGGGCAAGGAATAGAGTGAATTGGAGCGATGTGGTATACAGGGGTTGACGTGCTGTCAGTGGATTGAATCAAGGCATGTGAAGCGTCCGGGGTAAACCAAGGAAAGCTGTGTAGGTATGTATATTTGCGTGTGTGGACGTGTGTATGTACATGTGTATGGGGGGGGTTGGGCCATTTCTTTCGTCTGTTTCCTTGCGCTACCTCGCAAACGCGGGAGACAGCGACAAAGTATAAAAAAAAAAAAAAAAAAAAAATATATATATATATATATATATATATATATACACGTGTCAATTGACAGACGTGCGAAAGAGAGACTTTTGGATGTTAATGTGCTGAGAGGTGCAACTGGAGGGATGTCTGATCATTATCTTGTGGAGGCTAAAGTGAAGATTTGTATGGGTTTTCAGAAAAGAAGAGTGAATGTTGGGGTGAAGAGGGTGGTGAGAGTAAGTGAGCTTGGGAAGGAGACTTGTGGGAGGAAGCACCAGGAGAGACTGAGTACAGAATGGAAAAAGGTGAGAACAATGGAAGTAAGGGAAGTGGGGGAGGAATGGGATGTATTTAGGGAATCAGTGATGAATTGCGTAAAAGATGCTTGTAGCATGAGAAGAGTGGGAGGTGGGTTGATCAGAAAGGGTAGTGAGTGGTGGGATGAAGAAGTAAGATTATTAGTGAAAGAGAAGAGAGAGGCATTTGGACGATTTTTGCAGGGAAAAAATGCAATTGTGTGGGAGATGTATAAAAGAAAGAGACAGGGGGTCAACAGAAAGGTGCAAGAGGTGAAAAAGAGGGCAAATGAGAGTTGGGCTGAGAGAGTATCATTAAATTTTAGGGAGAATAAAAAGATGTTCTGGAAGGAGGTAAATAAAGTGCGTAAGACAAGGGAGAAAATGGTGAACTTCAGTGAAGGGTGCAAATGGGGAGGTGATAGCAAGAAGTAGTGATGTGAGAAGGAGATGGAGGGAGTATTTTGAAGGTTTGTTGAATGTGTTTGATGATAGAGTGGCAGATATAGGGTGTTTTGGTCGAGGTGGTGTGCAAAGTGAGAGGGTTAGTGAAAATGATTTGGTAAACAGAGAAGAGGTAGTAAAAGCTTTGCGGAAGATGAAAGCCAGCAAGACAGCAGGTTTGGATGGTGTTGCAGTGGAATTTATTAAAAAACGGGGTGACTGTATTGTTGACTGGTTGGTAAGGTTATTTAATGTATGTATGACTCATGGTGAGGTGCCTGAGGATTGGCGGAATGCGTGCATAGTGCCATTGTACAAAGGCAAAGGGGATAAGAGTGAGTGCTCAAATTACAGAGGTATAAGTTTGTTGAGTATTCCTGGTAAATTATATGGGAGGGTATTGATTGAGAGGGTGAAGGCACGTACAGAGCATCAGATTGGGGAAGAGCAGTGTGGTTTCAGAAGTGGTAGAGGATGTGTGGATCAGGTGTTTGCTTTGAAAAATGTATGTGAGAAATACTTAGAAAAGCAAATGGATTTGTATGTAGCATTTATGGATCTGGAGAAGGCATATGATAGAGTTGATAGAGATGCTCTGTGGAAGGTACTAAGAATATATGGTGTGGGAGGCAAGTTGGTAGAAGCAGTGAAAAGTTTTTATCGAGGATGTAAGGCATGTGTACGTGTAGGAAGAGAGGAAAGTGATTGGTTCTCAGTGAATGTAGGTTTGTGGCAGGGGTGTGTGATGTCTCCATGGTTGTTTAATTTGTTTATGGATGGGGTTGTTAGGGAGGTGAATGCAAGAGTTTTGGAAAGAGGGGCAAGTATGAAGTCTGTTGTGGATGAAAGAGCTTGGGAAGGGAGTCAGTTGTTGTTCGCTGATGATACAGCGCTGGTGGCTGATTCATGTGAGAAACTGCAGAAGCTGGTGACTGAGTTTGGTAAAGTAAGTGAAAGAAGAAAGTTAAGAGTAAATGTGAATAAGAGCAAGGTTATTAGGTACAGTAGGGTTGAGGGTCAAGTCAATTGGGAGGTAAGTTTGAATGGAGAAAAACTGGAGGAAGTAAAGTGTTTTAGATATCTGGGAGTGGATCTGGCAGCGGATGGAACCATGGAAGCGAAAGTGGATCATAGGGTGGGGGAAGGGGCGAAAATCCTGGGAGCCTTGAAGAATGTATGGAAGTCGAGAACATTATCTCGGAAAGCAAAAATGGGTATGTTTGAAGGAATAGTGGTTCCAACAATTTTGTATGGTTGCGAGGCGTGGGCTATGGATAGAGTTGTGCGCAGGAGGGTGGATGTGCTGGAAATGAGATGTTTGAGGACAATGTGTGGTGTGAGGTGGTTTGATCGAGTGAGTAACGTAAGGGTAAGAGAAATGTGTGGAAATAAAAAGAGCGTGGTTGAGAGAGCAGAAGAGGGTGTTTTGAAATGGTTTGGTCACATGGAGAGAATGAGTGAGGAAAGATTGACCAAGAGGATATATGTGTCGGAGGTGGAGGGAACGAGGAGAAGAGGAAGACCAAATTGGAGGTGGAAAGATGGAGTGAAAAAGATTTTGTGTGATCGGGGCCTGAACATGCAGGAGGGTGAGAGGAGGGCAAGGAATAGAGTGAATTGGAGCGATGTGGTATACCGGGGTTGACGTGCTGTCAGTGGATTGAATCAGGGCATGTGAAGCGTCTGGGGTAAACCATGGAAAGCTGTGTAGGTATGTATATTTGCGTGTGTGGACGTTTGTATATACATGTGTATGGGGGTGGGTTGGGCCATTTCTTTCATCTATTTCCTTGCGCTACCTCGCAAACGCGGGAGACAGCGACAAAGCAAAAAAAAAAAAAAAATATATATATATATATATATATATATATATATATATATATATATATATATATATATATATATATATATATGTGTGTGTGTGTGTGTGTGTGTGTGTGTGTGTGTGTGTGAGAAATACTTAGAAAAGCAAATTGATTTGTATGTAGCATTTATGGATCTGGAGAACACATATGATAGTGTTGATAGAGATGCTCTCTGGAAGGTATTAAGAATATATGGTGTGGGAGGCAAGACGTTAGAAGCAATGAAAAGTTTTTATCAAGGATGTAAGGCATGTGTATGCGTAGGAAGAGAGGAAAGTGATTGGTTCTCAGTGAATGTTGGTTTGCGGCAGGGGTGTGTGATGTCTCCATGGTTGTTTAACTTGTTTATGGATAAGGTTGTTAAGGAGGTGAATGCAAGAGTTTTGGAAAGAGGGGCAAGTATGCAGTCTGTTGTGGATGAGAGAGCTTGGGAAGTGAGTCAGTTGTTGTTCGCTGTTGATACAGCACTGGTGGCTGATTCACATGAGAAACTGCAGAAGCTGGTGACTGAGTTTGGTAAAGTGTGTGAAAGAAGAAAGTTCAGAGTAAATGTGAATAAGAGCAAGGTTATTAGGTGCAGAAGGGTTGAGGGACAAGTCAATTGGGAAGTAAGTTTGAATGGAGAAAAACTGGAGGAAGTGAAGTGTTTTAGATATCTGGGAGTGGATTTGGCAGCGGATGGAACCATGGAAGCGGAAGTGAATTAAAGGGTGGGGGAGGGGACAAAAGTTCTGGGGGTGTTGAAGAATGTGTGGAAGTCGAGAATATTATCTCAGAAAGCAAAAATGGGTATGTCTGAAGGAATAGTGATTCCAACAATGTTATATGGTTGCAAGGCGTGGGCTATAGATAGAGTTGTGTGCAGGAGGGTGGATGTGCTGGAAATGAGATGTTTGAGGACAATATGTTGTGAGAGGTGGTTTGATCAGTAAGTAATTATTGGGTAAGAATGCTGTGTGGCATCAAAAGCTAGTGGTGAGAGAGCAGAAGAGGTGTTATGAAGTGGTTTGGTCACATGGAGGAGCATAGATGAGTAAGCACGACCCAAAAGGATATACAAGTCAGAGGTGGAGGGAAAGAGGAGAAGTAGAAGACCATGGATGTGGAAGATGGAGTGAAAAAGATTATGAGTGATCGGGGTGAACATGCAGTGAGGTGGAAAGGCATGCACGACAAGAGTGAATGGATGTGATGTATAGGGTTGACGTGTGATCAGTGGAAAGAAACAGGGCAAGTGAAGTATCAGGGGGTAAACATGGAAAGCAGTTTAGTATGTATCTTAGTGTGTGAGGACATATGTATCTAATGTGTAAGGGGTTGGGGTATGGCATTTACTATCGTCTGTTTCTTGATACTCGCCAACTTGGTAGACAGCTGCAAAAAAAAAAACTATAAAAACTATCTTCTAAAATAAAACACAAACACAACAAAACACACAACACTCAAACATAAAAACACTAATCAAAAAACAAAAAAATCCCTTACCTCAACTTAATCTTAATTTACATAACCTCTTCATTTAATCGTTCACCACCATCAAACAATAACAAAAAATTACACACCCCAACCTCTCTTTTCTTCAAATCCTTCCTCACACAAAACTATCAAACCTCTCTTCCACTATTCCTACAAAAAAACACCTTTCACAAAACACAAAAAACACAACAACACACTCAAACACAAACACACAAAAAAAATCAAATATCAATATTAAAATTCTTAAAACTCTCTTCCCCTCTCCCTCCATTACCCACCCATACAAACACTACCCCTCAACAACCCTCAAACCTTAAACCCTCTACATAAATCAACCACCCTCCTCATACTTACACCCAACCCACCAACCAAAAAATAAAACAATCATAACTTTCACCCCAAAAAAAACCAAACCACCAAATTAAAAAACACATAACACCACACTCCAAAAACAAATTAAAAAACACACAAAAAATATCCCCCCCAAAACAACAACAAATATACCCCTAAAAAAAAACAACACAAACAATAACAACATCACCCCCCTACCCCCCCCAATACACCACAACAAAACACTCCCACAACATTAACCACACCACGACCTATCCACCCACCCAATAATTCCCCACAATACCACCCAACCCAAAAAATCAAACTCTAACAATACTCAATAAAAACCCTTACCTCAAAAAACCCAACACATCACAATAAACAATAAAACCTATCTCAAACTCAACACAACCCCCCAACCAAAATAAAAAACAACCCACACCATAATCCACCACATACCACCACAATAAAAACCAAACACAACCAAAAACAAAACCCAAACCACCAATTACCCTCAAACTAATAACATGAAACGCCCATCTCATACACCACCTTCCCCCCCATCAACTACCTAAAACAACCCCTCAACAAATAAAACCCCCCAAAATAAACCAACCCCACCCCACAAACCAACCCATTCCAACACCAATCTCCCAACAACACATTTCACCCACCATACACATAACAAAATACCCCATATACCAACCCTAACACAAAAAACTAAAACACAAACCTACAAACAATCTATAAAACCCATAACTCTCAATACCATCAACAAATCAAATTACACCCGTAACCCTCCCATCTCCACCCAAAATAATTTAACAACTAATACACCCCCCCAAAAACCCAACCAACCATCACACAATCCATACACAAAGCCAACTAAACACACATCATTAGTCCATCCATCACTCATATCAACAACACAACCACCCTCAAAGCTTCACATACCCCACAACTCTCTCTTTACTAATCGACTAACAACACATTTGCTTTGTCAATGCTAAGAGCTATCAAACTCATTCAAACCCACAAATACTAAATCTAAAAAAACAAAAAATAATATCAATAAAAATACTAAAATTAATAATCATACTATAAAAACAATATCTTCTTTTCAGTAACCTAGTTATCTGTCATTTCTCTCCATTACAAAGCTCCTAAAGTCACACCCCAATCCCATACAAACATAACGTCACACACGCAAACTTTATATCAAACCTAAACATCACAATGTAACAAAACCAATAACATACCACAACCACCTCAAAAAACCTCATATAGCTAATACCTAACAATAATCACATTTAAACCACATCTCTTAGATCGAGGATACTCTCTTAAAAGGCCCCAAATTATATAACCTCATAAACTATACATAACAAAGCTAACCATACCTATCATCCTTCACCCAAAACAATTAACATCATATCCATATCAACACCATCCCTCTACCTTAAACCCCTCAAAAACACTATTTAAACACATAATAATTTCACACCCCCAAAAAAATACAAAACAAATTTACACCACATAACAAACAATCTGAAAAACAACAATTTAACACAAAAAACACCAAAACCCTATCCACCAAACCCCCCAAAATAAACCCATAAACAAACAAAAAACCCAACAACAACTATCACCCAACAAACAATATACCATCAACCTCCCAAAATTCCAACTCAAAATCAGATCCCTCCCACATTATGTAACCAAAAACCACAAAAAATAAATGCGTAAATCAACCAAACAAACCATTCATCATTCTAATCACACATAAATAAAACATCTACACACAACCACACACAAAAAAAAAAACATATAATTTAATAAATATCTACTCCTTCCAATCTCCTCCCATTTTCCCATACAATACAAACCATACCATACCAATCACCATCACCCTAAACTTAACCTATCTACATAATCAACCCACCCATCCTTACCATTTCAACCTCTACCCAACCAACAATATAAAAAATAATAACTTTCACCCCCAACAAAAACACACTACCTCAAAATTTAACTCAAACTCTTAAACCATCCAAACACAACATTTGACCAAAACCACACAAAACATATCCCCCCCAACCCCCCCAAATCAAAACCCTACTAAAAAAACCAACAAACAACGACTCACTCAAACCACCCAAATAAACAACACAAACCTCATCAACAATCTCCACAAACCCACTCCCTATCCCACACCTATTATCCAAAAAATCCAACCAAATATATATCCATAAATCAACACAACAACCTTCTCCCAAAATACAATCACAACCATTAACATATCTCACCACCTCACACACCACAACTACCTAAATCACAACACCAATCATTACACAACCATACACCCAAAATATACAACCAAACAAAAAAAAAAACACACAAACCCCCTCTAATAAATCCTAAAAACCCTTCCACTCACTATAAACAATTAACCCCTCTCAAACTAAACACCACACATCAAACACAATGAAAAACAAAATCAAACACACCCACCACCAAAAACAAACCCCCCATTCTCACACCATCATTCCAACCAACATCTACCATCAAAAAAAACAGTAACTCAAACACTGAAAAACCAAAAATTTCTAAACCTAACCTCCCAACACAAATTACAACTAACCTGCTCAATCTCCCAAAAACTTCTAAATGAACAACCATGCACCAACCATCAAAATCATAACACATACAAACACAACCAATACCTCAACAAATATCCAACTCCAAACTGCAACCAATACAACCCAATAATTAAAACATGCCAACCTTACACCAACACCACAACTAACATTCAAACACCCATCAATACATACCATTTCGCCACAACAAATTAAGCTATGTCCTAAAAATGATTTACGCTTGCCATCTCTTACCTACCAAGTATTCAACAAAAAAACAACAAACACCTACATCCAAAATTTTTTTGATTTCAAAATTAAAAAAAAAATAACAAAAATAAACAAAAACAACACCCTACATCCACACCATATAATTTCAAACAACATCCCTAAAACACAAAAATAAACCACAAAACCAACAAATCCATCCCCCCCACACAATCCAACACACCCCAACCCCCCAACCCAAACACCAAAAACACCCACAATAAAACACCAAATTTAACCATCCTAAAATAAATACAACTCAAACAAACAAATAAAAAAACAAAACCCCACACATAACCAACACTCCAACCAAAATAAAAAAACACAATCAAAAATTCAATACAAAATAAAACCAACCAACAATCAAAAAAATCCCCCATATAACCCATCACAACAAAAAACCACCAAAAAACAATACACCAAACAAAACACCAAAAAATC
Source organism: Panulirus ornatus (assembly GCF_036320965.1). Taxonomy (NCBI): domain Eukaryota; kingdom Metazoa; phylum Arthropoda; class Malacostraca; order Decapoda; family Palinuridae; genus Panulirus; species Panulirus ornatus. The sequence goes on along the minus strand of NC_092230.1, from coordinate 47,517,698 downwards.
CCTAAAAAATTCCACTCATAAAATAACAACCAACAACAACACTACCAAACACACACAATAATCAAAACAAAAAAAATCACACGATACAACACACAATTAAAACCTAAAAACCCCACAAACAAATCCTATATTCTTACTTAAACTACTATTTATTTCAAATCTTTACACCACCAATTCCCAACAATAATAATATTCCCCATCACCACCACTCTTTTTTCTTCAAACTATCACCCTCCAAACCACAAAACTCCTATACCAAAATATTTCTAAAACCACTCAAATAACACATTACAAACAACAAACAAAATCACACTACACTACAAAAAAAACACAAAAAGATTTACATTTGTGAGTTATCTCCCAACAAACCAATTTTCAATCTACCCATCTAATTTTCTACTTCCCCTCAATCACACTACACCAACACAACAACCCCAGAAACCAATATATGACCACCGACCCCAGCAAAATCCTCAACCACGTCAAAACTTATATAATCATCAAAAATTCAATAAGATCATACCAGACCTTCCCATCACTAATATCAGCCACCAACAACGCTATAATACCTACAAATAATCTTCAAAAATTCATACCCAACCACTTTCTCCCCATACATTATAAATACTATAGCACCAAACAAATATCAGTAACAGACATTTATCACTAGAAAAAAACACATAAAAAATATCAATTGTTCTATCCCTGTTGCCTATACCGAAACACTCTATATAACAACACAAAACTTGAAATTAACAAATATTGATACACAACATAGACTAAAAACCACCCATATGAAAACCAAGTGACAATCAATAGCATATCTTTCTTACCATAATATTATGAGTTTTTATCATAGGTAGTCCAATTACCGATCCACATCATCTGATTTGTTTAATTATATACATCATGTTAAACTATCGTTAATGAGTGGATCCATTTATCCATATCTAAAAAAACGTAAATCCTACAATATCATCAATTCATTCCACAGCACAGTTATATTACTATTTTTTCAATACCACTAAACCTATCCTAAAAACAACAATGTAACAATTTAAAAAAAAACAAGTTGTAAACATCAAAAACAAAGAGAAAGTTCTCCTCCCCCACACTGCCACAACACACCATTCTAGTTCGAGCCCTAACACATGTATCCAAGTAATAAGACATAAGATCATAATATACTATGTGCAGTGCAAGGTCATGTTTTACAGCAATACATATAAAGGAGTCATATCTCAGAACTAACATACTACTATATTCAGTGCCACTTCTTAGTTTGCCCAGAGCAACCCACATACAAACTTTAGACTAAGTTAGCCGGTAATGTTGTAGCCGATACAGTATGTAGGCTTCTTACGGATAAAGGGATCCAAGAGGCCGGCAGTATATGTGGTTAGTTAGTATGCGATGGTCGCAAAGGAAAAGCTCAAGACACTTTCCCCCCCCATAATGATATACATAGTCCACAACGCAAATTTATAAAACCTACATGTTTCCTGGTTAACCGAGTTACCGCTTATCACTTCATGGAAGCAGTCAAACCATATCCCACCTCTCAATTATCTATCTAGCTCTATCACATCTGATTGATAGGCCCCGATAAAAAAAACTATTTCATCAATATCCTCCATTTGGTCTCCACTTCTCTTGTTCACCTGAAATCATAATCCTCTAGGTAATCTTTTATAAATTTTCATGATCAACACATCACAACAATTAGCTCTCAAACACTTCTTATTATATCCCAAATATCAAAACTTAGTTTAACCTGAAAAACACCTTCAACCATTGACCTACACATCACATTTCAGCAATCATCCTCTCGACCATTATTAGCCCAAGCGAACAAAAAAAGTTGGCACCAAAATCCTAAAAATACCCATTTTGCTTACGCGATATGTTTCGACTTCTCCATTTCAAGGCCCGAATATTCGCCCTCATATGAACAATTGCTTATGGTTATCGCGTGGATCACTCCCGAATTCTTAATCACTTATTCTCATTTTTATCATATCAACTCATTTATTGACCCCACTATTTATATAATTGATTCATAAATTTTACCAATAAATATTTCTCAACACTAACAAACAGTCAAGTTCTGCAGTTTTAATGAATCCGCCACCAGCTGTAAATCCGCGAAAAAAGAACAATCAAGGCTTTAACAAATATTTATAGCTCATTTCAAATTATGCTAAACACCAAAACAAATCATAAAAATTAAACAACATTGAGACAAATGCCGAAACTTACATACAAGCGACCATACTCTCATATTTTCTACAGAAACAAGTTAATCACGATAAAAAAATTCAATTTATAAAACTTTCCTCCCTAACATATAATAAAACTTCTAGCGCATATATAACTTATATCTTCTTTAGATCCAAAAATGTAACAAACAAAACATTATTATTTCGAATTTCTAATACCTTCATCAAAGCAAACCCTGATCACACAACTCTACATTCTGAAAACATGCTTTCCCATTGTGTATGTAATGCCTTACCTTCAAAATATACCTCCATATAAATTTAGGATATAACAAACTTATATCTGTAATATGAGCACTATCAAACTTTTTGCTATGTACAATTGACTATGCACGATTTCCGCAATCTCAGGACTCAATTAGTATACTACAATAAATAAATAAAAGTCAAATACAGTCACCCCTTTTTAATAAAATCCACGCAATACGTCAAACTGTGTTGGGTCTTTTCTTCGCAACGTAACATACTCTTCTTGATTACAAATATTTATTAACTCTATTAGAACCACCACGACAAAACATATTAGCATTATCATAAACATTAACAAAATTCAAATATCACTTATTTTTCACATACATACTAGTTATACTCCATTTGTGTTCATGAGTTATTTGTCTTGTCTTAGCACTTTATTTACTTCAGACATTTTTTTATTTTAAATTTAATGTTATTACAGAATTATTTGCCCTTTTTTAACTCTTGATTTCTCTTGACTAGTCTTTTCTTTTGATAATTATCAATTGATTTTTTCCTGAAAATGAAATGTCTTTTTTTTATAATACCTATTACTAATAATATATTTTATAAAACTCATCTTCTCATGCACAAGATCTTTTGCGCAATCATCACTGATTTAAATAATCATTCTCCATCCCTTATTTCATTGTTCCAACTTTTTATTTCAGTATCAGTTCTTTGTTACTTTCACCAGGTCTACTTTCAAGCCATTATTCCACCTTTCACCACATTCATTCTTCTTTATTAGAAAAAATATTATATATATATATTTCTTTTTTTTTTTTTTTTTTTAAAAATTCGCCATTTCCGCTCCGAATGAAGGTAAGAAAGAGGATGGGTTGATGGGAAATTTCCTGGTCCTTCTTGTTCTTTTTTTGGAAAAAAAAAAAAAAAAAAAAAAAACAATATACACTTTCCTTTCCTACAGTAATGCTTACATCTCGATAAAAATTTTCAAGCATTAAAACTTGTACATATAATTTCATATATAAGAGATCTTATCAATTAATATGTTTAGATATAATTTTTTTTATTTTATATTTTTATTTATATTGTCGTGTTCGGTTTGGGAGGTAGCGCAGAAACATAGAAAGACATTGCCCATACACTGTATATCATACATAAAGAAATATTTACAGTTTTCCATGTATACCCGACGCTTCAACGCTTTAGATTAATCCATGACAGGTCAATCCTATACAATGCTATTTATTAATTGCTCTTAACCTGCAAGTCAGGCGACACAAAAACTTTTTATATTTTATCAATTTGGTTTTATCTTGTACTACTAAATATATCCATTGGTCAATTAACTCATCTTTTATGTTCCAAAACCTTAAAACTCATTTTCTTAACCATTCTTTTTATATCAACATTTTTCATTAGTAATATCAATAAAACCTAACCACACATTGTACAAACATTATATCGTACTATTCTGGGACATCTTCAAAGATGTGCAAATAAACATGTTGGAACATATTCTTACTACTTTTAGCTATGAGATATAATGTTTCTGTAAACTTTTCAAGGCATAAATTTTCCCCTATATGATCACTTCGCTTCAAGGTCATTAGCGGATCTCCAGATATCTAAAAACTTATACTCATCTGTTTTCATTAAACTCCTCAATATAATGACTAACCTTCTGTACTAATAATTGCACTTATACAATATATACTTTAACATTTTCTCCAAAATTTACCACACTATTCACCAGATAGCGTGTTCAAGAATCGCCACCAGTAGGTGTCCATGGCACCCAAAGACAATTCCAGCTTATCCAAAGATTATCATGCCACTTTAAAAATCAGATTTCCTCTCAACACCAAAAAATTAACAAAACTGGAGATACACATCTGCGCAACTACTTTCATTAGAAACAATATTTTTTTCAACCGTCATGTTCATCTCGAAAAAAAAAATCTGCATAACCTTATAACATCACTATAAACTTAAGCGAACTTATCCAAATATTCTATGTTCTCCGATCTAAATGTACTAAACTCATTTTCCAAATTAAGTTTTCTCAATCATTAATCACAGCAACAGATCACAACACTATACCCTTTGCACCCATGTTTAATCTTCTGTTGTACACTTCCTTACCCTTTTATCCATATACAATAACTAAAAGGAATAATCACCAACAAATCTCTGTAAATTGGATCATTTAACCATAGCATTGAAACCCTGGCCAAGCACGATACTAAATCGTACACCTCAAGCTTATAAAACATAAAATAACCATATCCGTCAACAAAACCTTCTTTATAAATAAATTCATGCAAATAGTCCAACCTGCTGTAGTGGTATATTTCGCAGATTATACTTTTCTTTTTACCAAATATAAACTAACCATCATTTGAAACACGACAAAATATATCTGCATCTAAATAAACATTAAACACTTAAAAACACTCATTCTTTCAAAAAACTATTTTTATCCATTTGTGTTCACTGACTTTCAAAAGCTCCTTTTTTTAGCAATTATTTAACTCCTTCAGAATTTTTTAATCTCCTAAAATTAAAAAGAATACTCTTCACCCTACATTTGCTTTTTTTCACTTGTCATTTTTGATTGTATATTTTTATCATTCCTCATTGAATTTTTCTGACCAGATCCAAAAGCCTCTTCTTTTTTCACTATATTCATACTAATATCCCCATATGATTATAAAACAAATCATTTAAGCCAAGATTTTTGGAATATCACTGCTTTAAAAACATCCTTTCTCCATCCTTATTCATATTCTCCACCTTTTTCTTACTTTATGTACTCCTGGTATTCCTCACCAGGTTCTCTTCTCAAGCTATTACTTCAACCTTTACAAACATTTTTCATTTATGCAAAACCATCCTATCTTCATTGCCAAAGATAATGAATCAGAATTCCGTTGATCTCGCACATTAACATCCAAAGTCTTCTTTGATGTTTGAAATTAAGTAATCCAATTAACGTCTTGGATTTTCTTACATAAGTATACTTATGTATATTCGTTTTTAACAGGTAATCAATCATCAGTTTTTAGAATAAATTAAAAATTCTTACCATTTCCAATTTAAACTGCAACCCTTTAAATTATTCCTCATCATAAAGTCCTACAAATCAATTGTTTTTAAGTATTTTCAAATACATTTTCAAAGCAAAACCTGATCAACATCCTCTAACATCTGAACATGCTCTACCAATTGATGTTTTTAAGCCTTCACTTAATCAATACTACCTTATAATATTACCAGGAACTATAACAAATATATTGTATTTGAGATCATCTTATCCCCTTTGCTTTGTACATGGATATGAGATTCTGAAACACAGGCCTACTGAGTATACTACATTAAAAAAATACAACAGTCAACATACAGTCACCATTTTTAATAAATTCCACTGCTAATACCATCCAAAACTGAGTTGCGCTTTCATTTGCAACGTTTTATACTCTTTTGTTTAAAACATTTTAAACTCTCACTTAGATAAACTCGACCAAAAACACCCTTATCAGCCACTTATCATAAAACATTAATAACTCAAAATATATTCCATTTTTAATAAATTGTCTTACTTTTTTGCTCTCTTACTGAAGTTCCATTTGCTCTTGTCTTACGCACTTAATTTACTCCATCGAAATTTTTTATTCTCTAAAAATTTAATGTACTTCTCACCAACTAATTTGACTTTTTTATCTTGCACTTCCTTGACCTTGTTCTTTTTTATACATCAACTAATTCCCATTTTTCGCAAAAATGTTAAGTGCCTTTCTTCTTCCTAAAATTTCCATCTCATACATCATCCTTTCAATACCCTCCTTTTATGCACAAGCTCTTTTGCGCATTCACAGTCTCTTCCAAGTCATTACTACCATCTTCCCCCAACATTCATCTTCTTTTCTGAAAACATTAATTTTTATTTAGTCACAAGATAATGATCAGACTCCCCAGTTGCACTTCAGACATTAATAAGTTCTTCACGACTGTAAATTTAAAACGTAATCAGGAATGTAGGTTTGCGGCGGGGGGGGTGTGTGATGTTCATGTGTTAATTTGTTTTATGGTGGGGTTGGGAGGTGAATGCAAGAGTTTTGGAAAGAGGGGAAAGTATAAAGGGTTTTTGGGGGGATGAGAGAGCTTGGGAGTGAGTCAGTGTTTACTGATGATACAGGTGGGGGTGATTCAAGTGGGGAAATGGAAGTGGTAAACTGGGTTTGGAAAGTGTGTGAAAGAGAAGTTAAGGGTTTAAATGTGATAGAGCGGTTTTAGGTACAGAGGTTGGGTCAAGTAAATGGGAGGAAATTTTTGAATGGAGAAAAAGGAGCAAGAAAAGTGTTTTAGATTTTGGGGAGTGGATTGGAGGATGGAACCTGGAAGCGGAAGTGGCCTAGGGTGGGGGGGGGGCAAAAATTTGGGGTGAAGAATGTGTGGAAGTCAAGAAATTATTTGGGGAAAGAAAAAAAGGGTTTGTTTAAAGGGAAATAGTGGTTCAACAATGTTGTAGGGTTGGAGGGTGGGTATGGTGATTTTGGAGGAGGATGGAGGGGGCCTGGATGTTGAGGACAATGTGTGTGTGGGGGGTTTTTAAGAGTAGTAAGTAAGGTGAGAGAGTGTGGGGAAATAAAAGAGCGTGTTTGGAGAGAGAAGAGGGTGTTGAAAGGTTGGGGACATCTTTGCCTTTTTTAATTGAATGACGATTCCAATTAGGCCTCAAGAGTCTCATAATTTAAATAATTACACAGTCAAATAGTACCCCTTTTTTTTAAAGTTAGATAATCCAAATGGTGGGCTTATTTCGCAAGTTTAAACTTTCCCTGTTTAAAAATATTTTATAATCTTGAACCTCGCCCACACCTTTTTGGCTTATCTCAAGAAATTAACAAACTTCAAAATATACTCCATTTTTATAAACTATTGTTATACCTCCAAATTTGGGCTTCAAAAAGTTATTTGTCCCTTTTGTCTTACGCATTTATTACCCCCTTCGAAATTTTTATTTAAAATTAATGTATCTTACAATTCATTTGCTCTTTTTCCCTCTGATTTCTTTGATCTGTTTTTTTTTAAATAACTAATTGATTTTTTCTGAAAAAAATGTCAATGCCTCTCTTTTTTTTCATAATAATTTACTTTTTTCCCAATATACCTTTTAATAACATATTTTCATGCACAAGTTTTTGCGAATATCTGATTCTAAATAATCATTTATTTATATTGTTCTCTTTTATTTGTACTCGGGTTTTTTGGGATTTTACAAAGTTTTCCCCAAATCATTAATTTTACCCTTTCAATAATCTTTCTTTCTGAAAACATACAAATTTATTTAGTCACAAGTAATGATAGAATCTAAAGTTGCATTCAGACTTAAATCCAAAAATTCTTTTGGGTTTTTCATTAATTTGCATCACCCTTTTTCCTTTTGTTTGTAAATGGATTGCAGCTTTACAATTAGCATCAATAACATTTCAACACTGAATATCTCAACTTAGGAACAGCACCTTTTTTAAAAAATTCAGCAATTTCATCAAACTGCTTTCAGTTTCATTTTAAAGCTTTACTAGTTTTTTTTACAAAAACCCTTTCTGACCCTTATTGCACAAGCGAAAAACCCTACATTGCCCCTCTATCACAAAAATTAAAAATTGAATTTAAATTTATATTTTCTTTCACTTAATATTGTTATCGTCATTAGTCTCTTCACAATATTCATTTGTTCCGTTTACGAAATTCATTTATTCATTTCCCCAAAATTTTTTATTCCCCTGAATTAATGTCTCTTTAAATTTTTTTTCTTTTTTACTTTGCCTTTGTCTGCTTTTTTCATGCATCAGTTGTTTGACTATTCTTTCAAAAATAACCAAAAGTTCTTCTTTCATTTAAAAATCTTACTATCCCCCTAGTGCCTTTCTTTAATGACCCAAATTTTATGTAAAGATTTTTGCGAAAAAATTTTGTTCTAAATATTTCTCAACACCTACATTTTGCCATTCTGACACTCTCTCTGGTATTCTAAAAAAGTCTCTTTCAAGTATTATTGGGAAATCTTTCACCAACATTTTTTTTTTTGAAATCTTAAACTTCATGGTGCTTAAATGACAGTAGAGATGAGTGTGGGAAGAATGTGGGGGTTTTTATTAAATGGCACTGCCATGGGGGGTATGCAATTGTGTGTGCCGGGTGCAACGAATGGAAGAAGGAGAAGTATGGATTGTAATGTGTTATTTGATTGATTTATCGTTTAAATGTATTTGAGTTGTGGGTGTTTATGTATTAATGTGGTGTTTGGGTGGCATTTTCTGTTTCCTACTACAAAGATGCAGGAGACAGGGTTTTAAATATAATAAAAAAAAATAAAGATATAATAATTGGGGGAAAAGTACAGTTTTGTAATTAAGTTTTACTTCAGAATTTTTCTGTGATTATAAATGTGTATGGAGGGAGTTTAAATCGTGTTGTGTTTCTTAACTGAGTAAGTGTACGTATTTTTCTTGTATGTAAACAGCACGTGCAACCACAAAATCATTCTATTGCAGCCCCTGGAGAGGTGATCAGTGGTGGATGCATTTCATTGCAAACAGGAACAAACAATATTTTTTGTTAGGCAGCACATCGTAATGGCACAAAATTTGTTTTCGATTGCAGCTTGAGCTAAAAGCCTTGGATAAAAGTCCCTGGTTTACATGGGGTTATATTAAAATAAGCAAATGTGCAGTTTTCATAACAAAGATAAATTTTGCAAAGGGGTTATATTGTCAGTGGATGAAAAGGAGCAGAGATGTCTGAGACCTTCTCACTTTAACCCTTTAATGGGCAAGGCCCTGAATTTTCACCATTCAAAACAAAGTTAATTGAGTATCCATTCTAGGATAACCATCTGCTAAAGTTAAAAAAGAGCCACCACTTTCCTACTCCTTCTTTGAGTGCACCCTTGAAGCTGCTAAAGCCCCATAAAAAGGGTCCTGGTTTTGTATGATAACGATATCCTAAGCATACATCTATGTGTGTGTGTGTGTGTGATTACTATTTAAGTGTTAAAAGGAGAGAGTTTTCACTCACCCTGCCCTGTTCCTTATCCTTATATATATGTGTCATGTCCTTATGCATTTTCTTATCCTTAAATATATGTACCATGTCATTATGCATTAAGAACGTACACACCCTATCCTAAGCCAGGTACCCAACCCTGAGAACATGACCATCTGGGATGGCTGTGGGCCAAATACTGCATCCAGGATTCAAACCCTAATGACCCATACTGATTCATGGTCGATAATGTTAACCTCAACACCACAGAGGTTCATGTGTGTGCATTTACCTTTCTGTTCTATATAAGGTAGGAGTTTTACACTGGTGAGACCCACTCCTCTTAAACATTCTGTATTATCATACAACTCAAATTCATGTATGCTTTCTGCATTAACCATGTCCTCAGTCATTCTCATCAATTTGTCCACCACTATTATACTTTAAAAGTACTTCTTTATATCTATCTTAAAAAACTTCTTACTTAATTTTGTCCTCTGGTTGCTCTATCCCACTACATCCTTTGAAGAACTGTTCACTGTCCATGGTTTTAATCTGTTTTAAAAATTAATGGATGTGATCAGGCCACCTCTTCATCTTCTCTTCTATGGTGGGCAAATTTAAAACCTTTGGTCTTTTCCTGTACATTGCTCTCTTGACTCTGGTACTATATTTGCTGCCTTTCTCTAGAGACCTTCTCTATCAGCTGTATGTGCTTCTTTGGAAGCACTGATGAAATATGAGGGGCATACTCAAGTTGACCTTATATAGGATATGAACAGTTGTTAAATATATCCCTATCTATATAAATGAAAGGTATTCTGATATTTGCCTGAAAACACCTTGGCTCCTTTACTGCTGGTATTCTCCTAATATGGGACTCGGATAACAAGTTAGGGACGATGATGAATCTTAAATCCTTTTCAACCACAGAATCCTGAAGCTTATATCCTGCTGTGTGTGTGTGTGTGATTACTATTTGTGTTACTATTGGCTAATAGTTTTTTGGGATTGTTTTGCTTTCGCATTTTTCGAGTGGGGGTATTGTGAGTTAGTTTCAGACTCTTGGGAATGATGCCACAATTTAGACTTTCTCCAGAGGATATCTATTACTCATGCTAAATGTATTTTTGCACTGCTTTATGTACAGCAAGTTCCATAAGCCCTGGCCCAGGGCTGAGTGAATGGGAATGCTCTCAAAGGCCCTCTTAAACTCTTGTGAGGAGGTGATATTTGCTATATGCAGACTTTGGCCGTTAATGTTTATGAAGAAGTCAGTTGGATCATTCACCTTTACTATGGAGTCTGGTTCCCTGAGTAACAATTCATATTGCTATTTTAGATCTAAAGGTAACTCATTTCCTGGCAGTCTTCTGTAAAAATATCCTATCCTGTTTTAAGTGGGCCAATGGGATTTATGGTCTTAGATTTGAATTTTTTTATCAGTAAGTTAGGTTAGGTTAGGGTGCTGTTTTATGTGGTGGGGTGGTGATAGGAATGGATGAATGCAGCAAGTATGAATATGTACATGTGTATATATGTATGTATATGTATGTATACATTGAAATGTATAGGTATGTACGCGTGCGTGTGTGGGCGTTTATGTATATGCAAGTGTACATGGGTGGGTTGGGCCATTCTTTCGTCTGTTTCCTTGCATTACCTCGCTAACATGGGAGACAGCGACTAAGTATAATAAATAAATCAATACTTAATCGCTGTTTCCCGCGTCAGCGAGGTGGCGCCAGATGTTACATGGCTTGTATCCTTATTGTTTTGGGTGAGGAGTTTACTGTGCTCTACTAAACTTGGCATAGGGTTTTCAGTTCCCTTACCATTCTGAAGAGACCAGTCATTTCTCTGGCAGTTCTTACCTGCCTCTGTATGGCCCTGTGTCTGTGACTACAAAAAGGACATGTATTGTGATGGGCATAAGGAACATGTTCCTGATATGTGGTGGTTCATACAAAGCTCATTCAGGCAAAGCCTAATCACTAGTAATGATTTACACAAGTCTGGGTAGTAGAATCTGAATCCTTCACTAAACTGGCATCTACCTTTCTTAAGTTAGTCCAAACATTTTCTAGGGTTTTGATTTACATTTTTCCCAGTAAGATGTGTCAATCTTGCTACATATGCAATTTTCCTAGGCATGGTATCTACTGACTTGTGTGCATCTTGGATTTACTATTCCTTCAGGGAACCATACCACAAACTTCTCCACATCTGCAGCCAGGCTTATGAGAGTTTCCTGGCTTCCACTTTCTTCTTCTGTGAGGCATCCCCTACTCTTTCCATAACTTATAAGTCAGCATCAATCTCCTTCTGCACCCACGTCACTACTAGAAGTTTCCTGCCCTCCACTTTCTCCTTTTCCTTCCATACCAGAGTCAAGTGTCTTTCTCTATCTGTAATCTTGTTTGTGTTTGCCATTCCTGGCATCCACTTTCTCCTCGTCCTTCCATACCTAAATCAGCATATCTTTCTCCTTTTGTTCTCGAGTCTGATGGTGAACAACTGGGTGGACTGTGGACCAGCTGCTATGACCAGGATTCAAATCTCTTCGGGGCCCATGCTGACTCATGATTAATAAATAATGTTAACTACATTATTTACCATGTGTGGGTAATTACCTACATGTACTGTACACGATGGTAGCTTTATGCTCATGAATGGGAACCCAACTCTCTGAACATTACCAATATAAAACTTCTTGAATCTATTTATACTGACTACATTAATCATGTCCTCAGTCAGTCTATCCCTTCATCCACCAATCTCACACTACAAAAGTAATTCTTTAAGTCTTCTTAAAAAGTTTCTTGCTTTATTTCCTTTTTCACATCTTGATTTCTCCATACTTACATCCCTCAAGGAATTGTTCACTGCCCACATCATCAATGCTTTAAAAACTTAAAGGTTGTCATCAGAGCTTGGAAAGTTCCTGGCTTCCACGTTCTTGTCCTTCAATACCTATATAGCATCTCTTTCTCCTTCTGTTCTCATGCCTGACGATGAGCAGCTGTAGACCAGCTGCCATGACCAATTCAAATCCATGCAGGAACATGATCACTCATGGTTAATAATGGTTAACCACAGCACCATGGAGGCCCGTGTGTGTGTGTGTGTGTAACTACCTACTTGTACTATACATATACAGGGTGGGAGTTTTATGCTAAAGGGGACCCAACACTTGAACATACTCTATTATCATTATTATCATACAGCTTCTTAAATTTATCTATGCTATCTAAATTGACCATGTCCTCAGTTGGCCTATTACATTCCATTCAACACTCTTATACTCTAGAAGTAATTCTTTAAATATTTTTAAACGTGTTTTGCTTTATTTCACGTTAAGTCCTCTGGTTGCTCTATCTTTACATCTCTAAGAAAAAAATCTTCACGGTCCACATCATCAATCTGTTTTAAAATCATTGAGGTTGAGATCTGGTTCCCCAATACTCATCTCTCTTCCAAGGTGGGCAAATCTGAATCCTTTAGCACTTCCCTGTAACTTGGCTCTCTTAACTCTGGTAATACCAGTATTGCCGTCCTCTGGACCTTCTCTACCAGGCTGTATGGGCTTCTTTAGATGCACATATATATTCTGGTTTAGGCCTTGGTAGGATATGAAAAACTTGCGAAATATTTCCTCATCCATATACTTAAAAGCAATTCTGATATTTGCCAGAGCAAAGTTTGTCACCTTTACTACCATCACAAACAGCATGAGATGCATGGTAGTAAAGTTCAAGAGTGCACTAAGCAAATACCTACAAAGTGTACCAAACCAGCCAGCCTGTGGGGCCTATGTGGGCCTGAGGGCTGTAGCTTCTAAAAGCTCAGTTGACCAATGACCCAATCTAGCAGCCTGTGCTGTGAGGGTGAAGACCCCTAAAGACTCCATGAGGTATCCACTGATATTCTCCTAATGTGAGGCTCTGGCAACAGGTTAAGGACAAAGAAGATTCCCATGTCCTCACACAAAGAATCCTAAAGCTTATTTCCTATCATGTGTGTGTGTGGTGTGGGTGTGTGGGTGGGTGGGTGTGGGTGTGTGTGGGTGTGTGGGTGTGTGGGTGTGGGTGTGTGTGTGTGTGTGTAGTTTTACACTCATGTTGCCCCAACTCTTAACCTTGAATATATATGTACCATGTCTTTACTCCTATATATGTACCATGTCTACTCCTATGTATGTGTGGTCCACAGATATGTAAGGATGAGAAACAATAGAGATGAAGAACTAATGGGTTTGACTAATTATGTAGCAGAAAGGTAGTGCAGGATGCTATAGTTATGAGAGGATTCTCTAAAGACTCAGACCACTTTGCAATTCTTTTGGAAGTGAGAATCAGAGAGAAGTGGAGGTATGGTGTAAGGAAGAATGGAGAGGCAAAACAGTTGGTGAATGAAACAAATCTGAAAGAATGCAATGCAAGTAAATGTAGGAATGCAGTCATGTGTGAATGAGGTGTTTAAAACGTATAAAGAAACTGTTAAGTTAAAGGCCACAGTAGCTGATCAAAAGGAATAAACCTGTGGAAGTTCAGCAAAAAGGGGGGGGGGGGGGGGGGGGGGGGGGTGTAAGATGCATATGTGGAATGTTAGGAAACTAATAGAAGAAAATATTTTTTTTATTTTGAAAGAAAGGTGAGTGAGAAGTTTAGGGAAAATAAGAAATTGTACTGAGGAAGTGAAAAAGGAATAAAACATGCATGTAAGAGTGGAAATATAAATGTGAGAAGTACAGAAGGAGAGTTGCTGAATCAAAAGGAAGTGAAGGGAAGATGGAAAGAGTATTCTGAAGAACTGATGAATGAGGCAGAAGGCTGTCACATACATAGGTATGAAAGATAGAAGAAAAAGGATACAAGTCCACAAGCTTTTATTGAGATGGAGGGTAAAAGGGCAATAATGAGGCTGAATGTAGGAAAGGGAGCTAGAGTGGAAGGGATTATGCACAAATATTGAAGTAAAGGAGAATGCAACAGATTGAATGTCTTTGATATGTAAATTAGCATGGAAGTAAAAGGCATGCCTGAGGATCTGGTAAAAGCTATCATTGTCCTCTCATTGAAAGGAAAAAGTGCTCAGGACGTGTGTAGCAGTTATAAGGGCATAAGTCTGTTACATACACCAAGAAGGGCATAAGTCTGTTACATACACCAAGAAAAGTGTATGCAAGCGTGATAATTAAGAGAAAGGGATGGAAAAAGGAAAGGAAAAAGTGCTCAGGACGTGTGTAGCAGTTATAAGGGCATAAGTCTGTTACATACACCAAGAAGGGCATAAGTCTGTTACATACACCAAGAAAAGTGTATGCAAGCGTGATAATTAAGAGAAAGGGATGTGGCACTGCAGAATGAGCGAGAAAGTGTGGATAAAATTTTAACATTAGGAATGGCTGAGGAAGTATCAATTGAAAGGTAGAAACTGTAAGCAGCTTTTATAGATCAGGGGAAAGTGGATAACAAAGCCAAGTGGAATGCTTTGTGAGATGTGTTAAAGATATATGAGGGTGAGGGACAAGAGTTGGATGGTGTGAAACTTCTATAGAGTGGCAATTATATGGATAAGAGTAGATGGAGAGTTGAGCAAGTTTTGATATACACTTGGGTTTGAGGCAGGGCTGTGTGATTTCACCGTGGATTTTACCATATATATGGATGGAGAGATAAGAGATGAATGCAAAACTAGGGAAAGGGGGTGCAGACATGAAGTGTGGTGGCGTGGTATGGTGGCTTGTGGCAAGCCTGTTTGCATATGATACTGTCTGTGTTGTTTGCTGAGAGAGGAGAGGAGTTGCAAAAAGTTGTAAGTGTGTTTTAGGAAGTGTGTATACATAGGAGACTTCAAACAAATGCGAATGAAAGTAAAGAAATGGCATTTGAATGAAAACAAAGTGCAAGTATAGATTTTGCAAAGCCCTACAGAGAGGGAGAAGAAAATGTAATTAACTATGTTATAAAAATGTTTGGAGAAAGACCTGAAGAGGTAATAGAATTTAAGTAATTAAGAGCTATCTTGAGTATGTTTGATGATACTGAAATAGAGATAAGGGGGAGAGCAGTACAGGGTAGCAGAGTCATTGGGTCCCTTAATAGAATAATGAAGGGTAGAGGTGTAAGTATGGTAGTGAAGAATGGATTACAGGAGAGCTTAGTCCTCCCAACCCTGATCCATGCAACCAAAACATGAACACTGAATGAGTCGCTGAGGTCAAGAATCCAAGCTATGGAAATGGTCTGTTTGAGAGAAGCACGTGGTATGACTCAATGGAATGAAGAAACGAGTGTTTGAAAGATTTGGCATGGCAGGGGATAAAAAGGGAATTAACTCTGAAGTGGCACAGTGGGTGAAACATAATACTTTGAGGTGGTATGGACATATGCAAAGAATGCAAGACAGGATGTTCACAAGGAGAGTGTATGATAGTATGATTAAAGAAGTTGGTGTGAGAGGAAGACTACCTGTGACATAAGGGAAATGAGTGCAATAATACTGGAGGAAGGGAGAGGGTGGAAGAATATGTGGAATGGTGTCTGTGAGGAAAGCTGTAAAGACAGATAAGTGGAGACTCTTTTGATGTGGCCATTCCCTTGATGGGGGTTCCCAGAGGGTATGGACATGTAAGATAAACATAGACAGACAGATGGATGCACACGCACACACATCCCAACCTGTGCCAGGTACCCATATTGTTAATCAGCCCCTACGGGTAGGATGAACTACTGGGTGTACGTACTATGGATTGGCTGCAATGACCAGGATTCAAACCCATGTGGGCCCATACTTACTTACTGTCAGTAATGCTAACAAAACAATGAGCCCATGTGTGTGTAATTATCAATTAGTATTATTTGGGGTGGGATTTTATACTTATGGGACCTGATCTCTTGAACATTTTCTATCACAAAACCTATTAGAGTTCAGTATGATGTCAACATTTATCATGTCCTCATTCTGGCTATTCCATTTATCCAACACACATGCACTGTAAGAATACTTTTATACACTTTTATTGTAATTCTCGCACTCAATTTCATGTTATGTCCTCTAGTTGCTCCCTCCTTTGACCTGATGAATAACTGGTCATTATGTCAACTGCAACATGCCTTTCAGAATGACTGCTGGAGAGGTCATGACATGCCTTCTAGAGCCAACATTGTTTTTTCAATTCTATGCTTGCCCCTTTTGACAAAAGAAAAATCTTGCTCATTCAAATTCCCAGTTGATGTATAGTTCCATCTCTTATCCACAGATGCAACAACAGGGCCAGGAATAATATCTAGCATCACAATCACCCACATATCTTCTAAGAAATTGTAACTACATCAAGGTAAGAAAGTTACAAGCAGACATCTTGGTCAACTTTATGATCAAGGAAGCAATTTCTCTTGTATCAGTGCTTATAGGTTTCGATAATAAGGTAATTCTACCATTCATTCATTCAAAGTTTGTGTGTGTGTGTGTAACATTTCCTAAAACTGAGCTTAACAAGGGTTATTGTCAATTACAACCCATTCTCGATGTGCTATTACTGGCACAGGACAACCCGTGTAACTTTAGTGTAGTGGGATTTTATGTGTAAAGTGTGATGAAGTGCTTTAACCCAAATAATTCAATACACGATACTTTTGAAATCTGTGTAAATTAAATATAAACATTTAAATAATTCAACAAAAATATATATAAAGATACGTATAATCTACGTAAAATCAGACAATAAAAATCATACCCAAAAATTCATATAATCATAGTATACTTACATAGGTAAGGAGCACCCATATCATCAGCCAGGGCCCTCCCCAGTCAACTCTTAATCCCCACACCAATATAGAAGAAAGTTTACTATTGTTTTGGGCATTTTCTTCAACAACATATGATACTGAAAAACTCTGTAAAAGAAAACAATAGGTAATTTTGTTTTGCATACACAGCGAGTTTCATTTTATGCTATAGCCACATCAAGGATGAATATAATTTAATAACTTGAAAGGTTGTGATCAGATCATGTATGTGTGTGTGTGTGTGTGTGTGTGTTTGTACATATTTCTACTTTCCATGGAATCTTTTTCTTTTGGGGAACAAATATTGGAAACTGTTTAAGGAAATGATAAAATTTTGCCCTCAGATGGCAGGTTTTAGAACATTTCATGACCCCGGGAAAGCTTCTCCACATCTCCCTATGCCAAGCACAAGAAATCCCAAACAATTAGCACTGCTCTTACCGTTGCCACTGCCGATGGTATACCTACTCCATTCAGTAAAATGCTCATGATAACGCTGAACTGATAAGCATGGTATCTGCCGTAGTCTCAATTGAAAAACTGCTGTATTTTGCTGAAGTTTTGGGACAGAGCCATCACCATGGTGTGGTTATGGGTGACGGATGCACTCATCTTCTATCTGTTGTGTTTCATTATTCCTCCAAAGAGTCTAGACCCTTCAGCCTTGATGCACATGACACTAGTTAGCTGCTGGCAAATCAACTACTTAATGCCGTAAGCCTGTAACACATAAGCACTTTTGACACTGCAAACTTTTATATTCGACGAGTTTAAGAGACACAGAAGCACAAGTAGTCATCAACATCTGTCGTTCACGGACACTAAACACAACTACTTTGCATATGTACTGCCACCACTGAGCCAGGTAATATTCACAACAAATACGCTTCTTACTGAAAACGACACATGAGATCCTACTTTCCTGTGAAAAGATGACACAGCACTAGGGGTAACATGGTACTGGGGTCAGAGCCAGACCCAGCAACAACACCATTGGAGCAGCCACACTGCCCACCGCTCCATACCCGACCACCATCACAACGCCACTGTATCAGCCATTATTTTCACTTTACACCTTCAGTGTGGTTCCTCTCCTGCTGCCACACTGAGACAACCTTACGAGGGATGAACATAACACCGAAAAAATGAAGGCAAAAGCTGGTGAGCGCGGGGGTGGCTGGTAGACGCATGGCTGCCTCTCACCCGTCACTGCTCTCCCTCTCCCACCGCTCTCCCACCACACTATCCTCCCCGACACTACGTCCCACAGTCAGTTTATTAACCGATCTTTCCAAGGCATACCATGGGGCAGCATTTCCACCATTACATGCTGGTACGAGGGCCGCCCAAAGTAACTAATCAATACAGGACTGGGCCTCGGTGTGGGGGTCGGAGAGCCGCTACTGCAGACCTACACACCCCCGCCGCACGCCCTCCACAACCCTCGTTACGCCCTCATACCCTCACACTCTCGGGCTTACCATGCGTACATTGTTCTTGGTCACCACTCACACCATATTTATCGTTAAACACAAAGTATTCCTGGCAAATCACAGTAATTTTTTCGTCCTTGAGTGAAGCGAATAAAGCAAGGGTACTTCCGACGCCAGCCGCTAGATGGCAGAAACTACAGAAAACTTTTCTCGTTGATGGGAAACTATACCAAACCTATCCACCATCACACCCCTTTTCTTCATTAAATTTTGAGACTGTCACTGCCATACTACCTGTCAAAAAGCGATGAAAATACTTCATTGGTAAATATAAGTAATATGAAATACCTGTTTACTTTCTTTTCTCAACTTTTACGGTGAAATGAGTGCAGTATATTTATTACGTCATTACAGACGGTTATCGTATCACGGAGTTTATGTCTACCATCTCTTACATGATAAGAAAACTTGTCCATTTCATAAAAAAACAATTCTGAACAATTATGTCAAAATCAAGAAATGCGTTCAGAGGAACATTGTCATCAATGATGATGATTGATGGTAGTGGTAATTGTGGAAATATGAGCGCCATATACAACTGGTCATATCAACAAGATATAGATCTTCTGGTGGGAGGAATGTTTGCATCTGATGGACCAGTTATGTTTCTATATCCCTTTCCATTCCATGGTTATGTTCGATTCATTTAATGTTCTCCCTAAATTCATACTTCATGGGCTGAGCCGGATTAATGTCCTGTTGGCTTCGGGCTGCAGGCCATCCGTCCCATAGTTAATCCGCTTCTTCTCATTGGTTGATTTTTTCCCTAAACTTATCCTCTTTTCTTTCAAATCTGTAGTATTTCTTTTCCTCTGGTAGTATTCCATCTTTCAAATATTCTTTATGTAAAATGTTTCTCTGAATGTTTACCTTTAGTCTCCTTAAAGATTTTATATATATGTTCACGTGTGTCTGAGTCATATCTTAATGGTATAAAGTGTGAGATAACTCCATATTTTCCATTTAATACTTAGTATGTCATATATCCACATATGTGAAGATAGCATAAAGATGGTAAATTAAACCATTATTTTTCGTATTTCTCCTTACAAAAGATCTATCCCGGTTATTAATTTTGTTTTATGATTTGCACATTTTCAGCATATAAATATATGACTTTCTTTTTTTAATCTGATTGGCGTATTCTATATGAGGACGGACAAGCCTATTATACGGATATGTGAATATTCTTATAACACCCATCACTTACATTAGGCTTACTGGCTTCTACGGCCGGCCTTGAACTTTTCTTGGATCATTCCGTGATCATTAAACTCATCTTCACCCTAGCTTCATCTTGACTATACCGCTACCTTCACTAATAAGCTAGGTTCAAGGCCGGCCTTGAGTCAAGTTCACCGTACTCTTCTTCAGAACTCCCTTCACTTCGGCCGGCCCTGAACTTCTTCCACAAACAGACACACATTTCCAAAAGAGATTATAGTTCTCATTCAACGCTGATGACTCAGTGGCCCAATGTCATGGCTGGTTAGTTGAATATCTTAGCTTCGGGCCTATCAACTGGCAGGATTAATAAAGGCCATCATAATAAAGTTGTAACCCTTCACCTGTCGTATATCTCCAGCGTGTGTATGTCTTCCACCTACACTTTCACTGTCTGTGTATGGCCCGTGATGGCAGGAGCAAAGTATTAAGCAGGGCACAAAGAAAAGTGGCCACAAAATAGGTTCTAGAGGAATTCCTGTAGCGAGGGTTTTCATTTGATTTTTCACCATTTCTTATAATTGCTTTCACCCATGGTGAAACGTTTCACATTGAGTATTTAACACAAGTGTAACTCAGGCTCGTAGCCAAGGGGAGTAAGGAGGTAGGGTTGAGCCACCCATCCCTACAGGAAAGGTCCACACTGCCACCTGTGTAACTTATAGTCCGATACACTCCATAAAATCATTTAGTGAATAAACTCTCGCGTTTTTGAAATCTCCAAGGACATCGTCTCGTATCAAATCCATCAGTGATAAATACATGCAGACTACGTACATCACCCCTAAATCCATAACAGTGATAAGATCGATTCACAAAATATAACAAGTCCGTATTCATACAATTACGTCCACCCCATTTGGAAGTCCTGGCTATGGGTTTGCACTGTCGTACATCTCAAGCTTGTGTGTATGTCGTCCGTGAGCAAACGGAGAACTATGTCGAACGTCTTCATTGACTTGAAATTGGACGACATCAACACAGACTCCTTCAACCAACATCTTTGTCGACTTATCTAGAATATGAAGCACTTGAATGACTCAACGTTGATAGTCACGAGAAGCCATACAGCTTATGACAAAGATTATCATTGGTCTTTATGTACAATGATGATACCTCGTACCATCCCTTATGGCATCTCACACCTGACGCAACACAAACTTGCAGCTTTTCGCTCACTTTTTACCTCCCTTCCCGTCCAGTCCTTAACGTTGGCACATTTCCAAACCTCTGGGATTTACTTTTCAACTGGTCTTAAGTATGATGCTAAGTGGTAATGCTATGTCTTCGCTCTTCCTGCTGTAGCCATGAAGACTACTCGGTTATCGGGATTTTCAATTGTTTCATTGCTGTTTGTCTGTTTATGAACGCACATTTTAACTTTGGAATATGTTCTTCACAAGTCAGTGGGGAAAAAATCAAGTATATGAACAGAGATGGACTGCATCTTTAAGATAATAAACGTAGTTTTGATAATACTGAAAATTCAAGATATCTGATTATCTTTAAGTAAAGTTATAAGTAACTTGTAGGTTCAGGCTCTCCGGGCTGCTGTCTCCTATATCGGAGTGGGGGGCCTTCGTTGTCCCTCGAAATCAGTCAAAATCGTGATATTTTTGTCAAGAAGAAAAATGTGTCCTCTGGCAAATCCGGGTCGTACGCCACATTAATAAACTAGACTGAATATCATTCCAGTTGCCCCATTATTATTTTTTTCACTTTTCCCGAATCCTTCTATCAAAATTTGCCTTTAGGATCCCTGAACACAACCATTCATCGTTCCAAGTGGCCTATCCATACGAGTGTGGGTATAGAATCTCTTGTATAGTGTAAGAGTGGTGGACGAATGGAAGAGAATGACTGAGGACATGGGTATGGCCAACACCAGAGAGAAATATAAGAAGTTGTATGACAGAAGAGAATATTCAAGAGATGGAGCCCCATTAGTGTAAAACTCCTTCCCTGTACAGTACAATTAGGTAATCACAAAAAAGTCATTCCACGGAAACAGTAAAACATTGTAAGAAACGAGATAGAAACTTTGAAATGAATATTGTGGACAAGGCAGGAGGAAATACATAACTTTTTCACACAGTCATCAAGAGGAAATTGTCAGTTAAAGAGCAGGTAATCAGGATTGAAGTGGAGGAACTGTAGAGAGTGATGTAAGGGTCAAATGTAAAGGTAAATGACAAGTTCAGAAGTGTTTTCCACAGTGAGATACTACAGTTCCAGCATCAGTGGCATGGGGTGGGGAAGGGTCATTCAAGAGCATTGAGGTATCTAGAAAGGACATCAACAGAATATTGCAAAGCTCATGGTCGTGGTGAAATTTCACCATATGTACCTAACAAGTGTACGTTGGATAAACCGCAAGGGTCTTCCACAAGGAAACTCCAACGATCCTGTCATATGCTTTCTCCCGATCCATAAATATACATCATATAAATCCATCTGTTTCTCTAAGAATTTCTCACACACATTCTTCAAAGCAAACACCTGATCCACACATCACTTACCACTACTGAAACCACACTGTTCTCTCCCAGTCCGATGCTCTATACGTGCTTTCACCCTCTCAGTCTCTACTTTCCCTTAAGACTTAGCAGGTGCATTCAACACACCTCTGTAGCTTGTACACTCACCTTTATTACTTTTGCCATTATACAATAACACTATACATGCACTTCTCCAATCCTCAGGCACCTCACCATGATCAATACATATACTGAAACTCCTAACTAACTAGTCAACAACATAGTCACCCCTTCCTTGATAAATTCAACTGCAATACCATCCGTTCTAACCATCGTGCCACATTTCATCTTCCGCAAGGCCTTTACTATCTCTTCTCGCTTCACCAAACCACTCTCCATGGCTCTTTCACCTCGCATACCACCCCGACCCAAATACCCTACATTTGCCATTCTAACATCAAACGCATTCAACAGTCCTTCAAAATACTCACTCCATCTCCTTACTTCATCGCTACCTGTTACCACTTTATCCTATGCTCTCTTCACTTGATGTTCCCATACTCTATCTTATTTTTTGCACATTATTTACCCTCTTCAAACACATCTTATTCTTCCACAAGTTTACTGATACTCACTCACCCCAACCCTCATTTGCCCTCCTTTTCAACCCCTGCACCTTCCTCTGCCCGCCTTCTACTTTGCGCAAGTCACATGCATCTCTCGCACATGCCAAATACCTTCCATTCCTCATCCACTCCCCTCGCTTCCTTTACTCTCACCTTTTGCCATTTGTAACTCAATCTCTCCTGGTATTTCTTCACACAAGTCTCTTTTCCAAGCTTACTTACTCTCACCATTCTCTTCTCACCAATACTGTTTCCTCTTTTCCGAAAACCTCACCAGTTTTTACCTTAACCTCCACAAGGTTATTATCAGACACCCTATCTGCCGCCCCTTTCAGCACATTCACATCCCAAAGTCTCTCTTTGACACGCCTGTCAATTAGTATGTAATCCACTAATGCCTGCTAACTATCTCTACTTCTCGTATACATATACTTGTATGCTCCTCTCTTTAAATCAGATATACCCAACCACCAATCCTTATTCAGCACATAACATCACAATCTGCTCACCATTTCCATTCACTTTACTAAATATTACTCTCTCTCTCTCTCTCTCTCTCTCTCTCTCTCTCTCTCTCTCTCTCTCTCTCTCTCTCTCTCTCTCTCTCTCTCTCTCTCTCTCTCTCTCCTACACGGGGTCCACCATCTACCTTCCTCAGCTCTCTCAACTACACTCTTTTAATCCTCACACATTTCTCTTACCCTTATATTACTTACTCGACCAAACCACCTCACACCCACATATCGTCCTCAAACCCTCAACATTTTATTTCCAGCACATGCGCCCTCCTCCGCACAGCCGTATCTGTAAGCCCATGCCTCGCATCATATGATATTGTTGGAACTACAACACCTTCAAAAATACCCATTTTTTTCCTCCCAGATAACGTTCTCTATTTCCAAGAGAGGAATTGCGCATCTGAGTCTTTCGGAACTATTTGAATCTGAATATATATATATATATATATATATATATATATATATATATATATATATATATATATATATATATATATATATATATATATATATATATATATATATATATATAAGAGAAAGAAAATATCCCACATATACCTGCGCGTCATATAGGGCGTGAGGAGGCGTGAGCGTGGGCCTGGACCCTCTCCTCTTCTTTTATTTCAACCTATAAAAGCTGGAACACAGAAAAGACCCAAGCAAGGAGTGATCACCCTCTATGAGGGCTCAGGCTGGGGTGTCTGAATGTAAGTGGACGAAACTATGACGAAAAGATGCGAGACAGGTGGTATGTTTGAGGAGAGGAACCTGGATGTTCTGGCTCTGAGTGAAGCAAAGCTCAAGGAGATGGGGAGAAGAATGGTTCTAAAATATCTCAGGAGTAAAGTCGAGGGTTAGAGAACGAGTGCTAAATGAAGGGATGGTACTTCTGCCCAAGGAGGTGGAGGTGTGGGAATGTGTGAAAGATTGTGAGGAAATGAACCTCGGAATGAAGAGGATGAAAATGATAGTGGATTATGAGAGGTGGGTGATTGCTGATGTTTATGCACCAAGCAACGAGAGGAGTGAAGAAGAGAGGCAAGTGGTGTGGGAGAAGCTGAGTGTATGTGAGTACTTTTGATGTGAGGAATCGGCTATCAGTGGTAATTGATCTGAATGCTGGGGTAGGAAGTGAGGGAGATAAGGGTATAACTAGGTGGCAAGGGGTACCCACTGTGACTGAAAATAGTGGGTTAATTGAAGTGCTGTGCGCTGAAAAAGGACTTGTGACTCGGAATACCTTGTCTGAAAAGAGGGACTTGCATAAGTATACGTTGGTGTGTGGGGTTGATGACAAGTAAGCATTACTATATCATGTACTAATTAACAGGCTTGCAAAAAAGAGCCTCTTGGATGTGAATGTGCAGAGAAAGGCAGTCGGTAGGATGTCTGATCACTGCCTGGTGGAGGCTAGGGAGAGAGTCTGTTAAGGTTTAAGGAAAAGAGTCATTGATATGGGTGAGAAGAGGGTAGTGAGAGCGAGCGAACCTAAAAAAGAGGCTTGTGTGAACAGACACCAGGAGAGAATGAGAGAAGAATGGCAAAAGGTGAGAGTAAACGAGACGAAGGTGGGTGGGTGAGGAATGTAGGGATGCACTGCTTACATGTACGAGGCAAGTGCGTGGGCTGCGTAGGTTGGGAGGTGGGCGTGTGAGAAAGAGAAAGGGTAGTGAGTAGTGGGATGAGGAAGTTAAGCTGATCATAAAAGAGAGAAGAGAAGAGTATGGGCTGTACCTGCAGGGAAAGAGTGTGAGTGACAGGAAGGTATACAAGAGGAAGAGGCAGGAGGTCAAGGGGGTTGGTTGTAAGGGACAAAAAAAGGGCAAATCATGGGTGGAGTGAGCGAGTATTAGGAAACATTAGGGAGAATAAGACATTGTTTTGGAAAAAGGTTGACAGAGTGAGGAGGACACGAGAACAAATGGGTACATCAACCAAGGGAGGATGCGGGGAAACTGGTAACAGGCAAGAGGAGGTGAGGTTAGCAGAATGGTTAGTTTATGAAGTCCAGTGGTTGGCAGCATATGAGATTCTATTATCATGAACAATGTAGATATAGTTAACAAGTTTAATCATCTCCAAATCAGTTTTGATGTGAAACATGTAAGTTTTGATATCTCATCACAAACGTTCCAGCTGGTGACTCATAAAAATCTCATGTGGATACTCTGGATACTCTTGATCTATTTGTTTCAAATTCTGTGTAACTTGAACTGATTAGATTATGCTTCAAAGACTTTGTATTTGAATTTGATGGAGAATGATATGCTCAGATGTTTGGTATGGCGATGGGTAACCCTCCTGCACTAATGTTAAGGAATATTACATGGAATTTATGGAAATGAAAATGACTAAGAGATAACTTAGCTTCTAAGGCATTCTGGTTTAGGTTTGTCGATGATGTTCTTGTGTCAGGCCAACAAGGGAAAAGTTACAAGCATTTCTCCCCTTGCTTAACAATTTAGTACCTTGCATGAAATTTATTGTGGGAGTAGAAAATGATTATATGTTGCCATTTTTGGATTGCCTGATTCATAGGGCAAACAACATGTCTAAGTTCAGCATTTACAGAAAACCCACCAATAAGGTTGTTCATATATTCATTATCACTCAGCAACAACATGAGAGACTAAACAGTCAACATTCCTGCCAATGATGACTGTCTAGAATTTATGGATAAAGAGTTTGAGAAGATATACAGTATTGAATCCAAGTTGAAGTATCATAGATCTTTCATTGATTAATCTATTGATTTGCTGAAGAATTCATTTTTATAGAGTTACCTTCAAATCTCCTCTGATACCAAGAATCTTTTAGTTCTCCCATTTAGTGATAAGTTTACATTAATTCCCAACTTACTCAAAGCCTTTAATGTGAATATAGCCTTCAGCAATACCAATACTTTTAAAAATATTTTGATAAAGAAAAAAACTCATTAGAAAATTCTGCAAGCCATGTTTACAGAATATCTTGCAAAAGTTGTAATACGTTTTATATTAGGCAGACTGGCAAGGATCTTATGTTTTGGATTTAACCAACATGAGGATTGTATAAGAACAGGACGGCTCTCAAATGTCTTGTTTTTTCACTTTAAACAATATAATCACAGTATTGATTGGACCAATAATACTTCAGTTATAACTAGTGACTCCTTGATCAACTGAAACATTAAAGCTTTCCTTATTAAAGAGACAAAAAATTGTAGAAGGCGACTAAAAGGGGAGGGAGCGGGGGGCTGGAAATCCTCCCCTCTCGTTTTTTTTTTTTTTAATTTTCCAAAAGAAGGAACAGAGAATTGGGCCAGGTGAGGGTATTCTCTCAAAGGCCCAGTCCTCTGTTCTTAACGCTACCTCGCTAATGCGGGAAATGGCGAATAGTTTGAAAGAAAGATATATATATATATATATATATATATATATATATATATATATATATATATATATATATATATATATATATATATATATATATATATATAATACCCTCCAAGAGCAAGGATTCAAACCCCTTACCATTACCGTGATGGCTGGGTACGTTACCCCTCGGCTATGCTACATCGCCAAGTAATAAGTGTACCCAGCTATCATACCACACAAATGGTATGGGATTCAAATCCTTGCAGTTGGAGGGCATTGTGTATTATATGAAGATTATATCAAGCATTACTTCCTGCTGGACAATGACTGTGAGGTGTCACAAGTTTGTGATTGTATCTCGCGTTTCTCTGGTTCATGTACCTGTGATACATTATGACACACTGTGGGATGTAATTACTTTGTTTGGTCACCAGAGACTGTGAAGTACAGCTAGACAGAATAAGGAAGCTGGTATGAGGCAAAAAGAACCTGTGATGAATCTTTTTATCACCGTTGTGTGTGTGTGTGTGTGTGTGTGTGTGTGTATCTGCTGACCAAGTATATGTTTGAACGGACATTATACGTAGCAGTTAACATTACGGTTATTTCTAGTTAGTTCCGTGTCAGATTACTTTTCCTCGCAGAATAGATCTGAATGGCTTACTAATGTTTTTGTATTATCCTCTTACAATGCGGAACATGGCCGCCAGATGTCTACCTAGTACAGTGTCCAACCTTTTCCTGGTTGGGGAACGCTGTGTAAAACATACCAAGTAGCTTATCCGTCCATTCATTCCTATCATTTCTAGTGGCATAAGCAACCATCAAGGCAGTTATTATCCTAGTCCATACTGAAAATGGCCTTACATATAAATTATGAATCGCTGGACTTCCATAAGTTCTTTGTTACAGAATTTCCCGGAACTCGTCAGGGACGCTCGCGGAACTCTTGCGTTCCGCAGAACCTGTCGAAAAACACAGACTTTAAGATAAGATATATGTTTATTTACTTCCTTCCCTAGGAGTGTTTTCTGTCCTTTGAGGCTCCTGCAGCACTCAGGATTCCGCCTGCTTGAGGTTACACCTTTGACGAGGTTGTATGAACGTCAGTTGACGAAATAGACTACAGTCTCGGTACAGAACTCTCGAAAAAGTAGTCCATATTATCACTGCTATCAATCGTGGCACAACCTTGGAGGTACAGGAGCCCCTGGAGAACGGGAACTTCTGTAAAACCAGGACGCTTAACGAGATAGGTCCCGAGGTAATTGATTATATATAGCGATGCTGTTGCTACCTCGCAAACGCGGGAGACAGCGACAAAGTATAATAAAAAAAATATAAATATATAATATATATATATATATATATATATATATATATATATATATATATATATATATATATATATATATATATATATATGGTCACCAACTTGTAGAGTTGTATGCAGAAAGAGGACACGTAACTGAATACCTGGTATAATAAGAGGGACACACGCGAGTGGACTCCCGTGGTGTAGCGGTTTAGCGTTCCTGACCGTGACGCATTCACGGGCCGTCCAAGATCGAACGCATAGGTTCAAATTCTGATTGCAGCAGTCGATCCACAGTCAACCCAGCTGTTCATCTGCCCCTAGGGATTGGTCGATTATTGATAGACTTGTAAAAGAAAGACTTGTGGATGTAAGTGTACTGAGAGGAGCAGCTGGTGGGGTGTTTGATCAGTATCTTGTGAAGGGGAGGGTGAAGATTTGTTGAAGTTTTCGCAAAAAGGAAACAATGTCGGTGAGAAGAAAGTGGCGAAAATGAGTGAGCTTGGAGAATTGACTTGTGTGAAGAAATCCAGTAGAGTTTGAGTGTACAATGGCGAAAGATGAGAGTAGATGAAGCAAGGGGAGTGGGTGAAGCATGGAAGGTGTGTAGGGAAGCGGTGCTGGCATGTGCGAGAGATGCATGTGGCATGCGAAAGTCGGGAGGTGGGTAACCAGAAAGGCTAGTGAGTGGTGGGATGAAGAAGAAAAGTTGCAAGAGGGATCAGAAAGAGGCGTTTGGGCAGAGCCTACAAGGATGGAGTGAAAATGATCAGGGAATATATAAGAGAAAGCGACAGGAGGTCAAGAGGAAGGTGCAGGAGTTGAAAAAGGTAGGCGAGTGTGAGCTGGGGTGAGAGGATATCAGTAAACTTTAGGGAAAATAGGATGATGCTTTAGAAGGAGGTAAATAATGTGGGAAAAACTAGAAAACAAATGGAAACATCGATGAAGGAAGCAATAGGGAAAGTGGTAACATTTAGTGATGAAATGAGGAGATAGAGTGAGTATTCTGAAAGACTATCGAATGTGTTTGATGACAGGCTGGCAGACGTAGGATGTTTGGGTCAGGGTGGTATGCGAAGTGACAGAGTCATGGAGAGTGGGTTGGTGAAGATATGAGGTAGTGAAAGCCTTACGTAAGATGAAATGTGGCAAGGCGGCGGGAGTGGATGGTATTGCTGTTTAACTTATTAAGAAAAGGGGTGACTAGGTCGTTGACTGGTTGGTAAGGATATTCAGAGCATGTATGGATCATGGTGAGGTGCCTGAGGATTGGAGGAATGCATGTTTAGTGCAAACAGGCAAGGAGAATAAAGGTGAGTGTTCAAACTACAGAGGTATAGGTTTGTTGAGTATACTTGGCAAGCTGTACAGGAAAATACTGATTGAGAGGGTGAAGACATGTGCAGAGCATCAGATTCGGCAGGAGCAGTGTGGTTTCAGAAGTGGTAAAGGATATGTGGATCAGGTGTTTGTTTAAGGGAATGTGTGCAAGAAATCCTAAGAAAACAGAAGGGTTTGTATGTGTCATTTATGGATCTGGAGAAGGCATATGATAAGGTTGATAGAGATGCCTTGTGTAAGATCTTCAGAATATATCATGTGGGATGTAAGCTGCTGGAAGCAGTGAGAACTTTTCTTTATTAAGGACGTAAGACATGTGTACGAGTAGGAAGAGAGGAGAGTGAATGGTTCCAGGTGAAGGTTGATGTATGGCAGGGGGTGTGTGATGTCATTACAGTTATCTAATTTGTACTGCAGAAGGTAAGAAGTGTGGGAAGGAGAGGGAGGGAGGGAGGGGGGGTGGTATGGGCTAACCCCCCTCCATGAGTAACCCCCCAGGGGTAACCCCCCCCCCCCCGTTTATCAGTTAAAAAGTCGGAAGAGAATGAGGCAAACGGATTCTTCCGGTCGTCTGCACCCGACCGTCCCGCGTTCCTGCCAAGGCAAGCAACACACACACACACACACACACACACACACACACACACACACACACACACACAATTCCCTCGTGTAATAAATATATTTCCAGGAAGAAGTTTCCTGTATTTCCAGTGATGGAGATGTCAGCCCGTGAACCTGTAAGTTACACAGCGATCCATGAAAGGGATCTACAAGATGGTGGCAACAGTGGTCACATGGAGGTGGCAACAGTGGTCACATGGAGGTGGCAACAGTGGTCACATGGTGGTGGCAGCAGTGGTCACATGGTGGTGGCAACAGTGGTCACATGGTGAGTCACCAGGTCAACACATGGCTGACGTCACACGTGTGGCGGGGTCATCCCAGGAGCGGTGTTCCCAGGCGGGAGAAGACGCAGCCTTGACAGCCACCCATCCTCGTGCCATTCACGGCTCAGGTTAACGTGGGTGACCTCACATGAGGTGCTCAGGGCCACGCCTCCCTCACGATGAAACCAGGAAGTTCAACTGTTATGTGTGTGTGTGTGTGTGTGTGTGTGTGTGTGTGTAATTACCCTTTTTTGCACTGTACGTGCAGGGAGTTGTACACCGGTGGGACCCCATCTCTTGTACTGTACGGGGAGGGAGTTGTACACTGGTGGGGGCCCATCTCTTGTACTGTACGGGGAGGGAGTTGTACACTAGTGGGACCCCCATCTCTTGTACTGTACGGGGAGGGAGTTGTACACTGGTGGGGCCCCCATCTCTTGTACTGTACGGGGAGGGAGTTGTACACTGGTGGGGGACCCCATCTCTTGTACTGTACGGGGAGGGAGTTGTACACTGGTGGAGGACCCCATCTCTTGTACTGTACGGGGAGGGAGTTGTACACTGGTGGGGGACCCCATCTCTTGTACTGTACGGGGAGGGAGTTGTACACTGGTGGGGACCCCATCTCTTGTACTGTACGGGGAGGGAGTTGTACACTGGTGGAGGACCCCATCTCTTGTACTGTACGGGGAGGGAGTTGTACACTGGTGGAGGACCCCATCTCTTGTACTGTACGGGGAGGGAGTTGTACACTGGTGGGGGCCCATCTCTTGTACTGTACGGGGAGGGAGTTGTACACTGGTGGGGCCCCCATCTCTTGTACTGTACGGGGAGGGAGTTGTACACTGGTGGGGACCCCATCTCTTGTACTGTACGGGGAGGGAGTTGTACACTGGTGGGGCCTCCATCTCTTGTACTGTACGGGGAGGGAGTTGTACACTGGTGGGGGACCCCATCTCTTGTACTGTACGGGGAGGGAGTTGTACACTGGTGGGGCCCCCATCTCTTGTACTGTACGGGGAGGGAGTTGTACACTGGTGGGGGACCCCATCTCTTGTACTGTACGGGGAAGGAGTTGTACACTGGTGGGGCCCCCATCTCTTGTACTGTACGGGGAGGGAGTTGTACACTGGTGGGGCCCCCATCTCTTGTACTGTACGGGGAGGGAGTTGTACACTGGTGGGGGACCCCATCTCTTGTACTGTACGGGGAGGGAGTTGTACACTGGTGGGGCCCTATCTCTTGTACTGTACGGGGAGAGAGTTGTACACTGGTGGGGCCCTATCTCTTGTACTGTACGGGGAGGGAGTTGTACACTGGTGGGGCCCTATCTCTTGTACTGTACGGGGAGGGAGTTGTACACTGGTGGGGGACCCCATCTCTTGTACTGTACGGGGAGGGAGTTGTACACTGGTGGGGCCCTATCTCTTGTACTGTACGGGGAGGGAGTTGTACGCTGGTGGGGCCCCATCTCTTGTACTGTACGAAGAGAAAGTTATATACTCGTGCCTCCTGCCACATGTCTATAATTTTACCGTCGCGCCAGTGTGTGTGTGTGTGTGTGTGTGTGTGTGTGTGTGTGTGTGTGTGTGTGTAGCGTACTGGGAAGAGGAACCCGGCCGGGGAGGAGGGTGGGGGGAGGGTTGAAGGTAAGCTGTTGCACATGACGCCATACCGTCCGGTAGAGACGCTAATGAGGAAGTCATGAACCGCTCAGCATGGTGTGGGAAGGAAGCAACCCCCACCCCACACTCACCCTCCCTCCCTCCGCTCGACCTGGCCAGGTAAACATATTCTTTTTCCTGATCATTACCGTCAATAACAACAACAACAACATGATGAGTGATTCGCCTCGCCATAGTCTCTATTTCCTCAAGGTATTGATATAGAAAACGTTGTGATGGTGACCTGGAGAGACGCGTCGCGTCGCCGCCGAAATTTACGAATACGGTTGGTTGCTGGCTGAGCCCTCAGAGCGCGGGGGGGGGGGGGGGCGACGCCATGACCCAGCAGCTGCGGCCCGTCCTGTTTACGATGGCTTGTATCACGTGACGTGGAGCAAACAACCCTCACAACCACGTACATACAGAGACAGTTTACATACACACACACACACACACACACACACACACACACACACACATACATAGACAGACAGACAGACAGACAGACAGACACAGACACACACACACAGACACACACACACACACAGACACACACACACACACACAGACACACACACACACACACACACACACACACAGACGCAGGATGGGATCCTAACATAATGATGGTGAGCAAGACTGGTGCTTAGCAACGATGGCTGCTGTGACAGCCTTGAGGATGATAGTGATGGTGATGGTGATGATAGTGAGTGGGGGTGGTGATGGTGGTGATGGTGATGGTGATGATAGTGAGTGGGGGTGGGTGGTGGTGATGATGGTGATGGTGATGGTACGAGCGAAAATGGTGGTGATTGTGATGATCCTGGTGGTGTTGGGTGATGATGAAGGGTGATGGTGATGATGACAGTGATGACGGGATGGTGATGATGACAGTGATGACGGGATGGTGATGATGACAGTGATGACGGGATGGTGATGATGATAGTGATGATGGGATGGTGATGGTGATGATGATAGTGATGACGGGATGGTGATGGTGATGATGATAATGTGGTGGTGATGGTGATGCCAGTGTTGCGTTGGTGAAGGTGATGATAGTGACAGATTGTTGACTGTGATCATGATGATGATGATGATGATGATGCTCAGATGGTAATGATAATGATATGTAAATGTTATTGTTGTGATGTAGATGGTGAGGGTGTTGATAAAGATCTGCTGGTGATGGTGAAAGTGTTGGTGATGATGGTGTTGGGGTACAGGTAACGTGATGGTGTTGGTGATGATGGTGATGGGGTATAGGTAACGTGATGGTGTTGGTGATGATGGTGATGGGGTATAAGTAATGTAATGGTATTGGTGATGATGGTGATGGGGTACAGGTAACGTGATGGTGTTGGTGATGATGGTGATGGGGTATAAGTAATGTAATGGTGTTGGTGATGATGGTGATGGGGTACAGGTAACGTGATGGTGTTGGTGATGATGGTGATGGGGTATAGGTAACGTGATGGTGTTGGTGATGATGGTGATGGGGTATAGGTAACGTGATGGTGTTGGTGATGATGGTGATGGGGTACAGGTAACGTGATGGTGTTGGTGATGATGGTGATGGGGTATAGGTAACGTGATGGTGTTGGTGATGATGGTGATGGGGTATAAGTAATGTAATGATATTGGTGATGATGGTGATGGGGTACAGGTAACGTGATGGTGTTGGTGATGATGGTGATGGGGTATAGGTAACGTGATGGTGTTGGTGATGATGGTGATGGGGTATAAGTAATGTAATGGTATTGGTGATGATGGTGATGGGGTATAGGTAACGTAATGGTGTTGGTGATGATGGTGATGGGGTACAGGTAACGTGATGGTGTTGGTGATGATGGTGATGGGGTATAGGTAACGTGATGGTGTTGGTGATGATGGTGATGGGGTATAAGTAATGTAATGGTATTGGTGATGATGGTGATGGGGTACAGGTAACGTGATGGTGTTGGTGATGATGGTGATGGGGTATAAGTAATGTAATGGTGTTGGTGATGATGGTGATGGGGTACAGGTAACGTGATGGTGTTGGTGATGATGGTGATGGGGTATAGGTAACGTGATGGTGTTGGTGATGATGGTGATGGGGTATAAGTAATGTAATGGTATTGGTGATGATGGTGATGGGGTACAGGTAACGTGATGGTGTTGGTGATGATGGTGATGGGGTATAGGTAACGTGATGGTGTTGGTGATGATGGTGATGGGGTATAGGTAACGTGATGGTGTTGGTGATGATGGTGATGGGGTATAGGTAACGTGATGGTGTTGGTGATGATGGTGATGGGGTATAGGTAACGTGATGGTGTTGGTGATGATGGTGATGGGGTATAGGTAACGTGATGGTGTTGGTGATGATGGTGATGGGGTATAGGTAACGTGATGGTGTTGGTGATGATGGTGATGGGGTATAGGTAACGTGATGGTGTTGGTGATGATGGTGATGGGGTATAGGTAACGTGATGGTGTTGGTGATGATGGTGATGGGGTATAAGTAATGTAATGGTGTTGGTGATAATGGTGATGGGGTATAAGTAATGTAATGGTGTTGGTGATGATAGTGTCAGTGATCACAACTGTGTTGGTGATAGTGATGATGATGGTGTAGCCAATGACAGTGTTGAAGGAAATGGTGATGGTGATAATGAAAGCGTTTAATGAGTCTAGGAGTCGTTATGACAATGATGATGATGATAGTGCTAATGATAGTGTGGTGGTGGGGATAATGATGGTAACATGATAGTGACAGTGATGGTGGCTTGACGAAACACCTATACCCATACAAGAAGGAGAGAGAGAGAGAGAGAGAGAGAGAGAGAGAGAGAGAGAGAGAGAGAGAGAGAGAGAGAGAGAGAGAGAGAGAGAGAGAGAGAGAGAGGAGGGAGGGGGTGTGTCAAAATCGGCAGTTTCCCTAATCATAGCGTTACGGTCTCGCGAGGCGAGAGAACCTTGCTTCGATCCCCCCCAACCCTCGTTTACCTTGAAGGCCCCCCCGCTCGCTCCCCCCCTTCCCCCCTCCCCTACTCATAGCAGCAGTCTGGGCGGGAAACCTCGCTGCGTCGTACAGGACGTACGTTGTGTACGGGTCACGTCAAAGCTTCCCTGAACCGCTCTTGTGTCATTAGAGGTCAGATGCGTCACCCACGTAGTTCACACACGTTAAGTCTTCATTTCACTGCGGTTTGCGCATGAGCGAACTTCAGTTCATGACCGAAGTGAGGGTTCTACGCCTGAAACAGTGGCGTCTGGGGATTGGCTGGTGTGCCGTAGGAACGCCGGCCGTCCACCAATCAGCGTGCAGAAGATTCAGTGACGTCACTGAATCTTCGTCCACCAATCAAACTCGAATGATCCAGGAAGAGCAAAAGAATCACTGGGGGGGTGTGTCTCGGGGGGGGGGGAGAATAATCTACGGGGGGAAGGGAGCATAGAGAGAGAGAGAGAGAGAGAGAGAGAGAGAGAGAGAGAGAGAGAGAGAGAGAGAGAGAGAGAGAGAGAGAGAGAGAGAACGCGCGCGCGCCACGCCCTGGCCAGGAGAGAAAGCATCTGTTTATGAACGCCAGCCGGGAAGGTCAGAGGCTGGCGGCCCCCCTGACCTCGGTGACCGTGAAGTGTATACATCGGCCGCTCGGGGCACGTGATCTGTTTCACCCCAGCCCGCTACTTAGGAGGAGTGCTGCAGGTCTGGCTGTCTGACCCCTGTGGTTTTCCGGGAGACGCCTTCAGCGTGGGTGCTGGGATATGGCCATGGCCGGGGTGCTGGTGTATGGCCATGGCCGGGGCGTTAGGGTATGGCCATGGCCGGGGTGCTGGGGTATGGCCATGGCCGGGGCGTTATGGTATGGCCATGGACGGGGTGCTGGGGTATGGCCATGGCCGGGGTGCTGGGGTATGGCCATGGCCGGGGCGTTAGGGTATGGCCATGGCCGGGGTGCTGGGGTATGGCCATTGCGTTAGGGTATGGCCATGGCCGGGGTGCTGGGGTATGGCCATGGCCGGAGTGCTGGGGTATGGCCATGGCGTTAGGGTATGGCCATGGCCGGGTTGCTGGGGTATGGCCATGGCGTTAGGGTATGGCCATGGCCGGGGTGCTGGGGTATGGCCATGGCGTTAGGGTATGGCCATGGCCGGAGTGCTGGGGTATGGCCATGGCCGGGGCGTTAGGGTATGGCCATGGCCGGGGTGCTGGGGTATGGCCATGGCGTTAGGGTATGGCCATGGCCGGGGTGCTGGGGTATGGCCATGGCCGGGGTGCTGGGGTATGGCCATGGCCGGGGCGTTAGGGTATGGCCATGGCCGGGGTGCTGGGGTATGGCCATGGCCGGAGTGCTGGTGTATGGCCATGGCGTTAGGGTATGGCCATGGCCGGGTTGCTGGGGTATGGCCATGGCCGGGGCGTTAGGGTATGGCCATGGCGTTAGGGTATGGCCATGGCGTTAGGGTATGGCCATGGCCGGGGTGCTGGGGTATGGCCATGGCCGGGGTGCTGGGGTATGGCCATGGCCGGGGCGTTAGGGTATGGCCATGGCCGGGGTGCTGGGGTATGGCCATGGCCGGAGTGCTGGGGTATGGCCATGGCGTTAGGGTATGGCCATGGCCGGGGTGCTGGGGTATGGCCATGGCGTTAGGGTATGGCCATGGCCATGGCGTTAGGGTATGGCCATGGCCGGGGTGCTGGGGTATGGCCATGGCGTTAGGGTATGGCCATGGCCGGGGTGCTGGGGTATGGCCATGGCCTGGGTGCTGGGTTAGGGATCTTCCCTGCCCACGTGGGAAGGTTAACTGCTAACGCCATGATAACAATGTACAGAAGGTCATGGTGGCCCACACTGCCCTTCCAGTACCGTATATTCTACTTTCTTCCTGACTGCTCTCGTTATCAACACATTTACATTATCGTGTAAATCACTTACGGTTATTTCTGCGTCTTGTGAGTCTGTTATCATCTATCAAGTGTATTAGCAAAGTCTTTGTCAACTATCATCTTTTGTGTAACGTGAACCTCACACTGGTATGTAGGACTTGGATCCTGTTCTAACGGTGCGTTGGTACCAACCCTTGGTACAGTATCCACCCGTGGTACGGTACCCCCCTTGGTACAGTATCCACCCGTGGTACGGTACCCACTGGTGGCACAGTACCCACCCGTAGTACGGTACCCCCCGTGGTACAGTACCCACCCGTGGTACAGTACCCACCCGTGGTACGGTACCCACTGGTGGCACAGTACCCACCCGTAGTACGGTACCACCCGTGGTACAGTACCCACCCGTGGTACAGTACCCACCCGTGGTACGGTACCCACTGGTGGCACAGTACCCACCCGTGGTACGGTACCAACCCTTGGTACGGAACCCCCGTGGTACAGTATCCACCCGTGGTACGGTACCCACCCGTGGTACAGTACCCATCCATGCTACGGTACACACCTTTGGTACGGAACCCCCGTGGCACACTACCCACCCGTGGTACGGTACCCACCAGTTGTACGGTACCCCCCATGGTACGGTACCCACCCGTGGTACACTACCCACCCGTGGTACGGTACCCACCAGTTGTACGGTACCCCCCATGGTACGGTACCCACCCGTGGTACGGTGCACGTGATTTTTCTATACTAACACAAAACCTTTGCGAAGAAGGCCCACCACTAGCAAGCATATGTTTCTTTTTTTCCCCGGGCCTCCTAAGATGGGCAGTCTCTCGTGCAGTCAGACTCTAAGGTCCGGAAATATACATTTCCAGCCCCAATATATAATTTCTAAACCCCGGAAATAACCCCGAGAACTTGACCTTCTATCATGATACTGTATTTCATTTTGTATCTTCGATGAGCAAATTAACTTGTGGTGGTCTTACTACATCAAGTCGAGAAAGTAATTTGCTTGTAAACATTTCTTTTTTACCGCCACTCAAGTTCAGTGAAATATTGCCATATATTACAACGATTCCACCAGGACCATCATTAGATGAAGCAAACTTGTCATCAACATTTGTCTCGGTAAGTCTAAACACTGTACGTGCACTTCCAGCCCTGAACAGGAGGCGGACTGGATACCAGGACAAAGCAAGGTTAACAAGGTGTCGTCAGCCATGGAACGTACAGAACCAGTCAGGTTAAGGTCGTGCACTCATTAACCCGTCTGGTGGACCGGGTCAAGCAGAGTGACTGGAGGCTATTAAGGTCAAGCCACAAGTCAAATGAATTATCAGATGACCTGGAGAAGGTCAATTTATGTAGAAAATCAAACTGATGAATACTTGAATACTTTTGCTCCTTATTTTGTGATAAAGTTTCCGATAATAGCCAACGTTGTTCAAAGTAAATACGACCCATCGTATATACGACCCATCGTATAAAACAACTCTGTAAACTAGAAACACACCGAGATAGAAATTATGCAATACAAAACCAATTTAACGTTGTAAACACTAACATCTGTCTCCTCATTCACGTGTGAACTGGTTTCAAAATCGAGTGTAAACCCAGCATGAACAATTACACATGGCCAAAATTATGTTATGATAATTCATCCATCAAGTGACTAAATATACAAAAAGAATCCTTATGTCTCCCGGTTCAGTACATAAGTAAAAGTCAGATATAGCCGACGCTTTTCCCCTAACTCATCTTATAAACCTATTCATTTCTCACAAAATGGGAGCAAGTTTCGATCCTCTGGATGGAGAACGAATCGCTGTCGAGAAAGTTACATTAAATTTGGTAATTGTGACCCCAGACTAAACCACAAGGAGCTACTATTTTCCCCCCTAGAACCTGTGTTACCCCGAAAATATACTTAGCCTTGGGCAAGTAAGATCTGACATTAGCCTAACCTGTGTAATCTAAGCTTAACCTTACCCAGGAACCAATTTAAACTTGACTCCGGAGCATATTATTTTCGTACATTATCCAGGAACCAATTTAAACTTGACGCAAGAGCTTTGCTTGAACAAATGAGTTAACCGAGACAGGTTTGATCTGATGCAATATATATATATATATATATATATATATATATATATATATATATATATATATATATATTTTCTTTTTTTTTTCTTTTTTTTTTTTGTTTTGTCGCTGTCTCCCGCGTTTGCGAGGTAGCGCAAGGAAACAGACGAAAGAAATGGCCCAACCCACCCCCATACACATGTATATACATACGTCCACACACGCAAATATACATACCTACACAGCTTTCCATGGTTTACCCCAGACGCTTCACATGCCTTGATTCAATCCACTGACAGCACGTCAACCCCGGTATACCACATCGCCCAATTCACTCTATTCCTTGCCCTCCTTTCACCCTCCTGCATGTTCAGGCCCCGATCACACAAAATCTTTTTCACTCCATCTTTCCACCTCCAATTTGGTCTCCCTCTTCTCCTCGTTCCCTCCACCTCCGACACATATATCCTCTTGGTCAATCTTTCCTCACTCATTCTCTCCATGTGACCAAACCATTTCAAAACACCCTCTTCTGCTCTCTCAACCACGCTCTTTTTATTTCCACACATCTCTCTTACCCTTACGTTACTTACTCGATCAAACCACCTCACACCACACATTGTCCTCAAACATCTCATTTCCAGCACATCCATCCTCCTGCGCACAACTCTATCCATAGTCCACGCCTCGCAACCATACAACATTGTTGGAACCACTATTCCTTCAAACATACCCATTTTTGCTTTCCAAGATAATGTTCTCGACTTCCACACATTCTTCAAGGCTCCCAGAATTTTCGCCCCCTCCCCCACCCTATGATCCACTTCCGCTTTCATGTTTCCATCCGCTGCCAGATCCACTCCCAGATATCTAAAACACTTCACTTCCTCCAGTTTTTCTCCATTCAAACTCACCTCCCAATTGACTTGACCCTCAACTCTACTGT
The DNA here is from genome assembly GCF_036320965.1 of Panulirus ornatus. NCBI lineage: Eukaryota > Metazoa > Arthropoda > Malacostraca > Decapoda > Palinuridae > Panulirus > Panulirus ornatus. Next base: position 47,477,558 of record NC_092230.1, on the reverse strand, counting down.
ACCTAATAACCTTGCTCTTATTCACATATATATCTTTTCTTTCATACTATTCGCCATTTCCCGCATTAGCAAGGTAGCGTTAGGAACAGAGGACTGGGCCTTTAAGGGAATATACTCACCTGGCCCCCTTCTCTGTTCCTTCTTTTGGAAAAATTAAAAAAAAAAAACGAGAGCGGAGGATTTCCAGCCACCCGCTCCCTCCCCTTTTAGTCGCCTTCTACGACACGCAGGGAATACGTGGGAGTTATTCTTTCTCCCCTATCCCCAGGGATAATATATATATATATATATATATATATATATATATATATATATATATATATATATATATATATATATATATATATATACATATATATATATATATATATATATATATATATATATATATATATATATATATATATAGATCTATATATATATATATATATATATATATATATATATATATATATATATATATATATATATATATACATATATATATATAAGGTCATGTCCGATATATGTATGTACTGGACATTATCAGGAACCGTTGTGGGAATACCTGTGTATAAAGGTAGGGGACGTGGCTGAGACGGTGGCAGGACCTGGTCTTCCTCCGTCAGTGTCACAAGAAGAAGGATGGCGAAAGTTCTTGGGCCGTCCAGGCCAGGGTTCCAACCCAGAAACTTGTGGTCTAACGAGGCGATATGTCACACCTCGGTCTGCGGCGAGGGGTTGGGCCAGGCTCGCCTCGAGGACGCCTTGAAGACCCAGCGTTTGTCCTCACAAGGAGGCCATGATGGAGGGTGTGCATACACCCGCTCGTGGCGCGGCTCACACAGTGAGTCAGAGTGTAGCCCACTGGCCCACTGGGGATTACTGAAAGGTAAACAAGATTAATCCAGGTGATCAGGGTGGAACTCGAGGTATGAACACCCAATCATAACCTTTATCCTGAACAGGACTTTAGGTGAAATGGGATGACAGAAAAACAGCGGTACATACCACATCTTACAAGATACAGTTAACAAAACATCGATCTTGAAAAAATCGTAATTACTTTGGAAGCAAATTTGAAAGAAATACTCCATGAGAGCAAAAGTCTTCTAAAACAGTTATGAAAAATTATGATTCCATTTTCCGGGAAATCGATCTAGAATTTCCGGTCTAGATATCTAACGACCGGAAATAGGGAGGTGGTGCTCAGGCTGTGTGACCAGTGATTTAAACTACCTCCACTGGCGCGGTGTGGGAGGCGGGCCTCCTGCTCGAACATTCTGGGACGGTAATGAACAATATTTTTGCAACACCTGTCATGTTCCCAGCCATTGCACACCTTCGTTCACTTTATACACCAGACTTTCATTACTACTGAATAGCTTTTCGGACTGGCAGAATACACAAACCTTCACGCCATTTGCAATGAACCAACTTCATGTTTACCCATGTAAAGGTTGTGCTTCTTCTAAGTTAAGGATCTTATAGGATTAATATAGGAGCTAGAATATATTCAATCATATCAGAGTAAGTGTATAAGTTTTTTCTTATATTGGAGGAGGTAATTAGATACGGATAAAGATCTCAGAGTGAAGTTTTGGAGACAAGTGGGTCAGAAGGTAGGGCACAGGATGACCGTCACCCCTCACACTTAATACAAACATGAACTGTTGAGCCAAAGTCCAGCTGAACCCTATGGCATGGAGCTAACTCCACTACTACAGTGTTCGGTTCCTTGTGTTGCACGATTATAGATGATCTTTTCTCTTTTACAACTAGGGTTAGTTAGGGTCATATTTCTCCAGCACATAAATCTCTCTGATATGGGCTACCTGCCCAGGCTCATATATGTGTTGCAAGAACAGAAAGGCCATATATGTAGAGAAAGCGTCTCTGGTCTGGAGTTGTCCAATATTTTTCGATTTATGTTATAACTTGACGCTAATTGCCTGATTAACCTTGGTAGACGATGATACGTTTATACCCTCCCATGTCTTCGTCAATAACTGTTGTAAAATACTAGGTTTTTCACCTCCTCCAAAATTCGTAAATGCTTTCCTTTGTTTCATAGTTTTTCCCTTTTATAATCCTATGTTTATTTCAGTTAAGGTCTGGCCTTGATGTGGACTCTTGTTCATGACTCTAACCTTCAGCGTGAAGACAGATGACAAGCCAACCAACCAATTGTGCCGCCTGCGGCTCGTAGACTGTGTTTAGCTTCTCATTTATAGTCAATCTTTGCTTCATTGTTCTGCTGTATACTCAGAGACGACTTTCCTCTACATGAGTGAGTTAGTGAGGCTCACACTCCTGCACCAACGTCCACGGATGGAGGTCAATTTTCTGCAGGTTTGAGCTGGTGGTGGTGGTGTCCGACGTCTGCTACAGGTGATGATGGACGATGTTGATTGGATTTATATGTGTGTGAACCAGCCAGGACCACTCGTGTTGCACGTTCAGATGACGCTATTTTTTCCCCATGAGTCAGCTGAGAGAGTGGTTATGCCTCACACCCAGAGATATTAATGGGTTTTCGACAGGGTTGAGTCATGTGCCACAATTTTACTTCATACCCCCACCATACATGGTGTTTACTTTGCCGTCAGTGTCTGGATGCATAATTCTGCAACTCGTTCATTTGGATGGCGTGAATTTTTCTCGAGGAATCACGTCTGTCAGCCCTAGTTGTACTCCACCCCTGCCAATGGCGGTCACTTTCACTTAGAGAGAGAGATGTTCCTGAGTCATAGTTCTGTTGCACACATACATGACGCCAGACTACCTACAGGTGCGACCTAATTCATCTAATATTAATTGTTGTCGTGTCGCTGATGGCGGGCTCCTTCGCCATCGTAGGTGTGAACAACCTGAGTTACAGGTTTACTGCACATCTACTGATAATTACATTTTTTTTTTTTTGTTTTTTTACTAGAAGGGGAAATAGAGCTTGTTATTCATCATATGTTTGAAGTGATGGAGACTGCGGTCGTCTCTGTGGACTGGTGCCTTGAAAATGTCGGCAACTCAGACTGTTGATGTGTGTGTGTGTGTGTGTGTGTGTGTGTGTGTGTGTGTGTGGGATGGAAGGGCTAGTCTTGACCTGCAGGTGTCCTCGCCTGGTGGGGGTGAGATGGGGGGGGGGCCTCCCGAGGCGCGCTTCCTCCTCCTGAACATAACTTGCTCTGTTCTCCTGGCGCGTGTGTGTGGCCACTAGTTTATGACTCTCTCTCTCTCTCTCTCTCTCTCTCTCTCTCTCGGTGTGTCCTCGCCGGTGGGAGTGATTTCCCACGTCTCGAGGTCCTGGAGGAGGAGGAGGTCAGCCTTCAGCAGGGAGGACGTGTGGTGCAGAGTGTTGAGGGTTCTGGCTGCCTGGCTGTGGGACAAGTGGTGTGGACGTCCTCCATGCCAGCCACAAGGTTCGACTCTCCCCGCCTCTATCCCCCCCACCACTCCTTAACCACCTCCACCACTTGCTGTTGTTAGAGTCCACACCTCACTAAGTGATCAGACCTAGTCTCTCCAGCACCATTGGGGCCCGGACGCGTTCCACACATGACCACGGCTGACACCCAGGCGGGTTGTCAGACGTATATGAGTGCTGACCATTGGGCAGTTTGAGGAGGAACCTTCTCTTGGCTGGGGACCGTGAATCTATGTAGAGCTGTCACCTCAAACTGTGTGGGCTGTGTGAACTGCCCACCAACTTTTACCTACTGTGTCAGAGGCCTACCAGTTCTTACCTACAGTGTCAGCAGTCCACCAGTTGCTATCTTCAGTGTCAGCAGTTCATCAGTTGCTACCTACAGTGTCAGCAGTTCTCCAGTTGATACCTACAGTTTCAGCAGTTCTCCAGTTGCTACCTACAGTGTCAGCAGTCCACCAGTTGCTACCTACAGTGTCAGCAGTCCATCAGTTGCTACCTACAGTGTCAGCAGTTCTCCAGTTGCTACCTACAGTTTCAGCAGTTCTCCAGTTGCTACCTACAGTTTCAGCAGTTCTCCAGTTGCTACCTACAGTGTCAGCAGTCCACCAGTTGCTACCTACAGTGTCAGCAGTCCATCAGTTGCTACCTACAGTGTCAGCAGTTCTCCAGTTGATACCTACAGTGTCAGCAGTTCTCCAGTTGCTACCTACAGTGTCAGCAGTCCACCAGTTGCTACATACAGTGTCAGCAGTTCATCAGTTGCTACCTACAGTGTCAGCAGTTCTCCAGTTGCTACCTACAGTGTCAGCAGTCCATCAATTTGCTACCTACGATGTCAGCAGCCCACCAGTTGCTACCTACAGTGTCAGCAGTCCACCAGTTGCTACCTACAGTGTCACAGCCCCACCACTTGGTACCTACTGTCTTGTAAGACACTGGCCTGGACCGGTGTAAGCGGGTCTCCGGTCCACCTATGGCTCACCCAGGGTTCTGTCCCAACTTTAGGTTCAAGTCAAGGTTTCTGGCCTGCTCCTGTGCTACTAAGAGGGTTCACTGTACACTAATTGTACTTAAACAGTGTGACGTACATTTATCGTAATATTATACAGCGTTGCCTACCCTCATGTACAATATACGTGATCATAGCACTCGATCTTTACCGCCGAGAGTTGATCGGTGCTAACATATTCATAGGAACAAATATTGTTGTAATAATGAATGCAATTATTATCATCATGATTAATGATCAACTGTAATTGTCTCATCATTGGTATAATTGTTAAAAAAAATTATTCGTTTTACATAATTCATGTTACATATATATATATATATATATATATATATATATATATATATATATATATATATATATATATATATATATATATATAATGTGAAACTCTTATCCCTTCCCATTATAACTTGTGGATGCGCCACGCCACATCTGCTGCTGGACTGTGCGGTACGTCATAAGCTTCGAGTGTCATAGTTTTTTCTTCTGTAATTTTGGGGAATTTATTGTGCGTCATTAGTCCCCCTTATGTAATTCCAGGGAATTCATCGACCGTTATTTGTTAGTTTTGTGGGTTAATGTGATCAAACGCACATCATTTGTTTATTTTGTCCTGTAAGGGAAGTTATTGCGCGTCAATTGTTTCTCTTTTGTAATATTACGGAATTTACACTGCATTTGTTTATGCTATATCGATACTGAACTTGTGCTATTTCATTTGTTTTGGTATATTACAGTAATTGAGCGTTTAATCTGTTTTTGTCTATAAACGTTAGAGAAATAATTGCATTTGATCTCTGGCCGTATATACTGGTCATACGTCATTTGTTTCCTGTTAAGTTCGAGAATGGCAGCGGACCGTGGGCTGATTTTTTCCCCCCAGGAGAAACAAGAGTGTGCTCTTGAATAAACTGGCTGTTTCTATAAACTACTTTCCTGTTTCACAGTACACATGTACTTGAATAAGAGTTCTTGAAATGTCGGAAAATTTATGATAAATTCTACCATAACCATGTCCTTCGTTGTGGATATGATCAATAATTTTCCAGAAAATGTCGTTATTCGTTTGTTTTCAATATTTCGCAGGGGAATAATTTGGTGGTCGTGTGAACACAAGTTATGATTCCTCCCTGAATTTTTCCTTTCATTTGATATTGGAATAGGATGAAAAGTTTTACGGAGACAGATAAATTAGATCTGTCATTTACAAGACATCTGTGAGGTTAGCTGTGTAGTACAGCCGTCGCCTCCGTAACGATGGAAAACAAAACGCAGCTCTGGTGACGTCATCAGATGCCATCGATTTCTTCCCGCAGTTGGACTGATGACGTCATCATACAAGGGCAACGAACCTAAGCCAGGCTCCCGAGCCCTGAGATGCGGGCTGCCTGCCGGAGATGTTGTCTGCCACCAACATAAATGATGGCAGTACCGGAGGGTCGTGGTTGTGGTGGTGGTAGGGAGGGGTCGTGCGGAGAGGTAGGGGCATGATGGTCGTTCGATGGTGATAGTCGGAAGGGTAATGGAGTGTTATGCAGATAAGGCGGGGTAGAATGACATAGGGTAGGAGGTAAATAATGGGGTAGGGGTGTCTGTGGGTGCAGGGAGGGTCTTCGGGGGAAGGGTGGTCTCTCGGGGTGTATTTTGGAATCAGGGATGGTCGTTGGAGGTCGTCATGAATAGGGTACCGAGGGAAATGAAACTTGTGGGGATAGGGAAGGTGGTTGGAGAATGAGTGGTCGTAGGTAGGGGGAGATTGTGGGGTTAGGGAGGGTGGTTGGGAGAATGAGTGGTCGTAGGTAGGGGAGATTGTGGGGATAGGGAGGGTGGTTGGAGAATGAGTGGTCGTAGGTAGGGGAGATTGTGGGGTTAGGGAGGGTGGTTGGAGAAGGAGTGGTCGTAGGTAGGGGAGATTGTGGGGATAGGGAGGGTGGATGGAGGAATGAGTGGTCGTCGGTAGGGGAGATTGTGGGGATGGGGAGGGTGGTTAGAGGAATGAGTGGTCGTAGGTAGGGGTAGATTGTGGGGATGGGGAGGGTGGTTGGGAGAATGAGTGGTCGTAGGTAGGGGGAGATTGTGGGGATGGGGAGGGTGGTTGGGGGAATGAGTGGTTGTAGGTAGGGGGAGATTGTGGGAATGGGGAGGGTGGTTAGGGGAATGAGTGGTCGTAGGTTGGGGGATAGGCATGGTCGTCAGAGTTCGGGTGGTCGTGGTGGTGGGGAAATCCACAGGGTAGGTAGAAATGGTCGTTATGGTAGTGTTTTAGGGGGTAGGGATGGTTAGGGGGTCGGGTCGTGAGGATAGGTTTGGCGGTATGAGGGATACTGGGGATAGGGAGGGTCGTGTGGGTAGGGATGGGCGTAGGGGAATAGGGAGAAGGAGGGTTGTTGGGACAGAAGGAATCTTGGAGGTTTGGAGGGTGGTCAGAAGAAAGGGTGGTGGGGAGAGAGGGGGTGATGAAAAGGATCGGTGGGGAGCTGAAGAAGGTCGTTCGAGGTGGAGTATGTCGTAGTAATGGGCAGTTTGTTGGGGGTGGGTGGGTGGGGGTGGGGAGAGAAGGGGCAGGAGCGAGAGCCAGTTAACCTTGGGTGAGGAGTTGAGGCCCGGCGTCGTGGAAGCTGACTTGCACTTTCATACTTGACCGTTATATCGAGAGCTCAAGTCTCTCTCTCTCTCTCTCTCTCTCTCTCTCTCTCTCTCTCCAAGCTTTTCCTCATTATCTTCGTTGTAAATTTAAGAAAAATATAAAGATTTTTTTTCTCTTCGTGAATATGATTTCCCAGCAGTCTCTTGTAGTTGCTACTTTAGTGTCTAAGGATAATATGAGAATTTTATTATTTTTCCATGTTAATTCGGCAGAGCAATATTCCCCCATGTTACACTTCTCTTTCAGCTGTCCATATCATTAACGCTTTGTGTCTCCTTCATGGTCTAGGCTCTTCTGTATTCTTGTATCTTCCATGATAGTTTCATGAGCGGGTTTGTGTATCGTCAAGTTCCTCCCCCGTCCGTGACCTGTTCTTAAGTATATTTTATCTACCATCGCTACTTTCTCCTCACATTGTTATACTTCAAGTCATAATATAAGCCTAAATTTTCTTATCTCTCTCTCTCCTTCAATCGATTCTTAATTATTATTACCACCAATCTTTCTCTTGAAATAGTTTAATATCGGGATATTTCTCGCTTCGTTTCTATTTCCAGCAAGTAGGTGAGGCAGACAGTTTGGCGCCGGGGGCCGACTTAATGGGGCATGGGCTACTGCCGCCCCTGACTCCTCCCCCAGCACCGCCTCCCGCCTGTGATGTGTGCCATGTCAAGGTAGCTTTAGGGTGAAGAAGGCGGAGGAATTGAGAGATACAGCATTTCCATTAAGTGGCGCTAAGCTATTGTTATTGTTCCAACAATACAGAATCGCACTTTAATCCCGTGCATCATGACAAATCGTTTTAAAAGAAATAGAATTGCATGCTACAAAAGCAACAAATAATACAAGTATTACGCCATGTCATGAAAATATGATTTTCATATAAAATCAAATGATTATCATTACTCCGCCCACCAGCCCCACCCGCCCACGTTAATGCTTGGCCACATATACCTCTGGCATAAACTCTGCATGACATTACATATCATTGATCCCAGGTACTCAAAGACCATGTAGATAGGGCATTACTTATACTATTTCTTTAACACAAGTAACAAAATCTTAAATTAAATGCATAATATATATTACCTTTACAGCCAATTCCTCTCCACAATGGGACATGAGAAATGACTTGAGCCATAATTATGATTCTAACCAACTGGTAACGGTAAAAAACACATACTAATTAACTGATAAGTAGATAAGTGACTTTCTATTTCATCGTCGACATATGATAACAAACTGCACAAAATAAGGAATTATATTTCAAAGAACATCCTATCTAAAACAAGTTACTTATTTTTTTCAAGTATTCACCAATCTTTCAATATTTTGTGGACATTTCATATGGTCCTGAATAGCAGAGGTGACGCGAAGGTTAGAATAATGATTTTCAAAATCTATTAAACAATTTTTGCGGTCAGTTTATCACTGTGAGGATTGAACGATCATTAAACCATATTTAGCGTTAACTTGAATGAACATTCAGATATTTTGACCGAACACAATCTGTGGAGAATATCATTAGTATTTGGCACCGTTATTATTGTATTTAAGTTTGGAAAACATGGTTTGCTACGGAGGGATAAAGGTATTTTGGGGGTAATATTTTTTTTTTCAGAGGAAATAAGGGGCCCCAGATAACAGATTATCATGGAATTAAATAAATATGGTACAAAACTAAACATTTTTCTTTACGGATGGAAGAGAATTGGCCATTGTCATGGAAGGATTTCGTGTTTTGGTGGCATAAATACTGGAGGTGCAGGGGAAAGTTTGGCCACAATTTTGGTGTTGCCTGGAAAGCAACTGGTGTTACAGGGAAAGAAATTAGGACAGCGGAAGGTACGCTAGGTGTAGGGTAGGAATTTATTCCGCAAGGGAGAAAATGTTCGTCTTGGAGAAAATACTAGTCCTGTGTAGTGCAATCCAGTTCAAGGAGAAATAAACTGTCGAGGGAAATATCAGCAAAAACTGCTTTCGTGGAGGAAAGAGGCTATTACTGGGAGAAAATGAGCAGCGGGGAAGATGCTTGTGTTCTGCAGGGAGATTTCTTGCATTGTAAGCAAGATATCAGTTACGTAAGAGTGAGATGTGTCTATTGTGGTTTGAGGCGACAAGGAAATCCTAGCCTTGGCACAGACAAGGAAGACAATGATGCCCAAGTCGGTAAAGTATTGACAGACGGTGTTGCCATAGGGCCGAAGGTAATGGGCAAATAGTTTGACGGGTGTGTAATGGAGATCTGTGGTCTTACCTCTTGAGTACGATGGTATGACACTTGAACATGACAGTGTGACTCTCGAGCATGATCGTTGAGCTGATCCTTACAGTCAAATATATGGCTTCCATACCCAGTGTCGCACACTAGAGCTGTACCCATCACCACACACCATCAGCACTGTTTGTGGCATCCTGACTCCACAAAGCATATCAGAAAGTATATAATCATTTGCCCTAACAAATCATATCAGAAAGTATATAATAATTTGCCCTAACAAATCATATCAGAAAGTATATAATCTTTGAATTATAACATCGGAAATTTCCGGATTATCATAGTTTTCAATAACAGAGAATCCAGCATCAAATCAGTTTCCATTTGAATATATTCTTAATATGAGGAAATCTACGAATGTTTGGCACAACTGATATGTATATCTATATTGGGTTATTAAGCATTTCTTTTGAAAAAAAAAAATCCTTGTTGATTTGTTGATTTTTTTTTATTTATCTGGTTTGTTGACATTTGATCAGGTGGTTGTCATGAGACTGCTTTGTTGTTGACTAGGTCGATCGTCCTCTGGTTCCTGTTTTTATTTAATACAAATGTAGTCGTCAACTGATCTGTACAAAAGATTAAGTGACTATGTGCTTCCACTGTGCGGTGTGGGGAATAAGAAATATGGATGACCAAGAACTGCCGCCATATAAGAGCTGTGCTTCACATGGAAGGACCTACGAGGTAAGATATCTCGTTTGGGACAATACATGGCATTGGCTGTCGGGATCGCTCCCAGATTTCTGCAGGTTTGGGGATCGTTAAAGATGATTGCAGGCGAGATCTCGCGATTATGACCTGTATTTGATTTTCGTCTCTGGGACAGCTCCCAGAGACGCTCCTAAGAAACATCTAGGATGCATCTTGACCACTTATTTATTTACCACACGGCTTCTATGGCCTTTATATTCTACGCAAGTTGAAACCACTCACCATTCTAATTATGTTCTTAGCACATATTTTTAATCTGCCGTAACTGTTCTGTGGCCAATTACAGATATACGATGTAAGTTACCTAACTGTACTCCACTTTCACCTGTCTTGTTTTGGGAAAATTCTCTACACTTCACACTTCAATTTTTCTGTCGCCGTTAATGGCGCCATATGGTACAGGTTATCACCTTGGCGGTGAAGTACACGGGTTGAGTTGCGCTAGGTTAATTTTTTTTCTGTTAATAGTCCTCCATCTTTTTCTGGTGTTTCAATGCAGTTTATTGGGAAGTTTAACACGAAAAGGATTATCTCAAAGCAATTAACAGGTATAAGAACCGTCTTGAAGTGCAAGAAAAACTTACTGATAGCTACTGTTGGCCTTCCTTCATTCATATGGGTGATAAAATGTGAATGTTCACATTTGTTAGTCTAGTTTTTAGTTTACGTGGGTATAAACCTTAATACAGAACAGACTTACTGTGAAATGACAGTGACAAGCCAAACAACGGTCGTTAAACATATTCAGGAATATATGGGATTATGATTTATATAATTCGTGTCACACCTTAACCCTTGATGTGTCTATGAAGGAAAACCTTCTTGGTTAATTTTGAATCATGGTAATAAGACATTGTACTGGAGGTAGAGAAAGTTGTAAATAGTAAATAGGAACCACTTGCAAAGTTTGCCCCTCACCCTAACATTTTTCTAGATTACGTAAGAGTAAATTACGTTAGATCAGGTAAGGTTTGTAGTACAGCCTAATCTAACCAAATCTAACCTAACCTAACTTAGCCTAGAATAACGTTTAAGGGAGAATTTTCAGGTTGTTAGTATACAAAATCAATTTTAGAACAATATGTACATACCGTACACAGGTCAGTACTCGGTCATGGTGATACAGTGGATTATAATGGTCTCAGCGTTAGGTTAGGGTCCCACGATGGACATGTATTTCTGTTGTTTCTGTAATAGACGTACCCTGAGGAAGGAAATGAAGGAGTTAGAAGGGAAAAAATGACGAGAAAACTAATTTTTGAGGAAGAGACTAGGCATAACTTAGCTTTTTTTTTTGTTAAATTTATCAAAAATAATTGGCAAGAGGCCGAGTGGGTTGTGCATTATTCTATCAAATAGTCTTCAGGTTAAGTTTAGATCTGATGTCCTTGAAGTGACTTGGCAATGTCCCAAGACCGAAGGCGTGGTGTGTGTTGAATCATTGTTACTGGGAGGTTACTGTTTGTGGAACATGTTGTCTGTCTGTTATTATCACTAAATTGTCATTTGAAACTTGCAGCTGTATTTTGGGGAAATCTTGGTTTATGTTGGTCCATTTGGACGTAGCTGGACAAAACTGTACATTCATTTGAATACAGGGCATGAGAGTGAGGTAGGCAGCTTGTACTCACAAAATGTAGGTTGTGGATCTAGGTTGGAGTATAGCCATGACGGCGCCACTTCGAAAGCCAGCATATGTGTGATGAGAAAACTGTGGACACCATTACAGCGTACCACAAGTTTTTGCTGTTTTCTGCCGGACGTTCATATATCTCAAGCTAGGAATAATTTATTTAGTATCCTTTCTGATTTCTGTCCAGTTCCCGGCAGTGGGATCTTTTATGTCTACCAAAAGGTATCTGGTCGTACGTTGGAAGCTAAGTATTATGTTTTTGTGACACTTGCGTTCATCTGGGGTGATATTGAGTCACTAGTTGTTGTTGCAGGTGACGAGTGATGGGGTGTTCCACTTCAGGTGAACGAGTTATTAGTAGGTGTTCAGTTTAGGTAACGAGTCATTTGGTGTTCAGTGGCAGTTGCTGAGTCACTGTGTTTTAGTGATAGGTGTCATGACTTACTAGATCTGTTGGAAGTGAGAATCATGGAATGTTTTAGTGTGAGGCCAAACCAGTGTTGTTTACAGTTGTGACACAGCTACATGTATCGCCTCTTCCAGACCTTATTTGTAACTTGAGTGAGCATTGTTTCCGGATTTCTAAGCCATTGGGGTGAGGTGAACCCCATGATATTTAGTCAGTGTAGACTGCCATGATTAATGAATGAATGGTATGAGAGGCTTCAGAAAGATCCGGTTTGTCGACCTAGCACGGGTTGGTAAGTTAGTAAAATGCGGTGTTGTCCAAGTGGACTATTTTTTTTTTTTTTTCATATAACCAAACCGGTATTGGATAAGCATGTGAGTGTGATCCAGGCAGTGTGTCAGTGGGCAACCTACTGTTCCTTGAGGAATGTTAATGAGTGTCAGGATGGTAGTTATTAGAAGTCACCAGCACAGGACTTCTGTTTGAAGGCGCTACCAAGATAATGTTCATCTGCTGGGAAACGAGCCTGGTTTAGGGAATTATAACAAGTGGGTCAGTATAGGTGGCGCCATGTCTGGTGAAGGAGGGGACTGGACCTGCCACACCCAGGGGATGGAGTGCCCTGGGGACGGCAGGAGGTTCGACCTCTGGCGTGAGTGGAGCAAGTCTAGATTACATGCAAATGGTGACCCTTGATGAATTTAGATTCGTGTCTCATGTAAGAGCTGTTGATGTACAAGGTCGCCTACCGGGGGAGGGGGGTGCTAGCAGTATCACACACACACACACACACACACACACACACACACACTCCAGGTCATTAGTCTGTGTGTATGTTGACACACATGTAATATACAATATATAAATAGCTAATGACACTGAACGTGTATGGTACAAAGTCTGCAAATATTTACATCTCGAAGAGTATGTATTTCGATCGGATATTTTACTTTTAAGTGACCGGTGGTCAACATCATTTCTGTCCGGATGCACTTTATGTCTAATGAATATACTTTTTTCTGGGTCAGTAAAATTTCCATTTTTTTTATTAGAAAAATTAATGGATTTATTAATTTTTTTTCGATTCATAAAGATTGTTGCGAAAACTTTATGTAACAGTTTGTTTTGGACCTCATTTCTCTTTCCGGTAATTTAGGCCACAAAAGCCTACAAACTATTTCCGAGAATTGTCTGTATGGAACTGCATTATCAATTGAATATACAGAATTTCCCCTGCTTTCAGTCCATATGATTCTACAAATATTTTAGGATTTTTTTTTTTTATAATAGCGTGTCAGATTTCATTCATGTGCTCTTAGAATCAACTTTTTCATTATCATGTCAACATGTGTAATTATTATATCGCAATCATTTTCCCTCCAGTGCAAAAGTGTGGGATGACGTAATGCAGACGATCCGAAAAAGTGAAAGGGGGACGGCAGGGGGGAAGGGGAGTCAGGTGCTTGGTTACCAGGCGGTTGGTTGGGGGAAGTGGATTCACTCCCCTGGATCCTAACCTAGAGTCCAGTGCGGGTAGTAGGCTAGTAGCAGTGGGTCAGTCTACTGGTGATCTGTGACGTAGATGGGATCATGTAATGAATGCTCCAGTTGATGAGTGGTCGATCGATAGTGCAGGCTTGTGGCTCGAACTTAAATGGTGATGTGTTGAACCTGAAAGTTGTAAAGTGCCGATATTGAAAGATAAAGTCGCCAGTCGTCAAGGCTCAGGTGCCCATCTCGTAAGCTTGAGGTACCATTTGTGAAAGGTATATTGTCGATCGTGAGAGCTGAAATACAAACATTGAAAAAGTTTGCAGTGCTGATGCTGAAAATTAATGTATCAATCAGTTTTAGGAGCGAAATTAGTGTTCATTATTTTTTTTTTTTAAAGCTGATGAGTCGGGATTCCAATTAAAAGTAGTGATCTTGGGGGTAAAAGTTCTAGTCTTGAAAGGTAAAGTGTTTACATTGAGATCTTCCCAGATCCGGTTTATGACATCAAATTCGTTGTATCCTACCTGTCTAGTGTCGATTTTTTGACCGTCAATCGACCTCATTGGTACAAGGTTCGACCCTGCGTTCCAAAGCATCGTTGACACAACCAAGATAACCGACCTTGCTCGTTAAAACATTGACCGTATATGTGATAGTATTGATCATATGGGTCGGCCAGTGTGCCACCAACCAGAACTTCCATCTGCTGCTCGCAGGATCAATCTTACATGTTAGTATATTGTCCTCAACGGCTGGGGTACTGACTGAACTTTGTAAGAAATAACTTTGGGAGACAAAGATAGATAAGAGAGGAATTCCCTCTTAGATAAGAGGGTTTCCCTCTGTTGATAAGAGATTCCATCATTTAGATCAGAGGGATTCCTTCTGTTGATAAGAGATTCCATCATTAGATCAGAGGGATTCCTTCTGTTGATAAGAGATTCCATCATTAGATCAGAGGGATTCCTTCTGTTGATAAGAGATTCCATCATTTAGATCAGAGGGATTCCTTCTGTTGATAAGAGATTCCATCATTAGATCAGAGGGATTCCTTCTGTTGATAAGAGATTCCATCATTAGATCAGAGGGATTCCTTCTGTTGATAAGAGATTCCATCATTAGATCAGAGGGATTCCTTCTGTTGTTAAGACGGATTCTCAGTAGATTAGAGAGGGATTTCCTTTGTTGATAAAAGGGGGTTCCCTTTGTTGATATGAGAGGTATTTTCTTTGTAGATAAGAGAGGGATTCCCACAGTAGACAAGAGAGGGACTTCCTCAGTAGGTAAGAGAGGGAATCCCTCATTAGATAAGAGGGATTACCTTTGTAGATAAGAGGGATTTCCACTGTAGATAAGACAAATTCCCTCTGTAGATAAGAGAGGGACTTCCTAAGTTGATAGGAGGGATTCCCTTGCTATAAGAGACGGATCCCATCAGTAGATAAGAAAGGGAATTTCTCAGTAGATAAGAAAGGGAATTTCTCCGTTGATGAGAGAGGGATTCCTTCAGTAGATAAGGAGTTACCTGATATGGAGTAGAAGGGACAGATGCCACAGGTGACATTACAAACGGAGTCCGTACTGGCCAGAAGAGGGACCACACAAGGCTCACCTGGCTGGATGTGGGGGGTAGTGACCTCGTGTGATGTAAGGATTGAACTCCCTCCCACTCCCTTTACACCTCATTCCTACGCCCCTACACCTCCCTTCCACGCCCTCTGTACCTCCCTCCTACTCCCTCTACACCTCATTCCTACGCTCCTACACCTCCCTTCCACGCCCTCTGTACCTCCCTCCCACGCCCTCTGCACCTCCCTCCCACGCCCTCAACACCTCATTCCCACACCCCTACACCTCCCTTCCACGCACTCTGCACGTCCCTTCTACACCCTTTGTACCTCCCTCCCACGCCCTCTGCACCTCATTCCCACGCCCCTACACCTCCCTTCCACGCCCTCTGCACGTCCCTTCTACGCCCTCTGCACCTCCTTCCCACGATTTCTGCACCCCTTCCCCACACTTTTGTCACCTCTCCCACGCCTTTTTCACCCCCTCTCCCACGCCTTTTTCACCCCTCTCCCACGCCTTTTTCACCCCTCTCCCACGCCTTTTTCACCTCTTCCACGCCTTTTTCACCACTCCCACGCCTTTCTCACCTCTTCCACGCCTATCTAACTTCACTCCCTCACCTTTTTCACATCTCCCACGCCTTCACCCGTCCCTCACGCCACTTCCACGACCAACCTCCCTTTCTCAGGGCCATACACTCCTGCCCAGCCCACGCATCCTGTGCCCCTCCACCCTTCACACGCCCTTCCAAGGTCTCCCCCCCCCACCTGTCCCACACCCCTTCCAGCTCCTCTCCCTTCCCCATGGAAGGGCATGCCCCCTAAAAGTGACGCCATCAGCGACTGGTTCCAGTCCCTCCCTGTAAAGAAAAACAAGATTGTTACTTTCAACCAAACCTTGTGGCTTCGTCCTCTCATATGTATATATATATATATATATATATATATATATATATATATATATATATATATATATATATACACGTAAATAGTGCATGTGAACGCGCACTTCTATATAACATACTAACCTCTAGTAGCCAGGATCGAACCCGGGACCCTTGCGTAGGAGACGGGAGCACTACTGCTGGGCTATATATATATATATATATATATATATATATATATATATATATATATATATATATATATATATATATATATATATATATATATATATATATATATATATGTCTGTCTGTCTGTCTGTCTGTGTGTATTATACTTTGTCGCTGTCTCCTGCGTTAGCGAGGTAGCCCAAGGAAACAGACGAAAGAATGGCCCAACCCACCCACATACACATGTATATACATACACGTCCACACACGCACATATACATGTACATTTCAACGTATACATACATATACTCACACAACCATATTCATACATACACATGTACATATCCATACTTGCTGCCTTCATCCATTCCCGTCGCTATATACAGGCGATACTGGACTCGCTCTGCTTGTGGCCACGTCGGCAATGTAACATTACGGTGGGCGAGGTTGTACCATCCGGGTACTACAGTCTCGTAGAAGAGCTTTTCCCTACGTGGGAGCCCTGCCTCCCCTTGCTACTGACTGTAGCGCAGCCTTGAAAATGCAGGAACTTGAGGAATAGAGGTCATTGGAATTAATGTATATATATATATATTGGAAAGGATCCCAATTTTGCGTGTGATCAAGTATATTTCTATGAGTCCACGGGGAAGATGAAACACGGTAAGTTCCCAAGTGCACTTTCGTATCATAATCACATCATCCGTGGAGACACAAGAGAGAAATATAACAGTGAGTTGATGTACACCGAAGAGACGTAGCTAGGACGCCATTTGGATGAGGTGTGATTCATGGCAGAGAGGAAGTAGCAGGTTATTTCCTGGTGCAGGTCAGGGCGGGTGTGGGAAGGTCATGCAAGGCGGGTCACGGGGAGACCTCCGGGGCCAGTACTGTGTGTGTGTGTGTGTGGGTCGTGGGTCGTGTTAACATGAGGGTTGTCTGCCTCCCACCACACTACGGGCAACCCTCATCCCCGCCAGCTTATGCAACACACTTTCACAACAACCAGCCACAGCCAGCTATGACCCCATATATATATATATATATATATATATATATATATATATATATATATATATATATACACTTTCATTTCCCTTTAGCCTTGCGCGGTAGGTTTTGTGGATGTTTCTTATTTTGCCTTGGCTCCACCCTGGTGTGTGGGACGGGTGTGTAAAGTAGCAGGAAGGACGGTGTACCTCCCCCCCCGGGGGTATTACTGGACACGTGAATGCCAGTTCATTGGCCAGGCTGGGCTGGGGTGGGGGGGGGGGGGGGGGGGTTGGGGGTTATATGGGGGGGGGGGGGGGTAGGCTCCCTTTGTCTCGGTAGCCTTCTACAGGAACAGCTAGCGACCTCCCCCACGTCTTCCCCTCCTATAATGCAACCCCAGCAGCTGCCTCTCATCGCCCGGTCCAGAGCATAACGTTATTACCGGCAGTGGCCCTGTCCACAGCGTGATCCCACCACAGCTGATCGATGACCCGCCCCTAATTCCTACCTTGCCAACACATGATGCCACAGCTGACCATCGCCCCGTACACAGCATAAGGTAACAGCTGACCATCGCCCCGCACACAGCATAAGGTAACAGCTGACCATCGCCCCGCACACAGCATAAGGTAACAGCTGACCATCGCCCTGTACCCAGCATAAGATGACAGCAGACCATCGCCCTATGCACAGCATAAAGTAACAGTAGAACATCGCCCTGTACACAGCATAAGGTAACAGCAGATCATCACCCCGTACACAGCATTAGGTAAGAACTGACTTGTCTCCCCGGACGCAGCATAACAGGATTAAGACAAGCGGCTGACCCAATTATATGCATTATTTACGTATACAAAACCACAACTATGAAAATACGTACGAATACTTTCTTATCTTCAAAAACTTATCTATTCATTGGTTATGTAAATTCATGCTATACATAGATAAATAGGAATATGATTCACACACACACACACACACACACACGGTTGCTGGCAATAAGTGGGAGGTGGTGAAGCTGCAAAGGTCACAACAAGAAACTAGACATTTGTGTTAAAGATTCGCCCGGCCAGAGGCTGGCACCACCTGACCCCACCTTGACCAGGTCATAAACAAGAGAACAAGTTTTATGAGCTTTGAAGAAACTCCAGTTGAAGACCCGGTGAGTGTAGGGAGAGCTGAGAATCCACGTGATTGTTTCATAGGAAAGAAAAACAGACATATTCCTCATGTGTCACACACACACACACACACACACACACACACACACACACACACACACACACACACAATACTTAAATACATATACGTAGACAAGCAATTACATACACACCTACACACCTACATACACACCTACACACACACACACACAGCCACCCCTCCTTACATGTACATACCCAACAATTCTGAACCTCACTTAGCAGGCCTCACAGAAAATGTCTCAGGGGGCTAAGCAAAAGTTGCACCACCCACCCCCCCAGGGTGGGCTCAACCTTGGGACCACTGCCGGTTCTAATGTTCGGTAATGGCTGGCCTGATGAAGTTAGATCATCCCTGAATACATATGTCTGCTGATGATGCCGCGGGATGAATGGAGTATGGGGAAGCAGGAGGCAGCGCCTTTGTGTTCTGCAGAGACCACAAACAACCCTGGTTGGTCAAGTAGATATAAAAATGCTTAACCTGGAGTTAAACCACGAAGATGGAGAGGTGTAACATGAAGATGGAGAGGTTAACAGTGAAGATGGAGAGGGGGTTTAAAAGTGAAATGGAGAGGGTGTAACAGTGAAGATAGGATGGTTAACAGTGAAATGGAGAGGTGTGCAATGAAATGGAAGAGGTTAACAAGTGAAATGGAAGGTAGCAAGAAGATGGGAAGGTGTACAGTGAATAAGGGTGTAACAGTGAAATGATGAGGTTAACAGTGAAGAAGAGGTTTTAACAGTGAAGATAAGGTTACAAGTGAAATGGAGTACCCTGGATCAGCAATCGCAGTTACTTTTTGTTGCACAACCAAATATATTTGACGTCAACACCCCAAAAATGGGGGGCTCCCCCTGGATAATATTCGACGTGGTCTAACCAAGCTGGAATATAATATTCGACGTGGTCTAACCAAGCTGGAATATAATATTCGACGTGGTCTAACCAAGCTGGAATATAATATTCGACGTGGTCTAACCAAGCTGGAATATAATATTCGACGTGGTCTAACCAAGCTGGAATATAATATTCGACGTGGTCTAACCAAGCTGGAATATAATATTCGACGTGGTCTAACCAAGCTGGAATATAATATTCGACGTGGTCTAACCAAGCTGGAATATAATATTCGACGTGGTCTAACCAAGCTGGAATATAATATTCGACGTGGTCTAACCAAGCTGGAATATAATATTCGACGTGGTCTAACCAAGCTGGAATATAATATTCGACGTGGTCTAACCAAGCTGGAATATAATATTCGACGTGGTCTAACCAAGCTGGAATATAATATTCGACGTGGTCTAACCAAGCTGGAATATAATATTCGACGTGGTCTAACCAAGCTGGAATATAATATTCGACGTGGTCTAACCAAGCTGGAATATAATATTCGACGTGGTCTAACCAAGCTGGAATATAATATTCGACGTGGTCTAACCAAGCTGGAATATAATATTCGACGTGGTCTAACCAAGCTGGAATATAATATTCGACGTGGTCTAACCAAGCTGGAATATAATATTCGACGTGGTCTAACCAAGCTGGAATATAATATTCGACGTGGTCTAACCAAGCTGGAATATAATATTCGACGTGGTCTAACCAAGCTGGAATATAATATTCGACGTGGTCTAACCAAGCTGGAATATAATATTCGACGTGGTCTAACCAAGCTGGAATATAATATTCGACGTGGTCTAACCAAGCTGGAATATAATATTCGACGTGGTCTAACCAAGCTGGAATATAATATTCGACGTGGTCTAACCAAGCTGGAATATAATATTCGACGTGGTCTAACCAAGCTGGAATATAATATTCGACGTGGTCTAACCAAGCTGGAATATAATATTCGACGTGGTCTAACCAAGCTGGAATATAATATTCGACGTGGTCTAACCAAGCTGGAATATAATATTCGACGTGGTCTAACCAAGCTGGAATATAATATTCGACGTGGTCTAACCAAGCTGGAATATAATATTCGACGTGGTCTAACCAAGCTGGAATATAATATTCGACGTGGTCTAACCAAGCTGGAATATAATATTCGACGTGGTCTAACCAAGCTGGAATATAATATTCGACGTGGTCTAACCAAGCTGGAATATAATATTCGACGTGGTCTAACCAAGCTGGAATATAATATTCGACGTGGTCTAACCAAGCTGGAATATAATATTCGACGTGGTCTAACCAAGCTGGAATATAATATTCGACGTGGTCTAACCAAGCTGGAATATAATATTCGACGTGGTCTAACCAAGCTGGAATATAATATTCGACGTGGTCTAACCAAGCTGGAATATAATATTCGACGTGGTCTAACCAAGCTGGAATATAATATTCGACGTGGTCTAACCAAGCTGGAATATAATATTCGACGTGGTCTAACCAAGCTGGAATATAATATTCGACGTGGTCTAACCAAGCTGGAATATAATATTCGACGTGGTCTAACCAAGCTGGAATATAATATTCGACGTGGTCTAACCAAGCTGGAATATAATATTCGACGTGGTCTAACCAAGCTGGAATATAATATTCGACGTGGTCTAACCAAGCTGGAATATAATATTCGACGTGGTCTAACCAAGCTGGAATATAATATTCGACGTGGTCTAACCAAGCTGGAATATAATATTCGACGTGGTCTAACCAAGCTGGAATATAATATTCGACGTGGTCTAACCAAGCTGGAATATAATATTCGACGTGGTCTAACCAAGCTGGAATATAATATTCGACGTGGTCTAACCAAGCTGGAATATAATATTCGACGTGGTCTAACCAAGCTGGAATATAATATTCGACGTGGTCTAACCAAGCTGGAATATAATATTCGACGTGGTCTAACCAAGCTGGAATATAATATTCGACGTGGTCTAACCAAGCTGGAATATAATATTCGACGTGGTCTAACCAAGCTGGAATATAATATTCGACGTGGTCTAACCAAGCTGGAATATAATATTCGACGTGGTCTAACCAAGCTGGAATATAATATTCGACGTGGTCTAACCAAGCTGGAATATAATATTCGACGTGGTCTAACCAAGCTGGAATATAATATTCGACGTGGTCTAACCAAGCTGGAATATAATATTCGACGTGGTCTAACCAAGCTGGAATATAATATTCGACGTGGTCTAACCAAGCTGGAATATAATATTCGACGTGGTCTAACCAAGCTGGAATATAATATTCGACGTGGTCTAACCAAGCTGGAATATAATATTCGACGTGGTCTAACCAAGCTGGAATATAATATTCGACGTGGTCTAACCAAGCTGGAATATAATATTCGACGTGGTCTAACCAAGCTGGAATATAATATTCGACGTGGTCTAACCAAGCTGGAATATAATATTCGACGTGGTCTAACCAAGCTGGAATATAATATTCGACGTGGTCTAACCAAGCTGGAATATAATATTCGACGTGGTCTAACCAAGCTGGAATATAATATTCGACGTGGTCTAACCAAGCTGGAATATAATATTCGACGTGGTCTAACCAAGCTGGAATATAATATTCGACGTGGTCTAACCAAGCTGGAATATAATATTCGACGTGGTCTAACCAAGCTGGAATATAATATTCGACGTGGTCTAACCAAGCTGGAATATAATATTCGACGTGGTCTAACCAAGCTGGAATATAATATTCGACGTGGTCTAACCAAGCTGGAATATAATATTCGACGTGGTCTAACCAAGCTGGAATATAATATTCGACGTAGTCTAACCAAGCTGGAATATAATATTCGACGTGGTCTAACCAAGCTGGAATATAATATTCGACGTAGTCTAACCAAGCTGGAATATAATATTCGACGTGGTCTAACCAAGCTGGAATATAATATTCGACGTGGTCTAACCAAGCTGGAATATAATATTCGACGTAGTCTAACCAAGCTGGAATATAATATTCGACGTGGTCTAACCAAGCTGGAATATAATATTCGACGTGGTCTAACCAGGCTGGGATATGATATTCGACGTGGTCTAACCAAGTTGGGATATACTTGTGCGGGTGGGTTCCTTCACTCAGGAAACGCTGGGAGCTGCTGGGTTGCCAGCGAGGACAGTAGAGAGATTGAGTGAGAGTTGTGAAGGGGGATGGGAGCCCTTGATATGGCCACACTGTAGGAGAGAAGGGTAAGGGGAGGATTGAGGTAATCACCCTTGAGGCCCCAGGAGGCCACGATGACGTAGACAAGCACCAGCTCTTTGAAATCAGGAATGACTCATGTATGAGAAGATCAAGCAGGAGTGACTCATGTATGAGAGGACCAAGCAGGAGTGACTCATGTATGAGAGGATCAAGCAGGAGTGACTCATGTATGAGAGGACCAAGCAGGAGTGACTCATGTATGAGAGGACCAAGCAGGAGTGACTCATGTATGAGAGGATCAAGCAGGAGTGACTCATGTATGAGAGGACCAAGCAGGAGTGACTCATGTATGAGAGGATCAAGCAGGAGTGACTCATGTATGAGAGGACCAAGCAGGGGTGACTCATGTATGAGAGGATCAAGCAGGAAGTTAGGTAAGGTATGTTCAGGATGTTGGTGAAACATATCTTGGTGAGGAGACGACATTACCGTTGGGTAATACAGAAGTGTGTATGATGGACGTGTCGGGTTCAGAGACGGGGCGCAACTAAGGTAAAACTTCCTTGCCCCCGTACAGTACGAATTGGTGATTACACACACACACACACACACACACACACACACAAATGTGAAAGTAAAGAAAAGATTGATAGAAGAGAGAGATATAAGGTTCATTATAAAATATACAAAATCAGATGTCTTGGATGTACTATGCACATATAGGGGCCCGGGAACCCGTCATTATCTGGAGGGTGAGGGAGGAATGTAACACGATAAGGGAGGAACAGAGGATGGTTGATGAAAATCTTGTGGTCGATTCGAGTGATAATTCAAAACTGTTTCATGAATTGCCCGGGTTAGAGTGTCGGTTACGGGGCAGCTGAGGCGTTCGTAGGTCACGGCTGTTGAGGACGACGAGGAGAGATGAGAGGGAATGAATGATATTTTCAGAGGAGTATTGCCAGAGGTGGACGACACTGACTCCAGCTGTGGTGAGATGGCATGGTCAGCAGGACCTGGAAATCACTGAAAATATGAAAGATTTGAGTAAGGTCTTGGTGGGTCTTGCTCCGTATAAGGCATCTGGTCCTGGGGAGTTCTCCACATATGTCGTCAAGTTAGGTTCAGAGACACTTAAAACGTATTTGGAAATCTTCACAAATTACCTCTGAAGTAGGGTGTAGTGCCGAGGAAGCGGCAGAGAGTAAATGGCTTAACATTTTTAAGAAAGGAGACTGAGAAATTACAATGAATTACAGACTAGTATCACTGAGGAATGTGGTCAGTAAAAGTCTGGAAAAGATAATCAGAAGGTTGGATGATGACTGAGTACAAAGAAGAGACAGACCAAGTGAGCGGGGACGTGGGTACAGAGAAATCATGCGTATCAAATTTTCCTGACTTTTTATGGGAGAATGAACTAGCATTTATACAGATGATGGAGGGAAATGTGTGTTCTTGAACTGCCAGGAAGCGTTTGACGCTGTTGCACACACGAGGTCGGTAAAGAAGCTGAATTCTAAAGAACGAATAATGGGGGAGACTCCTGCATTGGATTGAACGTTGTCATAGTGAAAGGAAACAGCGGACACATGTCAGAGGAACCTTTCCTGGGTCTGTTGGCCTTACCAGTAACCTGTCGCAGCTTTCACGCTTGGAGGCCGTGGCTGTTTTTGATTTATGTAAATGACTTAGCTGAAGGACAAGGTTCATACCTGATTATCTCTGCTGATGATATCAGGGCCATGAGATAAAGAAGGGGAATGACCAGGATTGGATCAACTTGCATACAGACGACCTCCAAAGTTAGTCTGGCCCACGGTTGACGAAGTTCACATCTAACAGATGCAAAGTTGATGAAGATGGGGCGAGGGAGAAGACCTCGATGGGACTGCAGTCTGACGGGTTCGTGTGAGTGACTTCGCTGTCGGCATAGTGTCTAACTCCACGCCAGAGACTCACACCAGGAGAATTGTTATGAAAGCACCTTATGGTATTCAAGAACACTCGCCCAAAAAAGTATCGGTCCTTCGGGCTTTGAAGTTTATGATAATCTACAACAGGCCGACCGAGATTACCACTTGCCTTTGCTGCCACCCTGATGCACTTTACAACCGCAGCAAAGTCATGTGTTAATCTCGTGCGTTTTGTTGTAGGTTATGATAAACTTCAGGCCCGGGGCACCGATACTGTTTTGGGCGAGTGTACATACACGAGATAGTCAGTAAACTATCCATGTCCAATAGTAAATCTAAATCAATATATTCATCTCAATTTTGTCCCCGCACTTTAAGGTTCAAGAGAGTAGGTCCAGAGAAGGGCAGTAAAGATGGTATCTGAAGTAAGAGACACCTACAGGGGGATAGTTAGAGGCTGTAAAGCTCCCAACATGGGCACGGGAAGAGCGAAGGAAGCCTTGATCACAACCTTCAAGTTTCTAAACCAGTTTGAGAGCGTGGACGATGAACAGTTCACTGCAAGATGCAATGAAAGAGCAGGAGTCGTGACAAGATATACATGATTATGAAGAAATGTATTATATGAACAATGAATGAATGAAATAAACGATAAATTGATGAATACTAACAATGTACTGGTGATTAAGGTGTAGGATAAAGTTCAAGAGATGGAGGGGGTGGGGGGGGGGGGATTGAGTGTGGAAATCCTTCCCCGTCCAGTACAAATTTATAATTGCACATACAAACACACACATACACACACACACACACACACACACACACACACACACACACACACACACACACACACATGTATCTCCCTTTCATTTTTCCCCAACCCGGCCATTCCTCCCTTCACTGATCTTCCTCCTTCACCACCACGCAGGGGGAACTACTAAGGAAAGAGACATACAAAATGGAGGAATCAATGATTATCCTCATTATTTCTAACATCTGTCAAGAGGCGCTCAACACACCTGTCCTCACATTCCTCTCTAGCATCACCTGCTCCTCATACCACAGTTTTAGAAGGAGCTACTGCACTATACGCGCCACCGTAACCTCCTGCCACCTGAGATCCCACGTCCCCGGGTTGCAGTTTGCCATCACAGCTGCATCGAGCCCATCCGGGCTGGTACAGACCGCTACAAGAACAGTCCCAACCATTGTCTACATCATCCCAGCTGGTACAGCCCGCTACAAGAACAGTCCCATCCCAACCATTGTCTACATCATCCCAGCTGGTACAGACCGCTACAAGAACAGTCCCATCCCAACCATTGTCTACATCATCCCAGCTGGTACAGACCGCTACAAGAACAGTCCCATCCCAACCATTGTCTACATCATCCCAGCTGGTACAGACCGCTACAAGAAGTCTCATTCCAACCATTGTCATCATTACCCATAAATCTAGTGTTTTTATAACTACCTACACTTTACATCCCTACTGCCTCCTGTGAGTAAGATTTTTATGTATTTCAGGCAAATTGTGAGTTTTTGAGGTCATGACCCCAGCTGAAGGGGAATCCGGTCGTGGAGTCAGGTGTGGGTGTGTTCAGGTTCGGTGAGACGACGGGAGGAACCCTATACCTACCCGCCCCCTCGGGCTAAGTGCACCAACCCTATAATGCCCGAATCTCGGGGTCGAACCCTGGACTTTCACCTTGGATCCTGGAGAGCTTGTCACCCATTCATCAGGCAGAGGCTATTGATATACACAGTACACAAAATCAAATCAAATTAAAGCATCTCTTAGGTGTGCCTAGCTGGCATCACACACTCGTTGAAGAGCAATGTAAGAATTTGTTGTGTGTGGATGATGATGATGATGATGATGATGATGATGATGATGATGACAGGAAGGTCTTCCGGTGTGTGGTCACCCGTCCTTCTGACTGCAACATGTTTATGGAGAAAAAAAAGGTAACAAGGGTACATACTTTCCGACTGTTGGAGAGTACCAGATACCAGTCCTTGACCCACCCTCCCTTCCCTCCTTTCCTTCGTCTCAAATATCCTATTGGAACATTGGTTGTCTTCAACACACATGTCTGTTGCCCCTCAGCAGGACCCTGACAACCAGGCGTTGTGCCCACACACTGGGACACAGGCAGTCGTGAGCCCTATGGTAATAAAAGGCAGTAGAAAGCAGCCTGGAAATTACCGTGCAATTCATCGAGAGACTTCTGTTGTAGGCAAACTTGTCCGGTCAAGGGTAAGAGAGATACACGTGGAATGGCTCAGAAAAAAAGAACGTCTTGAGTAAGTAATCTCTGAGGGTGCTACGGATACTTGTTCCTGTTCAGTGGCCAGAGCCAAGCCTGGAACATGGCTTGTCCTAATTTCAAGGGCAATCGACAAAGTGTATCCTGGGAAATTGATGGATAGATTTAAATGACCAGGAAAATTTGGTAAGATTTCTAATTACCCAGGACACTGGTTGAAGGTCGGCAGCAGCAACAACATGTTGTAATCAGTGGAAATCTGTTTGATTACTCACCAGTTGGGAGTGGTAGCCACTCAGGGCTCAGTGCTGGGGCCACTGCTGTTCGTCGTGTACACTGGCGATGCAGATATTGAAGTCGATGATCCGTCATCAAAGTCTTGGGACGAGACAGAATTAGACAATACCTTACGGTTCAAAGATGACACATGTACACGATACAACACGACTTAGATAAGTTACTTGAATGGTCAGATAAGTGGCAAGTGCCCTTAAGGCAGGGAACTGTTGCAAGCAAGGAAGTATCAAGGAATGTAAGTAATCAGCCGGAATGGGAAGTTTGAAGTACAAAGTGAAGACGATTACTCTCACCAGCATATGGTCGGCCCATGCTTCAAGCATTATGATAAATCGTCTGAGGCCAACACTTCATTGTGAGGAAGTCAGCCACAGACAGACAGGCAGGACCCGAGGACGAGGTACTTTCCCGTGCTCATCATAAACTCGACCAAGTCATTCTTAAATACAATCAAAAGTTTCAGGTAATCTCAGCTGAAAATCTATACTTAGATAAGCCCACACTCCACTGTGTGGATGTGACCCACTGACAAATGGGACATGGCCTTCACACTAGAAATGTTATTAACATTTACAAGGAAGAAAAATGTTTTTATGGTAAGATTATTAACGGTGCATTTAAGACATTTAATGCAGGTTTAATTCTCACATACACTCAAGGATGCAGACAGGCTTGAATATGTACAACGAAGAACCGCAAATCTTAATTTTTCCCGAGATATAAACCTTATAATGACAAAGTACAAAAACTGGCTCTGTTTACACTGATGTATTGAGGGATATTTCCCCATTTATACTTTCCTATGGAATGCCCATGGTAGTGTATCCAGTACAAGATGGCGTTCCTGCTAGCTGTTGTTGGTGGAGGGAGTTGCGGGTGGGGAGGTAGCTTGTATCACGATTTGGATTAGCAGCTCGTGATGTTATCATTGTCTTCAAGCAGACAAGCTCTTCATACACCATCAGAGGAATTCAGACAACAGACCTTGGGTCCTGACGAGGCTGTTTGTGAAAGTGGGGAGACAACAGAGGGTTGTTGGTCAGTGCGGTAAGAGTGGAAAGCTATATAATAATGTCGGTCGTGGATGTGAAACGAAATAGTTATCAGGTCTGTACTTAAAGGTGTCTGTGGTACAGCTTGTAACTACCCTGATTCGTAGGTCATTCCATAATCTAACAATCCTGTGGGATAATAAAGCACTTCGCCTCATTTGTGGTAAAACGTTTGCCCACGAGTTTGTATCCATTACTACTGGTGACATCAGACGAATGCACTCTTAAGTAGCATTGTAGATCGAAATGATCGATAACTAATACTTCTGAATACTTTTATTGGATCACCTCTTAACCTTCTCTTTTCTAAGCGAAGTAGATTTAAGTCGTTTAGTTGCCACTCACAGTATTTGTTCTCCACTCCAAGAATCATCATGGTAGCTCGCCGCTGTAGTCTTTCCATTCTGCTGGTCATTCCTCAAGCAAGGTGATCAAAACATTACAAAATTCAAGATGTTGACTCACCAGTGACATGTAAAGAGTGAGGATGATTCACCTAGACTTAGAATCGAAAGCACCACCTGTGAATCGAAGCATTTCATGCACCGTTTACTTGGCTTTCGGTCACCAGTGATTATCACACCTAAGTCTTTCTCTTTTTTGCTTTCCCCAGCTTAACAGAGTTCATACAGTAGCGTGTCTTTTATTCTTACTACCAATATGTTAAACTTTGCACTTATCAGTATTCAACTTCATGTTTCACCTAAGAGCCCAATCCATCACTTGGTCTACGTCAGTCTGAAGCTTCAGACGTTCAATTTCTGTTTAGATTTATATTCCAGCTGAATATCATCCGCGAACTTCGATGTCTTACCAGCAACTGATTATCCATTATCATTATTGTATATGAGAAAGAGCACTGGTCCCAAGACTGATCCCTGTGGCACACCACTCGTTACGTCTAACCATACTCAGGCTTGAACGTTAATCCTTATTTGTTTTCGGCCAGTCAGCCAATATCCCAACCATCGTTGCACAGCCCCATCTGTACCACGTAACTACACCTTTACCAGTTACCTTTTAGGAACTTCATCGAATGCTTTTTGAAAATCTAGATAGATAACATCAACTGCTTTACTTTCATCATACATGTTGATTGCATCATAAAATTTACCAGTAAGATTTAATAGACATGAGCTACTTCGTGGAAAACCATTCTGAGAATCGTTTATTAGATAGTGGTCCTCGAAATGGTTTATGGTTTTATCATGAAGGATGGTTTGCATAACTTTACTAACTACACACGTTAAGATAATGAAACGAATTATTACCTTATTTGAATATCGATCTCAAATGAGCAAACTTCCATTCCTCTGGAACTTTCCCGAAGAAAGTGACTTAGTGAAAGAAAACAGTGACTCAGTGAAAGAAAACAGTGAAGAGTTTAACCTTTGATTTTCGTGCCTCCTTCATCAGTGTTTAGGGCCTGCCGTTTTCTTTGCTCTCATTCCAATTAACGCTGATGATATAACGTCATCACTTAAGTCAGTCTGTCACAACACGTCTTCCTCTCTTGGCAATGGAACTGGATTCGAGGCATGAGTTGTATCTTTATTTGCAAGTACAGATAAATAAAAGAAAATAATAAAACTATTTGCCATGACTTCGTTGTCTTGAAGTAAGTCACTCTTTTCCCTACTTACTGAACCAGTTCATTGGGTAATGACTCTATGCCTTGGACAACCCTCTAACTCCTGTTATCTGTTCTTCTAATACACTTACAAAGCACCAGGCAAGGGGAAAGCTATTACTCCTCTATGATAATCGTAGGATTTGATGATGTGAGGTTGTGGCTATTGACAGATTGTTGACCAGACCCCAAGATGTTGCCACCAGAAGGACTGACAAGAGCAGTAGTTCTTCAGGTAACTGTAATCTCATTAGCATGCCGTATTACTGGTGCATGATAACATCTTCCCAGATAGAGAGTGACTGTTTTCATCACTGCCAGAGGATGACTTGCCTCATCACTGTCAGGTGGGGCCTACCCCATCACTGCCAGGTAGGGCCTACCCCATCACTGCCAGGTAGGGCCGTCCCCATCACTGCCAGGGAGGGCTTACCCCATCACTGCCAGGTAGGGCCGTACCCATCACTGACAGTTATGGCCGTCCCCCATCACTGTCAGGTAGGGCCTACCCCATCACTGCCAGGTAGAGCCGTCCCCATCACTGACAGTTATGGCCGTCCCCCATCACTGCCAGGTAGGGCCTACCCCATCACTGACAGTTATGGCCGTCCCCCATCACTGCCAGGTAGGGCCGTCCCCATCAAATCCATTATGTGGCCGGTTCTGTAATTAAAACATTCAACGTTAGACTAAGTTAACATGTCAAAGATGAGGATGTAATTGTAACGTGTATCTTGAACAAGCTTATATTTCCTTCCTTCATTCATGATACAGGAATATTTCCTTCATTCATGATACAGGAATATTCCCTTCCTTCATTCATGATACAGGAATATTTCCTTCCGTCATTCATGATTCAGGAATATCTACCAGGGCCACATTTCTATCTCGTCCAGTGCGGTCCATGACGTCAGAGGGTCCACCCCTGATGGTGACCTCCCCTGGTGACCTTTGGTTCTAATAACTTTCATTCTCACAAGGTCAAGATACAAGGTCACTTCCCCACGAGACAGGGGAAGGTCGGTGGAAAGCCCGCCACCAGTCACCAAAATTCTAGCCACAGTTTGGACCATTATGTTGACTGGCGTACTGTTGATGTGGCGTACACAGGGGACGTGTGCAGTGGGTGTTCTACACTGGTGGGGCTCCATCTCTTCAATCCTGTACGGGGAGGGAGTTGTACACTGGTGCAGCCCCATCTCTTAGTACTCTACTGGGATGGGGATGGGTTGGGGGGGGGGGGGGGGGAGCTGTACGCTAGTGGAGCCCCATCTCTTGTACCGTACGGGGGCGGAGTTTTACACTGGTGGGGCCCCATCTGTTGTACTGTATTGGGAGAGAGTTCTACACTCGTGGGGTCTTCTCTCTTGTACTGTACGATGCCATTTCATTAATTCCATGCTGTCCACATTCACTGTCTTCTAACTCAGTGTATTCCATTCATCCAACACTTTTACACAATAAGAGTACTTCTGTTCATCTTTTCTAACAAGTGTCCTGCTTGATTTCATGTTATGTCCTCTGGTCGTCCTATCCTTGCGTCTGTTGAAGAACTTTTCACTGTCTACGTCGTCAAGCTGGTTGAATAACCACGTCACACACCACTTTTTCTGCCTCCAGCCTTTCCCTGTACCTCGGATTATCTTTATTCTGGTACCATCTCTGTTGTCCTCCCCTAGATCTTCTCTATTGACTCTTTGTGCTTTTTCAGGTGCGGTGGCCAAACTTGAGAGGTAAGTTTGGTAGTTTATGTAGAATGTGAACAGCTAGCCGAATATTTCCGTATCCAAACATTTACTTGCAGACAGTTTGTCTCCTTTACAATTCCCTTAATGTGTTGGGTGATTTAAATGCGACAGTGAGTAATGTGGCATTTGAAGGTATGACTGGGAGACATGGGATGACCATTGAGGTCATTCGGGATGTTGAACAATTAGGTTGAATGTGGTTGACATGGTGGCAGATGTAGGGTGCTTGGGTCGGAGTGGTATACGAAGTGAGGGATTTATGGAAAGTGAAGAGAGAAGAGGTGGTGAAAGCCTTACATCAGACGAATGTGGCAAGGTTGGTGGCATTGCATCTGAATTTCCTAAGAAAGGTGGTGACTGTGTGGTTGATTGGCTATTAGGATTTCCAGTGCATGTATGGATCATGGTGAGTTGCCTGAGGATTAGATAGAGAATGGTAGAGACAGCTTGCATCGCGAGAGAGGAGTCGATAATCATACAGGTGGATTGATTAAGCTGGCAAATGTAACAACAAAAATGGTATTAAAAGAGGTCGGTAGGGTGAATGTTGAAGCCCGCACCACGGCGTGGAAGGGCCTACGGTGCGGGAACCAGTGAGGTCAGGTCGCGGCGGGGTCCAGAGGGTTGACCAGAGCTGCACCCAATATATACCTTTGTTCTAGACAGCCGTCCATTCCCTGAAGATGGTTCACTGACCCGACGCATAGGAATGAGGTGCTCCAGTTGTCGCATGTGTTTTGCTCCACCCATATCCACTTAACTGTCATGGGATCAGTACATCTAGGGTATGTTGTGTAAGGGGAGCGTGTTAGTGTGGTGGTGGAGTGGTTGTGTGTGAGTCCATGTCGTGTGGATGAGCTTGGGGTGTTTGGATTCTATTGTGGATCAGATTCTCACAAGGTTTGGATGCTCTTTTACATGCCTATCAATTAATATATAATCCAGTGATGACCATCTCTCCCATTCGCATAAGTATAATTGTGTATGTCCCTCTTTTTAAACCAAGTACTGCCAATTCCTAGTCCTTCTGCACACAGCTCCACAAGCTGTTCACCATTTCCATTCATAATACTGAATACCCCATATCTCATATCTCATATCTAGCTTCCTTCTCTGGCTGATTAGCTTCTCTCCCTTTCTCCATCAACAGCGATGTCCCTCAAGGCTCTGTTCTGTTTCCTACACTTTTTCTCCTTTTCATCAACGATTTTCATTCTTCTACAAATAACTAAATGCACTTAATACGTTGACGACTCGATACTGCATTCATCCACCTCATTCAATTCTGCTCCTTCCTATTTCACTCGATCTACATCTCTTCTCGACACAACTTCCTCGATCAACTCGGACAGGATCTCTCAGTGTGGTAGACGAAATGTGATTCAGTGGATGCCTCCAAGACCTAGTTTCTACCTATTTCTATCGACAGTTCCTCACAACTTCCTGCTTCAGCGGTTCTGCAATTTCCCCTCTTGACTCAGTAAACATATTTGGTATTACTGTAGACTTCATTCTATCTTGGAAACCCCCACATTGCGGAAATAGCTCTAAGTCTCCTAAGAACCTTGGGGTTCTTTTTAGATGTCGATATTTCATTTCCTCAGAACAGTCTCCTCTTTTGTACAAAGGATAGATTTGTCCTTGTATGGAGTACTGCTCTCACACCTGGGGTGGTTCAAGCTCTGCATCCTTACTTGACAGAGTTGAGTCGAAAGTGGTCCGACTCATAAACCCTCCCAGGCTAATCAAAACCTGACCCGCTTGCTCTACGCCGCAATGATGGTTCACTTTCCCTCTACTAGTTTAGTTTTTGCTCACGAGAGGTGGCTTCTTGTGTGCCCCCACCACTAGCTAGACTACGCAATACTCGGAAGTTTGTGCGTCACAAGGTAACTCTGTGGCCGTTGGCAACTAAAGGATGGGCTGTTTTGATAACTGTTTCTTTGACTACATCTTGAAGCACTCAAACTCTCTACCCTCCCATGTCGTTCCCATTAACTATGAGCTGGCACATTTTAAAAGGTAAGTCTTTTATTTCCTCCAGAATTCGTGAATACTTTCACTTGTCTTCATTTTCCCTTTCATTAACCTCTCAATATTTCGTTTAAGGCCCGGCCTTGTTATGGACTTTGGTCCGTGGCTGGAACCTCCAACGTAAACAAAGGAAAAATATATCCTAGCGATGGGGAATGAACGTTGAGGGCACATGAGGAAGGAGCACACGAGGAAATGATCTTTGGGAATGACGTCGGGGTCGAGTTACTGTTCCTATAGCGAGAAGTTAATGGGGGCGGAACTGTGGTAGCTGGAGTTACATGACCTATGACATGACTCCGTGAGAGGTGGGAGGTTAGGGTTGGGGAGAAGGCCGACACCGCTCCGTGAGGGGAAGAGTAGTGGAGGAGACTGACGGTCCAGGGATGTACCGGGACTGACAGGTGTTGGGGGGACCCGTGTCACGGCCACCAGGAGACTGAACGTGTGTCCTGCCTGGTGTATGGTCAGGATGTGGGAGGAATGCAGGTGCCGGAACACTAGTGGTGGAGCAACGGGAAATGATATAACTTATATGTTAGTGTGGATGATGAGACACTTTTCGTGTAGATGATAACCAGGAGGAGAGTTAGGATGCTGCCCTGAGGTCCTCCCGCACTCACCGGTAGAGTTCTGGACACGCCACCACCTCCTGGTACAGGGTGTGTCGTCTGCAGCTGAAGTATGATGTCGGAGAGTGACGCCAGGGTATGTCATAGTGCAGCGTCACGCGGCAGATCCGTAGCCGACGCTATCTACACGGGACAATAAGAAAGAAATGGTTCCTGTTGGTTATTGTAGGGTAGTGAGGATATTGATGCGAGACATGTTAGTGTGGCATCCATACCATGTCATCCTTGCAAGTATCTCCAATAAAAGAGACAAGAGACAAGTCTGTAGATGTTGGGGACTTTGATGTACATATCCATTTGTACTGGGGTTACGTTAGGTGTACATCATCATCATCATCATCATCTAGCCTGCTGTATATACACTATATTAGTCTTAATACGGTAGGTGCTGTCTTGTGGTATACCGATGTGAGGTATTTATGCTCAGAGGGCCCTGCAGTCAGGCCCTCATCCCTGCTGACATAGTGTGTGAGGGTCTGACAGAGCTTTGTTCCTATTGACGTCATGGAATATACACACACCAGCCAGATCAACGTTAATGTGTATGAACTAACATTAAGATCTTGGCCCAGTGTACACACACGACCATGAATGGCTGTAGCCAAGGTGTAGCCATCTTGGCTTCCCCATCGCTAACTCGCTTGACAATTTGTGCACTTATTTATGTAAGTGTTCCTTACTTGTTCAGTTGGCACATGAAGTTGATTTCTCCAGTGAGACCTACGTCTCCAGTCCCACCACATGTGTGCACCAGACACTTCCATCACATTCACCTCATAAATCATGTGATGTGTCTAGCCTTCGAGTCACATCTCTCACTACATCTATCCATCTCTCCCGTGGTCTTGCCTATCCACCGTCCTACTGTTTTATCATCATGATCAGCCTATCAACTGCCACACCTGGCTATAACTATCCTATAGTTAAACCTCACGTCCTTGTTCCCCCCGTCCTCATGACCAGAGCACTCCACCACGCGGCGTCCTCACCTCACCATGTCCTCCTCTGGTCTTGTGTGTGTCCCAGTCTGTGCTCATCAAGACATCCGCCTGAAATACCCGTTATCTTTGACTTCTCCTGACCTGGATAAACTTGGCTGTCACACTGCATCGTGCCTGCTGCTGCTGCCTGGATGCTGCTGCTGCTGCTGCTGCCTGGATGCTGCTGCTGCTGATGCTGCTGCTGCTGCTGCCTGGATGCTGCTGCTGCTGCTGCTGCTGCCTGGATGCTGCTGCTGCCTGGATGCTGCTGCTGCCTGGATGCTGCTGCCTGGATGCTGCTGCTGCTGCTGCTGCTGCCTGGATGCTGCTGCTGCCTGGATGCTGCTGCCTGGATGCTGCTGCTGCCTGGATGCTGCTGCCTGGATGCTGCTGCTGCCTGGATGCTGCTGCTGCCTGGTGCTGCTGCTGCTGCTGCTGCTGCTGCCTGGATGCTGCTGCTGCCTGGATGCTGCTGTCTGGATGCTGCTGCTGCTGCTGCCTGGACGCTGCTGCCTGGATGCTGCTGCTGCCTGGTTGCTGCTGCTGCCTGGATGCTGCTGCTGCTGCTGCTGCTGCCTGGATGCTGCTGCTGCCTGGATGCTGCTGCTGCCTGGATGCTGCTGCTGCCTGGATGCTGCTGCCTGGATGCTGCTGCTTCCTGGATGCTGCTGCTGCTGCTGCCTGGATGCTGCTGCTGCCTGGATGCTGCTGCTGCCTGGATGCTGCTGCCTGGATGCTGCTGCTGCCTGGATGCTGCTGCTGCTGCTGCCTGGATGCTGCTGCTGCCTGGATGCGGAATTGTCGCACGCTTCGTAAGCGGACGGGGAGGTCGGGTTGCCCTGGAAGTCCTCCCCTCCTGTAGTACTTTCCAACAGGAGGAAGACAAGGAAGAGCTAACTGAACATCTGTCTACGCCTGCGGCTCGGCCATCTGTCCTGGACGCTTACCCGCTCACGCAGGAAATGGCGAAGACGTAGTAAAGAAAAAGAATATAAATTCCGTCAGGTTGACTCGCTCCAAATGTATATACTAATGTACATTATATGACCTCCAGGTGGCGTCTGCCTTTTATACTAGTGTGGATCTGGGCACGCCCCCCCCCCCCCCCCCGCCCTCCTCAACGTAACAGTGTGACGTCCCGCCCACCGGGTCGTTACTTACGTCACATGGCGGGGGTCTGTGACGCGGCTCGTGTGGCTCATGGTCCTCTTGGGTGGCCCGTCCGAGGAAACGGATTTATATAAGACCACCCTCGCTGCGACCCGACTCCTGAGGTTAATAATTTCGTAAGCGTAATATGTGTAGTGTGTGTTGGTCAGGTGTGGACTTCCTTCATGTATTAAATGTAGGTTACGAATACATCAGTCAGCAATTTTCTTTAAGAGGTCTTCGTTTTTTTTTTTGTTTTTGTTTACCCCTTCCTTCACCATCTTATGTAATGGTTTGATGACTGGGATGTTGTTGTTGTGGGATGTTTACACCTGGCTGAAGAATTGTTGATATACCACCCAGCCCTCACCCGCTATACCACTCAGCCCTCACCCACAATACCACCCAGCCCTCACCCACTGTACTACCCACCCTCACTCACTGTACTACCCAGCCCTCACCCACTATACCATCCAGCCCTCACCCACTGTACCATCCAGCCCTCACTCACTATACCACCCAGCCCTCACACACTATACCACCCAGCTCTCACCCACTGTACCATCCAGCCCTCACTCACTATACCACCCAGCCCTCACAACTATACCACCCAGCCCTCACCCACTGTACTACCCAGCCCTCACCCACTGTACTACCCAGCCCTCACCCACTATACCACCCAGCCCTCACACACTATACCACCCAGCCCTCACACACTATACCACCCAGCCCTCACCCACTGTACTACCCAGCCCTCACCCACTGCACTACCCAGCCCTCACCCACTATACCACCCAGCCCTCACACACTATACCACCCAGCCTTCACCCACTGTACTACCCAGCCCTCACCCACTGTACTTCCCAGCCCTCACCCACTATACCACCAAGCCCTCACCCACTATACCATCCAGCCCTCACCCACTGTACCATCCAGCCCTCACTCACTATACCAGCCAGCCCTCACACACTATACCACCCAGCCCTCACCCACTGTACTACCCAGCCCTCACCCAGTGCACTACCCAGCCCTCACCCACTATACCACCCAGCCCTCACCCACTGCACTACCCAGCCCTCACCCACTATATCACCCAGCCCTCACCCACTATACCACCCAGCCCTCACCCACTGTACTACCCAGCCCTCACCCACTGTACTACCCAGGCCTCACCCACTGTACTACCCAGGCCTCACCCACTGTACTACCCAGCCCTCACCCACTGTACTACCCAGCTCTCACCCACTATACCACCCAGCTCTCACCCACTATACCACCCAGCCCTCACCCACTATACCACCCAGCCCTCACCCACTGTACTACCCAGCCCTCACCCACTGTACTACCCAGCCCTCACCCACTGTACTACCCAGGCCTCACCCACTGTACTACCCAGCCCTCACCCACTGTACTACCCAGCCCTCACCCACTATACTACCCAGCCTTCACACACTATACCACCCAGCCCTCACCCACTGTACTACCCAGCCCTCACCCACTGTACTACCCAGGCCTCACCCACTGTACTACCCAGCCCTCACACACTATACCACCCAGCTCTCACCCACTGTACTACCCAGCCCTCACCCACTGTACTACCCAGCCCTCACCCACTGTACTACCCAGGCCTCACCCACTGTTCTACCCAGCCCTCACCCACTGTACTACCCAGGCCTCACCCACTATACCACCCAGCCCTCACCCACTATACCACCCAGCCCTCACCCACTATACCACCCAGCCCTCACCCACTATACCACCCAGCCCTCACACACTGTACTACCCAGCCCTCACCCACTGTACTACCCAGGCCTCACCCACTGAACTACCCAGCCCTCACCCACTGTACTACCCAGCCCTCACCCACTATACCACCCAGCTCTCACCCACTATACCACCCAGCCCTCACCCACTATACCACCCAGCTCTCACCCACTATACCACCCAGCTCTCACCCACTGTACCATCCAGCCCTCACTCACTATACCACCCAGCCCTCACCCACTATACCACCCAGCTCTAACCAACTATACCACCCAGCCCTCACCCACTGTACTACCCAGCCCTCACCCACTATACCACCTAGCCCTCACCCACTATACCACCCAGCCCCCACCCACTATACCACCCAGCCCTCACCCACTATACCACCCAGCTCTCACCCACTATACCACCCAGCTCTCACCCACTATACCACCCAGTTCTCACCCACTATACCACCCAGCCCTCACCCACTGTACTACCCAGCCCTCACCCACTGTACTACCCAGCCCTCACCCACTATACCACCCAGCCCTCACCCACTATACCATCCAGCCCTCACCCACTGTACTACCCAGCCCTCACCCACTGTACTACCCAGCCCTCACCCACTGCACTACCCAGCCCTCACCCACTGTACTACCCAGCTCTCACCCACTATACTACCCAGCCCTCACCCACTGTACTACCCAGCCCTCACCCACTGTACTACCCAGCCCTCACCGCACTCTCCGAAATCTGGTCGACTCACCGTCCTTGACTTACTTGGCTTCGGGGTAAAGTTTGCAGTGTTGGCTGCAGCGCAGGGGTTCGCACGAGGTTGTGTTTGTAGCACACATGACTCCCACCCTACCATCCTCAGTGTGTATGTGTACCACACACACTACATACATACGCCCGCCACCTGCCACGTCCATCCCGCGGTGGGAGCAGCGGTGACCTGAGGTCTGGAGACTGGAAAACGACCGTAAGAAAATGATGGTCGTGCCAGGCCCCCCGCTCCTCGCACCGCCATATAAATACCACTGACATGGCACCATCCAAGCCCAGTCTATCCCCAGCCACAGGAGGGGCAAGACGTGTACTCTCCCACCACCACGCCACCCTGAACTAAACACGCGCTCGACGCGTCATCCTCTTCCATTATCGGTGTTAGTGACCAGTAATTACCGACCAGCTACACAGTGAATCGTGTGATAATTACGTAGATTATTTCCCCCGGCTGATGACAGTCGTTCGTTGTGGACAACGCCAGGAAACTTCGCCTAAGGTCAGTGTCTGGCGGGTGCAGTTGAGTACTGGTGGGTTAGTGTGTACTGGAATGACCAGATGTTGTGGGGTCGTCTTCCTCTTGTGTACTGGTAAGCTGGTGAGTGGTCGTACCTGGTCTCGTGTTCACTCATGCTGGGGGACCTGGTGAGTGTATACTCATGGTGGGGAGACCTGGTGAGTGTATACTCATGGTGGGGAGACCTGGTGAGTGTATACTCATGGTGGGGGACCTCGTCTCATGTGTTCACTCATGCTGGGGGACCTGGTGAGTGTATACTCATGGTGGGGGACCTGGTCTCATGTGGTCACTCATGCTGGGGGACCTGGTGAGTGTATACTCATGGTGGGGAGACCTGGTGAGTGTATACTCATGGTGGGGAGACCTGGTGAGTGTATACTCATGGTGGGGAGACCTGGTGAGTGTATACTCATGGTGGGGGACCTCGTCTCATGTGTTCACTCGTGCTGGGGGACCTGGTGAGTGTATACTCATGGTGGGGGACCTGGTCTCATGTGGTCACTCATGCTGGGGGACCTGGTGAGTGTATACTCATGGTGGGGAGACCTGGTGAGTGTATACTCATGGTGGGGAGACCTGGTGAGTGTATACTCATGTTGGGGAGACCTGGTGAGTGTATACTCATGGTGGGGGACCTCGTCTCATGTGTTCACTCGTGCTGGGGGACCTGGTGAGTGTATACTCATGGTGGGGGACCTGGTCTCATGTGGTCACTCATGCTGGGGGACCTGGTGAGTGTATACTCATGGTGGGGAGACCTGGTGAGTGTATACTCATGGTGGGGAGACCTGGTGAGTGTATACTCATGGTGGGGAGACCTGGTGAGTATATACTCATGGTGGGGGACCTGGTCTCATGTGTTCACTCATGCTGGGAGACCTGGTGAGTGCATACTTATGGTGGGGGACCTGGTCTCATGTATTCACTCATGGTGGGGGACCTGGTGAGTGTTATATCATGGTGGGGGACCTGGTGAGTGTATACTCATGCTGGAGGACCTGGTGAGTGTATACTCATGGTGAGTGTTCAGTCATGGTGTGGGACCTGGTAAGTGTTCAGTCATGGTGGGGGACCTGGCGAGTGTTCAGTCATGGTGGGGACCTGATGAGTGTTCAGTCATGGTGAGGGACCTGGTGAGTGTTATATCATGGTGAGGGACCTGGTGAATATATAGTCATGGTGGGGGACCTGGTGAGTATTCTGTTATGTTGGGGGACCTGGTGAGTGTTCTGTTACGTTGGGGGACCTGGTGAGTATTCTGTTATGTTGGGGGACCTGGTGAGTATTCTGTTATGTTGGGGGACCTGGTGAGTGTTCTGTTATGTTGGGGGACCTGGTGAGTGTTCTGTTATGGTGGAGAATCTGATGAGTGTTCAGTCAAGGTGGGGGACCTGGTGAGTGTTCAGTCATGGTGGGGACCTGATGAGTGTTCAGTCATGGTAGGGGACCTGGTAAGTGTTCACTCTTCATGAGGGACCTAGTGAGTGTTAAGTCATGGTGGGGGACATTATGAGTGTTATATCATGGTGGGGGACCTGGTGAGTGTTCAGTCATCGTTAGGATCTGGTGAGTGTTTGTGTTTTTCTCGTGTTCATTGATGATGG
Source organism: Panulirus ornatus (assembly GCF_036320965.1). Lineage (NCBI taxonomy): Eukaryota > Metazoa > Arthropoda > Malacostraca > Decapoda > Palinuridae > Panulirus > Panulirus ornatus. The sequence goes on along the minus strand of NC_092230.1, from coordinate 47,436,663 downwards.
GGGATCTGGAGAATGTTCTATTGTGTTCAGTCATGATAAGGATCTGGTGAATGTTCTGTTCAGTCACAGTGGGGGACTGGAGAATGTTCTATTGTGTTCAATCATGATAGGGATCTAGTGAATGTTCTGCTGTGTTCAGTCATGATAGGGATCTGGTGAATGCTTTGTTCAGTCACAATGGGGGACTGGAGAATGTTCTAATGTGTTCAGTCATGATAGGGATCTGGCGAATGATCAGTTGTGTTCAGCAGTGCTTGGGACCAGTGGGTGTCCTCTCGTGTTCAGCCATGGTGGGGGAACAATTGTGTGTATAAGTGTGTGTGTGTGTGTGTGTGTGGGAGGGAGGGAAGTAGGGGGCGTGTGGGAGTTCTGTAGTGTTAAGTTTTGGTGGGAGACCTGGTGAGTTTTTTGCCATGTTCAGTCATCGTGGGAATCTGTTGTGTGTCCAGTTCATGGTGGCGGACCTAGTGGGTGTCCAGTTCATGGTGGGGGACCTAGTAGGTGTCCAGTTCATGGTGGGGGACCTGGTGGGTGTCCAGTTCATGGTGGGGGACCTGGTGGGTGTCCAGTCATGGTGGGGGACCTGGTGGGTGTCCAGTTCATGGTAGGGGACCTGGTAAGTGTCCAGTTCATGGTGGGGGACCTGGTGGGTGTCCAGTTCATGGTGGGGGACCTGGTAAGTGTCCAGTTCATGGTGGGGGACCTGGTGGGTGTCCAGTCATGGTGGGGGACCTAGTAGGTGTCCAGTTCATGGTGGGGGACCTGGTAAGTGTCCAGTTCATGGTGGGGGACCTGGTGGGTGTCCAGTTCATGGTGGGGGACCTGGTGGGTGTCCAGTCATGGTGGGGGACCTGGTGGGTGTCCAGTTCATGGTAGGGGACCTGGTAAGTGTCCAGTTCATGGTGGGGGACCTGGTGGGTGTCCAGTCATGGTGGGGGACCTGGTAAGGTGTCCAGTTCATGGTGGGGGACCTGGTAAGGTGTCCAGTTCATGGTGGGGGACCTGGTGGGTGTCCAGTTCATGGTGGGGGACCTAGTAGGTGTCCAGTTCATGGTGGGGGACCTAGTAGGTGTCCAGTTCATGGTGGGGGACCTAGTAGGTGTCCAGTTCATGGTGGGGGACCTAGTAGGTGTCCAGTTCATGGTGGGGGACCTAGTAGGTGTCCAGTTCATGGTGGGGGACCTAGTAGGTGTCCAGTTCATGGTGGGGGACCTAGTAGGTGTCCAGTTCGTGGTGGGGGACCTAGTAGGTGTCCAATTCATGGTGGGGGACCTGGTGGGAGTCCAGTTCGTGGTAGGGGACCTGGTGTGTGTCCAATTCATGGTGGGGGACCTGGTGGGAGTCCAGTTCGTGGTGGGGGACCTGGTGGGTGTCCAATTCATGGTGGGGGACCTGGTGGGAGTCCAGTTCGTGGTAGGGGACCTGGTGGGTGTCCAGTCATGGTGGGGGACCTGGTGGGTGTCCAGTTCGTGGTGGGGGACCTGGTGGGTGTCCAGTTCGTGGTAGGGGACCTGGTGGGTGTCCAGTTCGTGGTAGGGGACCTGATGGGTGTCCAGTCATGGTGGGGGACCTGGTGGGTGTCCAGTCATGGTAGGGGACCTGGTGGGTGTCCAGTCATGGTGGGGGACCTGATAGGTGTCCATTTCATGTCGGGGGACCTGATGGGTGTCCATTTCACGGTAGGAAGTATTTTGTGTTCTGTTATGCTAGGGACTTGGTGAGGAATATGTTGGGTTTTCTGTCGTGTTCAGTCATGGTGGAGATCACGTTGGGTATTAGATCACGTTCAGTCATGGTGGGGGACACGTTGGGCCTTCTGTCGTGTTCATTCATAGTTGGGGAGACGTTGGGTCTTCTGTGGGGCTGTCATGGTTGGGGACATATTAGGTGTTCTGTCGTGTTCCGTCATGGTTGGGGACACGTGGGGTATTCTGTCGTGTTCAGTCATGCGTGTTCATGATCTTCGGAACGCGTCCGTCACAACAGAGAATGTTGAAGACGAAGAATGATGATAATTGACGATAACAGTAAGTAGGAAGAACCATGAACACGTTCAGCGACCAAGGAAATTGTCAAAGACGGGATAACGATGAACAGGAAATCTGATCGCATGAACAACGTGAACAGGGAAAAGAATGACGATGAACAGGAAATCTGATCGCATGAACAGCGTGAACAGGGAAAAGAATGACGATGAACAGGAAATCTGATCGCATGAACAACGTGAACAGGGAAAAGAATGACGATGAACAGGAAATCTGATCGCATGAACAGCGTGAACAGGGAAAAGAATGACGATGAACAGGAAATCTCAAGTAAACAGTTATGAATATAGAGGATAAAGAGGAAGAGGAACTCAGGTTACATGAACAAATGTGAACAGAGAGAAGAATAACGATGAACAGCCATTCTCGTCAAACAGAGATGTATGAACATGACTAATGTCAGCCATGAACATTAATGAGCAATTTTACCGTCGATCAAAACGAAATTTTTCATCATAGACACATTTCAGGGTCAAGAAAAAAGGACTTCAGTAATGTCAATAAATGTCTTTCCCCTCCAAAAAAATAGAATAATTACGATGATAAAAACAAATACAAAAATTAACATTAAATACAGAATCAGAAAATTGAGCGGGACTTGTAATAGCCCGAGATCAGGCCGTCAAATCCTATTATATTATTGGAAAGTGTAAGGAATATGGAGCGAATCTAAAAATAAACCAGGGTTATATAAGCAAGTCAGTGAAAGCCTCTCTCACCTTCACCTGGGAAAAAAAAATCTATAAACACTGAAGGTGAGGTGATCGTGTTACTGGTGTTAAGCCTTGGCTGGTGTTAGGTGTTAGCCGATGTTAGATGTTAGTGGTGTTAGGCTGGTACCTAGTGTTGCTGGTGCTATGTCATAGCTGGTGTTGCTGTTGCTGGTTGATAGCTGGTGTTACTTGTGCTAGGTGATAGCTGGTGTTACTGGTCCTAAGTGGTGGTTAGCGTTGCTGGTGCCAGGTGGTAATTGGTGTTACTGTGCAAGGTGTTAGCTTGTGTTACTGGTGCTAGGAGTTGCATGGTGTTCTTTTCATAGGTGATATCTAGTGGTGGGTGGTGTTATGTAACGTTTGAAGGTAGTTGGTGTTACCTGGTGTTGCGTGGGGGTTGGCGTTACATGGTGTTAAGTGGGGTTGGTGTTACATGGTGTTAAGTGGGGGTTGGTGTTACATGGGTGATGGCGGGTGTTACCGGTGTTAGAAGGTGTGTGGCATTACTGGTTTTTGGTGATTGCTGGTGTTTGGTGAGAGTTGCTGTTAGATGATAGCTGGTGTTATTTGTGTTAAATGATGGCTGTTGTTACTTGTGTTAGATGATGGCTTGTGTTACTTATGTTAGATGATGGCTAGTGTTACTGGATTTTGGTGATAGATGATTCACCGCTTTTAAGTGATGGTTGGTGTTATAATTGTTAGATGATAGCTGGTGTTGTAAGTGTTAGGTGATGGCTGGTGTTATCAGTGTTAGGTGATAGCTGGTGTTATCAGTGTTAGGTGATAGCTGGTGTTACCAGTGTTAGGTGATGGCTGGTGTTATCAGTGTTAGGTGATAGCTGGTGTGATCAGTGTTAGGTGATAGCTGGTGTTATCAGTGTTAGGTGATAGCTGGTGTTATTAGTGTTAGATGATAGCTGGTGTTATCAGTGTTAGGTGATAACTGGTGTTATCAGTGTTAGATGATAGCTGGTGTTATCAGTGTTAGGTGATGGCTGACCCAGAAATGACCAGACCAAGGGATGATTACGTCACGACGCTCTGTCTAATGGAACGGGCGTCAGAAATTACGTCAGACGATCGTATAAATCCAGAAAACGTCTTTAAATGATCTTGTAAGTTGCTCCGTCAAGACATCTTGCGTGTTGTTATTTACATTAGTGACGTTAGATCAGTCCACCAATTAAGTAAGCACCTTACTTTACACTTTATGTGAGGTATACTTAAGGAACAATGACTTTCCTCACAACTCCCACAAGGGGCTTACTTTCGTCTCTAATCTTCTTTCGTGAAAAAAAATCCCTTTGATTTACTTCATGATTTATTTATTTTTATGTTCAGTTTCGTTTCTCAATGCATCGGCGACAGTGTTGTGTTTACATTATTTCAGTGTAGGAGGAAACGGTTTATATGAAGCACACCTGAGTTAGCATTATGTGGCCGTCGGAACCGACCCAACACAGAGTCAACGCCAATTACCGTAGTCAACGCTGAAATGGTGGGCTTGCGACCCTCTCATAACCACGTTTTCTATACAGCAGACGACGCAGACTCTAAGGGGCGACTACAATTGAACGCGCTGAGATTTGATGCTTATATAAGACTTAACTGTTCCTTGAGACACATGCCTTGGTCAACGTAGTTGTTATGATGTAACCCAGGTTAAGTTAGGATACGTTCGAGTGATGGTCACTGAGACGAGGGCGTCGCAGGTCGTCTCTGCACAGTGGTACCATCTCCACAGAAAACGTAACCAAAACAAAATGTTATTGTCGGCTGTTCACATTGAACAACCTCCATGTAACGTCCAGAGCCTTAGTCTTATGACAGAGGATCAGTTTATTTATGAAAGTCTGTTTCGAGTGTATTTATACGAAGAGGAAGGTATATACATGGTTATGTATGTGGTTTGTTGCATGTTGGTTTATGTGACGACTGGTTGAAATAGATGGTTGCATGAGAATGGAAAATGGCAGTATGATTAATTACATTACACACACAAATACACAGACAGACAGACAGACAGACACACACACACACACACACACACACACACACACACACACACACACACAGTGATGGCTAAATAATGTGATGATGTTTGTGGTAAAATGTGTTGAGTTGGTTCGGGTGTCTTATCTAAAGTTACATTTAGCTATTTCCTCAGTCGATGACTCATACAGCTCAATTAAGGCTAGTGTAAGAGAGAAGTAGAATTTTTTCTCTACAAAAAAGTGTCATTCCTACTTCATAACCATGAAGTTTATACATCTTTTATTCTCTAAGAGAACATAGATGTGTGGTGCTGGCTAGGCTACCAGACGTACTACCTCCCACAACGTTTTCTGTACTTCAGTGTTGCGTCCTGATGCAGAAGCGCACATGCGCACTGGTGGTCGGTAGGTAGGAAGACAGATGTACCAGTGTGAACATGGTCCTCGCTGAGGGGGAAGGGTGTTTGGGCAACAGTGACTTCCTAGTGTGTTGTGGCCCAGACCAGCTCGTCAACATTCTCTCTCGCTTTCGGAGAAGCAGCTAAGCTAACCCTGAGTTTCATGGTCCTTGACTTTTAAGCATTTTTTTTGTTATTATTTTCTTTAGCGTAACCTTCCTTGCGATTACCATCATGACATAGACTATATAACGCTTGATATTCATTTTTTTTTCTTCTTTCCTCTCTTATTTACGCAACCCGTGTCCTTGTGACTTGCATGTTTGTCTTTCTCATATTTCCGGCTTGTCGCTACCTTAGAGTTACCTTCAGATCAGTCTTCTCCAAGGACAGGGAACAGGAGAATCTCTCGAAACAACAAATAGCATCGCAGGAAAGGACATGCGTCATGAGACGGATCTGAATTTAGGTTCGAAGTTACCAAAACGTTTTGAGAAAAAAATTTCCTCTGAAAGGACGCAGCAGCCAAGCCGGAATTAGTAAAACCTTAACCTACTTTCTCCTTTCACATTCTATGAAATTATACCCCAAGAGAGGCAGTAGTGAGGTATATCCACCAAATATAACCCCCTCTAGAGTCGGTGACAACAATCAAAATGTCTGTTATTTTAGCTATGTTCGGATGATTTGGCGGGAAATGGCTGTGTCGTTGTCTTGGTGATGCAGCTGTTTTTATAAAGTAAGGAAGTCTGTCAGGTTCTTAGCCAATTATATACGCAGTTATTGCTCATTTTTTAGTGTGATTTTCTCCATACTGTCAGAGGAAATCATGGCGTGAATAAAAATCATATATCGACCACCAAATATTAGAAAACTAGGTTACCTGCTAAGATTTGTATACGAAACCAAACAGAATAATAAGGATAATTTTTTTTTATATGATAATGTGTGTGTGTGTGTGTGTGTGTGTGTGTGTGTGTGTGTGTGTGTGTGTGTGTGTGTTTGGGGGGGGGATGTTTATTCTCAGACAGGTGAGGGAGTGTTACGGTGCGGCCAAATCTCTTAACATACAGTCCTTCATAACTCTTTATCTCGCTCAATTGATCGGTTCCCGCCTGTCTTAAAGGACCGTTCCATTCCAACATGGTCCATTCCACTGAGGAACTTGGGAGTTGTTGTCATTCCAGTGACGGCAAGGGTGCCTGCCCACCTCTCCCTCTGGCTCACCTCCTGTACTTCAAGTACTTTTCGTTGCCCAACTTTTGGACCTTCTCGCTCATGATGCCGCTTCAGGTGGGCTCGACTAGTCCTGGTGAACTATACTGTTATTCATGTCCTATACATAACAACTAAATATTCCAGATAATTCCTCTTATCTCGGTATTTGAAGACAATTCTAGCGTTCACCAGTGTGAACCTCACATCTTTGAGACTTCTCCTGACGTCCCCTTCTGGTCTGGTGACACCGTGAGTGCTGGCATCCTGCGCAGTGCCATGGAGTTTCCAGCAACTTCTGCGCTTCAAGAGGAGTCAGTGCCTGGGTTCATACCACCTCCTCCCAGCGTTGTCGATCAACACATGTGCGACTCTAAAGTTCATCAGCCGTGTAACCGACCACTCACTGGGGCCATTGGTCTCTTATGTAGGGACTTTGTGAATATTCCTTAATGTATCTCAGTGTTTTAGCATCAACTGCAGATATTTTAAGGCATGACTTGAGACCCCTCTGACGTGTCATACGTGTGTATCAGAAACAGCGGCGGCCCTAAGAACGCGTCTTGCAGGACGCCAACGATGACCCCCCCCCCCAACCTGTGTTGTTAGGTGCCTCTGACCTGTTACTTCTTCCCTTCTGCTGAGCTAATTTTTGATTAACTGAAGGAACTCACTTGTGCCTCGACCCACTGAAGGAACTCACTCGTGCCTCGACCCACTCAAAGGAACCCCTGCCTATCTCGACCCACTCAATGAACATCCTCATAGTTCCATATGCTGTCATTATCCACTGCCAGTCATGTTCACTACCGATTGTTTAGAACAACCCTTTTTCTTCAGGTTCACTCCATTCATACTCATACTCAAAGCGACGTGTCTCTCTCACTTGCTGAAACTCGTATCTCTCAACTTCCTACTTTATCATACTCTCCTAAATTCAGACACCGACTTCTACAGTTTCTCACTCGAGTCTTACACTGGAGCCGTGTCATCTGTAATTACCAACTGACTCATTTCCCGGGCTCCTCTGCCCTAAGAGACTGCATTCTTGCCCTTTACCCCAAAACCTTCGCTTTGATCTCCCTCATCTTTCATCCACAAACAGGTCAAACAGCCACAGAAACATCACATACCCTTGATACAGACCTACCTTCACCTGGAACCACTCCTCCTTCTCACTACCTTTTCGCACACACGCCTCACTCTCTTCATGCAAACTCCTCACTGTTTACCGCTGCTTTTCTTCCACGCAGTTTATTCGTAGCACTTTCCATGAAGCATTTCTTTCCACCGTAACGTACACATTCTTTAAACCCTTAAATGCGACGGAGAACTTCTTCGCTTTTTATATGTATTTGTCACACACATTCTCTAAAGGGGACGCCTGATCCACACATCCTTTGTCACTCTTGAAGCAGTATTGTTTCTACCCAGTCTGAAGCTCTCCCTAGTCTGAAGCTTTGTGTATGCCACTCCCCTCTCACTCACCACTCCCCCATACAACTTACCAGATGTACACAACAGAATCATGTCATTGAGATTCGAACGGTTATTTTTGTTCCCTTTGTCTTTATATAATATCGCTAAGCAAGAATACCGCCAGTCTTCTGACACCTCAACCCTGGGTCGTACAGACAAGGAAAATCCTGAATAACCAGCTAACAACACAACAGCCCTCATTCTCGAGAATTTCAACTGCCATCCCACCCACTCCAGCTGCTTTGCTCCACTTCACCTTATACAAGTCTTCCATCTCTTCTCACGTTCCCACGCCGCATGATAACTCCGCATGCCATACACCCTTCATATGCCACTTTATCCTCTGACACATCCAACAGTCCTTCACAATACTCTCTCCATCTTCCTCCTCATCTCTTCATTTCCTGTTGTTCCTTCCTCATCTGTTCTCCTCAGTGATGTTCCCATTTGTTTCCTTGTTCTTACATTATTCATCTGCTTCCTAAACATTTTCTTATTTTCCTTAAAGTTTATTGATAATCTCTCGCCCCATCTCTCATTTGCCCTCTTTTTCAGTCCCAATACTTTTTTTCTTTACCTGTTTCTTCCTCTTGTACATTTCCCAATTACTCGTAATCCTTTCCCACAGGTAACGCTCATACTCCTCTTTTTCCTCTTTCCCGAGCAACTTAACTTCCTCATTCCACCACTCACTAACTTCCCTTACATGCCAACATCATAGTTTTAGCATGACACACTTCTGCACCAGCCAGCACTGCTTCCCTAAATACTTTCCATCCCCCCACCCCACCCACCCACCCACACACACACACACGCAAGCTTCGTTTACAATCACCTTTGTCGTTCTTCACCCAGCCGCTCCTGGTTTCGCCTCACACAAGCTTCTGTTCCAAGCTCACTCACTTTCACCCACTCTTCCCCCCTATACAATTTCCTCTATTCCTGAAGCTTCTACAAACCTTCACCATCACCTCGATGGGATCAGCAGTCCCACCAGCTGCTCCTCACTGCACATTCACATCCAATAGTCTCTCCTTAACACACCCGTCAGTTAGTATAGTATCCAGTATTACCCGCTCACCATTAAGCAAGGAACTCCTAATCACCACTCCTTTTTGTTTTTTTTCTTCGCAAACATTGCTCAAGCCGTTCACATTTCTCGATCACCCTGTACAGCACCCCATACCTCCCAGTTATTTCTTTAACTGCCATATTACCGACGCTTGCATTCAAGTCACTCATCCTTAAGACCCGAAACGTCACATGAAAACGACTGACTCACACACTCATCTCTTCCTAAAACGTCCGCCTCTCTTCCTCACGCTCTCAAAACCCACTTTGATATTCCACCACATCATCCTAGGGCTGACGAACAATCTTTCACACACTTGTTCAACTGTGTAACAACACAAGTACCACGCCCTTTCCTTTGTTCTCGCCCTCACACTAACCCCAGACTGTCACCCTGAGGATATTTCCCAATCATTCTTCCCCCTTCCCCCTTAGCTGAATTCCACTCAAAGCCAGAACATCCAGGTTCCTCTCCCCAGTCACACGATAGACCGCAGCCTTCTTATACGTGACAGTTAGAAACTGGGTGTGGTCAATTGAGGCCTTGTTTCCTTTGATCCTGGCGCTACCTCGCTGTCTTATGAAACAGATATGAAACAGAGCAAGGATGAAAAAATATTTTCATTATTATTATAACTAATGATATATGTATATTTGCGTGTGTGGTCGTATGTATATACATGTGTATGGGGGTGGGTTGGGCCATTTCTTTCGTCTGTTTCCTTGCGCTACCTCGCAAACGCGGGAGACAGCGGCAAAAAAAAACAAAAAAAAAATCTATGATTATTTCATACCTGTTCGCCGTTTCCCTCCTTCGCGAGGTAGTGGAAGCAACAGATGACTGAGCTTAGGAGGATGATAAATGGCCCCTGCCGCCAGTCTTCTGAAAAGTTATTACGCAGGGGGGGAGGAGTTTCAACCTAACCTTCCCCCCCTTCCCATGACCCCTCTTTGTCGCCTGTGACGACGCGCAGGAGGTGGCGCAGTAGATTTCTGTCTAGTGTCCCAAATATCATTCGTACCTTTCCCCTGCAGTAAATGTTACGTCATCATTGGCTATCGCTGATTCACTCGTTATCATTTTGGTCTTAGCATCATCTTCGCTGTGTTTCCCATCTCATATCCATACCATCTAGAAAGTGATCGATAAATTGGCAACGTTGGTGTTCTCTGTTGTAATCAAACACAAGTCATTCGTTATACTGAAGAATAGATGCTTAAGAACGCTTCAGGTGAAACACTCTAGAATTTCTCTTCCTCACCCATCCATTTTTATTTTCATATAGAGGAATTGAATTTGCATGTAAATTCTTCACAAAAGAAAATAGCATTTACCTTGCTGACCCCCACCCACGTCAGTTTAACCACACACTGGCTAATTCAAGCGTCAGCAGCTTTTTAACTTAAAAAAAAATCTCGGTATTTACTTCCTCTGCCTCCATCTCTGGTCGCCCCTTATAGTATTTTTTTTTTTATCTTTTTTTATTTTTTTTCCGTGAGGCACATGGCGGGGCAAACAACCATGGGAGAGTTGGTCGTTTTCCGTGGGTAGTGTTGAAGTAGTCATGAGATGTGGCAGCGTGTGGCAACCTTCACCGAGTCGTCTGGACACAACTTTCTACTGGTCGAAAGTTGGCATTGACCGTCAACCTTATGGAAGTATTTGCGGTACAGCGGAACATCCTGTACATGCAAGATATTGCCGTGCCGTGGAAATCAATTGGTCTAAATATGGACTTTTAGTTTCCTATGAAGATCAAGGATGTTTAAAAATGTAAACTATCCGTTGTGGAAAAAATGTCGAACACAACCTTGCCTGATCAAGGTTGATAGAAATATTATTTGTTGAAGTACATCAGGTCAACTTTGTATATATATATATATCTTTTTTTTATGTAGTAACTAACCTGACCAAACTTAAGTTTTATAGAGATACTTCTTGTAAGGTGAGTTGAAAGTTATATGTGAGCGTCTCTGGTCTTGCTAAACATGGCAGTGTCATAGAAGATAGTTACCATTGCTCGCCAGAATTTTGGTACAATACAGTGGAAGTCACTACCTTCATGTTTGACTTTCGCTGAAAATTTTCTTCGTTGTTCTGATTAAGGGGTTAAGGCGAAAGGTATAACACAGTATAGGTAGTTTGATGTGATGACGTTTATCTGATCAAATGTAAAGACACCCAGCAAGTTACGTCATTTATGGCGTCACTTCATGTCTTGGTAAAACTTTGGCGGATAGCGAGCTAACGCCGGACAGTCAAAGAAATGGCCTCTTGAACACATCCGCTACCTATCCACAACCAGGCCTCAGTTTTTTCCAGGGTTTCTCCCAGCCGTTTCGTATTCTGTGGTTCATTCCAGTGACCACGTCGCCTCGTATATACTAGTGCATAGCTAGAGTTCACTCTATCCTATGCATACCTTACACTCTCCTACATGTTCAGGATCGGAGCACTCAAAACCTTTTCCAGTCCTCTCCTATTCTGTCTTCTCCCCCTTATCCCATCCACTTTTAACTCTTTGTTAACTTCTCCTCGCTCATCCTCTCCGTGTGTCCAAGCCATTTCAGATCGCTCTCTTCATCTCTTTCAATCATACGTATCTTATTTCCACACCTCTTTTGCTCTATCATTTCTTAATCAACCTCCTCACATCACACATTGTCCTCAAAGATTTCATTTCCAACATACACACTCACTTCCATACTTTTCTCGTCTATAGTCATCGCCTTGTTATCCATATATTACTGTCAGGGCCACTGTACCATTAAACACCCATTATTGCCATCTCCAACACAGACCTTTCTCTCCGCACACTCAGTCCTTCCAGAACCTTAGCCCCCTCATCCACCCGATGACTCACTCCAGCCTTTCATCTGCTAAACCAAATAACCTTGCTGCTATTTACATTTACTCTCTATTTTCACCTTTCACACATACCTTCCCAGATTCAGAGACCGGCCAGCTTTTACAGTTTCTCACTCGAATCTGCCACCAGCGCCTCAACAGCAGCAAACAGCAAGACAAGAAACCATTTACAGATTTTTTTACTGGATAGCTTTGTCGTAGGATTTTTTTTTTTTTTAAAGATCCCTGTTTTGCCCACATAGTAAAATATGACGAGCGCAGTGCCAGACCCGAACACCACAAACCACAAACACTTGTGTACCTCTCATGATATATATATATATATATATATATATATATATATATATATATATATATATATATATATATATATTAAACTATTCGCCATTTCCCGCGTTAGCGAGGTAGCGTTAAGAACAGAGGACTGGGCCTTTTTTGGAATATCCTCACCTGGCCCCCTCTGTTCCTTCTTTTGGAAAATTAAAAAAAAAAAAAGAGAGGGGAGGATTTTCAGCCCCCCGCTCCCTCCCCTTTTAGTCGCCTTCTACGACACGCAGGGAATACGTGGGAAGTATTCTTAATCCCCTATCCCCAGGAATAATATATATATATATATATACATACATATATATATATATATATATATATATATATATATATATATATATATATATATATATATATTCCCTGGGGATAGGGGAGAAAGAATACTTCCCACGTATTCCCTGCGTGTCGTAGAAGGCGACTAAAAGGGAAGGGAGCGGGGGGCTGGAAATCCTCCCCTCTCGTTTTTTTTTTTTTTTTTTTTAATTTTCCAAAAGAAGGAACAGAGAAGAGGGCCAGGTGAGGATATTCCCTCAAAGGCCCAGTCCTCTGTTCTTAACGCTACCTCGCTATCGCGGGAAATGGCGAATAGTATGAAAAAAAAGAAAAAAAAGAAAAAAAAAAAAAAAAATATATATATATATATATATATATATATATATATATATATATATATATATATATATATATATATATATATATATATACTTTCATACGTATTCGCCATTTCCCGCGTGAGCGAGGAAGCATCGGAAACAGATGAATAGGAATTATGGGAAAATTCCAACTTGACACACTCCGTTGTCCCTTATTTTAAAAGGTAATGATACAGGAGGAGAGGACTTCTAGTCTCCCTCTCCCGTCCCTCGTAGTCGCTTTCTGCAACACGCATGATAGACGTGGAGAGTATTTTTTCCTCCATTCCTGTATTGCTTTCTAGAAGGAACAGAGCAAGGAGCCAAGTGAGGAGCTTTCTTTCTAAGCTCTGTCATCTGTTCTTGACGTTACGTCGCTTACACGGGAAATGACGATCATGTATGAAATAATATACATAGTGTGTGTGTGTGTGTGTGTGTGTGTGCGTCAGTATCATTACCTGATTTTACTGTAGAGGTGTGTGTTAGCGTGTGTATATGTAGGTGAAAAATATGAAATTTACCTTCAAATGCGATTTTTTTAAAGATTTTTCATACAATTTCATTAGATTCTTGAAAGGAAAGCATTATCAGTGTACATGATCCCTACGGATGGCAGAGAAATCAACTAATTACAGTAATACTGGCAAGAGACTGTTCCCCTCCGTAATGGGTATTCACGTTTTCTATGAAACACTGTGTCTTTCGAGAGAACGCTGGAGGTATGGTAGCAGACGACGCCAGGCCCAGATAGCGGCCGACGCCAGACTAAGGTCGCAGATGACGCCAGGCCTCGGTAGCGAGCGACGCCAAGCACCGGTACCAGACGACGCCAGACTTCGGTAACAAGGCGTCAGGCCTGCTACCGGTAGTGGGCGACGCCAGACCCCGGTAGCAGACGATGTTAGGCCCCGTTAGTGGGCGACGCCAGACCCCGGTAGCAGACGAAGCTAGGCCCCGGTAGCTGGTGACGCCACTCCCCGTTAACATAACGCCAGACCCCGACGGGAGACGACGCCAGACTCCAGTAGTAGACGACGCCAGGCCCTAGGAGCAGACGACACCAGGACCCATAGAGCAGACGACGCCAGGCCCCGGGGGCAGACGACGCCAGGCACCATTAGCAGACCCCGGTAACATATGACGCCATGCCCCGGTGGCAGACGATGCCAGACTTCAGAGGCAGACGACGCCATGCCCTAGAAGCAGACGACACTAGGCCCCTAGAGCAGACGACACTAGGCCCCTAGAGCAGACGACGCCAGGTCTCGGGAGCAAACGACGCTAGGCGCAATTAGCAGATGACGCCATACCCCTGTAGCAGACGACGCCAGGTTCCATTAGTAGACAACGCCAGGCACAAGTGGCAGACTTCAGGCACCAGTAGCAAACGACGCCAAGCACCGTCAGCAGATGACGCCAAGCCCGTTGACAGACGACGCCACACACTACTAGCAGACAGCCCTCGTGTGGTTGTTGCACACGTGGTGGTGGCGGGCGTAGGACATTTTTTTTTCACTATTCAAACTGCGATGAGGAGCTTGTAGTCCTAAGGACATCCTGCCACCATTGCCACCACTCCTGACCATCTGTCTGTGTCAGAGGTTCAGTGGATGGCAGATGTACCGAAAGAATGAAATGGAAGCCACACACACACACACACACACACACACACACACACACATATATATATATATATATATATATATATATATATATATATATATACATTCATGTTGATCATTTTGTTGGTAGGTCGTAAGGTGGGTGGGCAGGTGGTGGTGGGTTTCCCGCCTGCCCACGACCTTGGGGGGAAAGGGATGACATAATAGACTCGTCAGTCAAGTCGTAATTACATAAGAAGATCGTTCAGAACGCAGAGAAGCGTTCAACCTCGTGCAGGAGGGAGAGTTCTACGCCGTATTTCATACTGAGTCAGGCCGGCCACATGATAGGATACTCCCTCTGATTGTAGGTCTAATGAGTAGTTATATATCGTTAACGAACACTTGGATCGTATTTACACCAGCATACATTCTATAATTGGATGGGGGGGGGGGGGGGGAATTAATGTTTTAATCAACAAACCGACGTGTGAGCAGCAGACGATGTTAACCCACCGACGTGTGAGCAGCAGACGATGCTAACCCACTGACGTGTGAGCAGCAGACGAAGCTAACCCACCGACGTGTGGGCAGCAGACGAAGCTAACCCACCGACGTGTGAGCAACAGACGATGCTAACCCACCGACGTGTGAGCAGCAGACGTCGCTAACCCACCGACGTGTGGGCAGCAGACGACTCAACCCACCGACGTGTGGGCAGCAGACGAACCTAACCCACCGACTTGTGGGCAACAGACGACTCAACCCACCGACGTGTGGGCAGCAGACGAAGCTAACCCACCGACGTGTGGGCAGCAGACGGTGCTAACCCACCGACGTGTGAGCAGTAGACGACGCTAACCCCACCGACGTGTGGGCAGCAGACGACGCTAACCCACCGACGTGTGAGCAGCAGACGATGCTAACCCACCGACGTGTGAGCAGCAAACGACGCTAACCCACCGACGTGTGGGCAGCAGACGACTCAACCCACCGACGTGTGGGCAGCAGACGAAGCTAACCCACCGACGTGTGGGCAGCAGACGACTCAACCCACCGACGTGTGGGCAGCAGACGATGCTAACCCACCGACGTGTGGGCAGTAGACGACGCTGACCCCACCGACGTGTGAGCAGCAGACGACGCTAACCCACCGACGTGTGAGCAGCAGACGACGCTAACGACACAGTGCTCACTGACATGAGATGAGCTAACGAGGACTGCCGCCATGATGCCTTACCCAACGTCACTTCCTCCAGCTGCTGTGGCCGTAGCTGCCCATAGAAAACGTGAACGAAAACGGGAAGTTTTGTCACGTTTGACGTGTACGGTAGAACATAAAATGGTTTTGCCTCTTATGTTCATGTGTTAAGTCTGTATCGTACAGGAAAACTGTCTGTAACCTCATTGTTCACCAGTTCGTATAACGAGCGGCCATGGCCAATTGAATCAGGCAGTTGATTGGATGATAATCGAGCAAATTGAGTGAGTAATATGGCCGGCAAGTCAATCAGTCTTGAGAATATTGTAGCCGTTCATTGTCTTGTAAATATTATCATGTTGGCCAATTGAGGTAAATATGACGACAAGTTGAAGAGTTGAACGTGACAATTCTACGTCGGAAATGGAAGTTGGAAAATGTTAGCATTCTGCTGATGTAGTTAACTGGCTAAATAATTACGTCACTCCCACGTCGTAGCTGAATAAAGCATGACTGATGACTTATGTCTATCTGTCTATCACAGGGTCGGCCATTATATACCCTCAGAGGGTAGGCCTCACCCCCCCCCACGTCCGTTAATGTGGGCCCCCCCCCCTCTACACATGACTGTTATATGACAACCTTCAGCAAGCAGGAAATACTCTCCGCACATCCTAAATGTGCACCCCCCCCCCCTCCCAAGGGCATGCCTCTCTCTCTCTCTCTCTCTCTCTCTCTCTCTCTCTCTCTCTCTCTCTCTCTCTCTCTCTCTAGATCTCGTGATTTAGAAGGCAGGGGGGGGGGGGGGGTTCAAGGCTGGAGGGGCAGGGGCCTTTAAAAAGTTAAAAAGTAGATATCATCGGACATGATCTTTTTTTTTCGTCTGTTCCTGGTGCTACCTCGTTAACGCGGGAAACGGCGATCAAGTGTGAGAGAGAATGTATATATATATATATATATATATATATATATATATATATATATACATTTTTTTTTTTTTTTTTTTTTTTTATACTTTGTCGCTGTCTCCCGCGTTTGCGAGGTAGCGCAAGGAAACAGACGAAAGAAATGGCCCAACCCCCCCCATACACATGTACATACACACGTCCACACACGCAAATATACATACCTACACAGCCTTCCATGGTTTACCCCAGACGCTTCACATGCCTTGATTCAATCCACTGACAGCACGTCAACCCCTGTATACCACATCGCTCCAATTCACTCTATTCCTTGCCCTCCTTTCACCCTCCTGCATGTTCAGGCCCCGATCACACAAAATCCTTTTCACTCCATCTTTCCACCTCCAATTTGGTCTCCTTCTTCTCCTCGTTCCCTCCACCTCCGACACATATATCCTCTTGGTCAATCTTTCCTCACTCATTCTCTCCATGTGCCCAAACCATTTCAAAACACCCTCTTCTGCTCTCTCAACCACGCTCTTTTTATTTCCACACATCTCTCTTACCCTTACGTTACTTACTCGATCAAACCACCTCACACCACACATTGTCCTCAAACATCTCATTTCCAGCACATCCATCCTCCTGCGCACAACTCTATCCATAGCCCACGCCTCGCAACCATACAACATTGTTGGAACTACTATTCCTTCAAACATACCCATTTTTGCTTTCCGGGATAATGTTCTCGACTTCCACACATTTTTCAAGGCTCCCAAAATTTTCGCCCCCTCCCCCACCCTATGATCCACTTCCGCTTCCATGGTTCCATCCGCTGACAGATCCACTCCCAGATATCTAAAACACTTCACTTCCTCCAGCCTCTCACCATTCAAACTCACCTCCCAATATATACATATATATATATATATATATATATATATATATATATATATATATATATATATATATATATTCCTATGAGTCCACGGGGAAAATGAAACACGATAAGTTCCCAAGTGCACTTTCGTGTAATAATCACATCATCAGGGGAGACACAAGAGAGAAATATAACAGTCAGTTGATATACATCGAAGAGACGAAGCTAGGACGCCATTTGGTAAACATGTGATTGTGATTATTACACGAAAGTGCACTTGGGAACTTATCATGTTTCATTTTCAACGTGGACTCATAGGAATATATATATATATATATATATATATATATATATATATATATATATATATATATATATATATATATATATATATATATAACTGGCAACTGTGAGCTGTGGAGAAGGCGCAGGCCCGCCTGGAGCCAGCAGTAATCTTATGTGCGTCACGTATTACGAAAAGAATTTATAAATATGCAAATTGATGAATATAAAAAAAAACCCACACAAGTCCCTGGCTGGCTGGCTGGAGGACCGAAGGATCTTACACAATGCCAGGGACCAGCAGGAGTGGGAGGGTGGTGGGGACGCAAGAACCACATGAACAGTCGGTCTTCCAGGCTTCCAGAAATGTCTGGAAAATCCGCCTTTCTCAGAACTGGAATTACACACCTGGAAGGATGAGGGGGAAGGAAGGCGTCAGTAACTTTCAGCAGCTGAGGGGGTTGTGTAAACTGCCGCCACCAGCTGAGGGGTTGTGTAAACTGCTGCCACCAGCTGAGGGGTTGTGTAAACTGCTGCCACCAGCTGAGGGGTTGTGTAAACTACTTAATACTGTGAAATTGCCCCTGATATACACAGTTTCCTTAAGAATGCATGAGAGAATTTTCTGCTTATATATATATATATATATATATATATATATATATATATATATATATATATATATATATATATATATATATATCATTCAGTTCATGTTATCTTTACTGTGAAACAGAGATTCACTTCGTGAAAATGGTTATTGAGAAAAATATTTCCTAAGTTCTATTTCAGTTGATTGTATCATTTGTGTATATAAGTAACAATATCATTTATCCATACATACGCGTCTTTATCCTTCTCCCGCACTTGTCAAGATGAGCGCAAAAAACACGCCAGATATATCTTGTATCAAAGTGACTCTCTGAATCAAATTTGGTAGATAATTTGCTTGTAACCCAGACCAACATGGACGCCAGATTTATATAAAATATCACCATAGACGTAGATGTGTGGAGGGATGTACAAACAAACAAACGTAGAGGCAGGTGTACTGACGGGTGGTGAAACCAGTTCCTGAGTGACACAGTTCGTGCAGACACGTGCGAGATGGAGAGAGTTCTGCCCTGGGGTCGTAATTACCCGTGTGTACTGTACGGGGAAGGGATTGTATTCTACTGTACGGAGAAGGGGTTGTACACTACCGTAAGGAGAAGGGGTTCTACACTGCTGCACGGGGAAGGATTTCTACAGTGGTAGGACCCCCATATCACGAATGTCTTTTTATATCACACCTTTGTAAACTTGTGCCTGCTCTCCATATTCTCATACTTAACGTCTTTATTGAGTGTTCACAGCGAGGTAGTCATAACTCAGCCAGTGTTGACGTAACAGTGTGTTGTCGCGCACTGACCCCAGTTACGTTGTACTTATGAGGGAAGACCTTCAGCTGTGGATAACCATCCCACAGCAGGAGTCCCAACCATCGTACAACCTTCCCATGCGCATCAGGAGGTCCCCTCGTGAGGAGCCCCACGCCTGGTGCTCCCGCTGGCTTCCTCTGCAGGGAGGTGGGAGGCGGCCGCTTGTGGGGGCGCCTCCCTACACTCCTACAGCAGTTTATCCTCGAGGAAAAATAGATCTCAAATCGTTCTTGGAGGGGAAGGTGTTCGGTCCCGTGGCGGGAACCGTCCCTCATATTCGTTCAAGTCCTGAGGCGGGTGGAGGGGGACATGTCGCTCCCAGATACGCCAACTGGAACTCCAGATTGGGATTTTAGGGCGCGGGTGTGGGTGGTAGGGTTCTGGGGGAAAGGACTCCTTCCCCGATCAGGAGCAGGTGTGAGGGGTGTCTGGTGACGGACCACTTGTGGCGTCTGGCCTTGACGAACGTTCTCAGGGTTCACAGTGAGTCTGGTTTCAGATTCTTGGCTGAACGGCGAGAGTCACTAGACACCCAACAACAACAACAACAAACAACAGTGTGTCCAGGCAGAGGCCCAGTGTCTGCACGGGCTGCCAGAGCTGCCAGTCACCACCCGCTGGTGAAAATCGGAGGTTCTGCTGGCAGACCCCACGAGAGATGGTCGAGACCCGCGAAGCAGTGTTGTGGGTGGGGTCGGACCCTGCAGACGAGACGGTATCGGCAGGAGCTCCTCCCACCCACCCACCCACCAGCTGACATAACTACATCCATACAGGAACAAACACTAGCTGTGGCCACAACAGTAAACACAACCACAACCATAAGTGCAAACAACTACCATTTGTAACGCCTGTGAATACAACTCCAGCCATACAGTCATTACAGCGTGTTCTTGTTTCCTTCGCCAGGTGTCGAGGGAGGAGTTGAGGCGGGAGTAGAGCCGTCCCTCAGGTGGGTCCCGGCCCACGACCTGCCCCACCTGCTGCAGGAACACACACCTCCCTCCCTCCTCCAGGTGGTTCAAGCACAAACCAGCCTACCCCAGCTCGGGCCCAGGCCCAGAGCCTGCCCCTCACCCCTTGGGGGTTGAAGAGGCTTCCCCCTTGCTCTCCCACTCCTCCGGGTGGTTCAAGAGATAGCCCCCCCGCCCTCCACTCCTCCAGGTGGTTCAGGGGATCCTTAAGCCACAAGATGGTGAAGATCCAGGTGGTAGCTATAGTGACGGTGCTGGCCGGCCTGGTGGGCCTGTGTGTTGTGAAAGAGCTCACCAGCCGCCACTCCTACCACCAGTCCATGAACCTCCTCCTCTGTAGGGAGGTGAGTAATTTGTGTAGGGAGGTGAGTACCCACCCCTTGTGTAGGGAGGTGGGTAACCCTTGTGTAGGAAGGTAAGTAACTCTCCATCTGTCGAGCTGTCACTTTACCTAAACATTAACCAGCATTTGATTTACATTTATGATGTTATCATCATTATCAATATCATTATTATTATTATTTTAATTTATTATTATTATTATTATTATTATTATTATTATTATTATTATTATTATTATTATTATTGTTATTATTATTATTATCATTATTATCATTATGATTATTATTACATAATTATCATTATTATTGATGTTTCGTCTCACCAAGTCTTCTACAAGTCTGTAAGTATTGACTTCTCTTACCACAGGCCTGGCTTGCCTGTTGGATAATCGTTATCGTAATCAGTGTTATCATATATCATAACCCCAGTTTCCCCCTCTTATGGGACTCCTGCAGTCTCAAGGGTGCGCTACAACCAGAAGCAGGGAATGATGGACTCTGTTGAAGCGAGAAGTTCCTCGACGAGACTTGTACTTTGGCCATAGGTGATCATTCACTCGCGGTTGTAAACACAACCAGACGGAATCTGTAACACTCATGTTATATATGTAATGTAATCCAAGGAGTCACTTTCTTTTTGGGTTGTTTGCTCTGGAAGAAATCGTAGCGGAAACCCTTGTTAGTCTTAACTTCTCCAGTAATGCTAAGGAGTGAGAGGGTAAGGAAACACGAGTAAGGGCAGTTGAGATGCAACAGGGTACTGACGGTGCAGGACTTGGTAAGGTCAGGTCAGATGAGGTCATACGAGGTCCTTTGTCAAGTGCGGGAGCATCCCAGTTATCGCTCATGTCGTGAGACTTGATTACATCAGAACATTAGAGGCGTGGATGACGTGTGTGTTATGTCATGAAAGGATGACGCTACAAGATGAGCACAGAGCTTAGCATGAAGGTCGTAGAAACACGAAGCTTAACATGGAGGTCGTAGAAACACGAAGCTTAACATGGAGGCTGTAGACGTAACAAGTTAGACGTAACAAGTGGAGTGCCACAAGGATCAGTCTTGGGACCGGTTCTCTTCCTCACATATATTTATGATCCTGATAATGGACTGCATTGTAAGACATCAACATTCGCTGATGACACAAAGCTGGGAAATAATTCTGCGAATAAACGTTAAAGTCTACAGCTTCAGGCTGACACAGACGTCCTGATGGATTGGACTCATAACTGGCAAACGAATTTTGATATCGGTGAGTGAAAGATTTACATATCGGTAGTTAAGACGCACGGGCAAACTACCGTATCAGTTTTGTTGAAATTCGAAAAAAAGGAAACGAGGAGAGAGAGAGAGAGAGAGAGAGAGAGAGAGAGAGTTGGGCGTAATAATCTTTGGTCACCAAAAACCAGCTGCAAAATTAGCGAACAAAGTTCTTGGATTCGTATGTAGAGCCATCGAATTTAAAGCCAGGGAAATCATCCTCACTCTTGGTTCTTCCCCGTCTCGAATACTGTGTTCAGTTTTGGTCGCCTGACCTTGAAATAAGACACAGACAGAATGGAGAGAGTACAGTGTCCAGCTACCAAGATGACTCCCGAACTCAGAAACAAGTCCTTCCAAAGCAGATTAAACGAACCTTCCTAGTTCAGATGAGGAAAGGTTAAGAGGTCATCTAATTCAAGTATTCGGAGTTGTCTGAAGTTTGGATAATCTTGATCTATAGATTTACTTAGACACTAGAAACATGAGAAGCTTAGCATGGACACCAGACACATAAAGCTTAGCATGAAGGTTATAGAAACACGCAGGTTAACATGGAAGCTTTAGAAACACAAAGCTTACCATGGAGACAAAGAGGAGAGCTATCTCCAGCCTTTATGAGAACTGCACAGTTGTTGCTGGTGAATCACTCCGTGTGTGTGTGTGTGTGTGTGTGTGTGTGTGTGTGTGTTATCAATCATGACAAAATAGTTTTGTCTCATTCGTCGTAAAGAGTTTTGTCTACGAGTCTGGATTCCGTCACCAACTGTGAAATCTGACTGATATAAACCTGCTCACAACTAGGATGCTGAAGCACTCGATCATTCTGAATGTATGTTATATTTATTCACTTCACCTTCACAAGTAGACGAAATAAGTTATCTACACGGCTTTATCAAGAAGAACTTACCGATTGTACATATCTGTTTATCTGACCACAAAAGAACACGTGATTTGGGGATATGCTTGTACCTATAAGCCTCTCTCTCTTTCTCTCTCTCTCTCTCTCTCTCTCTCTCTCTCTGACCAGATAACTGGCTTTTTTTTTTCACCAGATTCTTTCAGAAGTTTTCGTGTTGTCTAATATCTCTTTGCAAGACAGGTTTTCCACTTTCCCAAAAATTCTTAGATACTTTCCGTCGTCTCATCTTTTTCCCTTTCGCAATACTCTCCATATTTCATATATATATATATATATATATATATATATATATATATATATATATATATATATATATATATATATATATATATATACGTTTGCTATATGATAAGGAGTAGATGCGTGCTATGAGCAGGTGGGGCAGGCAGTTGGTGTGAGATAAGAGACAACACAAGTCTACTGCCAGATTATGGGCCGCGGGAGAGAGAGTTGAACGACACAAAATTGACGATCCAGAGATAAGGAAATTGTGACTTATCTCCCACACCAGTCAGACGCTTCCACCATCCCTACCATCAACGCTGCCACCACTACCACTGCTACCAACGCCACCACCACCACTGCCACCAATGTCACCACCACCACTGCCAACAACACCCCCACCACCACTGCCACCAACACCACCACCAACACTGCTACCAACACCACCACCAACACCACTGCCACCCACCCTATCACCACTGCCACCAACGCCACCACCGCCCCTGCCACCATCACTGCCACCCACGCACGACCCAGGAAGGTATGCTCAATAAGAACATTCCGGCCAGATGAGGGAATTCTTAGTGGACAATATGGTGGAGGCCGGTACGTGACGCTGCCTGGTTCCACGTCATCACTGCCACCATCACTCACCACACAACTGCCACCATCCCTCACTATCCTCACCACACTACTGCCACCATCCTTCACTATCCTCACCACACAACTGCCACCATCCTTCACTATCCTCACAATACTACTGCCACCATCCCTCACTATCCTCACAATACTACTGCCACCATCCCTCACTATCCTCACAATACTACTGCCACCATCCCTCACTATCCTCACCACACAACTGCCACCATCCTTCACTATCCTCACCACACTACTGCCACCATCCCTCACTATCCTCACAATACTACTGCCACCATCCTTCACTATCCTCACCACACTACTGCCACCATCCTTCACTATCCTCACCACACAACTGCCACCATCCTTCACTATCCTCACGACACTACTGCCACCATCCTTCACTATCCTCACCACACTACTGCCACCATCCCTCACTATCCTCACCACACAACTGCCACCATCCCTCACTATCCTCACAATACTACTGCCACCATCGTATATATATATATATATATATATATATATATATATATATATATATATATATATATAGAGAGAGAGAGAGAGAGAGAGAGAGAGAGAGAGAGAGAGAGAGACTGATCCAGGGCATGTGAAGCGTCCTGGGTAAACCATGGAAAGGTCTGTGGGTCCTGGATGTGGATAAGGAGCTGTGGTTTCGGTGCGTGACACATGACAGTTGGAGACTGTGTGTGAATGTGGTCTTTCTTCGTGTGTTTTCCGTCGCTACCTCGCTAACGCGGGAAACGGTGATCAATCATGGTTTCCATGCTGGGAAGCGCTTGGTAAATATTAGGTTCTGGCGCCGTATACGATTTCCACGAAATCAGATTCATCGACTTCACGACTTCATTATCATCACCATCACTTCCGTGTAGCGTCACTCCATCACCATCACTCCCGTGTGGCTTCACTGTGATCACCATCACCTCTGTAAGCCTTCGTCATCATAAACCTCACCTCTATGAACCGTCATTATGATCATCACCATCACCATCATGAATCGTCACTATCATCACCATGAACCATCACTGTCACTATCACCGCCATGATCCGTCACTATCATCACCATCACCTCCACGGACCCCCTCAAAATCATCTCCATCACCATCTTCAGCCCCCACTCACTCCTGCACCTGCGGGGAGAGAGAGAGAGAGAGAGAGAGAGAGAGAGAGAGAGAGAGAGAGAGAGAGAGAGAGAGAGAGAGGAGTAAACCACAGCCGAAGGTGGGAAAGTACAGTGAGGATTTTCTCCCAGGCTTTTCCTATCGTTCTATCCTGTTGCATTCCGTGTAGGATTACCTCACTGCATTATATATATATATATATATATATATATATATATATATATATATATATTTTTTTTTTTTTTTTCATACTATTCGCTATTTCCCGCGATAGCGAGGTAGCGTTAAGAACAGAGGACTGGGCCTTTGAGGGAATATCCTCACCTAGACCTCTCCTCTGTTCCTTCTTTTGGAAAAAAAAAAAAAAAACGAGAGGGGAGGATTTCCAGCCCCCCGCTCCCTTCCCTTTTAGTCGCCTTCTACGACACGCAGGGAATACGTGGGAAGTATTCTTTCTCCCCTATATATATATATATATATATATATATATATATATATATATATATAATTTTTTTTTCCTTCCATTCTTCCTCCTGCTGACTGTTGTTGCCTGAGGGGTGGAGGGTAGGGAGAGAGAGACCTCATAGTGTTCCATCTTTACCTCATCCAAAGAGATTTGGAAATCTATACGGGCCAGATAACCCTCTCTTGTCTGTTTGCCTCGTCATTCTAAGGTCGGTGTGTGTGTGTGTGTGTGTGTGTGTGTGCGTGCGTGTGTGTGTACGAGGACCTACGAGTAGATATGGCATCAGTAAGCTGGCTTAGCGAGTAGCTCTCACCACATTTCTTGCTTTATTAAGAGCACTCGTTTACTATACCGTCACTCGTCTCATGTAACCGGACTCCTCTGGGACTGACTGTACCCATGTGTGAAGGTTTCTTTTGAAACCATCGTCGCTTCTCCCATGCAGTTGTCGTGTCGCATTTGGTGGTACAGAGAAAGAGGAGTTACCACTGCTTACGATGTCACCCAAAAGCAGGGCTAGCGCGTACTGCTCGCCGCAGGATATTCTAGGGTGACGAAGGACGAGTCTTGTGAGTTGGTATGTTTGTGGACAGAAAGCCAGCAGCCCGCTCGTGGATGAGGCAGAAATAAAACGACCGTTGCCGGGGCCAAAGGAGTGACGCTTGACAGACACTGACGTGATGGCTTACTTCGCAGCCGTCACTTAAACCCGCCATTCTCAGGCGCGGGGGGAAGGGAGGGTAGTAGTACCGGTAATGTACCACCTCCCTGACCTGTGGCTGCCTACCGCTTACCACCCGGAGAGAGAGAGAGAGAGAGTCTACCAGCTCCAGACTCTTCATTCACAGACCTTCAAGTTACGTGTACCAGCCGGGCAAGCCTCCACCTACCCCGGGATTCAAGGACCCCGCTCACAGGTACCTGTTGGGAGGGTACCAGGGCCATCCCCTGGTACCCTCCTGGGTACCGGGGGCACCCCCTCTGGTACCCGTGGGTACGAGGGACACCCCTTCCCTGCTTATATAAGCACAACACCCACCACCACAACCTTCAGCCAGGGACCAGTTAAATGGCGCCTCGGGGGTCTTGTGCAACTCTGTCGAACGGGAGTGAGGGGGTCCGTCAGGTTCCTGTTCTCTCGTCTCGTGACTCGTGGTCTGTGGCCGTGATGGTCTTCTCTCCTGCCTCACTGTGATGGTCAGAGACCTCATAAAGACGCTTTGTTCTTTGTAGTCTCGAGATAAAAGACGCGAGCGGAGCGGTCCAGATGGCCCAAGAGGCACGTCTGGTGGGGAATGCCTCGGTACCGAGTCTCTGGGTCTCTGGGAAGGACTTGTGTGTCGGACGTAACACTGGCGTAGGTGAAGGGCGTCGTTACTACGGTTTGGGCTGGCCTGAGGCGCGGCCCAAGACATGGGGGCCCCCACAGCCGCGGGGAAACACCGCTGATGGCGACACACACACACACACACACACACACACTCGTTTCCACATCACGCGAGGAAAGTCCGCGTCAGTGGCGCTCAAGGAGGAAGCAGCAGCACGTGATGCGCTCCTCACGTGCCGGGCCGCTCTCGTGTGTGTGTGGTGCTCGGGAGGGGAGGGGAGGGCTGGGGAGGCGCTGAACCGGACCCGAAATCGTGAGGGAGATATTTGTGGTCAGGTGAGTTGGCTGTTTCTTATGCCCCTCCAGTACGCGGGTCGGCCACCTCAGTGTTTATATCTGTTGGTCTGTATTTACCCCGCCATCTTGGTCAAGTCCTCTGTGTTTACCTGTTCTTTTTTCTATTTCAAACGAACGTTTTCACCCGGACGAGTCGACCCTGGCCTACGATGGCCTGGGCCTTGATAAAGGTCAGAGAGCCAAGCCATCGTCGTTCACAGAGACGACAGCGTCGTGGTCCACGGTCGTCCCGTTATGACGGTATGGTCGTGACACAGAGTCGTCCCGTCGTGCTTCAGGGTGTGGTGGTGCCCTGGTGGTGGGTGGTTGAGGTGGTCGTCTGCATCATCGTGTGGTGGCGATGCACCTCACGGCTCGTGGGAACGTCTCAGCCTCACGTCTTCACCCGACCTACTTCGGAATATCCCATCGTCAGCGTCGTCAGCTCCCTCGTCAGTCCCTCACGCCTAGAACCTACCTGAAGTGTTGGTTATCTTGACCCACAGCGTCACTTGGCCACACCGGGGGGGAGGGGGGGTCACCTCGCCCATCACCGTAAGAGCTTTGGATCTGACATTGTCATGTATGTGTCCCCGAATGTTGACCCCATCATGATGGACAAGTTATCCACCGCTGGACATGTGGGAACTGTGGCAGTGTGTGTGTGTGTGTGTGTGTGTGTGCAGGTGGGTTGTCTGCCTGTCTGGACACACAGCATCAAGGTCACACAGACTGGAGATGCGAAAAACTGGCAGATGCCCCGGAGGAAAACACAACTGATCGAGTAATTATGGATTTGATATAAGCGAGTCATGCGGGGCGCTGCGCCCTTGTTGCAGGGCAGGGAGGCGCCCTTGTGGAGAGCAGTGCACTGGGGTTCAACACATAGGGTGGACACCTGCAGCTGTTGATGTCAGCTGATGATTCCGGGGACGACCCGACGACCATTACGATGCAGTGGGTGAGGAGTGTAGCTGTTATCACTGCTGACGCTCAGGCGGTCATGGTGCCGCCCGGGGTCGATCTAGCTCACATGGGGGTTCGAATACAGGTCGTGTCACAGTCAACCCAGCTTTTCATCCTTCCCTAGACGCTGGTCGATGGATTAGTTATCTGTTTTAGGTTATTATATATATATATATATATATATATATATATATATATATTTCTTTTATTTCTTTTTTTTTTTTTGTTTCCAAACATATTCGGCATTTCCCGCGTTAGCGAGGTAGCGTTAAGAACAGAGGACTGAACCTCAGAGGGAACATCCTGACTTGGCCCCCTTCTCTGTTTCTTCTTTTGGAAAAAGTAAAATGGGAGGGGAGGATTTCCGGTCCCCCGCCCCCTCCCCTTTTAGTCGCCTTCTACGACACGCAGGGAATACGTGGGAAGTATTCTTTCTCCCCTGTCCCTATATATATATATATATATATATATATATATATATATATATATATATATATATATATATATATATATATATATATACACACACAGATAGATAGATAGATAGATGTGGTTGATGAGATGGCCTTGATGAGGGCGCTTACATGTTCGCCTCACCTGACATAAAAAGATGTTTTAACGCCTTGGTGGAGACGAGCGATGTTGCAGATGGCATGAGACGGTTGGGAAGGTGTGTGTGTGTGTGTGTGTGTGTGTGTGTGTGTGTTGGAGGGTGGGGGGGAGGTCAGGGATCCTAGGCGGTGGGCGGCCCACACACCCCGGCTGACTGAGGGGCGGTGGGCTGCCCACACACCCCGGCTGACTGAGGGGGCAGTGGGCGGCCCACACACCCCGGCTGACTGAGGGGCAGTGGGCGGCCCACACACCCCGGCTGACTGAGGGGCGGTGGGCTGCCCACACACCCCGGCTGACTGAGGGGCGGTGGGCGGCCCTCACACCCCGGCTGACTGAGGGGCGGTGGGCGGCCCACACACCCCGGCTGACTGAGGGGCGGTGGGCGGCCCTCACACCCCGGCTGACTGAGGGGCGGTGGGCGGCCCTCACACCCCGGCTGACTGAGGGGCGGTGGGCGGCCCTCACACCCCGGCTGACTGAGGGGCGGTGGGCGGCCCACACACCCCGGCTGACTGAGGGGCGGTGGGCGGCCCACACACCCCGGCTGACTGAGGGGCGGTGGGCTGCCCACACACCCCGGCTGACTGAGGGGCGGTGGGCGGCCCTCACACCCCGGCTGACTGAGGGGCGGTGGGCTGCCCACACACCCCGGCTGACTGAGGGGCGGTGGGCGGCCCTCACACCCCGGCTGACTGAGGGGCGGTGGGAAGCTCACACACCCCGGCTGACTGAGGGGCGGTGAGCGGCCCACACACCCTGGCTGACTGAGGGGCGGTGGGCGGCCCACACACCCCGGCTGATTGACACAAGCAAGGTGGCGGGAGGTCAGTGGACGTCATTCACCAGGCGGGCTCCAGGCTCCGGCAGGCACGGTACACCAGGTACCAACGTCAGGTGTACATACCTGGCGGGCGGAGGTACTAGGGAGGCTCACATGTAGAGTGTAAGTACTAGGGTGGCTCACGTGTGGAGTGTGGGGTACGAGGGTGGCTCATGTGTGGAGTGTGGAGCCTTGAATGTGGAGAGAGAAGAGTGGACACAGACAGGAGGGAGGGGGGAGTCGTGATGAACAGTGACACAGAAGAGAGAATGATAGACAGATATCCAGAGATGGAGTTCAAGTGCAGTGTGTGGCCACAGAGCAGTGTGTCTGCTTGAGGGAGGAAGGGGAGAGAGCAGTGTGATCTAGCAGGACACACGGACTCCACCACTTGGTCAGATGGTAGACGGAGTAGGATTTGTTGTAAACAAGGGTTGTAGTAAACAAAGTTTGTAGTAAGCATAGTTTGTAGTGAATAGGGTTTGTATAAAGGAAGGGTTGTAGTGGGAAGGGTTTTGTGGTGAGATTGTAGTGAGTAGGGTTTTACAGCAAGCAGGGATGGTGGTGAGTAGAGGTAGTAGTGGACAGGGTTAGTCGTAAATACGGTCTCTAGTTAGCAAGTTTGGTGATGGAGAATAAGTTCGTTACGGGTTGAGAGGCAGGGGTGATGATGTGAGGGTGGTGTGAGGCAGGGGTGATGATGTGAGAGTGGTGTGAGGCAGGGGTGATGATGTGAGGGTGGTGTGAGGCAGGGGTGAAATGTGAGGGTGGTGTGAGGCAGGAGTGGTGAGGGTGGTGTGAGGCAGGAGTGGTGATGTGAGGGTGGTGTGAGGCAGGAGTAATGAGGGAGGTGTGAGGCTGGAGTAATGAGGGTGGTGTGAGGCAGGAGTAATGAGGGAGGTGTGAGGTAGGAGTAATGAGGGTGGTGTGCGGCAGGAGTAATGAGGGAGGTGTGAGGTAGGAGTAATGAGGGTGGTGTGAGGCAGTAGTGGTGATGTGAGGGTGGTGTGAGGCAGGAGTAATGAGGGAGGTGTGAGATAGGAGTAACGAGGGTGGTGTGAGGCAGGAGTGATGATGTGAGGGAGGTGTGAGGCAGGAGTAATGAGGGAGGTGTGAGGCAGGAGTGATGAGGGTGGTGTGAGGGAGTGCTCCAGGTCCTCGTATGCGTAAAAGTACGTCCGCCTGTGTATCATTGATTACATTCTAAGTGAAGTATTTACGTAAGCCAAATTCAGGAGACATTTCCAGTACGTGGCATGGTTGATATGTGGACACATCTTATGTGGCAGGAGTTGTTTACGAACGTGTACTGGTTTTATAAGTCCAGTACACAGTGTTGCAGGGTGTGGGTACAGTACGCAGTGTTGCAGGGTGTGGGTCCAGTACACAGTGTTGCAGGATATGGTGCCAGTACCTCGTACTAACCACGCAATAGGCGGTAGTTGCAAAGTCGTAACGATTCTGCATGTTGAATATTCATCACTTGCATCTCCACAATGCTTGTCGTGGGATCATGGAAATGAAATGTTTGAGGACGATGGGGTAAGAGAGAGGTGTGTTGCGGTGAGGAGGGTGTATGGGAGAGCTGAAGAGGGTGTGACGAAATGGGTTTAGACGTATGGAGAGGATGAGTGAGGAGAGGTTGACTGAGGGAGAAGACACAACGGAAGTGGATGACAGGACGAGATGGAAGGATGGAGGGACGCGCTATGATTGATCAGGTCGTTAACGTGCAGGAGGGTTGGAGGTGTGCCTGTGAAAGAGCGAATTGGTGCCATGTGGTATACGAGGGGCGACATGCCTTAGGGCAGGTTGAACGGTTGACTGGGGAGCGACTGCCGTACCCAGCATTTGATCCAGTGCGCTCGACCCCTGGCATGTTAGTGGGCTGAACCGGGACATACAAAATGTCGTGCGAAACCACAGAAAGGTCTGTTGGGCTTAGCCGGGGCCGGATTAAGGGCATGATGGGGCCTGGGGCCAGATTAAGATAAGCCTGATGGGTCTGGGACCGGATTAAGATAAGCCTGATGGGCCTGGGGCTGGATTAGGGGCATGATGGGCCTGGGGCTGGATTAAGGGCATGATGGGGCCTGGGACCGGATTAAGATAAGCCTGATGGGCCTGGGACCGGATTAGGGGCATGATGGGCCTGGGGCTGGATTAAGGGCATGATGGGCCTGGGGCTGGATTAAGGGCATGATGGGGCCTGGGGCCGGATTAAGATAAGCTTGATAGGCCTGGGGCTGGATTAGGGTAAGCCTGAAGGGCTTGGGGCCGGATTAAGATAAGCCTGATGGGTATATGATCCTGTGTATGAACACACACCAGTATGTGTACCAGAGGAAGGCTGTGGTGTGTATGAACACACACACAAACACACATACATAACACACACTAGTTACTGTTGACTGCAGCGCACACCACACCTTATCAACGCCTACCACAGTGGGAACCGCCCCTCCCGCTGCGCCTTAATATTAACGTCAGGTTTGTAAACTCTGTCTTCCTCGGGGCCTGTATTTTCTATCCTAATGATCTATTCCGTTTTGCCTATTTGGGAGGCTATCTGTTGTGCTACGTTTTATATAGTGTGTCTGTGATATTTGGTGGGCGTGGGCCCGTACCCCCACGGGTAACCCACCTCCAGGCTTGGGTGTGGAGAGTGGGTTCTGGTCGGTACAACATGCATGATAGCGAGACGGTGGGAGCTGAGGGAATGAGGCCTTGCTTCACCCGCCCCTGACGCAACTCGGGAAACGGCGAATATGTTGGAAAACAAAAATCGTTAATAAGATGACGTTGAAAACGTCCATGATAACAATGGTTCTCTTTATCTTTACAATGGTATTATTATCATCATTATTATTATTATTATTATTATTATTATTATTATTATTATAATAGTAATAATAATAATAATTATCATTATTATTATTATTATTATTATTATTATTATTATTATTATTATAATTGATAGTAGTTGCAGTAGTAGAAGTAGTGGTATTGTAGTAGAAGTAGCTGCAGCATTAGTAGTGGTAGTAGTAGTAGTTGCAGTGACTATGGTACATTTCCCATGGTGTTAACAAGAGAGTGTGTTGCAGTAATACCCTTGGTGGAGATGGAGGTGAGTGTGGGCTGAAGTGGCAGCAGTTATTGTGTACATAATGTTTTCTCTCTCACGTTGACCGACATTACCCAGGCAAAACGTGCCCCACCCAAGGACGTCTCGGGTAAAGGAAAAATGAAAGTAGAAATTAATCAGGGCTCCTCCACCGAGGTGTGTAGACCTGGCTCATGAAGGAGGAGAGGTTATATGAACACGAGAGAGGACACAGGGAGGAAGAGAATTCCATAAGGTCACCTATTGGAAGGGGCGGGGGAAGGAGTTATCATAACGGCCAGTCCTCGAGTGGCTGGTCTCCACACACAAACTATGGGAAGCAACAACCACACGCGTGTCACGGGTCCGGACCTCATGGACGGGGACACAGGCACCCACCTCACTAGAACAGCGGCCGCAGTCATGCCTGTAGGGAGATAAGAGAGGGAGCAGCAACATCATGGCATACGGACAGGGAAGGTTCATGAGACGTACATACTGCAGGGGAAATTGACACTTGTGTAGACTTTGCCAGGGGTAGTCCCGTGTCCCCTCCAGCTGGCTCAGCTTGCACTACGGGTCTGCTGCTGTTGCTGAAGACTTGCTTCCTCCCGTCCCTCCGCACACACACACACACACACACACCGTGTCTGACCTCCTCTTGTTTAAGTCTTCGTGGACTCGTAAAAGTCGTATATAATTATCGTGTCTTTCATTCCGTTATTTTCACCGGAAGGGACAGTTGAACACCCTCCTTGTCTTCATAATTCCTCCCATCCACATGTGGGAGCCTTCCTGGTCCGGTCCTGTGTCCCGCCATGTCCATCACTGCTGTGTGGATGTTCAGGTCAGCAGACCAGACTGCTGCTGCATGTTCCACCTGAGGCAGCAGATCCATCATGCAACACACCTGTCTCCGTCTCTGTAAGGTTGACGGACACATTGTGGTTCGCCTCCATCATGATCCTTGTCATGTGATGTTCGGGTGAAATGTCTCTCCTGGTGTCAACTGCCAGGTCACCTACCACAGTACTCCCAGGTCACCTACCACAGCACTTCCAGGTCACCTACCACAGTACTCTCAGGTCCTAACCATAGTGCTCCCAGATCCCTACCACAGCATACCCAGGTCACTTACCACAGTCCTCTCAGATCCCTACCAGAACACTCCCAGGTCCCTACCGCAGTGACATACCTCCCACGATATGGGACTGACCATCTGGTGTGATGAAAACCTTCCCCATCTTCATAACTGTATTCCTTCCAAGGTAGATCACATTCAGCCATGTCTGTAACCACTGCTGTATTTTATCTCGGTCATGTCTTGCAGTTCTAGGGTCATCGAGAAATGTAATTAGACGTGACGCACTTCCGTGTGTGGCAGGTACAGCATCGAAGTTAGGAGTCCTAATGATGACGCTACTACGATGCCCTGAGGGAGGGATCTGCCAGCCTGTCTGAGCAGGGTCCCATGATGTAAGGTGTGGCTGTCCTCCTTCCCGCCTACCTGGTGGGTATAAAGCTGAAGTCCTCGTGGGGGAAAAATTGTTGAATATCAAGTTCATCGTCAGAATCCTTCGGTGGACGGTTACAAAGGCCATTAACCACAACCACATTGTTCACTCCATCCACTTTTTTTTGGTCTCCGTTTTAGCTGTGCTAACTCTTTTTTCTCCCCCTGAGAACCCAGCAGGTTCTACATGTAAGACCCTCTCACTGCTCCTAAGTGCGTGTTGGCTGCCACTTGAATACCTTGTGCCACTGAAGCTCTTCTCTTATGCTCTGGTCCATCATTATGTTCTGTATTATCTCACACGTTATCTTCGAGGCTCATATTGCACTGTGGTTCAGAGCTACACACGTTCACATGTGTTATCGCCGCTTTATGGCTTATCCAATCTCCTGAAACATTGCCCCCGTTAAGGAGGAAACATTGCCCCGTTAAGGAGGAAACATTGCCCCCGTTAAGGAGGAAACATTGCCCCGTTAAGGAGGAAACATTGCCCCCGTTAAGGAGGAAACATTGCCCCCGTTGAGGAGGAATCATTGCCTCCGTTGAAGAGGAAACATTGCCCCCGTTAAGGAGGAAACATTGCCCCCGTTAAGGAGGAAACATTAGCAGTGTTTTGACAAGGGTCCCTGTGTGTTCTGAGTGTGGACAGTGAGTTGCCTTCTGTTTCATTCGATGTGTTCGGGTCTTCCTCTTCCATGGCCTCCTCTTCAACCGCAATGTTTTCAGTCACTTCTCTCCTGGCTGATTGTATCAGGTCCTTCGAGTCTTTAGGATAAACACACTTGAATAATGATTGATAATCAGGTCTTCATGTGTGTGTGTCAAGCTTCTGCTTGCTGCAAGAGGCCGTGTTGGGGAAACATCAGACAACAACAGAACGCGACCATCATTCTCCCCTCGACACAACAGCCCCGCTCCCGAAGGACGACTCACTAACAACCTCTTTACCAAGCCGTTACGACCCTTGTGTACGACGACCTAAGGCCGGTACTGCTGGTCGTGGTCATGGAGCTAATAACTACACTATAGGGTGTGGCCGTGGGGCCGCGCCCGTCGTGCTCTGCCACCTGAGTGTAGACAGTGACAGACAACATCTGTTGCCAGGATCCTTCCACACACACACACACACACACACACACCTCACGGTACTAGCGAATAGTTCATATATTTCTGACATTTCTTATATTTACCGTCTATTAACCTGCAGATTATATGGTGATTTTAACTTTTTTCCTGTAGGGCCTGGTCGAAAAATGGGTACCTAGCTTTTATATATATATATATATATATATATATATATATATATATATATATATATATATATATATATATATATATATATATATATATATATACTTTTTTTCTATTATATATTTCCTGTATGCTCGCCATTTCCTGCGTGAGCGAGGTTGCCACAAGAACAGATGACTGAGCCTCAGAGGAATAAGGAAAAGTTGAAAAGTCTCATCAGTTGATGATCAGGTAAGATTACCATGGAGACCCATATGGCATGGTTTAAGTAAACCTCTTAATGAGAACATTAATAGTGTCCACTCACTTTCCTGTAAGCTAAGGAAAGGCCGCGAATATTCTTACATTGACCATTGAAATCTAGCAACAGTGGTAGAATTAATGTGGCGTGCATCCAGCACACCTGCTAATGATTATCAAAACACCTTAATTCACAAGTGTTTGGGGAAATTTACTAGATGAACATAAAGTTCACCTGAGAACGAGCTAAACACTGTAATTCCTGGCGTATAGCGTAGTGCGTACGACCGGCGCTGCTCAGCATCTGGTGATAAAAGTTGAGTTAAGGCAGCATCAACTGGTCACGTGTCTTTCAACATGATCTTGGCTGTATAGACGACCAGCTGCAAGGGCGTCCGGGCATGAGGGAATTCTTCCGGTCAGGTTTGTCATATATACACGACAGTCCACGCTGGGTGGCGGCCCGGGTTCCAGGTCATGTGCACGTGCGGCGCGGCGCGACCAGCGCACGTGCGTACGTCCTCGGTGCAGCTCGCTGTTTCCCTCCACACACACGTAAGATCCTCTTTAGGCCCATGCCACCATGACCTAGTTTCTACCCATCTGTCTCTCGAAAATTCCTCACAGCCTTCGTCTGGCGTTTGACGGCTCCTTCACTCCATCTTGGTATTCCCGTAAGTAACATGAACTCGCTCTTGGTAGTCCACGTTACAGAAGTACCTAAGTCTGCCTCGTAAGAAACCGGGTGTCTTGTTTAGAAGTCGTAATTTCATGTCTTTCAGAACAGTTGCTTCGTTTTTGGGAAGGACTGATTCGTCCTTGTATGGAGTACTGCTCTCACATCTGCGGTGGTTCTAGCTCTGCATCCTTACTTGACAGAGTTGACTGGAATCGGTCCGACTTATAAACTGTCCCAGGCTAACTTTACAGCCTGACCCCACTGCCTTGTGTTGCAATGTTGGTTCGCTTTCCCTCTTCTTATAAGAGTTACTTTGGTTTTTGCTCCCGAGATCTTGCTGCTTGTGTGCCTCCACCGGTAGCTAGACCATGCGATAGTCTGCAAACTGCTGCGTCACATGATTACTGTGTGGCTGTAGGCAACTCAAGAGTGGGCCGTTTTGATACCTGTTTCTTTCCCTACACCTCAAAGCGTTGGAACTCTTTGCCTTCTAATGTCTTTATTAATAACTATGACCTGGTACATCTTAAAAGCCAGGTTTTTAACTTCCTATAAAATTCGTAAATACTTTTCCTTGTCACTTCCTCCCCCTTCCCTTGATCACACGTCCAGGACCCACTACGCCACCTCAGCGCCCCGTGCAGTATGGTTAGCACATCACAACACGAGCACCATCTTTCCTGATGATGATAACGTGTCATTGTGGCCTCCTACGTGGCCTTCTGCGTGTGATGATCTGCTTCTTAGATATGAGCAGAGTGCGTCCTGATGCGTCATGCTCCTCCTCTGGACGCCGGCGTTTGAGATAGACTCGTTCACATCTTCGTGAATCATGTCTCTCCAGTGGTGTTCGTCTTCACCTCCCAGCACTGGTGGATGACCTCACCTGTCCTATGTACCTTTACCCTCGTCTCTGACCCGTGGTCCACCTCACATGACACCATCACCCAGTGTTACAGTACAGAGGCCACTCACTGTAACGTGGTTCTGGGTACAGGAGTGTTCCATCCTTGTAAATAATAAATTCCTGGGTTTGTTCACCAAGGTTGTTTAGGATATGTGAACATGTAGATACGTACCTTCAGCTCTGGCGAAGGTCACGTGAGCTATGCTTGCCTGGCCAACCCTCCCCCCCTCTCTTTCTCTCCCCATATCCTGGTGGTAATCACCCGGTGGTTTACGGTCGTTTGTGGATGCAGTTCTTCTTGTGGTGGTGCACTGCACTTAACTGCCAGTTAATGTTACGGATAATAGCTACCTTTGTCTTACATGGTGTTGAGGTGTACTGTGTTGATGGTGAGGTGTACTGTGTTGATGTTGAGGTGTACTGTGTTGATGGTGAGGTGTACAGTGTTGATGGTGAGGTGTACTGTGTTGATGGTGAGGTGTACTGTGTTGATGGTGAGGTGTACAGTGTTGATGGTGAGGTGTACAGTGTTGATGGTGAGGTGTATAGTGTTGATGGTGAGGTGTACAGTGTTGATGGTGAGGTGTATAGTGTTGATGGTGAGGTGTACAGTGTTGATGGTGAGGTGTACTGTGTTGATGGTGAGGTGTATAGTGTTGATGGTGAGGTGTACAGTGTTGATGGTGAGGTGTACAGTGTTGATGGTGAGGTGTACAGTGTTGATGGTGAGGTGTATAGTGTTGATGGTGAGGTGTACAGTGTGATGGTGAGGTGTACAGTGTTGATGGTGAGGTGTACAGTGTTGATGGTGAGGTGTACTGTGTTGATGGTGAGGTGTACAGTGTTGATGGTGAGGTTACAGTGTTGATGTTGAGGTGTACTGTGTTGATGTTGAGGTGTACTGTGTTGATGTTGAGGTGTACAGTGTTGATGGTGAGGTGTACTGTGTTGATGGTGAGGTGTACTGTGTTGATGGTGAGGTGTACAGTGTTGATGGTGAGGTGTACAGTGTTGATGGTGAGGTGTATAGTGTTGATGGTGAGGTGTACAGTGTTGATGGTGAGGTGTATAGTGTTGATGGTGAGGTGTACAGTGTTGATGGTGAGGTGTACTGTGTTGATGGTGAGGTGTATAGTGTTGATGGTGAGGTGTACAGTGTTGATGGTGAGGTGTACAGTGTTGATGGTGAGGTGTACAGTGTTGATGGTGAGGTGTATAGTGTTGATGGTGAGGTGTACAGTGTGATGGTGAGGTGTACAGTGTTGATGGTGAGGTGTACAGTGTTGATGGTGAGGTGTACTGTGTTGATGGTGAGGTGTACAGTGTTGATGGTGAGGTTACAGTGTTGATGTTGAGGTGTACAGTGTTGATGGTGAGGTGTGCAGTGTTGATGGTGAGGTGTACAGTGTTGATGGTGAGGTGTACAGTGTTGATGGTGAGGTGTACAGTGTTGATGGTGAGGTGTACTGTGTTGATGGTGAGGTGTACAGTGTTGATGGTGAGGTGTACTGTGTTGATGTTGAGGTATACAGTGTTGATGGTGAGGTGTACAGTGTTGATGGTGTGTAGTGTTGATGGTGTTCATATACATCCAGACCTGTGCATCATCATCTGGAGTCTGGCAAGTCATTAATATAAATCACGAAGAGCAATGGTCTCAGAAGCCAACCCTATGACAAGTCGCTGGTCTCCTCAACCCCAGCGGGAAAGGATCCTCCATCATGAGTTCTTTGTTCCCTTGTGGTTCAGTCTTAAATACTCACCGGCAGGCTAGGTACAGACAGTCCACTCAGCCTTCCCATTTGTCCAGGACTGAGCTCACTATCTCGTAGAACTCTCACGAGGTTAGTTACACATGACCTTCCCCTAAAACCATGTTGTCTCACTCTTCAGGAAATTTCTCCTCCGCAAAAGTCATCCAGTTGCTTTGTGATGTTTATATTCCATATACCTTCATTTTTCCCGTGGACTCATAGGAACACACACACACATACACTCACACACACACACACACACACATATATATATATATATATATATATATATATATATATATATATATATATATATATATATATAATGTGTGTGTGTGTGACGCATTCACGGACCGCCCAGGGTCGAGAGCATAGTTTCGAATCCTGGTTGCGGCAGTCGGTCCATTGTCAACCCAGCTGTTCATCCACCCCGAGAGGTTGGTTGGTGGCTCAGGCTGATGAAATCTCACGAGGACCGTGAGCCTGGTATGTGCTAAGTGCTTTTAGTATTCGGTCAATATCTCATCTAACTATCTTGAGTGGTGTTGATAATGAGGCACGCTGTGTTGATGGTAAGGTGTTCAGTGTTGACTGTGGGGTGTACGTTGTTGATGGTGAGTTGTGCGGTGCTGACTATTAAGGTTTGCAAGTGTGATGTTGAGACGTGCAACATCAGGCGTCGCTCACCCGTACCTGTGCTGCACATGCAACATCACACGTCACTCATATAGCATGTGCAATATCACGCCATTCAGCCGGTCGGGACGTGCCAGTAACGCTTCCCATGTTAGCTAGCGTGTGCGCATGCGTGCGTGCCACTCGTAATGTTGTTCGCTCTTGTTAGTCCTTGACGAACATACCCGGGTCAGCGCTGCGGTCAAGGTCGACCGCGTGATCACAACACACGTCTGAAACCCTCGATCCTGACTCACCAGATTCGTAAATATAGCTTATCGTGAACCGATTTACGCACGCACGTTTGTTGACATCTTCCCTATGCATTACATTCATATATGAATATTTAAAAATAATCACAGAATATGAATGTTCAACTATTATTCCTTACAGAAGAATTTAGGAAGTATTTCCTTACATAATACGTAATGTTTTCGTCTTACCAAACTTAGTCGTTCAGGCAAAAAGGCACTTCACGCACTCTTGAACATGCCATGAATGATACGAGACTCCAGTCGCCGCTGTGGACTTGCTGACACATTCGTGATTCAAGAATAAATTCTGTACTTTACTAATGCACGTAATTTTCTGTTATTCTCTAACGTATAGATCTGGAGTGTACTTAAACTTTAATTTCTGTGAACGGTAATATTGTTGTGCCGCTGTGAGTATATTTTCCCTCAAAATAACTGCGATTACGGCAATGTTGCCTGGGTAGCGTGACGTCATCATCTCTCAGCCAATGATACGAGAGCGACTTTCCAGACCGGGAGCCAATCATGTTCCAGTCCTAACCTTATGCAAGCCCTTATACAACCTACACACACACACACACACACACTCACGCACACACACACGAACGAACCTCAGACTCTATATAAAGGCAGTGTGCACTCAATGATGGCATCATTTAAAGTCTTGGCAGCATTTGTGATTTGTTGTTGTAACTGAGCTAAAGACGGGAGGGAAAAAAATCAGAAAATAACGCTCTGTCGAAGACATCTCCGTGTATTTTGTATATATAGAGAGATCGCAAAAAGGAAATATTTCGTACACAAAGTATGTTTTCAACTTTCCATGAATCGTGTATGTTTTGTTATTACATAGTTTATTGACCTACACAAACTTTGGAAATGAAATGTTAAAAACTCTTGGACAAAGATATGACGTGAAATTTTCAACATAACGTGTCTGAAAATAAATTGTCTTATTTGTTTAAAATGTTGTAAATGAATATATATATATATATATATATATATATATATATATATATATATATATATATATATATATATATATTTTTTTTTTTTTTTTTTTTTTTTTTTTGAGGGTGACGACCTAAGAGTGGGACATCTTAGTTTGCAAAGGAGGGTTTTTACCTGAAGGGAGGGTCTCTGCCTGAGGGGAGGGTCTCTGCCTGGCGTGTCACTAATGTGGGAATGGGTCTCTCGTTAGGGTAGGGTCTACGTGGTTACGACGTGGGGGAGGTAAGAGTACATCCCTCCCCCAGGGGATGGATGGTGGGGTTGGGGAAGGCCTGTGCCCAGGGTGGGTGTGGCCAGTGCCAAGGTAGGCTATATAGCCGGGTGTCGGGCGTCGCACCGGACCAGAAACCATGATGGATGGTCCTCCACCCGGCCACACATGTAACATACCAACTGGTGTGTCCGGTCCCCACACACTCACCTGCCTATCATCACTAGGAACGAACCATCGTACTATGCAGGGGACGCCTCGGTGTGACCACACCGCCGAAAACGAGGAAAATATATTGGAAAATTGAAATTGTGACGAACGTCACTCAAAATGGGCTTCGACTGTCGTCAGGTAAGATGGATATTGTTTACTGTGTTAATGTGACTGCTTGATATTAGGCAATAGTTACTTAAAAGTGATGTGTAAGGTATCACACACACACACACACACACACACACACACACACACACACACACACACATACATACATACATACATACATACACACACACACACACACACACACGTGTGTGTGTGTGTGTGTGTGTGTGTGTGTGTATGTATGTATGTATGTATGTATGTATGTGTGTGTGTGTGTGTGTGTGTGTGTGTGTATGTATGTATGTATGTATGTATATATGTGTGTGTGTGTGTGTGTGTGTGTGTGATAGGGGTGAAAGAATACTTCCCACGTATTCCCTGCGTGTCGTAGAAGGCGACTAAAAGGGGTGGGAGAGAGGCTGGAAATCCACCCCTCCTGTTTTTACTTTTCCAAAGGAAGGAACAGAGAAGGTGCCAAGTGAGAATTTCTCCTCTAAAACTCAGTTCTCTGAGCCTTAGAGGGAATGGAGTGAATAGGAACGATGTGATATGCAGGGGTCGACGTGCTGTCAATGGACTGAAGCAGGGCATGTGAAGCGTCTGGGGTAAACCATGAAAAGGTCTGTGGGGCCTGGTTGTGGATGGGGAGCTGTGGTTTCGGTGCATGACACATGACAGCTAGAGAAAGGATGTGAGCGGATGTGGCCTTTCTTCCTCTATTCCTGGCGCTACCCTCGCCCACGCGATAAACCAAGATCAAGTGTGGAAAACAAAAAAAATTATATGATTGTTTATTGTTTATTTAATGTGTTGGGTTTGAGATGATGTGAAATTTCTATCTGGCGCCCCGCTATACATGCCAGCGTCCCTCACCTGTACGTTACCTGGTGACCCAGGCAGAGCTGTACCTCAGCCATAACACTGAGGAAAAAAAAAATCTCAATCATTTCCCGCTGTTTATTGTAAACTTCAGGAAAATACAGCGAAACTTTCTGAAAGGACGCTAACTTATGCACCAGTTCTCGCTTAGAAGACAAAAAGAAAATTATTTTGTATTTTGTATTTCTTAAATGTATGTGTAGATCTGGAACTTATGTACTCTTCTGTTACAGCTAGGTAGGGTTTCCCTGGATGGTCACACGGGGGCCAGGCCAGTGACTAGCGAAACATAAAGATAAAACCAAAACTTATCAATGTTGTTGACACTTGAGAATAATCATGATGTTGTAAATATTCAGGTAAAGAAAATTTATCTTGATATATGACAGACTGTATCGTTGATGTCTAAAGGAGATACAAAGTCAGATTTTTTATAGCCGTTTCCCGCGTCAGCGACGTAGCGCCAGGGACACACGAAGAAAGGCCACACCTGCTCACATCCATTCTCCAGCTGTCATGTGTAATGCACCGAAACCACAGCTCCCTATGCACAAAGACCTTTCCATGGTTTACCGTGGACGATGTGGTATACTGGGGTCAACGTGCTATTAGTGAACTGCACCAGGGCATGTGAAGCGTCTGGGGTAAACCATGGAAAGGTCTGTGGGGCTTAGATGTGGATAGGGAGCTGTGGTTTCGGTGCATTACACTAGATGATGGATGTGGCCTTTCACCGTCTGTTTCTGGTGCTACCTCGCTATATCCATATATCTCTCTCTCTCTCTCTCTCTCTCTCTCTCTCTCTCTCTCTCTCTCTCTCTATATATATATATATATATATATATATATATATATATATATATATATATATATATATATATATTAGAAAGGATCACAATTTTGGGCGTGATCAAGTATATTCTTAAGAGTCCACGCGGAAAATGAAACACGATAAGTTCCCACGTGCACTTTCGTGTAATAATCACATCATCAGGGAAGACACAAGAGAGAAATATAACAGTTGATATACAACGAAGAGACGTAGCTAGGAAGCTATTTGGTAAGCACGTGATTGTCCAAGACAGACAATGAGCGTATCATAAACCTATTAGGTGGGCAAGAAGGTGAATTGTTTACAAATTCTATCAACAATAAAGTTATCCAGTTTGTATAGACCATCACTAATATTATGATTATAATTCGTTGTGTGTTTAATGATAGAAGATTCAATGATATTTCTCGTGGTACTGGAGTTAGAGTAAATAACTGAGATGGCATTACTCCAGTCAATACAATGATCGTAATATATATATATATATATATATATATATATATATATATATATATATATATATATATATATATATATATATATATATATATATATATTTATTGCGAGGTAGCGCAAGGAAAAAGACGAAAGAATGGCCCAACCCACCCATATACACATGTATATACATACACGCCCACACACGCACATATACATACCTATATATTTCAACGTATAAATACACAGACATATACATGTATACATATGTACATATTCATACTTGCTGCCTTCATCCATTCCTATTGCCACCCCGCCATACATGAAATGGCGGGGGTTATGTGTGTGCGTTTCCCAG
Organism: Panulirus ornatus; assembly: GCF_036320965.1. Taxonomy (NCBI): domain Eukaryota; kingdom Metazoa; phylum Arthropoda; class Malacostraca; order Decapoda; family Palinuridae; genus Panulirus; species Panulirus ornatus. The sequence goes on along the minus strand of NC_092230.1, from coordinate 47,393,168 downwards.
AGCAGCTTCTACAAGCAATTCATCCGCTCCATTTTAAACTGTGCTTCACCGCCTGCAGACCACGCAAAATAGAGGACTCATATCAGTCTCTAAACGGTTAGGAAATACGAGCTCTCAACACATGTACAATGAAACAAAGATCTTCCCATTACAGTCGCACCTCAATAAGCTTAACACTCATTTTCTATGTAACCACGAAACCCCCCCCCCCCCCCCCCTCCCACCCTAACTGCTCTATGACTAACCATCAACCCGCAAGTAGAAATGAATAGCCTCAAACTTCAGTAACCTGTACTCACACATCCCCGACCTCTTCAGATAGAACATTGATAAAACACACAGCTAATGATATGACGTGGCAGGCTCTTAGCAACCGATCCGAACGCCCCAACTCTTAAACTCCAACCTTTCGGACACACACACCACCCATCAGAAACCACACTCCCCAGACAAACACGAGTCACACTCCCCAGACAAACACGAGTCACACTCCCCAGACAAACACGAGTTACACTCCCCAGACAAACACGAGTTACACTCCCCAGACAAAGACGAGTCACACTCCCCAGACAAACACGAGTTAAACTCCCCAGACAAACACGAGTCACACTCCCCAGACAAAGACGAGTCACACTCCCCAGACAAACACGAGTTAAACTCCCCAGACAAACACGAGTCACACTCCCCTACTTGTGGTCTGGACATCAGCCATGACTTCAACACAGCTAAACACCGGTTCAGCATATACCAAGACTCTTCATGCCTGTGATGCAACTGCTATTGAGAAGACACCGAACACTTACTTCACAGTTACACTGCAATCCGTTCACGTAGACGCACATACATCGCGACACTTTATAACCTACAGTCCCGACAGGTGGACGTGGCCAGCTTCCTGAGAGCTGCAGGAGCCTCAGAAGGATAGAAGAAACTCTTGGGGGCGGTAAGGTAAGGTAGTGTTACCGGACTCTGCCTGCAGGAGGTTAAACCGCGAGTGAGGAGTCTACCTTCAGCGAGGCTGTGTCGTTATCAGTGAGTGGACGAAAAGAATTTGTACCATCTCCCCAAGGACCTTCTCGCTCCAAAGGAGGCCACCCTTTCCCTGCTTCTGTGTGGATTGTTTGTAGTCTCAAGGATGCAAGATACTCATAATAGGGATTCTTGGACTTAAGATAATAATCTTAACGAGTCATTATGGTCTCTCGTGGTTATCCGGGGGGGGGGGGGGGGGTGTCACAAGGACCCACGACCCACTCGCCTCCAGTATTATCACCACCCACACCCCCTTTGTCACCTCTGTTCTCAGAAAATGTCGGGAAAAATAATCATAAATAATGGTCTAGTTTGCCTGGGTTTGATATCTGTAAAAAGGACACGGATCCAGTGGAGTGACAAAATGAATTATTATGGCTCAGAGCCTGCAACATAAAGGAAGTCTGAGCAATATATCGAATATTAACCGTAATGTTTCCCTCCCTTCCCCCGCTCCTTTCCTTTTTTTTTTTTTCATGTGTGTGTGTGTGTGTGTGTGTGTGTCAGCACAGGTATTGTACAACGGTGGACGAGAAGCCATCATGATTACTACATACTATACTTCACTATATAGCTAGTCAACATCGTGTGGCAATGACTGACGGATGAAGAAAAATATATTTTTTGTTTTAATTGTTGGCTTTTCTCTCGTTAGCGATATATATATATATATATATATATATATATATATATATATATATATATATATATATATATATATATATATATATATATATATGTATATATATATATATATATATATATATATATATATATATATATATATATATATATATATATATATATATATATGGAAATTGGTAACTTACTTTTCCAGTTTTATGAAGAATAACGATCATGTGTCCAGGAATTAGATATAAACCCAAAAAGGAAACATTGTTGTCTGTCTTTCTCATGTAAACTCATGAGAAACCCCTCCACCAAGCCTCCACATTCCCGTGGATGCGGGAGAAGGTGTGGGGAACAGTGGGGGGGAAGGAAGGAGGGTGTCAAAGCATGAGACTTCCGCCTCTTTGAGGTCTGTGTTCCCTTCCTCACCACAACAAGAACAGACAAACCTCTGCCCATTGGTTAAGCGCTAATGACTGTACAGATAATTATCAATAAATATAACAATTTCCTCTTGACTTGAACCCCCATTGTTATGGCTTGTGGCGGGAGATATGATGGCTCCCCCTCACATTTATTTTGTTTAATCATTGAGTAATAATTTTTAGCCTAATTTTCCTGTCTTCCTCGGATAGGTATTCCACTATGGTGTGTTCGACCTTCCGCTGCCGTGCCGCATGCGGTTCTCCCCAGTGGCCAACCTGGAGACCAACCTTAACCTCCCCAGCTCCCAGGTCAGTACCATACCTAACCTAACCTCTAATGTTAAGCTCCCCAGCTTAACTTCTGACGTTACCCTCCCCAACTCCTGGGTCAGTACCTAACCTAACCTCTAATGCTAAGCTCCCCAGCTCCCAGGTCAATAGCGTACCTGACATAACTTCTAACATTAACCTCCCCAGCTCCCACGTCAGTACCATACCAGACCTAACTTCTAACATTAACCTCCCCAGCTCCCACGTTAGTACCAAACCTGACCTAACTTCTAACATTAACCTCCTCAGCTCCCACGTCAGTAGCATACCTGACCTACTCTTTATGTATACCAGGGACTAGTAATGGTAGAGCTGAGGTAACTAGTAATAGAACTGATACTGTCAAACGTACAACATATAACTACTACCAAACTAATGATAACCATTAGTTGAACTAGTAGAAACACTAGTAAAACTGTTAAAATAAGAACTAATGTAAACACTGGTAGAACTATGTTCAATGATATAACTAATATAACTCAATAGAACGTTTACAGTTAGTAGTTCAACTAATATAACCACTATTAGAATAATATAATCTGTATAAGACTTGGTATAACTATTAGTAGAGGTAGTATCATCATTATTAGAACAGATATAACTACAAGGATAACTAGTATAATTAGGAGCAAAACAAATATAACCAGGTTTGGATATCAGGATTTTACAGGTAATATTAATATGATTAGGGTGTAGCTAATGCAATAAGTTGTATAACGAGTAAGACTCCGTACTGTATCAGTAAATGTTAATGGTCATTCTAATTATACGAGGCAGCATATTCCCTGTCATATAATATAAGTCGTATGTCTGAAAGGATAGAGAGAAAAACTGTTAAACATGAGGATGATACAATGTTTGATCAGGTTCTCACATTCCTATTCTTCATTATATACATGTCTTGTGCCACATCAAGTGATAATGATTGTTTGTTCAGGAGTTATGGTTAGCATTTCGTATATTTCTACGCTGCATATATTTCTGTACTTTATACAGGCTTGTCGAACATGCATGTACGAATGAAAACTTGTGCATAGGATTCAAAATATTTAACGCTGGACTTACTCTTTTGTGATAACTCCTCTTTATACCTTCCGAAGCCTTAGTTAGAAGGTTAGATATCACTTGGCATTGTTTCCTCTGTGTGTAGTGTACGCAGGAAGATCTTGGTGGCCAGTTACAGCCCCAGAAAAGATAGATTATTCACTCTCGGGTTCAGCTTCTGCTGATGTTAGGTCTGCTTAATCACTGAGGTAGGCGACGCATCGCCTCCGCATATCTTTTAGGCCTAGGATGGAGAGCTGACTTGCCATATGGCTTTTTGAAGCTGAACAATTGCTCTGAAACAGCCTTCACTTGAGTGGGGGTAAATGAAACAATATTACTTGCGATTATACCAGACTTAAGATGACACATTGTAGGGGGGGGGGGGGGGAGCTCAAGGAAGTAAAGAATTCCCTCGTGGTAATAATGAAGGGAAAGGCAGACAGCGAACTGTCGCTCCTTTAAGTTTCCAATGCTCACATAACATCCATGGGACGTGGTGATCTATTGGCTGCACTGTTACATAACGAGAGGAAGAGGCATGTATGCAACCATCTACCAAGAGCAAAAGACTGAATCATACATGTAAGAGAGAGAGAGAGAGAGAGAGAGACTTCCTACAAGCCAGTATCTATGGCGAAATTTGGTCATGATGGCAGGGCAAGTGCATTGCGCTCTCTTCCGTGCATCTTCTTGAATAACACTGAGACACTATCCAACCGCCACGACTCAAACCAAGGACAATTGGGTATCAGCATTGGCCATATATCAAATTTTATTTCAACTATTTCTGTAGATATTCTTCGGATAGCTCTTATTTTTGTTGGTAATCACATTTCCCACTTCCTCGCTGGTCTCATATATGTCCTGGTCTGATTCCTTTTTGAAACGTTGAGCAATAGCTCCTGATTCGATGATTCAGGAACTTCCCGCCTGTTATGCTCTTAAACTCATACCATTCTTCTGATGAGTCAAAGGAAAGAGGTTCTAGTTGAGAGGTGAACAAGAATGCTATGATGAACCAACTGTCGACCAGACGTTTAAACAAATGGACTGCTGGTTTTATTGTTTTCCCAACCAGACGGCAATATTAGTATGATAAGATCTCAAAAAGATAAGGCGTTCCTACGTATATATGAATGTTCACGACGAATTTTTCTGCTAAGGCTTAATGTATGGTGCTCACTACGTGATGTGCTTGGTGAATGACATTCTGCCGCCGCTTATCTCCTGAATTGTAATTAAGTTGAAAATGTAATCGACATCAGCCATATATCAAATTTTCCTTAAGACGTGTCAGTAGACACCCCTCGGATATCTCAATAATTCTGTTGGTATATTGACAAGAGTCGAGGGGGTAAACAAAGAGAATCTTCAATGGTAATAACAAAGCTAATGGGAATTTCAGGTGTATAGAAACCCTAGATTTGACTAGATTAAGTCTGCTTCTCTCAGACATGATGATGTGTGGTGCGGATGGAAGTCGAAGTAAGGCGTGGAATAATGAATAAAGAAGTGTCATATACTAAGTGAATATGGGTCATTAACATAAAATGAAGATTGCTCGTCGAAAGATGATCACTTACAAAGAGAGGGAAGATAGCAAGAGACAGTATAGAACCTTTGAAGTACTTTTTTTTTTTTTAGGTATTTGCTCTGGTTCTGAGGAGGTTAGGTCGGCAAGGAACCCTTAACTTCTTGCCATCAAAGCTAAATGTTTCAGACCCGCCCCCCCTTCCCCGCCTTTTTTTTTTTTCTCGTGAACAACTGCCTTAGGTTGGGAAGGAAGAGAAGGAAAGGAAGGAAAACTGATTGTCAGTGGTGTAGTAACTGAGCTTAGCTTATGAGTCACAAGGTAGATAAACAGGGTCTGTAGGTAGGAGGACCACATCTCGAGTCATTACGGTGGTGTCAGTTATATTTGAGTTGTTTTATTCTTGTTTTATGTTGACTGGATATTCTATTAATAAATCTATTTATAGATTTACTCGTCATTGTGTAGGCTAGTATAAAGAAAATTGGCCAAGACCAAATAGTATGTAAGGCATGTTATAAATCTTACTTTAGTTTTAAAAATTTTCTGTAACTTATTTGACATATATTATTATTATTATTATTATTATTATTAGTATTAGTATTAGTATTAGTATTATTATTTTTAGAAAATTAATGTTTACAAGTGAATTTTGATTTCTACTATAACATGTTGCAAGTGGTGCACTTTGTGTGGTAATTGAATACTCAAATCAGGAATTTTGCCAGAAATATAATGGATTTATTTGCGGAATTGCTGAGACAATGATTGGTTTTACCATACATTCATTGTTCAGGTAAAATATACTTAACATTTCAGCTATTTTGCAAAAGATTCGTGAATGTAGGTATTTTATTTTGATGATTGATCATCTATGCAAAGTTGATTAAATATGGACTCTGTATTTGCATAAAGTTTTCAAAACGCTTTTCATGTTTATGATACAAAAGAAAGATGAATATGATTTACGGTCGACAACTGAATACGTATGCAACTAGGCAACCAATATTTTATGCAACACCATGACCATGTAAGGTGCCATATATAATGGCCAGCATTTTATGTTTGGTCTTCGTGATTATAGAAATATATATATTCACAGATTTATGAATATCACATATAAATATAGATGAACCAATATTATCTTCTCAAGAGTTTCATATGGATTACGAGATACATTCCTTCATCCGTTAATATAATCATTGGTGAACTAATGTTATGTATGACGCAATGTAATCAGTATGGAAAAAAACCAGTAGGTCTAAGAGATGTGGAGGATGTTGAATGATGTGTTAATGTGGTGTTAAGTAAGATGACATCAATTAAGTATGATTGAGATGAATAATTGGTTGTTGTGGTGGTACTGGGCAACCATGAGATCAGGGCCAGCCTGGTGTAGTACTACGTTACGGTGGGATGCTGGGGCCGGAGCTGCATCACCCAGCTGCTTAGTGCTCCATATATCGGGATATATATTCTACTGCCTGATGTTCCTCGTCCTGTAAGCATTCTGAGTGTTGATGATAACGTCCTCGAGGAGTGCGGGATGTTCCTCCATCTGAGCAAGGATGTTAAATGTGGGATGTGTGTGTGTGTGTGTGTATATGTGAGTGGGCAATGGGAAACTACCCATTACTCCTCGTGAACAACATTTCCCAGAATGGCATTGCATAAGTGGAACATCCGTACCACCTCCTACTGTTGTGGGTATGGCCAACCACATTGTGGTGTACGTATAGGTAGGAATACCTGGACCACATGATAACAGATAATGGACGTATAGTGGCATTTATGTGATTAGGACAACCATCAAGACTGCCTCACCTGCATCCCCAGCAGATCCATGTGACGGTGAGGGTAGCCCACCCTAGGGATGCTTTGGTTGGGATTAAAATCCCATGGGATTGATAGGAACAAGAATTTAACGGAATCGAAATGGGAAAGAGAAATGCTGGTACTATGGAGTAGTTCTTCCTGCAGGAATTACTGTGAAGACTGGTGAGGCAGGAGGCATTTTGTGTGTAGGACTGTTGTAGAACATACAAAAAGCCAATAACATATCCAAAAATATACCTAATATGACTTCCTGTGAAGTGCCACTTGTAGGAGGGATGGAGGTCATTTAGTTGTGCTGGTTTATTCTTTTCCTCATGAAAACAAATAATCTATAGAAGGAATTGAAATTTTTTGTGAGGGGAGAACGACATGCAGGTAAGGCTTTACCCTTCCCACATCTTCCAATCTTACGTGAATCTTTCACGTACCAATATCATAGTATGTACCAGTCTTATTTTTTGCAGAAAGTCACATATACACAAATCACTTATATAAGTAAACTCGCTGGAAAATTAAGCACAGAAGCTCCAAGCTTTTGACTCTATTTCAAGCTATTTTTAAGGATACCATCCTTGAAAATGGTTTGAAATACAGTTGAAAGCTTGGAGCTTTTTGTTTATTATTGTACTGAGTTTACTTTTGCTGGTATTATATAGTGTGAAACATAATTGTAGACTGTAAAAATGATTTTGTGAAAAGAACTTTTAATTCTGATTTTTCATTTTTACATAGTGGTGATTTACTAGTTTACTTCCATATTGCTCGTAACTTTGGACGCTGAACATTGTTGCTCTACAATGATTGTCATTTTCGCAGACAACAGAGTGCTATTTTTAGAGCATTGTTATTTTAAACAACATTAGGTAAGGCTTAGTAATTCATCACTTTAAATCTGTATCAAAGCTAATTAGCAAATTGCCTTGTATGATTTATTTTGATGACAAAACTTCCTGCAGAGCTTGGTTTGGAGACTATATTTTATTACTCTGTATTAAACAAGGCAACAGTAATATATCTGGGAAAACTTGGGTTTAATTAGAGATGCTAATACACTACTTAAAAAGTCATCAGAACCTATGAAGACCTTACCCTAACATCCTGAGCATTCACCTTTTATCTCTTTAAGTGTAACAAAGTCAGTTATATGATTTTCATCAATATTCATGATAGACTTGCTTTGTCCCTTGGTTAAAGAATAACTGTACCACAATAGTCCAGTCTGAGGTATGTTCCAATCCAGCCCCAGTCAGCTGTGACCTTAGTTTTAGTTATGTACTTAGCATTTGCTACCAGTGATAGCGAACAGCATAACCCAGCTTAGTATGTACCCATAAGCTCTACTAGCTATGATAGTTTATTTATAAGTAACTGAACTTACTTTTTGACATGAAGATCTAAAATCCATAAATATCTAAGGAAAAATACCATGATCGGAGTTAGATTGAATGTTCAGGATTTTTAGTGGAACAAAACAAAGAAAAGAAATGGATTTCCTTCTGTAACTCCTACCAGGCTTATTTCATATTTTAGTGAAAATCCACAAAACGAATGAAGCAAATGGATAGAGGTATACCTTGACATACACTGAATTGCTGGGAAATAGCCAGTAAATGAGTTTACTTGCATATCAGTATTCAGAAAGACAGCATTCTTCAAAATGATACCAGTAACCTGAGTTGTTTGTTGTGAACCAAGTATGTGGAAATGATATGTGAAAGCCTAAGGGTATGGGACCATATTTTTGTCTCCCCCCTAAAGAAATGAAAAAAATCACTTATGTAGTTTGATTAATTCAGGAGCTAATGTTAACACACTTAAGATCCTTTGATAAGATCCTTTTAAGACTCCATTAAAGGGGAGAAGTATTGATGTTTTATAACTAAGAAGGTATTTTGAAGTTTGATGAAAATCACTTCACTTTTGTTAGATTAACCGACATTTTTATATAAAAAAAAGTCTATCGTAGACCAAATTAACGTGGTAAATGTTAAGAATTGAAGCCCAGTAGATGGGTACTTATGTATTAATTTATTTTTGGCAAGTACATCTCATTACAAGTATAGGTTTGCTAATGTCTTTTTTTTAATGATTTATTGAACAGCAGTCAGTCAAGTGCTTTTGCATACTTCCTAAGCATGTATGGAGAGACATTTCTTTCAGAGTTACTCTGCTCCTTCCTTAACTTGCTATAGTCAGTCCATGCTTTCATATATTGTACCTATTCAATGCTGGATGGTTGCTCACCACTTTTATCTCCTTCTTAGTACATCTCTAAGATATTTCACTTTTTGGCATCTTATATTGAACCTGATCTCCATTCCATGTTCTTACCCTTTTGATACAGATTTCACAAAACCTCTCAACAATGACCCATATTTTGGCTGTTGCACTCCATTTTCCAGTTTATGTTCTCGAGAAATTCTGTAGGTCTCTGATTTCCACAATTTCATCTCCCTTGTGAATGTAATTTCTGTTGTAATTTTCTTCCTCATGAACCACATAATAAGAATCAGGCATTACAGGGTGACTTTCCATGGCATCAGTTGTCCTTGTTCCCCCTCCAGCACAGATACATGCTGACACAGGAAACTTTCCTGTAGACACTCGAGAAGCTGTCTCGATGAATTTCTCTCTCCATGGGAATCTTAATTCTCCTGGCCAGTTTCCAGGTAAATGAAGCTCCCTGTTATTAGAACTTTACAATCCCAGAGGAGTATGTGACTTGTTGCTTCTTTAACCAGCCTGATTGTTGCTTCATATATTTCAGAATATATGTTCAGGTTAATTACTGTTCTATGGAGGATTGTAAATTATCAGTACCACTGTCTTTCCTACTGTTCTTCTACCCATTATGTACTGTTTTAGCCGGCCATCCATCCAAATTTCTTGAATCTTATTGTTTTTCCTAATTAAGAAAGCCAGACTCGCTCTCCTTTGTCTTCTTTTTGCCTCCTTACTATCATGCATGCCTCTGGACATATTTGGTCAGATCATATCTATTTAAATGTTTGTGTGGTTGTCTCATCTCATGAACTTTCTTCAAAATCATACAACACCCACATCCTTTATTTTTGTCATTTACAGTTTCAGTACATAGCTTATTCCATCAGTTTCTCTGATGCTTCCCGAGTACTTCTTTTCCCAACTTCTCTGATGCTTTCAGAGTACTTCTTTACATCTTCCAGCATGTTGCTATGCTTACTTTCTTATTATGACCTCTGGTTGCTCCTTATTTGCATCTTTCAAAGCACTGTTTACTATGAACATCATCAGATTGGTCTAATCATCAGATTGGTTTAGTGTTGAAGGTTAAAATCAGATGTTCCCATAGCCTTCCTGTTTTCATTATCTTACTGTAACTCAACTTTAAACCTTCTTTATTAGTTCTTTGCACCTTTTTAAGTGTGGTTACCAAGATTGAGAAATACTCCAATTTTGGTGTTATACATTATAAGAAACTCATTTTGGATATGCAATTTCCTTATACATTACTTAAAAACAGTTTTGTAATGGCATAAACTGGTTGGGCGTTACCATATCCTCCACTTTTAACAAAAGCTAGGACTGTTGTAGAGATGCTGTAGTTATTTTTCTTGTGAGCAACTGTTTCATATCCTTAGGGGTCATATTTGCACAAGTATGGAAAGCTTCTTTTGTATCTAGGGTGGTTCATGCTCCACCTCTCAATTGATTTGAGTGAAATATAACGTTTAGTCTTGGTAATTTTTCTTGCATCACCTCGCTTCAACCTTTCTTTTCTGCATGCTGTAATATTGCTGTTCTCTCTCTCTCTCTCTCTCTCTCTCTCTCTCTCTCTCTCTCTCTCTCTCTCTCTCTCTCTCTCTCATGTTCAGGTATTATTTTGGCAGTTGTTCTCATGAGCTTTAGATGTATGGCACCCATTTGGCTGCTTCTCTGCTACTCCCCACATTTTCTGTTTGAAGACCAGCCACTCAAGAATAGGCTGTTATGATACCTACTTCTCGTGCACGGTTAAGCTGTGTAATTCTCTTCTTTCTTTTGTCTTTCCCCTCTTCAAGTAACCTTTCTTCCTTTAAGAGTCAGGTTTGCAAACACCTTGAGAGCCCTTATTAATTTCTACTTTTCTTCTTTTAAATTTTTCTTTCACCCAAGTTGGCCTTGATTGGGGCGTGTTTTTCCTTGGCCATGTTGGCCACTGTAAAAGAAAATCTTTTAAGTTCCTTTGCTTTTTGACATCCTTTATCAAAGTATTTGTCCTGCTTATCCTTTCCTTTACATTTGAGGCCAAAGTTACCCAAATTCCCATTCTTTCATTGTAAATTTAACTGAATCTCTCAATACTGTATCAAGCTTCCTGTCTGCTGAATTCCATATCCCAATCTGTGTTACCATAGACATTGTTGTGGTTTGCATAGTTTCTTCAGTTATATCTCCTCTTTGTCTTGTCTTACTTCTGCTCTTTTATCATCTTCATTTAACATGTAGCCATACTTAACATTACATGATCGCTTTTTCCAGTTGGTTTATCATATAATCTCAGTATTCATGTTGGTATACATAAAGATAAGTTGGTGTATACATAAAGATAAGATCTAGCACTGATTATACACAAAGATAAGATCTAGCAGTGATGGTGTATTGTCCCTTTCATCCTAGTTTAGCAATTGTGGTGTATTAGTCCCTTTCATCCATGTTTAGCAATTATGGTGTATTAGTCCCTTTCACCCAACTATGTTCACTGATGTGTTGGTATTGGAAATTCTCGTGTGCAGTCTTTTAATCTTGTATCCTCATGACTCCCTATCACCGAGAGAATCCAAATTCACCCAATTATTTTTTGTAATTGAACTTTCCATAATCAATAATTTCTCTTAAGAAGTGTGTGTGTTACTGCCTTGTGCACTTTTGTTTCTTCTCCTTCACTGTTATCATCTTGTATTTGTTATGGGTTGTTAACATTTCTCAGGAGGATTATCTAATACTAACTATGTGCACTTCTACAGTTCCTCTTCCCATTTTGTATTGTTTGAATTGGTCTGTTTCCTGAAACTTATGGATGTCTTATATTAAGAGGGCCAGTTTGTAAATACTTCTCATCTCTTCGTATCCCTTTCATTAACCTTCATATTTCACTTAAGGCCCAGCCTTGGTGTGGACTTTTGTCTTTGGCTGGAGCCTCCAACTTAAAAAGGCCTTCCCCTGTAATACCCTCTCTAACCCTTGTGGATCTGTGCAAGTACTTTAGTAAGTTTACTGAGTAAAAGAGTGAGTGGAGAAAATAGTGGTGGATACTGAGTAAAAGAGTGAGTGGAGAAAATAGTGGTAGATGGCAGCTGTTACCTGCTATATCATGGTGCAAGTGAAAGTTTATTTTGCTGAATAACCTTCAGAAGATTGGAAAGAGGTTCATTTTGGAATTTTTATTTTGATATATAACATTTCTTTATATAGTCTTTTATTACTGTGATTTCATGCTGATTTATTTGGTTTTCATATTCCAGTGTTTTATAGGTTTATACTCTTTTTCATTGCAGGTATTTTAAAACCAGGCAGAATGTGTTGTTGGCAACTTTAACAGTAGGAAATATGGGATAAGAAATTGCTCAGTGTGTGCCTGTGTTTCTTGGAGTGAACAAGTGATTGTTGCTGAAAGGGAATTCTTATTATTTGAATCTGTACAGTTGGAGCTAATATTCCATTTCAGTGTTTATTATCAGTGCCTTATGTTTCTGTGCCTTTTGGAAGCTCATGAAAATTTCAGTACAGATGGGTTGTATCAAATCCAGCGAGTTGGAGGATATTTCCTTAGCAAGATTAAGCCTTGAAGATGATAAGTGGATTCTGTTCAATTTGTTTAGAATGGCAGTGATATGTATATGTTTAAGGACCCAAAACAATACTTGACAAAGAAAAGAAGTGTTTTTTTTTTTCAAACTTAAAGTAACTCAACTATGAAAGGAAGATGAAGTATCTCAACTATGAAAGCAAGATGAAGTTATCAAAGAATTACATTCATACAGGGAAAATTATTTTATGGATTTCAGGTTTTTGTGTGGGTATGACAATTGATGATACTGATTCCATCCATTTCTTTGTTATATTTTTGCTGTTAATTGGTATATGATTTAATTTTTTAAGTCATTAGATTAGGTTTTCCATGACTGATTTTAGGGTGATCCAGTATGTAAGAGAATTAATTAACAGCATAACCAAATTAACTGCAGTTGTGCTCTCTTTCTTTCATTTTCCTTGATAGATGTATGGATATCAAATATTTCTTTTCCGTGATACAGCAACCTTTTAGATACATGAACAGTTAGCATTTTTCTCCCCAAGAAACATCTACATTTTCCAGTTTTTCTCCATATCTTTTCTGTAGACTTATGGACAACTAGAGTTGCTTTCCTGTGGTTTCATAACGTGGATATGTGGACAACTAGAAATGTTTCCTTGTAATTCTACCATATCTCTTCAGAAATAATCATACATCTCAGTACAGGCATAATGGGGGGCTATAATAATGTTACATTAATTCTGCTATATATCTTCTGCAGGCATATGGGCAGCTAGAATTCTTGAAGATGAACTTCAGTGAGGCTGGAGGAGAGGAGGGAGGGGTGGCTTCCAGCACTGCGACCTTTGAGGGAGACGATGATGTTAACCCCTCAGATGTGGCTTTCTCCAACCTCTATCCATCTGTCATTGAGTGCTTTACCATCATCCTTTGTGGGTAGGTATCTTATTTTTGTGGCTAGCAACATTGGTAGTGAAGATCATTATCCCTCCTATTCATACCCAGCTATATCAAATCATAGTAAAGTTTTGTGAGCAGTTTAGGGTTTCTGATAATACATTTACGTTTATCTGACTGTTTAGAATTATTGTTGCTCATGATTTTTATATTTTACCACAAAAATACGAATAATAACTTTGGATTGGAACATATGAGTTATACATTTGTCTGTCATGTATCTGTCATCATTACTCCTTGATGGGGTACATCAGGTTCATATGTCATATAAACTTGCTCAAACTCACCCTGTGTGTTAAAGTGAAAATGGACTTCCACACATAAAAGTGCTTTGTACTCAACTCTTTGTTAAGAAGACAAATTAAGCAATTCTGAAAATATTTCTTTTCATACCACGTACATGCAGAAGATATCCCTGCTCTTCACTTATTTCGCACACTGGCATCTTCTTCACCCTGGTATGCTCAGTAGTGTGTACATGCATACTTCCAACCTTACCTTTGTACAGAGGCACTCAATGATTCTGTCCAGTTGTATTGGCACCATCATGAGTTTCCATGAACACATATTATGTGCAAGCATTCTTATCACCACATCACCTCCATTCCTCAATTTTGTGCTGTAATTCCATCCACTATGAGGGATTTTTTCCATCTTTCACCTTCTTATGGGTGTCTTATCTGAGTCAAGTATATTGTTTACTCTTTTGGAATTTTTTCTCTCCCCAACTTTCCATTTCCTTGCAAGTTATTACACAACTATCAACAAAACTTTTCTAGTAAACCATCTTAGTGTAATCCTCTGGAAGAGGTTAATTGGGGTATTTCCCATTTGACACTTGTAATCACTGTATATGTTAGCACTGTATATGATAGAGTTGTCATTCCATATTTATTTTGAAATAACGCCCACATAATTTGTCCACAGATATCTGGCAGGGCGATGCAATCTCATCTCACAGACTGAGGCCAAGGGTCTTAACACGTTTGTTGGGACCTTCTCTCTTCCATCTTTGATTTTCATGTCAATGGCTCAGTTAGATTTCAGGTTAGTGTTATATCTGCAGTCCCTTCAAAACTGTTAGATTATGGTAATAAGTGATTTTGCTTGATAAGCACTGTGACTAACTTAAAAAATTTTATTGTGTTGTGTTGTGTTGCATTTATTTCATGGTCTTCTCTCTGGCTTCTCGCACAAATGAAGATATTTACCCAGATGGCTTTTAATCATATAGGTGTATGTTTATGGATGCTATTTTTCAATTTTTTTTCTACTGATTTGAACCAGCGATGCTTGTTGAGGGTGGGGGATCCTGAGAGGCGAATCAGTTGTTATTTGATAATTTCCCAGTGCTGGTGGCAGATATGAGTGAGAAGCTGCAGATGCTGGTACCTGAGTTTGAGAGATTGTGTGTAGGAAAGTTGAAAGTAAATGTGAATAAATGCAGGATTATTAGGTCTTGCACTGGAAAGAGGGAGGTCTGTTGGAATGTGACTTTGAATGGTGACTTTTCATTCATAGTGCAACCCCAAGCAGGTGGAGTCTTGTAATGCTGCATGCCCATCTTGATAGTATCCCACCTCCCTACCTAAACTACACAGTCGTCAAAAAGACACACTACCAGAAAGTGGGATGGCTGGCCTTTATATAATACTTGGAAACAAAGCTTCATAACTTCCTTTCAGGTGGTTTCCCTTTACTTTATCATGCAGTCTGACACTTCATGAATATCACTAACTAGGGCAGCTAAAACTAAATCTTAAAAGGACTTGGAAAGAGATATAACCCAAATTTCTCCCCCTAAGTCACACCACCCATATAATAATCGGATCTGATTTCTGTAATTCCTCTGATATTTTTTCAACATCTGAAAATACGTTCAAAGTTATGTAGCTTGGTTTTATGTTTGTCTGCATGAAACTATATATATTGAGTATATGGCTAGGGTGCTCACTACATTTAGTTGACTTTTATTGTGGCCTATCTTCATTATTTACTTTCCTTCAGGCTCATTATGTATGTATGTATATATTGCTGCACAACCTTATACGAGATTGGTTCTATTCACCCTGAATATATCAGGCTGACCTAAGTTTGTTTCATCTCTCACCTCTTATTGTACCACATTTCTGTAATGTTGATTAGGACTGTTTTGGTGTTCCCAGTGTGCTCATTGATATTTTATTTATTTATTATACTTTGTCGCTGTCTCCTGCGTTAGCGAGGTAGGGCAAGGAAATAGACAAAAGAATGGCCCAACCCACCCACATTACAAATGTATAAACATGCACGTCCACACACACGCACATACACATACCTATGCATTTCAAGGTATACATGTATATACATACAGACATATACATATATATGCATGTACATATTTTATCCCTGGGGATAGGGGATTAAGAATACTTCCCACGTATTCCCTGCGTGTCGTAGAAGGCGACTAAAAGGGGAGGGAGCGGGGGGCTGGAAATCCTCCCCTCTCGTTTTTTTTTTTTAATTTTCCAAAAGAAGGAACAGAGGGGGCCAGGTGAGGATATTCAGAAAAAGGCCCAGTCCTCTGTTCTTAACGCTACCTCGCTAATGCGGGAAATGGCGAATAGTTTGGAAAACAAAAAAAAATATTTTATACTTGCTGCCCTTATTCATTCCCGTTGCCACCCCGCCACACATGAAATGATAAACCCCTCCCCCCGCACGCACGCGAGGTAGCGCTAGGAAAAGACAACAAAGGCCACATTCGTTCACACTCAGTCTCTAGCTGTCATATATAATGTACCGAAACTGCAGCTCCCTTTCCACATCCAGGCCCAACAAAACTTTCCATGGTTTACCCCAGATGCTTCACATGCCCTGGTTCAATCCATTGACAGCACGTCAACCCCGGTATACCACATCGTTCTAATTCACTCTATTCCTTGCAAGCCTTTCACCCTCCTGCATGTTCAGGCCCCGATCACTCAAAATCTTTTTCATTCCATCATTCCACCTCCAATTTGGTCTCCCACTTCTCCTCGTTCCCTCCACCTCTGACACATATATCCTCTTTGTCAATCTTTCCTCACTCATTCTCTCCATGTGACCAAACCATTTCAAAACACCCCCTTCTGCTCTCTCAACCACACTCTTTTTATTACCACACATCTCTCTTACCCTTTCATTACTTAATCAAAACTCCTCACACCACATATTGTCCTCAAACATCTCATTTCCAACACATCCACCCTCTGTACAACCCTATCTGTAGCCCACACCTCACAGTCATATAACATTGTTGGAACCACTATTCCTTCAAACATACCCATTTTTGCTTTCTGAGATAATGTCCTCACCTTCCACACATTTTTCAAGGCTCCCAGAACTTTTGCCCCCTCCCCCACCCTGTGACTCACTTCCGCTTCCATGGTTCCATCCACTGCCAAATCCACTCGCAGATATCTAAAACACTTCACTTCCTCCAGTTTTTTGCCATTCAAACTTACCTTCCAATTGACTTGTCCCACAACCCTACTGTACTTAATAGCCTTGCTCTTATTCACATTTACTCTGAGCTTTCTTTTTTCACACGCTTTACCAAACTCAGTCACTAGCTTCTGCAGTTTCTCACTTAAATCAGCCACCAGCTCATTGATATTATTTACCGTAATTCTAAAGTTTTCACCAAAATTTGTATTTTCACAAATATTGTTTTCCAAGATGATGAGAGAACTTGGGAAGTGAGTCAGTTGTTGTTCGCTGATGATACAGCGCTGGTGGCTGATTCATGTGAGAAACTGCAGAAGCTGGTGACTGAGTTTGGTAAAGTGTGTGAAAGAAGAAAGTTAAGAGTAAATGTGAATAAGAGCAAGGTTATTAGGTACAGTAGGGTTGAGGGTCAAGTCAATTGGGAGGTAAGTTTGAATGGAGAAAAACTGGAGGAAGTAAAGTGTTTTAGATATTTGGGAGTGGATCTGGCAGCGGATGGAACCATGGAAGCAGAAGTGAATCATAGGGTGGGGGAGGTTGCGAAAATTCTGGGAGCCTTGAAGAATGTTTGGAAGTCGAGAACACTATCTCGGAAAGCAAAAATGGGTATGTTTGAAGGAATAGTGGTTCCAACAGTGTTGTATGGTTGTGAGGCGTGGGCTATGGATAGAGTTGTGCGGAGGAGGGTGGATAGGCTGGAAATGAGATGTTTGAGGACAATATGTGGTATGAGGTGGTTTGATCGAGTAAGTAATGTAATGGTAAGAGAGATGTGTGGAAATAAAAAGAGTGTGGTTGAGAGAGCAGAAGAGGGTGTTTTGAAATGGTTTGGTCACATGGAGAGAATGAGTGAGGAAAGATTGACCAAGAGGATATATGTGTCAGAGGTGGAAGGAATGAGGAGAAGAAGGAGACCAAACTGGAGGTGGAAAGATGGAGTGAAAAAGATTTTGAGTGATCGGAGCCTGTTCTGAACATGCAGGAGGGTGAAAGGCGTGCAAGGAATAGAGTGAATTGGAATGGTGTGGTATACCGGGGTCGACGTGCTGTCAATGGATTGAGCCAGGGCATGTGAAGCGTCTGGGGTAAACCATGGAAAGTTTTGTTGGGCCTGGATATGGAGAGGGAGCTGTGGTTTCGGTACATTATTACATGACAGCTAGAGACTGAGTGTGAACAAATGTGGCCTTTGTTGTCTTTTCCTAGCACTACCTCGCACACATGAGGTAGTTGTTATTCCATGTGTGGCGAGGTGGCGATGGGAATAAATAAGGGCAGACGGTATGAATTATGTACATGTGTATATATGAATATGTCTGTGTGTGTATATATATGTATACATTGAGATGTATAGTTATGTATATTTGCATGTGTGGATGTGTATGTATACACATGTGTATGTGGGTGGGGTGGGCCATTCTTTCGTCTGTTTCCTTGCGCTACCTCGCTAACGCGGGAGACAGCGACAAAGCAAAATAAATGATGAATAGATAATTGTTTTTCAAGAACTTGTTCATTTATTTGTCTTCCAAGAGAGAGAGAAAAAATGTGCATGATAATATCTTGATTGCACTGCAATTCAGTGTGAAATTGAAAAAAAGTTCAGAATGCATGTAGAAGCCAAGTTTTGACATGGTGTTATTTTCAATATTTTTCCACAAGGGGTCATTACAGTATCATTAACTGGAAAAGTTGCACATGTAAAAGTTGCTGTTCATACTTTGTGACAGACAACATTGAATTATTTTTATTGGTCTGAGGTGAAGTTAGGTGAGACTTTCTTTTCTAATTATCAATCATGGATATCTAGTTGTAGTCTTTGATTCATTCTATGTACATTATATTCTTGGTTAATTGTAAATTATATGACCCAGTTTCTGTCTTTTGCATATCTTTTCAGCTCTGTTAATTGGGTGTTCTTGCTGTCAATTTGCATCTCTAAAGCTACAGTGTTTTTCCTGGTGATTGTAGTGACGTTACTGGTGTACCGACCTGTAGATTATGGCAGAGCTGGTCTCTTTGCTATCTTTTGTACTCAGAGTAATGACTTTGCTCTTGGATACCCTATCAGTGAGTATTGTAGCCTCTTATTCACATGCATGACACATATGTAGGTGCATAAAGCATTGCTTTTATTATTCTCTCAGATGGAAGTCCTCTGAACTCGGAAAGTTAGATCTGTTGCAACACTGTAGAAGCAAGAAGCATATCTTAAGAGTGTGCAAATTAAATCCTCTTGTGCGATATCTATTCTTGCTCCCACATGCAGATATTGATAACATTAGGATTGAGAAATGTGAATTGATGTGAATAGGTGCATGTGCATGGAAGAGCAGTTTTCAACATGTAAAGGAAAAGATATAATAAAAAGTGAATCAGATTTTTGTGGAATTTTGGTTGTTCTCTAGCAGTAGGACTAGCTTTTTAGTCTTAATCATATGTTGGAAATAAAGATTGAATGATAAAGACAGAGACAGCAGGAGCTTCCCAAAAAAGGGGAGGGGGTGTGGCTCACTGGAGCAGAAGCTTTCACAATGACGCTGTATACTGCAGTTCTATACAAGTAAGTCTAAACAAAATGGGGGCTGAACCCACCTGCTTTTCAGAGTGGGGGGCTGCAGCAGCAGCAGCAGCAACAAGCCCCACGCCCACCCACCTGCCAGTGAAAGAGGATTTATATGTCTCACCATTACTTGCAATGTATGTGTGACATTATGTCATCACCCGTGTGTTTGCCTTTCTCTGAATACATTTTTTTAGTAATAAGTAGGGAATAGTACCTAATAGAAATAACAAATGTGTACCATAGTTCATTTTGTTGAGGTGATCAACTGATTATATTCTGGAACACACTGTAGCATGAATTTGTATGTTCATTAAGAAATAATTTTTATGCAGTTGCATTCACTTAGGACTGCTGAATAATGGAAAGGTCCTATTCATAGTATGTGATGTATTAGGTTGATTAGATTTTTTTATGTAACTCATGTTCGGACATTTAGCAATGCAAGAGTATCCTGATCAGACTTCTTTGCATGTATCCTCTTCCTGGGTGAGATCAAAGTAGATGGTCCAGGCAAGCTGTATTCCCACCATTCATGCTGTAGCAACTGATTACCTCATGATCAGTACACAAATCAGAATACAGGCAAATTCATGTCTCCTCTACTGACAAAATAGCGTTAGTGAAACACCTTATTACACAGCTCGAAGTTTCAAGCTTTGTCATCTTCTTTAAAAATGTTACTGTTACCAACTTTAAAAGGAATTGTTGCCCTTACAAATCTCTTGTGGCCTCATATTAATGTATTTGGGTTACACTGATTATTCCAGGGGAGGCTGTAAATGATTTGAACTTGCTCACTTTGTCAGTTTAATCCTATTTGGTCTCATCTTGACTCATCACCTAAACAGGCTTTTGCTTAAATCCCTTATCTTTTCTTTTTAGTATATGTGTTGAGAATGGAATTTTTGTCTTCACTTTTTAGCAGTTCTTAGAGAAAACTATAAAGAATTCATAAAACCTTTTACAAGCAAATCCAAGAGATTGGAACACATGGCTGCAATGAAAGGTTGAAAGAACTTGAACTATACTGTCATTGTACAAAAATATTCACATTATTGAAGGAAAAGAGCAGTTTTATCAACAAGAATTTTGTGGAACAAAATGGCACCAAAAAGAAATATATTATTATATTATTTATTATACTTTGTCGCTGTCTCCCGCGTTTGCGAGGTAGCGCAAGGAAACAGACGAAAGAAATGGCCCAACCCCCCCCCATACACATGTATATTCATACGTCCACACACGCAAATATACATACCTACACAGCTTTCCATGGTTTACCCCAGACGCTTCACATGCCCTGCTTCAATCCACTGACAGCACGTCAACCCTGGTATACCACATCGCTCCAATTCACTCTATTCCTTGCCCTCCTTTCACCCTCCTGCATGTTCAGGCCCCGATCACACAAAATCTTTTTCACTCCATCTTTCCACCTCCAATTTGGTCTCCCTCTTCTCCTTGTTCCCTCCACCTCCGACACATATATCCTCTCGGTCAATCTTTCCTCACTCATCCTCTCCATGTGCCCAAAAAGAAATATATTCAAGAGCATTTCAAAGTTGTACCCAAAGAAATAAAAGATATGCAAGGAGTGAGCACTGAAACCCTAAAGAAAATACTAGACAGATAGCTAGAAACATTTGTAAATGAGCCCAAGATTGACAGCTATGGAATGTGTATAGTGGCAGAGAGTAACAGTACAACGAAGCAAGCAGTCTTTTTGGTGAGTTCAGCTTGGTAGCCTTGTGTCATGGTGAAATTTTGTTAGTACTTTGTTGCTTCCAATCTCCATTCAATTTTTCTCTGAACCTTCTCCATTTTTCTCTAATTTCAGTGCTTTAGATTTTTTTTTCGTTCCTTACTTGTCTTTTGCTTTATTTCTTAAAAGTGATAGTTAAGGTTTGTGTATGCATGCTTTTGTATACAACTAATCAAATCCAAATCATCTCACTTCTCTTTCTGGGCACCTGAGTAAAATGTCTTTCATTTTTTACTTCCAGTTGCAGCACTCTATGGCAAAAGTCACCCAGAGTTTGCTTTGTATCTCTACTTAGTTGCACCAATCTCCCTTGTGTTACTCAACCCTATTGGCTTCATCTTAATGGAGGTAAGGTAAAAGTTGATTTAATTTAATTTTTTTTTCTCTAAACCTTATCAGTGTCTACTTCATATTATTTTATACAAGTATAAATCACACCGTTCTCCAGTCTCATATGTCAGTATGTTGATAAAACCCCAGGACTTAAAATATATATTATTTTTTATACTTGATCTCCATTTCCCACGTCAGTGACGTAGCACCAGGAAACAGATAAAGAAAGACCCATCCTCTCATATACATACATATATACGTACATGCTCATACATTTACGTATACATACATATACATGTATGGGCAGATTAGAAAGGGTAGTAAATGGTGGGATGAAGAAGTAAGACTATTAGTGAAAGAGAAGAGAGGGCATTTGGATGATTTTTGCAGGGAAATAATGCAAATGACTAGGGAATGTATAAAAGAAAGAGGCAAGAGGTCAAGAGAAAGGTGGAAGAAGTGAAAAAGAGGGCAAATGAGAGTTGGGGTGAGAGAGTATCATTAAATTTTAGGGAGAATAAAAAGATGTTTTGGAAGGAGGTGAATAAAGTGCATAAGACAAGGGAACAAATGGGAACTTCAGTGAAGGTAGCTAATGGGGATGTGATAACAAGTAGTGGTGATGTGAGGAGATGGAGTGAGTATTTTGAAGGTTTGTTGAATATTTGATGATAGAGTGGCAGATATAGGGTGTTTTGGTCGAGGTGGTGTGCAAAGTGAGAGGGTTAGGGAGAATGATTTGGTAAACAGAGAAGAGGTAGTAAAAGCTTTGCGGAAGATGAAAGCCGGCAAAGCGGTGGGTTTGGATGGTATTGCAGTGGAATTTATTAAAAAAGGGGGTGACTGTATTGTTGACTGGCTGGTAAGGTTATTTAATGTATGCGTGACTCATGGTGAGGTGCCTGAGGATTGGTGGAATGCTTGCATAGTGCCATTGTACAAAAGCAAAGGGGATAAAAGTGAGTGCTCAAATTACAGAGGTATAAGTTTGTTGAGTGTTCCTGGTAAATTATATGGGAGGGTATTGATTGAGAGGTGAAGGCATGTACAGAGCATCAGATTGGGGAAGAGCAGTGTGGTTTCAGAAGTGGTAGAGGATGTGTGGATCAGGTGTTTGCTTTAAAGAATCTATGTGAGAGATACTTAGAAAAGCAAATGGATTTGTATGTTGCATTGGCTACTCACCCAACCTATGACTCACTTCACTTCCATGGTTCCATTTACCCCCATGTCCACTCCCAGGTATGTAAATTACTTTTCTCTTCCATGGTTCCATTTGCCCCCAAGTCCACTCCCAGGTATCTGAATCTTTTCCTCCAATTTTTCTCTCCTCAAACTCACACCCCAACTAATCTGTCCCTCTACCTTGCTAATCCTAATAACCTTGCTTTCATTCACATTTACTTTCAACTTTCTTTCACACACTTCTCCAAACTCAGTCACCAACTTTTACAGTTTCTCACTTGAATCTGCCTTCATATCTGTCATCATTGGGAAACCACTTGTGAGATTCAGGTGTGTAACCAAGGGTTGAAATATCCTTAAGCATTCCCTTGTTGTAGTAACATCAAATGAACTTTGATGGCCATCAATCCTCGAGCAGTTTTTTCCTCCTTGCTGACGAATGTCATTGGTGACATTTTTTCAGTATAAACCAGCCTCATCCATATTGCTGCAAACACACATTGTAAGGTATAACCACCTACATTAATCATCTCTAAATGCATGTGAAATACCAGGTAAATGCAAGACAACTGTAGTGAGAAAATGTGTTGGACTACAAATGTTTTGATTACTGAACAAGCCCCCACCAGCCTATGTGATGTGAATGCATTTTGCCAGTTGGTTGGATATAAATCAAACTATTTTACCTTGATATCATTTGAATATGCATGATTAGTATGTAGCTATCTAACAATATCTTGATATATTTATCATTAAAAGAAGACTGCTTAATGCATTAAAACTGTAAAAGTAAAGAATTAGTAAGACTCACAGATTTGGTTTTCAACGTGAGTTTCTGACCAGTGTCATACCTCATAAGCACCTCAAATTTAAAGTCAAGAAAGATAGCCTTACATTCTCTACTTCAAAGTACCTTTGATTATCCTTCTGGACATATTGAATTGTATCCTCTTACTTTAGGTGCACTAGATAATGGAGTAGGAGTACTCATTAATGTATTTTGATTGTGGCAGGATACAAACTGAATAGTTTTGTGCCATGACTTTATGAAAATACAATATTTCTGATATATGCATAGTTACCCCTAAATATGCTCATATATTTATGGAAATAATGCCCTTAGACATTGAAAGTGTAAAGCTAACTATTTTCTTGGTTTATAATTTATCCTGTCAAGTACATTGTACCTTAATTCTAAAATGCTGCAAGTCAAAATATCACCAGTCAAGGTTCTGGTATTATGTGATTTTTGATGTTGTTGTTTGATTTAGGAGAGGGAATGTATTGAGAACCATAGAAATGTAAAAACAGTTAATGAAATAAGAAAATAAAACATGAAAATTATAAATGATTGAAAACATTTTCATGCAGTCATTTCTAACCTGCCTCAACCTGTTTCACCTTAGGGCTGATGAGTGTGTAGACCCTCAGGAACATGAGTGTTTGGATACCATGATCTACATAAGGCTCATGGTACTAAAGAAGTCTTTCAATGAATGCAGGAGCTCTAATGATGGGCTGAGGGTTACAGGTTTACTTATCATGGTGAGAAGAGTTAAGGGTGACCTGATTCCAACCTTCATGTTTCTAAATTTGTTGAACTATGTCTAATATGAATAGTTCTTCATGAGATGCAATGTTGGAGTAACCAGAGATAAAAAGAAGCAAATCAAAATTCTTTTTAGAAAGGGCATGAAGAAGCACTGCTTTAGTGTAAGGGTGATGGATGGTTGTAATAGATTAAGGAAACTAAATGTCGGTATTTTAGCATAATATATGTGCACCTCACAGGAGTCAAGAAGCTAGCCATTTCCAGTAAGTGGGACCACAGCTTGAAGTGTAGTAGTATTGTGTTTTTGTGTTAGTGAGATAAGTACAAGACATTATTGTTGTTAATGGAGTAGGTCTGTGAATTGTTAACATGAAAAATCTCTTACTGTAGATCGGAAAACGTCGCAAGAGTAACCAGGATAGCGATGATAATTCCAGCTCTCAGTCTATGGATAGTGGATGTCGTTTGGTTCTTCATATCCTTCGTGATGTCCTCTTGAATCCCATAGTACTTATGACAACCCTTGGTATTTTGGGTAATTTTATCTTCAATCACAAGCTTCCAAATATCTTGGAGGGTATTTTGAAGGTGAGTACAAACAGGCAGGTGATGAAGGTAGTTCATTTTAACCAAGAGGTAAGGTACAAGGAAGGTAACAGAAAGAGACATATTTAAGAACATTTATTTCAAGTGAGTGGAGAGATTATGAAAATATTGGAAGAATAATGAAATGTTATTGTTTGCATTTGTTTTACCATGATAGAATGATTCCTCTGGCTCTGAATAGGACAAAGAATGAAAGTGAATAGCTTTATATATGAAATAGAATTGGTTGTGGAGTTATGAAAAGTATTTTGTGAAGATCACGAATGACATAGCAGTGATTTGGTAGAACAGACATGGAGGGATATGGACTTCATTCCAGGGTTTTACCACCAATTAACTGTAGATGGAGAAAATTTTTTTAGATGGAGGTATGGTGTGCATTTACTTCTGATATAGAAAAGTTATATTTTATAATGATTTGGTACAGAGATGTAAAAGGGAGGGTATGCATTGGGAACAAGGTTATGCAAAAGACATACAGGAGATTACTTGTGACAGGATGCATTATAAGGTTACTACAAGTACCTGACAAGAGTTTGCAATGATGGCAAAGTTAGAGGATAGTGCTCAACACTGGACATGTGTTGAGTAATGCTGTTTCTCATAATTACCTCTCATCTCATCATTTGTCTCCCTCAATGTGTAAATCTTTTTTAATGGGAGCTACTCTGTTGGTGTAGTTGTCAGTTCAGTGTGGAGAGAGCAGTTCAAAGAACAGATCGGAGATGAAATGTAGAACTAAGGGTCAAGAGAATGCAAAATAGGTATGGGAAGAGAAAGATGTTATGCAAGAAATATTGCACAAGAGGAGGGAATAAAGGCATTGTAACAACAGTAAGGCAGGGCATGTGGTTGTAGCGATGAGCAAGGTCATGAAGAATGTGTTGAAATTTTAGTTTAATTAGATTTGGAAAGTGTTTATGGCATCAAGGAAGAGTTTTCATATGCCTTATGATTGGAAAAAGATGTTACCTCATGACCCCTTTTGCAGTGTCTTCAGCAGATCAAAAGCTGTGCTGTATTTAATAGTAGGGACATGATGGACTCATTTGAAGGATAAATTGTTTTATTGAGACTATTCTATTTCATTAATTGACCATGATACAGCCTTGCTAAAGGTGACTTTTCACATGCTCAAATGGTGGAGTTTGATATCACCAGGTAGAAAGTGTGATGCAAGAATTATACATGTACAATCGTTGATAATTTAATCAGCAGAGTAAGAGGTAGGGCTGTGATTGTTCTTTTTAAGAGAATCTCAGAACATCTGTTCACTGAAGATCAAAATAGAGGTAGGAATTTAAGTGGGTGTGTAGATCAGATTTCTACTCTTGAAGTTGGTAGGCAGCCACTGACCAGAGAGGTATAATAAGGTAATTACCCACCTGGGTATTGCGAAGGTTAGTGATAACTATGTAGTGAGCCAGCACTTCACTTGTAGTCAGGTTGCACTTTTTTGACTCAGGTAATTGTTATTTCTTTATGCCTCATCTGCACATGCACTGCTCCTATTCAGCTCACAAACATACATCTCTCCTCCTCACAAATAGCAGGTGACAACAGTTAACTCATACTTCTCATTCTTCACCTCTGTAGATTTTCCTGCTGTGAGCATTTTATGGTAGCCCTGCCTTCTAGCAAAATGGTAGAAGCAGTAGAGAGAATTAGTTGGGAGGAACATTAGACAGGAGCTTTAGGTAGAAACATTACATAGTAGTTGGTAGGTGCTTCAGCTGGGAGCATTAGGTAGGATAATAGGTTTTAACATTAGGGTAAGAATGTTAGGTAGAAGTAGTTGTTAGTAATGTTAGGTAGGAGCATCTGAAAACACTGCACTAGATTGCCCTCTCCCTTTGGCCTTTTAAGGGTAAGGCAGGTAAGGCACCAAAGGCTAAAAAGTGTCACTGGACCTAAACAGTTATGGAGACTCTTTTGCCATGGCCACCCCCCTTAAGGAGTTCCCAAAGGGAATGGGCATCAGAGATATGATAGATAGATAAAATTCCATCAAAAACAGAAAACTTATGCATGATATAGGATTTAGTAAGGGCTCATGACAAAACTGATATAAAAGTATTTGGGGAAGTTTTGATTTTCAGTGGTGTACATGGAAGACCATTAGATGGTGTGCAAGTGAGTATTTTGAATTGTGTGTGGGAGGGCATCAGGATCGTGTAATGTGACAATGGAATTTTAATGTTTTCATGGATTGGGTGTTTTGCTAGTTGAGAGTGATGGAGGGATTACTGTGGTTTGCTGAACCATGATAGAATATAACAGCAGCACTTACAGATATTGGATGCTATTGATGCTCTTCTCATAGTTGAATCAGAGGAGCTGTTGAATGAATAGTGGGTTGTTTTGATATATTGATGAACTGGGAGTTGTAAGTAAATGTTAAAGCTTTTTTTTTTTTTTTTTTTTTTTTTTTTTTTTTTTTTTTGCCGCTGTCTCCTGCGTTTGCGAGGTAGCGCAAGGAAACAGACGAAAGAAATGGCCCAACCCACCCCCATACACATGTATATACATACATCCACACACGCAAATATACATACCTACACAGCTTTCCATGGTTTACCCCAGACGCTTCACATGCCTTGATTCAATCCACTGACAGCACGTCAACCCCGGTATACCACATCGCTCCAATTCACTCTATTCCTTGCCCTCCTTTCACCCTCCTGCATGTCCAGGCCCCGATCACACAAAATCTTTTTCACTCCATCTTTCCACCTCCAATTTGGTCTCCCTCTTCTCCTCGTTCCCTCCACCTCCGACACTTATATCCTCTTGGTCAATCTTTCCTCACTCATTCTCTCCATGTGCCCAAACCATTTCAAAACACCCTCTTCTGCTCTCTCAATCACGCTCTTTTTATTTCCACACATCTCTCTTACCCTTATGTTACTTACTCGATCAAACCACCTCACACCACACATTGTCCTCAAACATCTCATTTCCAGCACATCCATCCTCCTGCGCACAACTCTATCCATAGCCCACGCCTCGCAACCATACAACATTGTTGGAACCACTATTCCTTCAAACATACCCATTTTTGCTTTCCGAGATAATGTTCTCAACTTCCACACATTCTTCAAGGCTCCCAGAATTTTCGCCCCCTCCCCCACCCTATGATCCACTTCCGCTTCCATGGTTCCATCCGCTGCCAGATCCACTCCCAGATATCTAAAACACTTCACTTCCTCCAGTTTTTCTCCATTCAAACTCACCTCCCAATTGACTTGACCCTCAACCCTACTGTACCTAATAACCTTGCTCTTATTCACATTTACTCTTAACTTTCTTCTTTCACACACTTTACCAAACTCAGTCACCAGCTTCTGCAGTTTCTCACATGAATCAGCCACCAGCGCTGTATCATCAGCGAACAACAACTGACTCACTTCCCAAGCTCTCTCATCCCCAACAGACTTCATACTTGCCCCTCTTTCCAAAACTCTTGCATTCACCTCCCTAACAACCCCATCCATAAACAAATTAAACAACCATGGAGACATCACACACCCCTGCCGCAAACCTACATTCACTGAGAACCAATCACTTTCCTCTCTTCCTACACGTACACATGCCTTACATCCTCGATAAAAACTTTTCACTGCTTCTAACAACTTGCCTCCCACACCATATATTCTTAATACCTTCCACAGAGCATCTCTATCAACTCTATCATATGCCTTCTCCAGATCCGTGTATTTTAAAATGAAGGGTAGTTGCATTAGAGTATGTTTAATTGGTAGTGAGTATAGGTAATTAGGTAATTGGGTTGGCGATCAAATTTGAGGTGCATTTAGATCTCTGGTTGATGATGTTTTAATTGTAGAATTTGTAAGAATCTTGCATGACAAAGTGCATATGTCCATTGACTTCCTTGTCTTAATCCAGATTCCATTATCCCTCTTGTCTTAACATGGAGTCAGTTGTTCAACTTTTCTTAACACAAAGTCCATTGTCCAGCTTTTCTTAACACAAGATTCATTGGCCTCCTTGTCTCAACACAGAGTCATCATTGATGAATGAATATGAATACTTCTTATTCTTAAGTTCAGAGTGCAACAATAGAGTTTAATAACTTGCTAATTGTAATTGGAATTAGGGAATAAGATTAGATAAGAAAAATCATATTAGGATATGTGTCAGGAAGAACTCATTAAGATTACACATAAATGAAAGCTTTATAAGATTAATGGCCATATAGGATACACAGAGATAAAGATGAATGAAGAAGATATGTCTTATCATACAGGTAGTAAGAAGTCATTAGGACTACACATAAATTAAAGCTTTATAAGAATTTGTGGCCATATTCATTGACAGATCTGTAATTCCACTTTTTGACTCGGGGAACAGACTTATCACTGTAACATCCACACTATCTTGGAAACCCCACATTACAGAAATAGCAGGAGGGTGTGAGGCATGCATATGATAGAGAAAATTGGAGCAACATTCTGTCATTGGTCTAAACCAGGGCATATTAAACAGTCACTGGAAACCTTGGAAAGGTCTGTGAAGCTTAGACTGCCTTTTGGATAGAGGGCTCTGGTTCAGTTCATCATACATAATAAAGAGTAGATGTGAGCAAATGAAGCTGTTCTAATATATATTAGAAAGATACTTAGTATTTGTGTGGCCCTATATCATAACTGATTCATCTCTCTCTTTTGCAGGTCTTTGGTCAGGCCTTCTCAGCAGCAGCACTCTTCCTCCTTGGTTTACGGATGGTTGGCAAAGTTCAGACACTTAGGGGTTCTGGCCTAGTTCTTCCTGGGATTCTCATTGCTACAAAAACGTGAGTTGCTGGCTGGCAAACACATCAGTAACCATTCTGTAATTGCTGACCTACCACACTTACTCTTCAGACACAGCTTGCTAAATACTAAAATTTAATTAGACCCAGACTCAACAGAATTAGATCCAGTGAACCTTGACATACAGGGTTTTTAATTACACCTTCAGACATTTAGACTTACCCATCTTTACCCTCACAGAAACTGGCCTCATATTGTGTTAATTTAATTGTACCAACTTTTCATTCATTTTCTTTTGGAAGTAGTTTTAGATTCTCATTCCTCTGCTTTCCTACTTTTAATTTTTTTAATAATTCAGGTTGCCATGTTTTTGTAAGTTTTTGTTACAAACTTTTTTGCATATTTTTTGGTTTAGTTCTTGGTAAAGAGACTAGAAATACTTTCCATCTACTCTTTTTTTTTATATTTTGATTTTTTTCCTATAGGTTGATCCTGCCACTAGTCACTCGAGAGATTATAAGTCTACTTCACCCTGGGAATACTGCCAATGAGACAGCCAACTATAGTAACTATGGCTTCCTCTATGGCACTTTCCCCACAGCTCCTGGTGTCTTTGTTTTTGCCACCCAGTATAATGTTGCTGTTGATCTGGTAAGTTGCATGACCATATACCATTTGTTTGGCATTAACACTTCATGCAGTGTATGGCATGCTTGCAATATCTTATTCTATTCCAGGATTTCCTCCAGAGCTGTAAAAATTTGCCTACTTTTCAACAGTTTGATATTTCGGCTTTATTCATTTTTATATCCCTGGAGCTAGGGGAGAAAGAATACTGCTCCTGTATTCCCTGTGTGTCATAGAAAGCAACTAAAAGGAGTGGGAGTGGGGGCTGGAAGTCCTCTCTTCCATTTTCCAAAAAAAAGGAACAGAAAAGGAGGGCCAACTGAGGATTTTTCCCTCAAAGGCTGTTCCTTACGCTTCCTTGCTATCATGATAATGGCGAATACATATAAAAAAATTATTCATTTTTGTTGAAAATGTTACTGATAACTTCATTCATTCTTTTTCTTATTCCAACCTCCCTTCTTGAGCTCAAATTGCTTTTTCACCAAACACCTACATTGCAACTTCCTTATCTGAGCTTGCAAAATCAAAATGGTGAGAGGCATTCATTGGATAGAATGAATTGGAGGAATATGGTATGTTATATGTGACAATCAAAGATTGAATATGTGCAGTTGAAGCAGTTGTTTCTTCCTTTTGCTGCTTCACTTAAGTGGAAAAGGCATTTAAGTGTGAAAAATAACTTTCTGACCTCATATATGTATATTTCCAGACTTTCATCATTATAATGAACTCTTATCAGCTCTCTCTTGCTGAATCTTCATGATTATATTCAGTTCTTTACCCAGCATTTGGACGATTTTTGCAGGGAAATGATGCAAATGACTGGGAGATGTATAAAAGAAAAAGGCAGGAGGTCAAGAGAAAAGTGCAAGAGGTGAAAAAGAGGGCAAGTGAGAGATGGGGTGAGAGAGTATCATTAAATTTTTAGGGAGAATAGAAAGATGTTTTGGAAGGAGGTAAATAAAGTGCGTAAGACAAGGGAACAAATGGGAACTTAAGTGAAGGGGGCTAATGGGGAAGTGATAATAAGTAGTGGTGATGTGAGAAGGAGATGGAGTGAGTATTTTGAAGGTTTGTTGAATGTTTTTGATAATAGAGTGGTGGATATAGGGTGTTTTGGTTGAGGTGGTGTGCAAAGTGAGAGGATTAGGGAAAATGATTTGGTAAACAGAGAAGAGGTAGTAAAAGCATTGCGGAAGATGAAAGCCAGCAAGGCAGCGGGTTTGGATGGTATTGCAGTGGAATTTATTAAAAAAGGGGGTGACTGTATTGCTGACTGGTTGGTAAGGCTATTTAATGTATGTATGATTCATGGTGAGGTGCCTGAGGATTGGCGGAATGCTTGCATAGTGCCATTGTACAAAGGCAAAGGGGATAAGAGTGAGTGCTCAAATTACAGAGGTATAAGTTTGTTGAGTATTCATGGTAAATTATTTGGGAGGGTATTGATTGAGAGGGTGAAGGGATATACAGAACATCAGGTTTGGGAAGAGCAGTATGGTTTCAGAAATGGTAGAGGATGTGTGGATCAGGTGTTTGCTTTGAAGAATGTATGTGAGAAATACTTAGAAAAGCAAATGGATTTGTATGTAGCATTTATGGATCTAGAGAAGGCATATGATAGAGTTGATAGAGATGCTCTGTGGAAGGTATTAAGAATATATGGTGTGGGAGGCAAGATGTTAGAAGCAGTGAAAAGTTTTTATCAAGGATGTAAGGCATGTGTACGTGTAGGAAGAGAGGAAAGTGATTGGTTCTCAGTGAATGTAGATTTGCGGCAGGGGTGTGTGATGTCTCCATGGTTGTTTGATTTGTTTATGGATGGGGTTGTTAGGGAGGTGAATGCAAGAGTTTTGGAAAGAGGGGCAAGTATGCAGTCTGTTGTGGATGAGAGAGCTTGGGAAGTGAGTCAGTTGTTGTTTGCTGATGATACAGCGCTGGTGGCTGATTCATGTGAGAAACTGCAGAAGCTGGTGACTGAGTTTGGTAAAGTGTGTGAAAGAAGAAAGTTGAGAGTGAATGTGAATAAAAGCAAGGTTATTAGGTACAGTAGGATTGAGGGTCAAGTCAATTGGGAGGTAAGTTTGAATGGAGAAAAACTGGAGGAAGTGAAGTGTTTTAGATATCTGGGAGTGGATCTGGCAGCGGATGGAACCATGGAAGCGGAAGTGAATCGTAGGGTGGGGGAGGGGGCGAAAATTCTGGGAGCCTTGAAGAATGTGTGGAAGTCGAGAACATTATCTCGGAAAGCAAAAATGGGTATGTTTGAAGGAATAGTGGTTCCAACAATGTTGTATGGTTGCGAGGCGTGGGCTATGGATAGAGTTGTGCGCAGGAGGATGGATGTGCTGGAAATGAGATGTTTGAGGACAATGTGTGGTGTGAGGTGGTTTGATCGAGTAAGTAACGTAAGGGTAAGAGAGATGTGTGGAAATAAAAAGAGCGTGGTTGAGAGAGCAGAAGAGGGTGTTTTGAAATGGTTTGGGCACATGGAGAGAATGAGTGAGGAAAGATTGACCAAGAGGATATATGTGTCGGAGGTGGAGGGAACGAGGAGAAGAGGGAGACCAAATTGGAGTGGAAAGATGGAGTGAAAAAGACTTTGTGTGATCGGGGCCTGAACATGCAGGAGGGTGAAAGGAGGGCAAGGAATAGAGTGAATTGGAGCGATGTGGTATACCGGGGTTGACGTGCTGTCAGTGGATTGAATCAAGGCATGTGAAGCGTCTGGGGTAAACCATGGAAAGCTGTGTAGGTATGTATATTTGCGTGTGTGGACGTATGTATATACATGTGTATGGGGGTGGGCTGGGCCATTTCTTTCGTCTGTTTCCTTGCGCTACCTCGCAAACGCGGGAGACCGGCAAAAAAAAAAAAAAATATGTGTACATTGAGATGTATAGGTATGTATATTTGCGTGTGTGGATGTGTATGTATATACATGTGTATGTGGGCGGGTTGGGCCATTCTCTCGTCTGTTTCCTTGCGCTACCTCGCTAACGCGGGAGACAGCGACAAAGCAAAATAAATAAATAAATAAATATTATTATTAGGAGAGATAGGTAGCATGTTTAAGGAAAGGAACCTGGATGTTTTGGCTCTGAGTGAAATGGAGCTCTAGGGTAAAGGAGAAGAGTGGCTTGGGAATGTCTTGGGAGTAAAGTCAGGGGATGGTGAGAGCACAAGAGCAAAGGAAGGAGTAGCACTCCTCTTGAAGCAGTTTTGGGAATATGTGATATAGTGTAAGAAAGTAAACTCAAGATTGATTTAGGTACAACTGAAAGTGGATGGAGAGAGATGGGTGATTATTGGTGCCTATGCACTTGGTCATGAGAAGAAAGATCATGAGGGGCAAGTGTTTTGGGAGCAGCTGAGTGAGTGTGTTAGCAGCTTTGATCCACGAGACTGGGTTACAGAGATGGGTGATTTGAATGCAAAGGTGAGTAATGTGGCAGTTGATGGTATAATTGGTGTACATGGGGTGTTCAGTGTTGTAAATGGAAATGGTGAAGAGCTTGTGGATTTGTGTACTGAAAAAGGACTGGTGATTGGGAATACCTGGTTTAAAAAGAGAGATATACATAAGTATACTTATATTAGTAGGAGAGATAGCCTGAGAGTGTTATTGGATTACATGTTAATTGATAGGTGTGTGAAAGAGACTTTTGGATGTTAATATGCTGAGAGGGGCAGCTGGAGGGATGTCTGATCACTATCTTGTGGAGGCGGTAGGTGAAGATTTGTAGAGGTTTTCAGAAAAGAAGAGAGACTGTCGGGAGAAGAGAGTGGTAAGTGAGCTTGGGAAGGAGACTTGTGTGAGGAAGTAAACCATGGAAAGGTCTGTGGGGCCTGGATGTGGAAAGGGAGCTGTGGTTTTGGTGCATTACACATGACAGCTAGAGACCGAGTGTGAACAAATGTGGCCTTTTTTTGTCTATTCCTGGCGGCTACCTCACTATTTTATGTGTGGCTGAGGTGGTGACAGGAATTGATGAAGGCAGCAAATATGAATATGTACATGTGTTTATATGCATATATGTGTATGTATTTGTAGTATATGTTGAAATGTATATGTATGTATATGTTGAAATTTTTTTTTTTTTTTTTTTTTTGCTTTGTCGCTGTCTCCCGCGTTTGCGAGGTAGCGCAAGGAAACAGACGAAAGAAATGGCCCAACCCACCCCCATACACATGTATATACATGTATATACATACATATGTATATACATATGTATGTATATGTGTCACCAGCTTCTGCAGTTTCTCACATGAATCAGCCACCAGCGCTGTATCATCAGCGAACAACAACTGACTCACTTCCCAAGCTCTCTCATCCCCAACAGACTGAGTTTGGTAAAGTGTGTGGAAGAAGAAAGTTGAGAGTAAATGTGAATAAGAGCAAGGTTATTAGGTACAGTAGGGGTGAGGGTCAAGTCAATTGGGAGGTGAGTTTGAATGGAGAAAAACTGGAGGAAGTGAAGTGTTTTAGATATCTGGGAGTGGATCTGTCAGCGGATGGAACCATGGAAGCGGAAGTGGATCATAGGGTGGGGGAGGGGGCGAAAATTTTGGGAGCCTTGAAAAATGTGTGGAAGTCGAGAACATTATCTCGGAAAGCAAAAATGGGTATGTTTGAGGGAATAGTGGTTCCAACAATGTTGTATGGTTGCGAGGCGTGGGCTATGGATAGAGATGTGCGCAGGAGGATGGATGTGCTGGAAATGAGATGTTTGAGGACAATGTGTGGTGTGAGGTGGTTTGATCGAGTAAGTAACGTAAGGGTAAGAGAGATGTGTGGAAATAAAAAGAGCGTGGTTGAGAGAGCAGAAGAGGGTGTTTTGAAATGGTTTGGGCACATGGAGAGAATGAGTGAGGAGAGATTGAACAAGAGGATATATGTGTCGGAGGTGGAGGGAACGAGGAGAAGAGGGAGACCAAATTGGAGGTGGAAAGATGGAGTGAAAAAGATTTTGTGTGATCGGGGCCTGAACATGCAGGAGGGTGAAAGGAGGGCAAGAAATAGAGTGAATTGGAGTCATGTGGTATACAGGGGTTGACGTGCTGTCAGTGGATTGAAGCAAGGCATGTGAAGCGTCTGGGGTAAACCATGGAAAGCTGTGTAGGCATGTATATTTGCGTGTGTGGACGTGTGTATGTACATGTGTATGGGGGGGGGGGGTTGGGCCATTTCTTTCGTCTGTTTCCTTGCGCTACCTCGCAAACGCGGGAGACAGCGACAAAGTATAAAAAAAAAAAAAAAAAAAAAAATGTATATGTGTGTGTGTGGGCGTTTATGTGGGTGTGTTTGGCCATTCCTTGTCTGTTTCCTTGCACTATCTCACTAACACGGGAGATGACGATTAAGTATGATAATGAATAAAAAGTAATTATTTTTATTATTATACTTGATCGCCAGGGAACATGAAATACAGCCCATCCACTCATATGCACACACACACACACACAACACAGTTGTTGTTCGCTGATGATACAGCGCTGGTGGCTGATTCATGTGAGAAACTGCAGAAGCTGGTGACTGAGTTTGGTTAAGTGTGTGAAAGAAGAAAGTTAAGAGTAAATGTGAATAAGAGCAAGGTTATTAGGTACAGTAGGGTTGAGGGTCAAGTCAGTTGGGAGGTAAGTTTGAATGGAGAAAAACTGAGGAGGTAAAGTGTTTTAGATATATGGGAGTGGATCTGGCAGCGGATGGAACCATGGAAGCGGAAGTGGATCATAGGGTGGGGGAGGGGGCGAAAATCCTGGGAGCCTTGAAGAATGTGTGGAAGTCGAGAACATTATCTCAGAAAGCAAAAATGGGTATGTTTGAAGGAATAGTGGTTCCAACAATGTTGTACGGTTGCGAGGCGTGGGCTATGGATAGAGTTGTGCGCAGGAGGATGGATGTGCTGGAAATGAGATGTTTGAGGACAATGTGTGGTGTGAGGTGGTTTGATCGAGTAAGTAACGTAAGGGTAAGAGAGATGTGTGGAAGTAAAAAGAGCGTGGTTGAGAGAGCAGAAGAGGTTGTTTTGAAACGGTTTGGGCACATGGAGAGAATGAGTGAGGAAAGATTGACCAAGAGGATATATGTGTCGGAGGTGGAGGGAACGAGAAGTGGGAGACCAAATTGGAGGTGGAAAGATGGAGTGAAAAAGATTTTGTGTGATCGGGGCCTGAACATGCAGGAGGGTGAAAGGAGGGCAAGGAATAGAGTGAACTGGATTGATGTGGTATACCGGGGTTGACGTGCTGTCAGTGGATTGAATCAGGGCATGTGAAGCGTCTGGGGTAAACCATGGAAAGCTGTGTAGGTATGTATATTTGCGTGTGTGGACGTATGTATATACATGTGTATGGGGGTGGGTTGGGCCATTTCTCTCCTTTATTCTCATCCTGGTTGCATCCATACACTTTCAGACATTCCAGCCCAAGTCTTTGAGGAGGAATCCTAATTTGTGTTTTTCATTTGTTTCTGTTTTTGAAAAGTTACAGTGTAAGGGGTTACCAGCCCCTCACATTTGTCCGGCTTAGTGCTTCTCTCAACATGCAGGAGATACTTGGGTAGCCTTCTTTTTCTCGTGTCTGTATGGATATATTTATGAAAATTTGAAATTCTGTCTGTTTATGTGGTTTAGTTTTTTAGATCAAATAAGTAATCTTACTCACTAGAAAGAGTTTTGAATAGTAAACGGAATGCTTAAGAAAGTAGTTCTTAGTCAAATGTAAAACTTGAAGATATTTATTGGTCAACATGTATGCTTATAAGTATGGACATGTTTAGGTACTGAGATTAATACCTTTTATTGATGTATGAAAAATTTATCCATTACTCTTTTTCATATTTTAGTAACTGTTTTGATATCCCTTGTTTTTTATGTATATGATAATGATTAGACATCACTTTAACAGATGGCAAGTGCAATGGTTGCCTGCACCTTCTTGTCGGCTCCCTTAATGTTTGTGTCAGCCAAGATGGTAACCCTTGTTAGAATCAACCCACTGGATTACGTGAAGGAACTGGAATCCATTCTCTTCAATGTCAGCATTATTGGACTTACTTGCACAGTATGTATGTCTGTCTAACTATCTATATCTTTGATTCCTGTTCCCTTTGGGAACTCCCTTAAGGGGGTGGTTACGGTGAAAGAGTCTCCATAACTGAACTCCATTTCTCCTTATCGATAACCTTTAGTGCCTCTCCTTTAATAGGCCACTGGCAGAAGACAACTCTAATACACTATTTTCAGAGGCTCCTACCTAATGTTAGTACCATCTAATACTACTTATGTGTCTATGTAATGTTTCAGCCTCATGTTTCAACCTAATACTACTACTACATGCTCCCACCTAATGTTCTTACCTACTATTTCTATCTAATGTTCTTACCTACTATTTCTACCTAATGTGCCTGTCTAATGTTCCTACCTACTACTTCTGTCTATTGATTCTACCATTTTGCCAAAAGGCAGGGCTTGTGCATAGCACTCACCACAGGAAAATCTAGAGTTGAATTAGTTATGGGATTTAAGTGTTGTCAGGTGTCATATGTGACAAGGTGAGATTTTATGTAAGTGGACAGAATACCAGTAGTCCACTTGTGGGTGAGATGGAAATAAAAGACAGCTACCTTGGTCAGAGGATTGCATCTTGCCAACCACTGACGTGCTAGCTTATTTTGCAATTGTCGTGAAACCCTCCCAATGCCCAAGTGGGTAGGGCCAGTAATACTTCCTGGGTCATTGGCTACCTACTGACTACTACTTATAGTATGTATATGTGATTAACATCTTTACATTATTTAGAATCTAGTTGTTTTTGATATGTAGAATGAAATGAAATTAGTTTTTGTTGTTGTCAGTGTTGTAGGTCATTTGTTCGCTGTAGTTGTTTGAAGTCTTATTAACATCCTTTAAATAGAATCAAATGATGACACAGACTTTTGGATATGCAGATGCCTATGGGACCATGGTACTTGAATGTTAAGGTGTTCGAATTAGTGTTTGAATAAGTATAATCTGAACTTCGCTGCAAGAAGTAATGAAAGACCTCTTTAGGGGCCATTTCTTTGATGATTTACATCTTGCTGTGCTCATTTGGGTATTGCAGTGTGCCTTGTATCCTTTCCTTGCCTTAAGACTGAATGCATGATGACAAAATTGAATCTTCAAGTGATATCACCCAAGTACAAATTCTAATGGTGAATAAAGCCCCTCCCTAGACTTTGTTTCCTATCTACCCATCACTCAGGATGTGAGAATGAAGTAGCCCCTCTGTTTGGTAGTATTTACAGTTTCATGTGGGCTCAGGATCCAGGAAATTAATACTTCCTCCACTACTAATCTATTCCTAAAAATTTGGGATAATGAAACTAACCTGAATATTAGGCATTTTTATAATTGTAATGCTGTTATTATTCATTAGATAAAAAATAAAAGGAAACATAGTATTAACTGTATAAAAGGGATATCTTCATTTATTCTTATACTGTTTTTATTCGTTAGACTATGTTTTGAATACAGTGATAATTGTATAGTTTACTACAGTGACTTACCATAACTTTAGACATTTTTACCAATCATGTATTTACCTCCCTCACCACCCCATCCATAAAAAGATTGAACAACCATGGTGACATCACACCCTTTGCAGCTGACCGACCTTCACTGGGAACCAATCACTCCTCTCTTCCTACTCGTACATAGGCCTTGCTCTCTTGATAAAAACTTTGCTTCTAGCAGCTTACCTCCAACAACACAAATTCTTAAGATCTTCCTCAAAGCATCTCTATCAACCCTATCATATGCCTTTTCCAGATCCATAAGTGCCACATAGAAATCCATTTGTTTTTTCTAAGTATTTCTCACACAAATTCTTCAAAGGAAACACTTGATCCATGCATCCTCCTCCACTTCTGAAACCACACTGCTCCTCCCCAGTCTGATGCTCTGCACATGCCTTCACCCCCTCATCAGTATACTCAACAAATTTATGCCTCTGTAGTTTGAACACTCACCTTTATCTTTTTTGCCTTTACACAGTGGCACTATACATGTATTCCTCCAATTCTCAGGCACTTCACCATTATCCATACATACATTGAATATGGGGAGGTGATAACAAGTAGTGGTGATGTGAGAAGGAGATGGAGTGAGTATTTTGAAGGTTTGTTGAATGTGTTTGATGATAGAGTGGCAGATATAGGGTGTTTTGGTCGAGGTGGTGTGCAAAGTGAGAGGGTTTGGGAAAATGATTTGGTAAACAGAGAAGAGGTAGTAAAAGCTTTGCGGAAGATGAAAGCCGGCAAGGCAGCAGGTTTGGATGGTATTGCAGTGGAATTTATTAAAAAAGGGGGTGACTGTATTGTTGACTGGTTGGTAAGGTTATTTAAAGTATGTATGACTCATGGTGAGGTGCCTGAGGATTGGCGGAATGCGTGCATAGTGCCATTGTACAAAGGCAAAGGGGATAAGAGTGAGTGCTCAAATTACAGAGGTATAAGTTTGTTGAGTATTCCTGGTAAATTATATGGGAGGGTATTGATTGAGAGGGTGAAGGCATGTACAGAGCATCAGATTGGGGAAGAGCAGTGTGGTTTCAGAAGTGGTAGAGGATGTGTGGATCAGGTGTTTGCTTTGAAGAATGTATGTGAGAAATACTTAGAAAAGCAAATGGATTTGTATGTAGCATTTATGGATCTGGAGAAGGCATATGATAGAGTTGATAGAGATGCTCTGTGGAAGGTATTAAGAATATATGGTGTGGGAGGCAAGTTGTTAGAAGCAGTGAAAAGTTTTTATCGAGGATGTAAGGCATGTGTACGTGTAGGAAGAGAGGAAAGTGATTGGTTCTCAGTGAATGTAGGTTTGCGGCAGGGGTGTGTGATGTCTCCATGGTTGTTTAATTTGTTTATGGATGGGGTTGTTAGGGAGGTGAATGCAAGAGTTTTGGAAAGAGGGGCAAGTATGAAGTCTGTTGGGGATGAGAGAGCTTGGGAAGTGAGTCAGTTGTTGTTCGCTGATGATACAGCGCTGGTGGCTGATTCATGTGAGAAACTGCAGAAGCTGGTGACTGAGTTAGGTAAAGTGTGTGAAAGAAGAAAGTTAAGAGTAAATGTGAATAAGAGCAAGGTTATTAGGTACAGTAGGGTTGAGGGTCAAGTCAATTGGGAGGTGAGTTTGAATGGAGAAAAACTGGAGGAAGTGAAGTGTTTTAGATATCTGGGAGTGGATCTGGCAGCGGATGGAACCATGGAAGCGGAAGTGGATCATAGGGTGGGGGAGGGGGCGAAAATTCTGGGAGCCTTGAAGAATGTGTGGAAGTCGAGAACATTATCTCGGAAAGCAAAAATGGGTATGTTTGAAGGAATAGTGGTTTCAACAATGTTGTATGGTTGCGAGGCGTTGGCTATGGATAGAGTTGTGCGCAGGAGGATGGATGTGCTGGAAATGAGATGTTTGAGGACAATGTGTGGTGTGAGGTGGTTTGATCGAGTAAGTAACGTAAGGGTAAGAGAGATGTGTGGAAATAAAAAGAGCGTGGTTGAGAGAGCAGAAGAGGGTGTTTTGAAATGGTTCGGGCACATGGAGAGAATGAGTGAGGAAAGATTGACCAAGAGGATATATGTGTCGGAGGTGGAGGGAACGAGGAGAAGAGGGAGACCAAATTGGAGGTGGAAAGATGGAGTGAAGAAGATTTTGTGTGATCGGGGCCTGAACATGCAGGAGGGAGAAAGGAGGGCAAGGAATAGAGTGAATTGGAGCGATGTGGTATACCGGGGTTGACGTGCTGTCAGTGGATTGAATTGGGGCATGTGAAGCGTCTGGGGTAAACCATGGAAAGCTGTGTAGGTATGTATATTTGCGTGTGTGGACGTATGTATATACATGTGTATGGGGGTGGGTTGGGCCATTTCTTTCATCTGTTTCCTTGCGCTACCTCGCAAACGCGGGAGACAGCGGCAAAAAAAAAAAGAAAAAAAAAGAAAAAAAAACATTGAATATCTTTCCCAACTAGTCAGTAACACAGCCACCCCCTTTCTTAATGAATTCAACTGCAATACCATCCAATCTTTCCGTCTTGCTGGATTTCATCTCCTTGCTCTGTCACTACCTGTTATCACTTCCCCTTTCGCTCTCTTCACCAATGTCCCCATTTTTTCTTGTCTCACACATTATTTACCTCCTTCCACATAATTATTAAACAACCATGACATCATACACCTGCTGTCTTATCCCACATCATTCTAAATTACCCTCTCCTCTACTTGTTTTCAAATGTGTCTTGCAATACTCTCATTTTAGATACTCTCCAGCTGATATATTAGTTTTCCTTGTGCTCTCTATCCATTGAATATTTACAGTCTGTTCATATCTCTTTCATATGGATATTTTATGTTGTTTTTGCTGGAACTATTGTAGCTTTTTAGACTTTGTTAAAGTATTACAGTGTTTGTGTATATGATCCTTAATGCTTTTTTTTCAGATTTGGGTTTTAACAGTGTTCATCTTGAGCCGGAAGTGGAGGAAAATTCCACACTTTGTAACTTTGTGCTTGGCTGTATCGCAAGGTGTGGCTTGTATAGGTAAGTCATTGGATGCTTTTATAGATTGAAAATTGATTGGTTTTAGTGATCTTTGTATTGAACAGTAAAGTAATTCAGGCAGAAATTATGAAAGGAATGATTGTGATGGTAGGGGAAAAGGGGAGAAAGAATACTGCTCACATATCTCCTGCATTTTTTAAAAGGGTTAGGAGCAGGGTCTGGTAATCCTCCTAACATGTATTATGTTTGAAAAGGAGGAACTGAGGAAGGAGCCAAGTGAGGATTTTACCCTCTGAGACATGGTTTTCTATGTTCTCAATGCTGTCTCACTTGAGTGGGAAATAGTGAACATATATGAAATAGATAAAGAAAAAAGGTATAGACGTATATTTCCACAAGTTTTTCTCTCAGAATGAATTCACAGTATCATTCATATACTTTTCAAAGGAAACACGTGGTTCTCACACCTGCTATGTTTCCTTAAGCTACCGTACTCTCTTAGCCATACATTCTGTGATGCCACTAACTTCTCTTACATCAGTCTCCCAAACACTTTACCAGGTATTCTCATGAAACTTATTTTTGTATTATGCAAGAATTCACTTTTGTCTTTGATGCCCGTTGTAGGGCCCCTTTTTGTGATTCTTTGCAAGCCTCGAGTACTTCATTATGGGACTTGTGTAAGTTGAAAAAAAGCTGATTAACCAATAATGCTGTAATTGGGAAAAAAAAAAAGTGCATCTGTTCCTGTGCATTCCACATTTCAAAAGTGAAGGCTGTCACTACTCCTGTTTACACTGTAAATTTACCATGGCTCATTCACTCCACTTGCCACCCCATTCCAAACACACCACGTCAGCCAACATATTTTTTTTTTTTTTTTTTTTTTTATACTTTGTCGCTGTCTGCGTTTGGAGGTAGCGCAAAGGGGAAAAAAGAAAAAAAGGCCCCAACCCCCCCCATCAAGTAAAAAAAAATACGTCCCCCACGCAAAAAAAAATACTACACAGCTTTCCTGGTTTCCCCCGCGCTTCACAGCCTTGATCAAACCCCGGGCAGCCGTCAACCCCGGGATCCATGCTCCAATTATCTATTCCCGCCCCCCTTTCTCCTCCCGCTGTTAGGCCCGATCCAAAAAAATCTTTTTCATCCATCTTTTCCCCTCCCAATTTTGGGTTCCCCCTTTCCCCGTTTCCTCCCGCAATTACCTTTGGTAATCTTTCCCCATCATTCTCTATGTGCCAAACCACTTTAAAACCCTTTGCTTCTAACCCGTTTTTTATTCCCCAATTTCTCTTACCCTTAGTTTTCATGATCAAACCCCTAACCACAATTGCCCCAAAATCTCATTTCCCGACATCCATCCCCTGCGAAAAAATTTTTTTCCCTAGCCCAGCCTCGCCCAAAAACATTTTGGAAAAACTATTCTTCAACATCCCTTTTTGTTTCCCGGGAAAGTTTTCGATTAATTTTAAGGCCCCAGAATTTGCCCCTCCCCCCCCCTTATCCACTTCCCCTTCCATGGTTCATCCCCTGCGAAACATCCAGATTCTAAAACTTTCCCTTTCCCCCAGTTTTTCTCCCTTCCCAAAAATACCCCAATTTTTGCCCTTACCTATGTACCTAAAAAACCTTGCTTTATTTTAAATTTATTTAACTTTTTTTCACATTTTTTCCAAATCAGCCCGCTTTTGCAGTTTCTAATGAATACCAACCGGCTGTACTCAGGAAAAAAGACCCCTTCCCCAAGCTTTACCCCCAACAGACTTTACTTGCCCCTTTTCCCAAAAACTTTGATTACCTCTTAAAAACCCACCCTAAACAAATTAAACCCCCATGGAGACATCACCCCCCTGCCGAAAAACTACTTTCACTGGAAAACCCAATCATTTCCTTCTTTCACGTCACATGCCTTAATCCTCGTAAAAACTTTTATGTTTTTTAAAACTCTTCCTCCCAACATATTTTTTAAATTTTTTCCCAGGCATTTTCAACTCTATCAACCCTTCCCCGATCCAAAAATCTAAACAAAAACCATTTGTTTTCTAAGTATTTTACTGCATTCTTAAAAGAAAAAACCCCCTGATCCAAAACCCCTCTAATTTAAAACCCACATGTTTCCACACATCTCTCTTACCCTTACGTTACTCACTCGATCAAACCACCTCACACCACACATTGTCCTCAAACATCTCATTTCCAGCACATCCATCCTCCTGCGCACAACT
Source organism: Panulirus ornatus (assembly GCF_036320965.1). Taxonomy (NCBI): domain Eukaryota; kingdom Metazoa; phylum Arthropoda; class Malacostraca; order Decapoda; family Palinuridae; genus Panulirus; species Panulirus ornatus. Next base: position 47,348,960 of record NC_092230.1, on the reverse strand, counting down.
CTATCCATAGCCCACGCCTCGCAACCATACAACATTGTTGGAACCACTATTCCTTCAAACATACCCATTTTAGCTTTCCGGATAATGTTCTCGACTTCCACACATTCTTCAAGGCCCCCAGAATTTTCGCCCCTCCCCCACCCTATATCCACTTCCGCTTCCATGGTTCCATCCGCTGCCAGATCCACTCCCAGATATCTAAAACACTTCACTTCCTCCAGTTTTTCTCCATTCAAACTCACCTCCCAATTGACTTGACCCTCAACCCTACTGTACCTAATAACCTTGCTCTTATTCACATTTACTCTTAACTTTCTTCTTCCACACACTTTACCAAACTCAGTCACCAGCTTCTGCAGTTTCTCACATGAATCAGCCACCAGCGCTGTATCATCAGCGAACAACAACTGACTCACTTCCCAAGCTCTCTCATCCCCAACAGACTTCATACTTGCCCCTCTTTCCAAAACTCTTGCATTTACCTCCTTAACAACCCCATCCATAAACAAATTAAACAACCATGGAGACATCACACACCCCTGCCGCAAACCTACATTCACTGAGAACCAATCACTTTCCTCTCTTCCTACACGTACACATGCCTTACATCCTCGATAAAAACTTTTCACTGCTTCTAACAACTTTCCTCCCACACCATATATTCTTAATACCTTCCACAGAGCATCTCTATCAACTCTATCATATGCCTTCTCCAGATCCATAAATGCTACATACAAATCCATTTGCTTTTCTAAGTATTTCTCACATGCATTCTTCAAAGCAAACACCTGATCCACACATCCTCTACCACTTCTGAAACCACACTGCTCTTCCCCAATCTGATGCTCTGTACATGCCTTCACCCTCTCAATCAATACCCTCCCATATAATTTACCAGGAATACTCAACAAACTTATACCTCTGTAATTTGAGCACTCACTCTTATCCCCTTTGCCTTTGTACAATGGCATTATGCACGCATTCCGCCAATCCTCAGGCACCTCACCATGAGTCATACATACATTAAATAACCTTACCAACCAGTCAACAATACAGTCACCCCCTTTTTTAATAAATTCCACTGCAATACCATCCAAACCTGCTGCCTTGCCGGCTTTCATCTTCCGCAAAGCTTTCACTACCTCTTCTCTGTTTACCAAATCATTTTCCCTAACCCTCTCACTTTGCACACCACCTCGACCAAAACACCCTATATCTGCCACTCTATCATCAAACACATTCAACAAACCTTCAAAATACTCACTCCATCTCCTTCTCACATCACCACTACTTGTTATCACCTCCCCATTTGCGCCCTTCACTGAAGTTCCCATTTGCTCCCTTGTCTTACGCACTTTATTTACCTCCTTCCAGAACATCTTTTTATTCTCCCTAAAATTTAATGATACTCTCTCACCCCAACTCTCATTTGCCCTTTTTTTCACCTCTTGCACCTTTCTCTTGACCTGTCTCTTTCTTTTATACATCTCCCACTCAATTTCATATGATCTGTCATATTCAGTTGTCCAAAATAATACTCAGTCCATTTCTTTTTTACCTCTTCTTTGTCTGTTACTATAACCCCAGCTGCTCCCATCATTGTTGCTCTCATTTGTTTTCTTATTTTCCTCATGCTAATCACCTGCTAAAACGTATTCCTGTTCCATCCTAAGATCATCATCACTTCTTCATCCCATCACTTGATATGCTCTTTTTATTTGTCATTCATACTTTTCTCTTGACCTGCTACCTCTTTCTCTTTTACTCTCAGTCACTTGCACACCTTCGTTATGGTTAGTGTCCATACTCCTCTCTTTTCTCTTTCACTATCAATTTTACTTCCTCTGCCATGTAAGCACTCCTGCTGTAAATACCTTCTATTCCCCTCCCATTCCCAGTGTTTCATTTATGCCTCTCTTCACTTATCTCTTGCGTTATATCTGCCCTCAGGCCTCTTCTAAGCTCTCTCACCACTTTCACACACATCGTTTCCTCTTTTCCTAAAACCACTCTATTTTCGCACTTACCGTGACCCTGCTTAGTCATATGTTCTTGACACTAACATGGGAAATGGTCATTATTTGTGAAAAAATTCTTATTTTTTTTTTTCATACATATTCACCATTTCCCGCATTAGCGAGGTAGCATTAAGAACAGAGGACTGAGCTTCAGCAAGAGAAGCCTCACTTAGCCCCCTTCTCTGTTCCTTCTTTTGGAAAAGTAAAAATTGGAGGGGGAGGAATTCCAGCCCTCCCACTCCCTCCCCTTTTAGTCACCTTTTACAATATGCAGGAAATACATGGGAAATATTTTTTCTCCCCTATCCCCCTATTATTTTTATTATTATTTTTTTCATACATAATCGCCATTTCCCGTGTTAGCGAGGTAATGTTAAGAACAGAGGACTTAGCCTTAGAGGGAATGTCCTCGCTTGGCCCCCTTCTCTGTCCCTTCTTTTCGAAAATTAAGAAATGAGAGAGGAGGATTTCCAGCCCCCTGCTCCATCCCCTTTTAGTTGCCTTCTACAGCACACAGGGAATACATGGGAAGTTCCTTTCTTCCCTATCCCTAGGGATAAATTAATATCATTATTATGATTATTGTTATGATTTTTTTTTTTTTTTTTTTTCTCGCTGTCTCCCGCATTTGCGAGGTAGCGCAAGGAAACAGACGAAAGAAATGGCCCAACCCACCCCCATACACATGTATATACATACGTCCACACACGCAAATATACATACCTACACAGCTTTCCATGGTTTACCCCAGACGCTTCACATGCCTTGATTCAGTCCACTGACAGCACGTCAACCCCGGTATACCACATCGCTCCAATTCACTCTATTCCTTGCCCTCCTTTCACCCTCCTGCATGTTCAGGCCCCGATCACACAAAATCTTTTTCACTCCATCTTTCCACCTCCAATTTGGTCTCCCTCTTCTCCTCGTTCCCTCCACCTCCGACACATATATTCTCTTGGTCAATCTTTCCTCACTCATTCTCTCCATGTGCCCAAACCATTTCAAAACACCCTCTTCTGCTCTCTCAACCACGCTCTTTTTATTTCCACACATCTCTCTTACCCTTACGTTACTTACTCGATCAAACCACCTCACACCACACATTGTCCTCAAACATCTCATTTCCAGCACATCCATCCTCCTGCGCACAACTCTATCCATAGCCCACGCCTCGCAACCATACAACATTGTTGGAACCACTATTCCTTCAAACATACCCATTTTTGCTTTCCGAGATAATGTTCTCGACTTCCACACATTCTTCAAGGCTCCCAGAATTTTCGCCCCCTCCCCCACCCTATGATCCACTTCCGCTTCCATGGTCCCATCCGCTGCCAGATCCACTCCCATATATCTAAAACACTTCACTTCCTCCAGTTTTTCTCCATTCAAACTCACCTCCCAATTGACTTGACCCTCAACCCTACCGTACCTAATAACCTTGCTCTTATTCACATTTACTCTTAACTTTCTTCTTTCACACACTTTACCAAACTCAGTCACCAGCTTCTGCAGTTTCTCACATGAATCAGCCACCAGCGCTGTATCATCAGCGAACAGCAACTGACTCACTTCCCAAGCTCTCTCATCCCCAACAGACTTCATACTTGCCCCTCTTTCCAAAACTCTTGCATTCACCTCCCTAACAACCCCATCCATAAACAAATTAAACAACCATGGAGACATCACACACCCCTGCCGCAAACCTACAATCGCTGAGAACCAATCACTTTCCTCTCTTCCTACACGTACACATGCCTTACATCCTCGATAAAAACTTTTCACTGCTTCTAACAACTTGCCTCCCACACCATATATTCTTAATACCTTCCACAGAGTATCTCTATCAACTCTATCATATGCCTTCTCCAGATCCATAAATGCTACATACAAATCCATTTGCTTTTCTAAGTATTTCTCACATACATTCTTCAAAGCAAACACCTGATCCACACATCCTCTACCACTTCTGAAACCACACTGCTCTTCCCCAATCTGATGCTCTGTACATGCCTTCACCCTCTCAATCAATACCCTCCCATATAATTTACCAGGAATACTCAACAAACTTATACCTCTGTAATTTATGATTATTATGATTATTATTATTATTTTTTTTTTTCAGGAGCTCTCTTATGGTCTGTATTGGACTGCAACCACACCTGGAAATTATACCTACAGTTTGTTCTTTTCTCTTGGGGAGTGTTCTCTGCACGTTTGTGGACATCCATCTTGGCAATCACCCTCTTCCTTTTGCGTTGGCAGTCCCTGTGTTTTGTTTTGCGTCTGCGGCCCTTCTTTGCCATTATTGGTTGGGGGTGAGTTTTAACATTCTAAAGTATAACCTAGATTTTCTTTTAATTCCTGACTTTTATTTTTTTTTTTTTGTGTGTGTGTGTGTGTGTATGAGTGTTATATTTGCAAAACATACCCTAGTCATAGGCCATTTTAGGTGAAGGAAATGAAGTGAAAGAACATAGAAATTAATGAGGGCCACTATTGATTTATGTCATTTGTAGTACTTTTATAGGTAAAAACAACTTTAATTCATGCTTTTATTGAATGGCTTAATAAGCAATGCTGGAATGATATGTATGGAATGCATTGTATGCAAAACTGAAGCGACTTGAAATCCCTGCTGTATGTCTGAGAATGGTCACAGGAAGATCATTGTTACTTTTGTGCAGCATATGTGCATGAAACTTTATGAATTGTTAACCACAATGGTATCCTCTTTACTACAGATTACCAGCTGTCATGGTAACTGTGCTGATTCTAATGGTACAGCAGGAAACAGATGTAGCAGACAAGCATGATCCCAATTTCCAGTATGGATCAGCGCAGGCCATTGTTGCTTTGCTGCTGCTTTGGTTCAGCCTGTTCAGTAAGTAAATCTCTATGTTTAGAAATAGTATACTGCATATCATTTTAGAGAGCTAAACATAAGCATATAGTGGTACAAAGGTAATAACAATCAGAAATTTTCCATTAACCCAAAAGTAGCAGAAATAATTTTCAGTTGGATTTCCTCGGAGTGTTAATTCTGTTGTGAAATATGAAAATGGTACTTAGACCTCTTTTTGTAACTTTTTGATCAAGGCAAAACTACAAAACTTCCATATCTGACATTACCTTTCGGCTTGAGACATTCCAGCGTGCTGGTTTTTTGCATACCCTGTGATGTGCCACTGACTGCCAAAGATTGTGATGGCATTGTTTTAAATTTCCAGCTTGAGTATGACAGGGTATGGCTGTAGGGTCTCATCTCTAAGCTCCCCTCCTTTAGCTTCCCTCTCTCACTTTGCTCCATCGTATCTAGCTTCCTTTCTGGCTGATTAGTCTCTGTGGTTGTTGAAGGATTAACCTCTTTCCCATTTTCCATCAGCACTGGTGTCCCTCAAGGTTCTGTCTTGTCTTCTACATTTTTTCTCCTTTTACCAAAGATTTTCTTTCTTCCAAAAGTAGCCAAATGCACTCAGACTCATCTTTGCATTCCTCCACATCCTTCAATTCTGTTCCTGTTCTTAATCGATCAGAATCTCATCTTGACACAACTTCCTCAGTAAACTCATGCTTGGACAAGATTTCTCAGTGGTTAGATGAAATCTAGTTAAATTTAATGCCTCCAAGACCCAGTTCCTTCCCATCTCTCTATTCAAAATTCCTCTCAACTTTCCTTTCTTCTTTGGTTCTGTAATTCATTGTCAACTCAAATGAGCATACTGTAACATCCACTCTTTCTTGGAAACCCCACTTTATGGAAATAGCTATGTTTGCCTCTAAGAAAGTGAGAGTTGAAATTTCATTTCTTCTGAACAATTACTCCATTCATACAAAGGATTGATCCATACTTGTATGGAGTACTGCTTTTGCATCTTGGGTGGTTTAGCTCTGCATCTTTACTTGACAGAATTGAGTCGAAAGCAGTCTGACTCTTAAACTCTCCCAAGCTAACTTCCAAACTTAACCTGCTTACCCTACTCTGCAGTGTTGGTTAACTTTTCCACTTCTGTAGGTATGACTCTAGTTTTTGCTTACAAGAGCTGGCTGCTTGTGTGCCTCCATCACTAGCTATATCACACACTACACAGCAAGCTGATGGATCATGTAATTACTTTGGGGCCATTGGCATATTTTAAAAGATGGGTTTATCACTTCTTCCCAAATTTGCAGATACTTTCCCTTGTCTCCTTTTTCCCTTTCATTAACCTCTCTATATTTCAATTAAGGCCTGTCCTTGATTTGGAATTTTGTCCATAACTGGAGCCTGGAACATAAAAAAGAATATTCATATTTTGAATTAATTTCTTCTTCCTTGGTGAGATAGTGTTAGAAACAGACAAACATTGGCTCCACTTGAACTCAGCCACTCCCATGGAGTCATGAAGAAAGTACCCTAAATGATTTTTGTTTATGAATATGACCTGCTGTCTTCCTTATGTTCCTTTCCTTCCCATCCTCAGGTTCAGTACTTCCAGATTTTATTAATGCTTTTCATAACTTTTCTAAGTACTGTTACATATGAAATGTGATCCCCAAGGCTGAATTTTACATGATAGATATTCTTACTGTTCGGTTCGATGCCATTATGATGCCAAACTCATATTTCCTTAATGTACTTGACACAGTTAGACAAACCAAGTGCTTCATACCTTTCTTGATCATCATGTTGTATGCATCTTAATTCTTTCAGTAATTTGTATATTGTACATAATAGCATATGAATCGTAATTTTTTTTTTTCCCCTAGCAACTATGGTGTGTCTGATTCTCCATCAGCGACATGAGCGACGCTATGCTCAGTATGAGTCTTTACTTAACTTAGATGATTCAGATGACCAAAGGTCTTGCTCTCCAAGAGGATCTCCACGTACATCTACGGTGGATGCTCCTCGGATAAGTAAGTTTATTCAGAATTAATAACTGTGAAAAGGATACTTGTCATGATTTATTGCACCTTTGTACTAAGTGGCTTATTCTTGCATAACTTGACTGCTTATTGTATTCACCCTTACTATCCATTATGGACTTAGTATTCCTAATACTTGCAGAAACTCCTTTTATGCCACTAATTTCACTTCCTTCTTTCCTGAATTGTCTTATACACATCCATAGCATTCAGGTGTTTGCTTTGAAGAAAGTATGTGAGAAATACTTAGAAAAGCAAATGGATTTGTATGTAGCATTTATGGATCTGGAGAAGGCATATGATAGAGTTGATAGAGATGCTCTGTGGAAGGTATTAAGAATATATGGTGTGGGAGGCAAGTTGTTAGAAGCAGTGAAAAGTTTTTATCGAGGATGTAAGGCATGTGTACGTGTAGGAAGAGAGGAAAGTGATTGGTTCTCAGTGATTGTAGGTTTGCGGCAGGGGTGCGTGATGTCTCCATGGTTGTTTAATTTGTTTATGGATGGGGTTGCTAGGGAGGTAAATGCAAGAGTTTTGGAAAGAGGGGCAAGTATGAAGTCTGTTGGGGATGAGAGAGCTTGGGAAGTGAGTCAGTTGTTGTTTGCTGATGATACAGCGCTGGTGGCTGATTCATGTGAGAAACTGCAGAAGCTGGTGACTGAGTTTGGTAAAGTGTGTGAAAGAAGAAAGTTAAGAGTAAATGTGAATAAGAGCAAGGTTATTAGGTACAGTAGGGTTGAGGGTCAAGTCAATTGGGAGGTAAGTCTGAATGGAGAAAAACTGGAGGAAGTGAAGTGTTTTAGATATCTGGGAGTGGGACTGGCAGCGGATGGAACCATGGAAGCGGAAGTGGATCATAGGGTGGGGGAGGGGGCGAAAATCCTGGGTGCCTTGAAGAATGTGTGGAAGTCGAGAACATTATCTTGGAAAGCAAAAATGGGTATGTTTGAAGGAATAGTGGTTCCAACAATGTTGTATGGTTGCGAGGCGTGGGCTATGGATTGAGTTGTGCGCAGGAGGATGGATGTGCTGGAAATGAGATGTTTGAGGACAATGTGTGGTGTGAGGTGGTTTGATCGAGTAAGTAACGTAAGGGTAAGAGAGATGTGTGGAAATAAAAAGAGCGTGGTTGAGAGAGCAGAAGAGAGTGTTTTGAAATGGTTTGGGCACATGGAGAGAATGAGTGAGGAAAGATTGACCAGGAGGATATATGTGTCGGAGGTGGAGGGAACGAGGAGAAGTGGGAGACCAGATTGGAGGTGGAAAGATGGAGTGAAAAAGATTTTGTGTGATCGGGGCCTGAACATGCAGGAGGGTGAAAGGAGGGCAAGGAATAGAGTGAATTGGATCGATGTGGTATACCGGGGTTGACGTGCTGTCAGTGGATTGAATCAGGGCATGTGAAGCGTCTGGGGTAAACCATGGAAAGCTGTGTAGGTATGTATATTTGCGTGTGTGGACGTATGTATATACATGTGTATGGGGGTGGATTGGGCCATTTCTTTCATCTGTTTCCTTGCGCTGCCTCACTAACGCAGGAGACAGCAACAAAGTATAATGAATATATAAGCATAAATACTGAAAATAACTCTGATAAAACATAGGAAGGCCTACCCAGGATGTTAGAATGGTTATTCATTGTACTGTAGGAGAAATAAGAAACATTCATGGAATAACTACTGATGCATTCTTGAAAACGACTTTAATATAGTTGCACTCAGCCCCAGATGAACTCAGAATAAATAGTTATGTAATGCAGGTGGCAGCTAAGAAGAATACCATGGAATATACTGAAAATAAATCTGATAAAACATAGGAAGGCCTAACCAGGATGTTAGAATGGCTATTCAGTGTACTGTGGGAGAAATAAGAAACATTCATGGAATAACTACTGATGCATTCTTGAAAAAGACTTTAGTAGTTTGCACTCAGCCCCAGATGAACCCAGAATAAATAGTTATATAATGCAAGTGGCAGCTGAGAAGAATGATTTTATATGTCAAGCAAGACATGTGGTGAGTGCTTTGCTTATGGCAAAATCTCGTAGATACTCTTTCTCCCCCAATAATAGATATGATAAAGATGATAGGTCTCAAATTAATTTTTCTATTTTAAGAAAAAACATTATCTAAGGAGATCTATTTTTCATCTTTAGGAAAGGTACTATGCATTGTATTTATATTATATTCACTTGAGATATACCACTCTGTTTTCTTGTGTTGTATTCTAAATAGTTTCACAAACCAAATTATGATTCACTAATTCCTTTTCAATTTTTTGTAGACATCAATGGCACTGTAAGTAGCTCCAGTTCTCTTGATTTAGAGGACAGGGCAAGAGATCCAGAGGCTGGTATAGATGACAGTGGGTCCTCTGATAATGACAGGTATGTAGAGAGGTAATAGGTGGAATAGATACTTGAAAATGCTTTTGGTGAAGGATTTTTGTTTAGTTTTGTTTTTTGTTTAGTATAATGATTAGGATTGCATTCTATGAAAGAGGCTTGGTGTTACCCAGGACCTTTATAATGGCTCTTTCTGCTTAAGGCTGCAATATTTCCAGTAACAGGGAATCTCAACACTTTTGAAGTGAGAAATTCATTGATGAAACTATACTTCTAGCGATACAGTCTAAGTGTGACTTTTCACTCACAATGTAACCAGAGTCCGTGAACATCCCTTACTGAAAGTTTTATATTCTTTCTTTCTTTCTTTCTATCATACTTAATTGCCATTTTCCATGTTAGAGCCAGGAAGAGCTGTCATGTGTAATGCACTGAAACCTTAGCTCCCTGTCCTCAGCCAGGCCATACAGACCTTTCTATGCTTTACTGTGGCTGCTTCACATCCCCTAGTTTACCCCATTAACAGCACATTGACCACTGTATACTACATCTTTCCAATTCTTTTTGCCATATACATGCCTATCACCCTCCTGCATATTCAAGCCCTGATCACACAAAATCTTTACTCATCCTTCTATCAACAATTTAGTTTCTTCCTTCTTGTTTCCTCCACTTTTGACACATATATCCTTTTTGTCAACCTTTCCTCTCACATTCCCTCCATTTCTCCAAAACATTTCAGCACATGCTCTTTGGCTTTCTCAGCCACATTCTCTCTATTAAGCACACTTTTCTTTTACCCTTTTATTACTCCCTCAATCATACTACCTCACATCAACTATTATCCTCAAATATTGCATTTCCAGCACCACTCTCCTCCACTCATCTGCATCTAGAACCCATGCCTTGCATCCATTTAGCATTGTTGAGATTATCATATCTTCAACTATACCCATTTTTGCCCACCCAGATACTGACCTTGCTTTCCACACATTCCTCAGTGCTCCTAGGACCTTCACCTCCTCACCCACCCTGCAACTCGCTTCTGCTATCATCCATTTGCTGCAATGAACACTTTCAGTTATCTAAAACACTTCATTTTGTTTAGCTTACTCCATTCAGTCTCTCACCTCCAACTAACCTGTCTCTCAACCTTGCTAATACCAGTAACCTTGCTTTTATTCACAATTATTCTCAACTTCCTTTCACACTCTCTTCCAAACTCAGTCACCTACTTTTGCAGTTTTGCACTTGAATCTGCAACCATTGCTGTGTCATCAACAGACAACAACTGAGTCACGTCACAGGCCACCTCATCCCATACGGATGCATACTCGACCCTCTCTCCAAGACTTGCATTTACGTTTCTCACTACCCAGTTCATAAACAAATTAAACAGCCATGGTGACATAACACACCCTTACCACAGACCAACGTTCGCTCGGAACCACTCACTCTCCTCTCTTCCAACTAGTACACAGGCTTTACACCCCCTGATAAAAACTTTTCACTGCTGCTGGCAGTTTGCTTCCATGCCATGTATTCTTAAGACCTTCCACAGGACACATCTTTCAACCCTTTCATGCATTTTTTCCAGATCCATAAGTGCTGCATACATTTTTTTTTTTGTAAGTATTCTTTTTCCAGATCGTAAATGCTGCATACAAATCCCATTGTTTGTGCAAGTATTTCGTACGCATGTTCTTTAAAGCATATGTTTGATTCACGAATCCTCTACCACTCCTGAAACCACATTGTTGCGGCCCAGTCTGATGCCTTCACCCTCTCAGTCACCACTCCCTCACACAATTTACTAGATACACACAATAAATATATCTCTCTAGTTTGAACACTATACAAGTTTGGCACTATACAGGCAGTTTGCCAATCCTTAGGCACTTTACCATGATCCATACATGCACTGAAAATCCTAACTAGGCTATTAACTGCGAAAGCTTCCTCTCCCCAGCCACCTTTCCATCACATTCATCTTACATAGATTTTTACCACCTCCTCTCTTCACTAAACTACTCTCCGTGACTCACTTTGCATACCACCCTGGCCCAAACAACCTCCATCTGCCACCCCAGTCATCAACCTTATTCAAGTTCCCATTTGTTCTGTTTTCACATACCATTAACTTCCTTCCACAACATCTTCATATTCTCCATAAAGATAACTGATACTTGCTCAACCCAAGTCATGTTTGCCCTCGTTTTTCAACCCCTGCATTTCTCTTGACCCCTAGCCACTTTCTCTTATACCTCTCCCAATCATTTGCAGTCCTTCCCTGTAAATATGGCCCATTTACCTTTTTTTTTTCATTTCACTTGCAACCTTACTTCATCATCCCACCGCTTGCTACCCTTTCCAATCTACCCACCTTTCACATGTCACATGCATATCTTGTACATGTCAGCACTGCTTCCTTAAATACCTCCCATTCCTCACCCACTCCCTTAGCTTCATTTATTCTCATCTTTTGCTGTTGTACACTCTATCTTTCCTGGTATTTCTTCAAATACTAACTCTCATCACTCTCTTCTCTAAACAATATTTTCTTTTTTCTGAATATCTCTACAAATCTTTGCCATTGCTTCCACAAGGTGATGATCAGACAACCCACCAGCCACACCTTTCAGCACATTCACTTTCAGAAGTCCCTTTTTTACATGAATATCAGTTAGTATGTAATCCAGTAATGCCTGCTGACCATCTTTTGTACTCTTGTATGAATACATGTGTATGTCCCTCTTTTTAAACCAAGTATTTCCCAGTCACCAGTCCTCTTTTTTTACAAGCACAGATATATACATGTATACACATATACATATTCATATTTGCTTGCCTTCAGCAATTCCCAGTGCCACCCTGCCCCACAGGAAACAGCATCGCTACCTCCTGTGTTAGCACCAGGAAAACAGAAGTGGCCACATTCGTTCACACTCAGTCTCTAGCTGTCAAGTTTAATGCACTGAAACCACAGTTTCCTTTCCACATTCAGGCCTCTCAGACCTTTCCATGGTTTACCCCAGATGCCTCACATGCCCTGGTTCAGTCCATTGACAGCACATCGGCCACAATTACCACATTGTTCCAGTTCATTTTATTCCTTGCATGCTCAGGCCCTGATCGCTCAAAATCTTTTTCACCCCATCCTTCCACCTTCAATTTGGTCTCCTGCTTCTCCTTGTTCCCTCCACTTCTGACACATATATCCTCGTAGTCAACCTTTTCTCACTCATTTTTTCCATATGTCCAAACCATTTCAACACACCGTCTTATGCTTTCTCAACCACACTCTTTTTACTACCACACATCTCTCTTACCCATTCATTACTTACTCAGTCATACCACCTTACACTACATGTTGTCCTCAGACATTTCATTTCCATCACATCCACCCTCCTCTATCTAAAATACTTCTTCCTCCAATTTTTCTCCATTCAAACTCACATCCCAACTGACTTGTCCCTCAACCCTGCTGAACCCAATAACCTTGCTCTTTTTCACATTTACTCTCAACTTTCTCCTTTCACACTCTTTTCCAAATTCAGTCACCAACTTCTGCAGTTTCTCACTCGAATCTGCCACCAGTGCTGTATCATTGGTGAACAACAGCAACGAACTCACTCCCCAGGCCTTCACATCCACAACAAACTGCATACTTGCTCCTATCTCCAAAACTCTTGCAGTTACCACCCTAACCACCCCATCCATAAACAAACTAAACAACCATGGAGACATCACACCCCCTCCCCCCTTATGTGTGCGAGGTAGCTGTCATATATAATGCACCGAAACCACATCTCCCTTTCCACATCCAGGCCCCACAAAACTTTCCATGGTTTACCCCAGACACTTCACATGCCCTGGTTCAATCCATTGACAGCACGTCGACTCCGGTATACCACAATGTTCCAATTCACTCTATTTCTTGCACGCCTTTCACCCTCCTCTAGCTCAGGCCCCGATTGCTCAAAATCTTTTTCACTCCATCTTTTCACCTCCAATTTGGTCTCCCACTTCTCCTTGTTCCCTCCACATCTGACACATATATCCTCTTTGTCAGTCTTTCCTCATTCATTCTCTCCATGTGACCAAACCATTCAAATCACCCTCTTCTGCTCTCTCAACCACACACTTTTTATTACCACACATCTCTCTTACCCTTTCATTACTTACTTGATCAAACCATCTCACACCACATATTGACCTCAAACATCTCATTTCCATCACATCCACCCTCCTCTGCACACCTCTGTCTATAGCCCACGCCTCGCAACCATATATCATTGTTGGAACCACCATTCCTTCAAACATACCCATTTTTGCTTTCCAAGATAATGTTCTCGACTTCCACACATTCTTCAAGGCTCCCAGAACTTTCGCCCCCTCCCCAACCCTATGATTCACTTACACTTCCATGGTTCCATCCGCTGCCAAATCCACTCCCAGATATCTAAAACACTTCACTTCCTCCAGTTTTTCTTCATTCAAACTTACCATCCAATTGACTTGTCCGTCAGCCCTACTGTACCTAATAACCTTGCTCTTATTCACATTTACTCTCAGCTTTCTTCTTTCACACACTTTACCAAACTCAGTCACCATCTTCTGCAGTTTTTCACCCGAATCAGCCACCAGCCCTGTATCATCAGCGAACAACAACTGACTCACTTCCCAAGCTCTCTCATCCACAACAGACTGCATGCTTGCCCCTCTTTCCAAAACTCTTGCATTCCCCTCCCTTTTCTCCATACCACCATTTATTCTCAGTTGTGATGTGGATGTAATTTTTGTTTTCTTTCTTACCCTCTGACAGCTTATTTAGTCCGCACGATGAACTCAGCACGGGTAATCGATACCGTCCTGATTTACGCCAAAGGGATGAGTGTTCTGACATGATCCAGCGATATGTATCAACCTCTCAACTCACAGAGCCAGAAGAGACCACCATTGTACGAGACCGGGATGACGAGTTCCAGATGATGAGACATGTTGTATTACTTCTCTTCTTATGTGGATCCATGATTGTGGTTAGTCATCACGTGTCTTCACATTTACGTGGCTGCTTATAGTCCCTGCATAATTGGGTATCTTGTTTTTTGCATGAAATCTGGTTAACTATTCTCTGGATTAACCATTTGAGTTAGCCATTTGAGTGGAAAACTTTGTACAAGTGTCCTATATTAGTGTTTCAGAGGTTTGCGGTGAAAATATTGCTGTGTCCCGTTTTTTCATGAGTTCATGTAAATGCTTCATATGTTAGCAAGCGCTTATTGGAGTTTACCATGCACTAAGACATGGTGGGGCTTGAGTCTGTTTTCACTTGAGTGGGGATAATTGTTGTGCTTGATTTCATGTGTGTCACCTTATTAACTGGATTAGATATGTATAGTGTATTTCCCTTTTGTTGAAAAATGTGATGTGATGCATCTGGTGCTCCTACCAAGAAAAAGCTGGAGCTAGTTTACATAACCCTGGAAAACAAGATAGAAATGCTCTATTAAAATGTTCAGCATGCATTGTAGAGAATTCATAGTCACATATAAAAAGCCATACATATGGCACATGAAAATGGTCAAAACCTTGATAGCAGCACCAAATTCTTTCCCAATATCATTTAGGTCATGCAAGGATTCATATAGCTGCTTCTGATATGCAGAGCAGGACACAGTAAACCAGCCACAACCACCAACCAAAGTTGATGATGACCCCTCAGCCTCCTAGTAGTTTTGCTTGTATTTGGGTAGCACTCAATCTATCATGTGTAGGTGAACCTCAAACCTACCTTCTTAGCTCCACACCAGTACATTCAAGCCCCTCAAAACACAATGAACACTTGAGTGTCTGAACACCAAGCAGTCAGATGATGTAATATTTTATTGTTTTGTATGTAATATGATAATTTTTTTGCAGTAAACTAATTAAGTGCATGTAGATAAGTAGATCTGTAAGAAAAATACAGATTTTGGGCAAAGGTTAGGGTTCATTTTGACCAATACCAAATGAAATTCACCTTTTCCTTGCAAAATTAAAGTCAGAAGTTAACAGTCTTGTAAGATAAGTCATTTACGAGTGTTTCCTCATTACCTTTACAAGGAAGACCTATACTGGACATGTCACAAGCATGTATCCAGTGCAGGATTAGATCATATAGGTTTGTGTTTCATGGCTTACCCGGACAGTTTCTTTAAATTTTCTCTGGTCCAGTATTAGTTGGCATAGTTGTGGGTACCCATTTTGTCATAGAAGTCCATGACTTGTGTATTTTTTATTAAACAAGATTGTTTGATACATTTATTTTGGTAATTCATAGTATTTCCCTGTAGCATTCTGTGGTTATGTTATTCATGCCACTCCTTATTAGCTTGATGTCATATATTTATATCACATGTATGAATACCACATCATAGGTTCTATTCTTATCATTACATTACAAGCTGTAAATATTTTTTTTTTTTTTTATTATACTTTGTCACTGTCTCCCGCGTTTGCGAGGTAGCGCAAGGAAACAGACGAAAGAAATGGCCCAACCCCCCCCCATACACATGTATATACATACGTCCACACGCGCAAATATACACACCTACACAGCTTTCCATGGTTTACCCCAGACGCTTCACATGCCTTGATTCAATCCACTGACAGCACGTCAACCCCGGTATACCACATCGCTCCAATTCACTCTATTCCTTGCCCTCCTTTCACCCTCCTGCATGTTCAGGCCCCGATCACACAAAATCTTTTTCACTCCATCTTTCCACCTCCAATTTGGTCTCCCTCTTCTCCTCTTTCCCTCCACCTCCGACACATATATCCTCTTGGTCAATCTTTCCTCACTCATTCTCTCCATGTGCCCAAACCACTTCAAAACACCCTCTTCTGCTCTCTCAACCACGCTCTTTTTATTTCCACACATCTCTCTTACCCTTACGTTACTCACTCGATCAAACCACCTCACACCACACATTGTCCTCAAACATCTCATTTCCAGCACATCCATCCTCCTGTGCACTACTCTATCCATAGCCCACGCCTCGCAACCATACAACATTGTTGGAACCACTATTCCTTCAAACATACCCATTTTTGCTTTCCGAGATAATGTTCTCGACTTCCACACATTCTTCAAGGCCCCCAGAATTTTCGCCCCCTCCCCCACCCTATGATCCACTTCCGCTTCCATGGTTCCATCCGCTGCCAGATCCACTCCCAGATATCTAAAACACTTCACTTCCTCCAGTTTTTCTCCATTCAAACTCACCTCCCAATTGACTTGACCCTCAACCCTACTGTACCTAATAACCTTGCTCTTATTCACATTTACTCTTAACTTTCTTCTTCCACACACTTTACCAAACTCAGTCACCAGCTTCTGCAGTTTCTCACATGAATCAGCCACCAACGCTGTATCATCAGCGAACAACAACTGACTCACTTCCCAAGCTCTCTCATCCCCAACAGACTTCATACTTGCCCCTCTTTCCAAAACTCTTGCATTTACCTCCCTAACAACCCCATCCATAAACAAATTAAACAACCATGGAGACATCACACACCCCTGCCGCAAACCTACATTCACTGAGAACCAATCACTTTCCTCTCTTCCTACACGTACACATGCCTTACATCCTCGATAAAAACTTTTCACTGCTTCTAACAACTTTCCTCCCACACCATATCTTCTTAATACCTTCCACAGAGCATCTCTATCAACTCTATCATATGCCTTCTCCAGATCCATAAATGCTACATACAAATCCATTTGCTTTTCTAAGTATTTCTCACATACATTCTTCAAAGCAAACACCTGATCCACACATCCTCTACCACTTCTGAAACCACACTGCTCTTCCCCAATCTGATGCTCTGTACATGCCTTCACCCTCTCAATCAATACCCTCCCATATAATTTACCAGGAATACTCAACAAACTTATACCTCTTATACCTTTCAGGGATTTGCATTGTGCATGTGGACTCTGGTGACAGAGGAAGTAAATGGTGTGTATGTAGAGCTGGTGTTTTTGGACATTGTTCTTAACTTTGGCCAAGGGTTTTTCACTGCTGCTATCTTTGGGCTGGACACTAAGCTCATCATAATGCCACTCCTCAAATGGTGAGTACAGAAAGGGAATGATTTTAATGATATTGGTAAAATAATTTTCTAGTTGATTCATACCAAATCTGATAGTTAGATCCTGCAAGCCATCTGTGAGAGTCATGTAATCACAGTTGTACATTGTTTTACATTTTGCTGCTTTCTTTCATGGCATTTAAGGTAGTTTCTTCATTATCCTAGAGATTAGATAGGAAGACTTTTCAGATGGGTGCTTACAATAGCACAAAGCAGAAAAGCCTTTTATTTGATTATGATTAAAAAAAAAAAAAATGTATGCTTTGGTTTCTTGAAGGTGGCGAAAAATGTGTCATGGTGCAATGGTTATCAAGTTGCCTCCTTGGGATGAACTTGATCCCCTGACTCGGCAGACATGTGAGCAGTTCACCACCTACCACATGGACAAGTGTATAAAGGACATAGTCAGAGATAGAAGGTGAGCCACAAAATGCTGTGTTTTTCCCCAAGTTTGTAATATTATGTTATGCTATAATGTTCTCCCCTGTATAGTAACTTTTGGGATGTGTATGTTTCTTGATAGATTTTCTTTCAATAATTGTTTATGTGGAATCATGTTGTTCTGTCTATGTATCTATCTATATCTCTGATGCCCATTCCCTTCAGGAACTCCTTCCAAGGGGTGGCCAAGGCAAAAGAGTCTCCGTAATTGGTAACCCCACTGCTGCTTCTTAGCCTTTTTAGTGCATCACCCTCAACAAGCCACTGGCAGAGGGCAACTTGAGTGCAGTATTTCCATAGGCTCCTACCTAATGCCCCTACTGTATACTCCTACCTAATGTTTCAGCCTGCTACTTCTACCTAATGCCCACACCTAAATGTTCCTACCCACTATCTGTTTATCTTTTTATTTTACTTAATCGCTGTTTCCTGCATCAGCTAGGCAGCTCCAGGAAACAGATGAAGAATGGCCCATCCACTCAGGTGGATGGTATTGCAGTGGAATTTATTAAAAAAGGGGGTGACTGTATTGTTGATTGGTTGGTAAGGTTATTTAATGTATGTATGATTCATGGTGAGGTGCCTGAGGATTGGCGGAATGCTTGCATAGTGCCATTGTACAAAGGCAAAGGGGATAAGAGTGAGTGCTCAAATTACAGAGGTGTAAGTTTGTTGAGTATTCCTGGTAATTTATATGGGAGGGTATAGATTGAGAGGGTGAGGGCATGTACAGAGCATCAGATTGGGGGAGAGCAGTCTGGTTTCAGAAGTGGTAGAGGATGTGTGGATTAGGTGTTTGCTTTGAAGAATGTATGTGAGAAATACTTAGAAAAGCAAATGGATTTGTATGTAGCATTTATGGATCTGGAGAAGGCATGTGATAGAGTTGATAGAGATGCTCTGTGGAAGGTATTAAGAATATATGGTGTGGGAGGCAAGTTGTTAGAAGCAGTGAAAAGTTTTTATTGAGGATGTAAGGCATGTGTACATGTAGGAAGAGAGGAAAGTGATTGGTTCTCAGTGAATGTAGGTTTGCGGCAGGGGTGTGTGGTGTCTCCATAGGTTGTTTAATTCGTTTATGGATGGGGTTGTTAGGGAGGTGAATGCAAGAGTTTTGGAGAGAGGGGCAAGTATGCAGTCCGTTATGGATGAGAGAGCTTGGGAAATGAGTCAGTTGTTGTTCGCTGATGATACAGCGCTGGTGGCTGATTCATGTGAGAAACTGCAGAAGCTGGTGACTGAGTTTGGTAAAGTGTGTGAAAGAAGAAAGTTAAGAGTAAATGTGAATAAGAGCAAGGTTATTAGGTACAGTAAGGTTGAGGGTCAAGTCAATTGGGAGGTAAGTTTGAATGGAGAAAAACTGGAGGAAGTAAAGTGTTTTAGATATCTGGGAGTGGATCTGGCAGCGGATGGAACCATGGAAGCGGAAGTGAATCATAGGGTGGGGGAGGGGGTGAAAAATCTGGGAGCGTTGAAGAATGTTTGGAAGTCAAGAACATTATCTCGGAAAGCAAAAATGGGTATGTTTGAAGGAATAGTGGTTCCAACAATGTTATACGTATGTAAGTAGGAGAAATGGCCAGAGAGCGTTATTGGATTACGTGTTAATTGACAGGCGCGTGAAAGAGAGACTTTTGGATGTTAATGTGCTGAGAGGTGCAACTGGAGGGATGTCTGATCATTATCTTGTGGAGGCTAAGGTGAAGATTTGTATGGGTTTTCAGAAAAGAAGAGTGAATGTTGGGGTGAAGAGGGTAGTGAGAGTAAGTGAGCTTGGGAAGGAGACTTGTGTGAGGAAATACCAGGAGAGACTGAGTACAGAATGGAAAAAGGTGAGAACAATGGAAGTAAGGGGAGTGGGGGATGAATGGGATGTATTTAGGGAATCAGTGATGGATTGCACAAAAGATGCTTGTGGCATGAGAAGAGTGGGAGGTGGGTTGATTAGAAAGGGTAGTGAGTGGTGGGATGAAGAAGTAAGATTATTAGTGAAAGAGAAGAGAGAGGCATTTGGATGATTTTTGCATGGAAATAGTGGCAAATGACTGGGAGATGTATAAAAGAAAGAGGCAGGAGGTCAAGAGAAAGGTGGAAGAGGTGAAAAAGAGGGCAAATGAGAGTTGGGGTGAGAGAGTATCATTAAATTTTAGGGAGAATAAAAAGATGTTCTGGAAGGAGGTTAAATATAGTGCGTAAGACAAGGGAGCAAATGGGAACTTCAGTGAAGGGCGCAAATGGGGAGGTGATAACAAGTAGTGGTGTTGTGAGAAGGAGATGGAGTGAGTATTTTGAAGGTTTGTTGAATGTGTTTGATGATAGAGTGGCAGATATAGGGTGTTTTGGTCGAGGTGGTGTGCAAAGTGAGAGGGTTAGGGAAAATGATTTGGTAAACAGAGAAGAGGTAGTAAAAGCTTTGCGGAAGATGAAAGCCGGCAAGGCAGCAGGTTTGGATGGTATTGCAGTGGAATTTATTAAAAAAGGGGGTGACTGTATTATTGACTGGTTGGTAAGGTTATTTAATGTATGTATGACTCATGGTGAGGTGCCTGAGGATTGGCAGAATGCATGCATAGTGCCATTGTACAAAGGCAAAGGGGATAAGAGTGAGTGCTTAAATTACAGAGGTATAAGTTTGTTGAGTATTCCTGGTAAATTATATGGGAGGGTATTGATTGAGAGGGTGAAGGCATGTACAGAGCATCAGATTGGGGAAGAGCAGTGTGGTTTCAGAAGTGGTAGAGGATGTGTGGATCAGGTGTTTGCTTTGAAGAATGTATGTGAGAAATACTTAGAAAAGCAAATGGATTTGTATGTAGCATTTATGGATCTGGAGAAGGCATGTGATAGAGTTGATAGAGATGCTCTGTGGAAGGTATTAAGAATATATGGTGTGGGAGGCAAGTTGTTAGAAGCAGTGAAAAGTTTTTATCGAGGATGTAAGGTATGTGTACGTGTAGGAAGAGAGGAAAGTGATTGGTTCTCAGTGAATGTACGTTTGCGGCAGGGGTGTGTGATGTCTCCATGGTTGTTTAATTTGTTTATGGATGGGGTTGTTAGGGAGGGTGAATGCAAGAGTTTTTGGAAAGAGGGGCAAGTATGAAGTCTGTTGGGGATGAGAGAGCTTGGGAAGTGAGTCAGTTGTTTGTTCGCTGATGATACAGCGCTGGTGGCTGATTCATGTGAGAAACTGCAGAAGCTGGTGACTGAGTTTGGTAAAGTGTGTGAAAGAAGAAAGTTAAGAGTAAATGTGAATAAGAGCAAGGTTAATTATTAGGTACAGTAGGGTTGAGGGTCAAGTCAATTGGGAGGTAAGTTTGAATGGAGAAAAACTGGAGGAAGTAAAGTGTTTTAGATATCTGGGAGTAGATCTGGCAGCGGATGGAACCATGGAAGCAGAATTGGATCATAGGGTGGGGGAGGGGGCGAAAATCCTGGGAGCCTTGAAGAATGTGTGGAAGTCGAGAACATTATCTCGGAAAGCAAAAATGGGTATGTTTGAAGGAATAGTGGTTCCAACAATGTTGTATGGTTGCAAGGCGTGGGCTATGGATAGAGTTGTGCGCAGGAGGATGGATGTGCTGGAAATGAGATGTTTGAGGACAATGTGTGGTGTGAGGTGGTTTGATCAAGTAAGTAACGTAAGGGTAAGAGAGATGTGTGGAAATAAAAAGAGTGTGGTTGAGAGAGCAGAAGAGGGTGTTTTTGAAATGGTTTGGGCACATGGAGAGAATGAGTGAGGAAAGATTGACCAAGAGGATATATGTGTCAGAGGTGGAGGGAACGAGGAGAAGTGGGAGACCAAATTGGAGGTGGAAAGATGGAGTGAAAAAGATTTTGTGTGATCGGGGCCTGAACATGCAGGAGGGTGAAAGGAGGGCAAGGAATAGAGTAAATTGGATCGATGTGGTATACCGGGGTTGACGTGCTGTCAGTGGATTGAATCAGGGCATGTGAAGCGTCTGGGGTAAACCATGGAAAGCTGTGTAGGTATGTATATTTGCGTGTGTGGACGTGTATGTATATACATGTGTATGGGGGTGGGTTGGGCCATTTCTTTCGTCTGTTTCCTTGCGCTACCTCGCAAATGCGGGAGACAGCGACAAAGCAAAAAATATATATATATATATATATACATATTTTTTTTTTTCTTTCATACTATTCGCCATTTCCCGCAACAGCGAGGTAGCGTTAAGAACAGAGGACTTGCCCTTTGAGGGAATACCCTCACCTGGCCCCCTTCTCTGTTCCGTCTTTTGGAAAAAAAAAAAAAAAAAAACACGAGAGGGGAGGATTTCCAGCCCCCAGCTCCCTTCCCTTTTAGTCGCCTTCTACGACACGCAGGGAATACGTGGGAAGTATTCTTTCTCCCCTATCCCAGGGGATATTATATAATATATATATATTATATATATATATATATATTATATATATAATATATATATTATATATTAAATATATATATATATTTATTTAATTTATTATACTTTGTCGCTGTCTCCCGCGTTTGCGAGGTAGCGCAAGGAAACAGACGAAAAAAATGGCCCAACCCCCCCCCCCCCCCATACACATGTATATACATACGTCCACACACGCAAATATACATACCTACACAGCTTTCCATGGTTTAACCCCAGACGCTTCACATGCCTTGACTCAATCCACTGACAGCACGTCAACCCCGGTATACCACATCGCTCCAATTCACTCTATTCCTTGCCCTCCTTTCACCCTCCTGCATGTTCAGGCCCCGATCACACAAAATCTTTTTCACTCCATCTTTCCACCTCCAATTTGGTCTCCCTCTTCTCCTCGTTCCCTCCACCTCCGACACATATATCCTCTTGGTCAATCTTTCCTCACTCATTCTCTCCATGTGCCCAAACCACTTCAAAACACCCTCTTCTGCTCTCTCAACCACGCTCTTTTTATTTCCACACATCTCTCTTACCCTTACGTTACTCACTCGATCAAACCACCTCACACCACACATTGTCCTCAAACATCTCATTTCCAGCACATCCATCCTCCTGCGCACTACTCTATCCATAGCCCACGCCTCGCAACCATACAACATTGTTGGAACCACTATTCCTTCAAACATACCCATTTTTGCTTTCCGAGATAATGTTCTCGACTTCCACACATTCTTCAAGGCCCCCAGAATTTTCGCCCCCTCCCCCACCCTATGATCCACTTCCGCTTCCATGGTTCCATCCGCTGCCAGATCCACTCCCAGATATCTAAAACACTTCACTTCCTCCAGTTTTTCTCCATTCAAACTCACCTCCCAATTGACTTGACCCTCAACCCTACTGTACCTAATAACCTTGCTCTTATTCACATTTACTCTTAACTTTCTTCTTCCACACACTTTACCAAACTCAGTCACCAGCTTCTGCAGTTTCTCACATGAATCAGCCACCAACGCTGTATCATCAGCGAACAACAACTGACTCACTTCCCAAGCTCTCTCATCCCCAACAGACTTCATACTTGCCCCTCTTTCCAAAACTCTTGCATTTACCTCCCTAACAACCCCATCCATAAACAAATTAAACAACCATGGAGACATCACACACCCCTGCCGCAAACCTACATTCACTGAGAACCAATCACTTTCCTCTCTTCCTACACGTACACATGCCTTACATCCTCGATAAAAACTTTTCACTGCTTCTAACAACTTTCCTCCCACACCATATCTTCTTAATACCTTCCACAGAGCATCTCTATCAACTCTATCATATGCCTTCTCCAGATCCATAAATGCTACATACAAATCCATTTGCTTTTCTAAGTATTTCTCACATACATTCTTCAAAGCAAACACCTGATCCACACATCCTCTACCACTTCTGAAACCACACTGCTCTTCCCCAATCTGATGCTCTGTACATGCCTTCACCCTCTCAATCAATACCCTCCCATATAATTTACCAGGAATACTCAACAAACTTATACCTCTTATACCTTTCAGGGATTTGCATTGTGCATGTGGACTCTGGTGACAGAGGAAGTAAATGGTGTGTATGTAGAGCTGGTGTTTTTGGACATTGTTCTTAACTTTGGCCAAGGGTTTTTCACTGCTGCTATCTTTGGGCTGGACACTAAGCTCATCATAATGCCACTCCTCAAATGGTGAGTACAGAAAGGGAATGATTTTAATGATATTGGTAAAATAATTTTCTAGTTGATTCATACCAAATCTGAGAGTTAGATCCTGCAAGCCATCTGTGAGAGTCATGTAATCACAGTTGTACATTGTTTTACATTTTGCTGCTTTCTTTCATGGCATTTAAGGTAGTTTCTTCATTATCCTAGAGATTAGATAGGAAGACTTTTCAGATGGGTGCTTACAATAGCACAAAGCAGAAAAGCCTTTTATTTGATTATGATTAAAAAAAAAAAAAATGTATGCTTTGGTTTCTTGAAGGTGGCGAAAAATGTGTCATGGTGCAATGGTTATCAAGTTGCCTCCTTGGGATGAACTTGATCCCCTGACTCGGCAGACATGTGAGCAGTTCACCACCTACCACATGGACAAGTGTATAAAGGACATAGTCAGAGATAGAAGGTGAGCCACAAAATGCTGTGTTTTTCCCCAAGTTTGTAATATTATGTTATGCTATAATGTTCTCCCCTGTATAGTAACTTTTGGGATGTGTATGTTTCTTGATAGATTTTCTTTCAATAATTGTTTATGTGGAATCATGTTGTTCTGTCTATGTATCTATCTATATCTCTGATGCCCATTCCCTTCAGGAACTCCTTCCAAGGGGTGGCCAAGGCAAAAGAGTCTCCGTAACTGGTAACCCCACTGCTGCTTCTTAGCCTTTTTAGTGCATCACCCTCAACAAGCCACTGGCAGAGGGCAACTTGAGTGCAGTATTTCCATAGGCTCCTACCTAATGCCCCTACTGTATACTCCTACCTAATGTTTCAGCCTGCTACTTCTACCTAATGCCCACACCTAAATGTTCCTACCCACTATCTGTTTATCTTTTTATTTTACTTAATCGCTGTTTCCTGCATCAGCTAGGCAGCTCCAGGAAACAGATGAAGAATGGCCCATCCACTCAGGTGGATGGTATTGCAGTGGAATTTATTAAAAAAGGGGGTGACTGTATTGTTGATTGGTTGGTAAGGTTATTTAATGTATGTATGATTCATGGTGAGGTGCCTGAGGATTGGCGGAATGCTTGCATAGTGCCATTGTACAAAGGCAAAGGGGATAAGAGTGAGTGCTCAAATTACAGAGGTGTAAGTTTGTTGAGTATTCCTGGTAATTTATATGGGAGGGTATAGATTGAGAGGGTGAGGGCATGTACAGAGCATCAGATTGGGGGAGAGCAGTCTGGTTTCAGAAGTGGTAGAGGATGTGTGGATTAGGTGTTTGCTTTGAAGAATGTATGTGAGAAATACTTAGAAAAGCAAATGGATTTGTATGTAGCATTTATGGATCTGGAGAAGGCATGTGATAGAGTTGATAGAGATGCTCTGTGGAAGGTATTAAGAATATATGGTGTGGGAGGCAAGTTGTTAGAAGCAGTGAAAAGTTTTTATTGAGGATGTAAGGCATGTGTACATGTAGGAAGAGAGGAAAGTGATTGGTTCTCAGTGAATGTAGGTTTGCGGCAGGGGTGTGTGGTGTCTCCATAGGTTGTTTAATTCGTTTATGGATGGGGTTGTTAGGGAGGTGAATGCAAGAGTTTTGGAGAGAGGGGCAAGTATGCAGTCCGTTATGGATGAGAGAGCTTGGGAAATGAGTCAGTTGTTGTTCGCTGATGATACAGCGCTGGTGGCTGATTCATGTGAGAAACTGCAGAAGCTGGTGACTGAGTTTGGTAAAGTGTGTGAAAGAAGAAAGTTAAGAGTAAATGTGAATAAGAGCAAGGTTATTAGGTACAGTAAGGTTGAGGGTCAAGTCAATTGGGAGGTAAGTTTGAATGGAGAAAAACTGGAGGAAGTAAAGTGTTTTAGATATCTGGGAGTGGATCTGGCAGCGGATGGAACCATGGAAGCGGAAGTGAATCATAGGGTGGGGGAGGGGGTGAAAAATCTGGGAGCGTTGAAGAATGTTTGGAAGTCAAGAACATTATCTCGGAAAGCAAAAATGGGTATGTTTGAAGGAATAGTGGTTCCAACAATGTTATATGGTTGTGAGGCGTGGGCTATGGATAGAGTTGTGCGCAGGAGGATGGATGTGCTGGAAATGAGATGTTTGAGGACAATATGTGGCGTGAGGTGGTTTGATCGAGTAAGTAATGTAAGGGTAAGAGAGATGTGTGGAAATAAAAAGAGCGTGGTTGAGAGAGCAGAAGAGGGTGTTTTGAAATGGTTTGGTCACATGAAGAGAATGAGTGAAGAAAGATTGACCAAGAGGATATATGTGTCAGAGGTGGAGGGAACGAGAAGTGGGAGACCAAATTGGAAGTGGAAAGATGGAGTGAAAAAGATTTTGAGTGACCGGGGCCTGAACATGCAGGAGGGTGAAAGGCGTGCAAGGAATAGAGTGAATTGGAACGATGTGGTATATCGGGGTCGACGTGCTGTCAAAGGATTGAACCAGGGTATGTCAAGCATCTGGGGTAAACCATGGAAAGTTGTGTGGGGCCTGGATGTGGAAAGGGAGCTGTGGTTTCGGTGCATTATTACATGACAGCTAGAGACTGAGTGTGAATGAATGGGGCCTTTGTTGTCTTTTCTTAGCGCTACCTCACACACATGAGGGGGGAGGGGGTTGTTATTTCATGTGTGGCGAGGTGGCGATGGGAATGAATAAAGGCAGACAGTATGAATTATGTACATGTGTATATATGTATATGTCTGTATATATATATATATATATATATATATATATATATATATATATATATATATATATATGTATACATTGAGATGGAGAAAAACTGGAGGAAGTAAAGTGTTTTAGATATATGGGAGTGGATCTGGCAGCGGATGGAACCATGGAAGCGGAAGTGAATCATAGGGTGGGGGAGGGGGTGAAAAATCTGGGAGCGTTGAAGAATGTTTGGAAGTCAAGAACATTATCTCGGAAAGCAAAAATGGGTATGTTTGAAGGAATAGTGGTTCCAACAATGTTATACGTATGTAAGTAGGAGAAATGGCCAGAGAGCGTTATTGGATTACGTGTTAATTGACAGGCGCGTGAAAGAGAGACTTTTGGATGTTAATGTGCTGAGAGGTGCAACTGGAGGGATGTCTGATCATTATCTTGTGGAGGCTAAGGTGAAGATTTGTATGGGTTTTCAGAAAAGAAGAGTGAATGTTGGGGTGAAGAGGGTAGTGAGAGTAAGTGAGCTTGGGAAGGAGACTTGTGTGAGGAAATACCAGGAGAGACTGAGTACAGAATGGAAAAAGGTGAGAACAATGGAAGTAAGGGGAGTGGGGGATGAATGGGATGTATTTAGGGAATCAGTGATGGATTGCACAAAAGATGCTTGTGGCATGAGAAGAGTGGGAGGTGGGTTGATTAGAAAGGGTAGTGAGTGGTGGGATGAAGAAGTAAGATTATTAGTGAAAGAGAAGAGAGAGGCATTTGGATGATTTTTGCATGGAAATAGTGCAAATGACTGGGAGATGTATAAAAGAAAGAGGCAGGAGGTCAAGAGAAAGGTGGAAGAGGTGAAAAAGAGGGCAAATGAGAGTTGGGGTGAGAGAGTATCATTAAATTTTAGGGAGAATAAAAAGATGTTCTGGAAGGAGGTAAATATAGTGCGTAAGACAAGGGAGCAAATGGGAACTTCAGTGAAGGGCGCAAATGGGGAGGTGATAACAAGTAGTGGTGTTGTGAGAAGGAGATGGAGTGAGTATTTTGAAGGTTTGTTGAATGTGTTTGATGATAGAGTGGCAGATATAGGGTGTTTTGGTCGAGGTGGTGTGCAAAGTGAGAGGGTTAGGGAAAATGATTTGGTAAACAGAGAAGAGGTAGTAAAAGCTTTGCGGAAGATGAAAGCCGGCAAGGCAGCAGGTTTGGATGGTATTGCAGTGGAATTTATTAAAAAAGGGGGTGACTGTATTATTGACTGGTTGGTAAGGTTATTTAATGTATGTATGACTCATGGTGAGGTGCCTGAGGATTGGCAGAATGCGTGCATAGTGCCATTGTACAAAGGCAAAGGGGATAAGAGTGAGTGCTTAAATTACAGAGGTATAAGTTTGTTGAGTATTCCTGGTAAATTATATGGGAGGGTATTGATTGAGAGGGTGAAGGCATGTACAGAGCATCAGATTGGGGAAGAGCAGTGTGGTTTCAGAAGTGGTAGAGGATGTGTGGATCAGGTGTTTGCTTTGAAGAATGTATGTGAGAAATACTTAGAAAAGCAAATGGATTTGTATGTAGCATTTATGGATCTGGAGAAGGCATGTGATAGAGTTGATAGAGATGCTCTGTGGAAGGTATTAAGAATATATGGTGTGGGAGGCAAGTTGTTAGAAGCAGTGAAAAGTTTTTATCGAGGATGTAAGGTATGTGTACGTGTAGGAAGAGAGGAAAGTGATTGGTTCTCAGTGAATGTACGTTTGCGGCAGGGGTGTGTGATGTCTCCATGGTTGTTTAATTTGTTTATGGATGGGGTTGTTAGGGAGGTGAATGCAAGAGTTTTGGAAAGAGGGGCAAGTATGAAGTCTGTTGGGGATGAGAGAGCTTGGGAAGTGAGTCAGTTGTTGTTCGCTGATGATACAGCGCTGGTGGCTGATTCATGTGAGAAACTGCAGAAGCTGGTGACTGAGTTTGGTAAAGTGTGTGAAAGAAGAAAGTTAAGAGTAAATGTGAATAAGAGCAAGGTTAATTATTAGGTACAGTAGGGTTGAGGGTCAAGTCAATTGGGAGGTAAGTTTGAATGGAGAAAAACTGGAGGAAGTAAAGTGTTTTAGATATCTGGGAGTAGATCTGGCAGCGGATGGAACCATGGAAGCAGAATTGGATCATAGGGTGGGGGAGGGGGCGAAAATCCTGGGAGCCTTGAAGAATGTGTGGAAGTCGAGAACATTATCTCGGAAAGCAAAAATGGGTATGTTTGAAGGAATAGTGGTTCCAACAATGTTGTATGGTTGCAAGGCGTGGGCTATGGATAGAGTTGTGCGCAGGAGGATGGATGTGCTGGAAATGAGATGTTTGAGGACAATGTGTGGTGTGAGGTGGTTTGATCAAGTAAGTAACGTAAGGGTAAGAGAGATGTGTGGAAATAAAAAGAGTGTGGTTGAGAGAGCAGAAGAGGGTGTTTTTGAAATGGTTTGGGCACATGGAGAGAATGAGTGAGGAAAGATTGACCAAGAGGATATATGTGTCAGAGGTGGAGGGAACGAGGAGAAGTGGGAGACCAAATTGGAGGTGGAAAGATGGAGTGAAAAAGATTTTGTGTGATCGGGGCCTGAACATGCAGGAGGGTGAAAGGAGGGCAAGGAATAGAGTAAATTGGATCGATGTGGTATACCGGGGTTGACGTGCTGTCAGTGGATTGAATCAGGGCATGTGAAGCGTCTGGGGTAAACCATGGAAAGCTGTGTAGGTATGTATATTTGCGTGTGTGGACGTGTATGTATATACATGTGTATGGGGTGGGTTGGGCCATTTCTTTCGTCTGTTTCCTTGCGCTACCTCGCAAATGCGGGAGACAGCGACAAAGCAAAAAATATATATATATATATATATATATACATATTTTTTTTTTTCTTTCATACTATTCGCCATTTCCCGCGACAGCGAGGTAGCGTTAAGAGCAGAGGACTTGCCCTTTGAGGGAATACCCTCACCTGGCCCCCTTCTCTGTTCCGTCTTTTGGAAAAAAAAAAAAAAGAAAAACACGAGAGGGGAGGATTTCCAGCCCCCAGCTCCCTTCCCTTTTAGTCGCCTTCTACGACACGCAGGGAATACGTGGGAAGTATTCTTTCTCCCCTATCCCCAGGGGATATATATATATATATATATATATATATATATATATATATATATATATATATATATATATATATTTTATATTTATTTATTATACTTTGTCGCTGTCTCCCGCGTTTGCGAGGTAGCGCAAGGAAACAGACGAAAAAAATGGCCCAACCCCCCCCCATACACATGTATATACATACGTCCACACACGCAAATATACATACCTACACAGCTTTCCATGGTTAACCCCAGACGCTTCACATGCCTTGACTCAATCCACTGACAGCACGTCAACCCCGGTATACCACATCGCTCCAATTCACTCTATTCCTTGCCCTCCTTTCACCCTCCTGCATGTTCAGGCCCCGATCACACAAAATCTTTTTCACTCCATCTTTCCACCTCCAATTTGGTCTCCCTCTTCTCCTCGTTCCCTCCACCTCCGACACATATATCCTCTTGGTCAATCTTTCCTCACTCATTCTCTCCATGTGCCCAAACCACTTCAAAACACCCTCTTCTGCTCTCTCAACCACGCTCTTTTTATTTCCACACATCTCTCTTACCCTTACGTTACTCACTCGATCAAACCACCTCACACCACACATTGTCCTCAAACATCTCATTTCCAGCACATCCATCCTCCTGCGCACAACTCTATCCATAGCCCACGCCTCGCAACCATACAACATTGTTGGAACCACTATTCCTTCAAACATACCCATTTTTGCTTTCCGAGATAATGTTCTCGACTTCCACACATTCTTCAAGGCCCCCAGAATTTTCGCCCCCTCCCCCACCCTATGATCCACTTCCGCTTCCATGGTTCCATCCGCTGCCAGATCCACTCCCAGATATCTAAAACACTTCACTTCCTCCAGTTTTTCTCCATTCAAACTCACCTCCCAATTGACTTGACCCTCAACCCTACTGTACCTAATAACCTTGCTCTTATTCACATTTACCCTTAACTTTCTTCCACACACTTTACCAAACTCAGTCACCAGCTTCTGCAGTTTCTCACATGAATCAGCCACCAGCGCTGTATCATCAGCGAACAACAACTGACTCACTTCCCAAGCTCTCTCATCCCCAACAGACTTCATACTTGCCCCTCTTTCCAAAACTCTTGCATTTACCTCCCTAACAACCCCATCCATAAACAAATTAAACAACCATGGAGACATCACACACCCCTGCCGCAAACCTACATTCACTGTGAACCAATCACTTTCCTCTCTTCCTACACGTACACATGCCTTACATCCTCGATAAAAACTTTTCACTGCTTCTAACAACTTTCCTCCCACACCATATATTCTTAATACCTTCCACAGAGCATCTCTATCAACTCTATCATATGCCTTCTCCAGATCCATAAATGCTACATACAAATCCATTTGCTTTTCTAAGTATTTCTCACATACATTCTTCAAAGCAAACACCTGATCCACACATCCTCTACCACTTCTGAAACCACACTGCTCTTCCCCAATCTGATGCTCTGTACATGCCTTCACCCTCTCAATCAATACCCTCCCATATAATTTACCAGGAATACTCAACAAACTTATACCTCTGTAATTTGAGCACTCACTCTTATCCCCTTTGCCTTTGTACAATGGCACTATGCACGCATTCCGCCAATCCTCAGGCACCTCACCATGAGTCATACATACATTGAATAACCTTACCAACCAGTCAACAATACAGTCACCTCCTTTTTTGATAAATTCCACTGCAATACCATCCAAACCTGCTGCCTTGCCGGCTTTCATCTTCCGCAAAGCTTTCACTACCTCTTCTCTGTTTACCAAATCATTTTCCCTAACTTTCCCACTTTGCACACCACCTCGACCAAAACACCCTATATCTGCCACTCTATCATCAAATACATTCAACAAACCTTCAAAATACTCACTCCATCTCCTTCTCACATCACCACTACTTGTTATCACCTCCCCATTTGCGCCCTTCACTGAAGTTCCCATTTGCTCCCTTGTCTTACGAACTTTATTTACCTCCTTCCAGAACATCCTTTTATTCTCCCTAAAAGTTTAATGATACTCTCTCACCCCAACTCTCATTTGCCCTTTTTTTCACCTCTTGCACCTTTCTCTTGACCTCCTGTCTCTTTCTTTTATACATCTCCCACTCAATTGCATTTTTTCCCTGCAAAAATCGTCCAAATGCCTCTCTCTTCTCTTTCACTAATACTCTTACTTCTTCATCCCACCACTCACTACCCTTTCTAATCAACCCACCTCCCACTCTTCTCATGCCACAAGCATCTTTTGCGCAATCCATCACTGATTCCCTAAATACATCCCATTCCTCCCCCACTCCCCTTACTTCCATATAAAGCGCCTCTTCGCAAACGGAACTACCTTGGCCCACCAGTGATGCTACTACGTTTGTGAATCGGGAACCATTGCAACACAAACCTCGCCAGGTGGTAGAGTTTCCCACAGTGTATCGAGACAGACTTCCCCAGAACTTTTTTTAAAGGGGAAGTAAATGTTTATAGTTGTGTTACTGGAGTGATAGTTTTCATACATGGTGTTTTGACAAGAAAATAGTGAAATTGGAGAAAAATGTAGCTTAGACATTGAAGCTTATTGATACAGTGGTTAAATTGATGAGAACTGCTATTGACGTTTGTGTAAATAAATTATACATTTCCTTTTTCCATTGCCAGAGGTTGAACCATTATGTGACATTCATTTTTTCATTCATTTCAAGCTAGAAGTTTCAGTTTTCTAAATTGTTTCTTACATTTTTCATATGTATATATATGTATGTGTGTGTGTGTGTATATGTGCGTATGTATGTGTATGTGTGTGTATGTGTATATGTATATATATATGTATATTATCCCTGGGGATAGGGGTGAAAGAATACTTCCCACGTATTCCTCGCGTGTTGTAGAAAGCGACTAGAGGGGACGGGAGCGGGGGGCCAGAAATCCTCCCCTCCTTGTATTAACTTTCTAAAATGGGGTATATATATATATATATATATATATATATATTTTTTTTTTTTTTTTCATACTATTCGCCATTTCCCGTGATAGCGAGGTAGCGTTAAGAACAGAGGACTGGGCCTTTGAGGGAATATCCTCACCTGGCCCCCTTCTCTGTTCCTTCTTTTGGAAAAAAAAAAAAAAAAAAAAAGAATACTTCCCACAGCATCGTTACCCCATGCTTCAGCAAGGTAGCACCAGGTAAACAGTCAAAAAAGCCCACATTCATTGACACTCAGTCTCTTGCTGTCATGTGTAATGCACCAAAACCACAGCTCCCTATCCACATCCAGGCCCCACAGATCTTTCCATGATGTTCCCCAGGCACTTCACATGCCCTGGTTCAGACCATTGACAGCACTATGACCCCGGTATACCACATTGTTCCAATTCATTATATCCCTTGCACACTTCTCACCCTCCTGTATGTTCAGGCCCTGATCACTCAAAATCTTTTTCACTCGATCTTTCCACTTCCAATTTGGTCTCCCGCTTCTCCTTGTATGATTCAACTCTGATACATATCCTCTTTGTCAATCTTTCCTCACTCATTCTCTCCATATGTACGGGTCATTTCAACACACCTTCCTCTGCTTTCTCAACCACTTTTTATTTCCACACATCTTTCTCTTACCCTTTCATTACTTACTCGATCAAACCCCCTCACACCACATATTGTCCTCAAACATTTTATTTCAAACACATCCACCCTCCTCTGTACAACCCCATCTAATGCCCATGCCTCACACTCACAACTATTCAACATTGTTGGAACTATTGTTCCTTCAAACATACCCATTTTTGCTTTCGGAGATATTCTTTCCTTCCACACATTCTTCATCGCTCCCAGAACCTTCATCCCCTTCCCCCTCCCTGTGACTCACTTCCACTTCCATGGTTCCAGCTGCTGCTGAGTCTACTCCCAGATATCTTAAACACTTCACTTCCTCCAATTTTTGTTCATTCAGACTTACATCCCAATTAACTTGTCCCTCAGCCCTACTGAACTTAATAACAATGCTCTTGTTCACATTTACTCCCAACTTTCTACTTTTGCACTCTTTTCCAAATTCAGTCTCCGGCTTCTATCTAACTATCAATATTTCTAAAGACTGTTCCCAATGGGAACTCCCTCAATGGGTTGACCACAGCAAAAGAGTATCCATAACTGTTAAACTTCCTACTTACTTCTTCCACCTAATCTCCTGTCTAATGTTCCTACCTACTACTTTTATCTATTGCTCCAACCATTTTGCGAAAAGGCAGGGCTAGCACATAGCACTCACTGCAGGAATATCTAGAGTTACAAAGAATGAGTTTTGTGAATGAAGTGTTGTCAAGTGTTATGTGTGACAAGGAGAGATTGTATGCTTTTGGACAGAATGTCAGCAGTCCATATGTGGATGAGGCAGAAAGACAGCTACCTGGGTCAGAGTAGTGCATTTTGATAACCACTGAAGTGCTGGCTCACTATGCAGCCATCACTAACCCTCCTGATACCCAGGCACATAGTACCACTAATATACCTCTGGTTGGTGGTTGCTTACTTATCTCCTGTTGTGTTTCTATACATTGTCAGGGTACAGTCATCATCTATTACTTATACTGCCTAGGTATAGGTAGCTTTGATGACTCCTTTCATGAAGTATTCTCTGTTAGTGTGCATATTGTAAAACCCCTTTGGTTTCTGTCAGCATTTCAGAGTCATAAACTCAAATGTTTATCCAGTGAGACAGTAGATTCATAGGCTTTCAGTACATAGTACATCAAGAAACCTCACTTACATTTGTAGGCACAACTGTTGCATTCAGTCAGACATTGTTACATTAGATAATGTATTGTGCAAGGCTGTATTTCTCAATCTGACAGTTATTTCCTGAATCAGTTCACCACATTAATTTTTTTTTAACTGTTTGGCTTGAGGACTTACCTGCCTGATGTTATCAGTGCATGAAATGACTGTTAACTGAATTTGATTATGTATCTATAACCCACACATCATTATATTGACGTTTGTGTGAATAAATTGTACATTTCCTTTTCCATAGCCAGAGGTTAAACCATTATGTGACATTCATTTTTTTCATTCATTTCAAGCTAAAAGATTGTTTTCTAAATTGTTTCTTACATTTTTCATATGTATATATATGTATGTGTGTGTGTGTGTGTGCGTGTGTGTGTGTGTATGTGTGTGTGTGTGTATATGTATATATATATGTATATTATCCCTGGGGATAGGGGTGAAAGAATACTTCCCACGTATTCCTCGCGTGTCGTAGAAAGCGACTAGAGGGGACGGGAGCGGGGGGCCGGAAATCCTCCCCTCCTTGTATTAACTTTCTAAAATGGGAAATAGAAGAAGGAGTCACGCGGGGAGTGATCATCCTCCTCGAAGGCTCAGAGTGGGGTGCCTAAATGTGTGTGGATGTAACCAAGATGTGAAAAAAGGAGAGATAGGTAGTATGTTTGAGGAAAGGAACCTGGATGTTTTGGCTCTGAGTGAAACGAAGCTCAAGGGTAAAGGGGAAGAGTGGTTTGGAAATGTCTGGGGAGTGAAGTCAGGGGTTAGTGAGAGGACAAGAGCAAGGGAAGGAGTAGCAATACTCCTGAAACAGGAGTTGTGGGAGTATGTGATAGAATGTAAGAAAGTAAATTCTCGATTAATATGGGTAAAATTGAAAGTTGATGGAGAGAGGTGGGTGATTATTGGTGCATATGCACCTGGGCATGAGAAGAAAGATCATGAGAGGCAAGTGTTTTGGGAGCAGCTGAATGAGTGTGTTAGCGGTTTTGATGCACGAGACCGGGTTATAGTGATGGGTGATTTGAATGCAAAGGTGAGTAATGTGGCAGTTGAGGGAATAATTGGTATGCATGGGGTGTTCAGTGTTGTAAATGGAAATGGTGAAGAGCTTGTAGATTTATGTGCTGAAAAAGGACTGATGATTGGGAATACCTGGTTTAAAAAGCGAGATATACATAAGTATACTTATGTAAGTAGGAGAGATGGCCAGAGAGCGTTATTGGATTACGTGTTAATTGACAGGCGTGCGAAAGAGAGACTTTTGGATGTTAATGTGCTGAGAGGTGCAACTGGAGGGATGTCTGATCATTATCTTGTGGAGGCTAAGGTGAAGATTAGTATGGGTTTTCAGAAAAGAGGAGTGAATGTTGGGGTGAAGAAGGTGGTGAGAGTAAGTGAGCTTGGGAAGGAGACCTGTGTGGGGAAGTACCAGGAGAGACTGTGTACAGAATGGAAAAAGGTGAGAACAATGGAAGTAAGGGGAGTGGGGGAGGAATGGGATGTATTTAGGGAATCAGTGATGGATTGCGCAAAAGATGCTTGTGGCATGAGAAGAGTGGGAGGTGGGCTGTTTAGAAAGGGTAGTGAGTGGTGGGATGAAGAAGTAAGAGTATTAGTGAAAGAGAAGAGAGAGGCATTTGGACGATTTTTGCAGGGAAAAAATGCAATTGAGTGGGAGAAGTATAAAAGAAAGAGACAGGAGGTCAAGAGAAAGGTGCAAGAGGTGAAAAAAAGGGCAAATGAGAGTTGGGGTGAGAGACTATCAGTAAATTTTAGGGAGAATAAAAAGATGTTCTGGAAGGAGGTAAATAGGGTGCGTAAGACAAGGGAGCAAATGGGAACTTCAGTGAAGGGCGTAAATGGGGAGGTGATAACAAGTAGTGGTGATGTGAGAAGGAGATGGAATGAGTATTTTGAAGGTTTGTTGAATGTGTCTGATGACAGAGTGGCAGATATAGGGTGTTTTGGTCGAGGTGGTGTGCAAAGTGAGAGGGTTAGGGAAAATGATTTGGTAAACAGAGAAGAGGTAGTAAAAGCTTTGCGGAAGATGAAAGCCGGCAAGGCAGCAGGTTTGGATGGTATTGCAGTGGAATTTATTAAAAAAGGGGGTGACTGTATTGTTGACTGGTTGGTAAGGTTATTTAATGTATGTATGACTCATGGTGAGGTGCCTGAGGATTGGCGGAATGCGTGCATAGTGCCATTGTACAAAGGCAAAGGGGATAAGAGTGAGTGCTCAAATTACAGAGGTATAAGTTTGTTGAGTATTCCTGGTAAATTATATGGGAGGGTATTGATTGAGAGGGTGAAGGCATGTACAGAGCATCAGATTGGGGAAGAGCAGTGCGGTATCAGAAGTGGTAGAGGATGTGTGGATCAGGTGTTTGCTTTGAAGAATGTATGTGAGAAATACTTAGAAAAGCAAATGGATTTGTATGTAGCATTTATGGATCTGGAGAAGGCATATGATAGAGTTGATAGAGATGCTCTGTGGAAGGTATTAAGAATATATGGTGTGGGAGGCAAGTTGTTAGAAGCAGTGAAAAGTTTTTATCGAGGATGTAAGGCATGTGTACGTGTAGGAAGAGAGGAAAGTGATTGGTTCTCAGTGAATGTAGGTTTGCGGCAGGGGTGTGTGATGTCTCCATGGTTGTTTAATTTGTTTATGGATGGGGTTGTTAGGGAGGTAAATGCAAGAGTCCTGGAAAGAGGGGCAAGTATGAAGTCTGTTGGGGATGAGAGAGCTTGGGAAGTGAGTCAGTTGTTGTTCGCTGATGATACAGCGCTGGTGGCTGATTCATGTGAGAAACTGCAGAAGCTGGTGACTGAGTTTGGTAAAGTGTGTGGAAGAAGAAAGTTAAGAGTAAATGTGAATAAGAGCAAGGTTATTAGGTACAGTAGGGTTGAGGGTCAAGTCAATTGGGAGGTGAGTTTGAATGGAGAAAAACTGGAGGAAGTGAAGTGTTTTAGATATGTGGGAGTGGATCTGTCAGCGGATGGAACCATGGAAGCGGAAGTGGATCATAGGGTGGGGGAGGGGGACGAAAATTTTGGGAGCCTTGAAAAATGTGTGGAAGTCGAGAACATTATCTCGGAAAGCAAAAATGGGTATGTTTGAAGGAATAGTGGTTCCAACAATGTTGTATGGTTGCGAGGCGTGGGCTAAGGATAGAGTTGTGCGCAGGAGGATGGATGTGCTGGAAATGAGATGTTTGAGGACAATGTGTGGTGTGAGGTGGTTTGATCGAGTAAGTAACGTAAGGGTAAGAGAGATGTGTGGAAATAAAAAGAGCGTGGTTGAGAGAGCAGAAGAGGGTGTTTTGAAATGGTTTGGGCACATGGAGAGAATGAGTGAGGAAAGATTGACCAAGAGGATATATGTGTCGGAGGTGGAGGGAACGAGGAGAAGAGGGAGACCAAATTGGAGGTGGAAAGATGGAGTGAAAAAGATTTTGTGTGATCGGGGCCTGAACATGCAGGAGGGTGAAAGGAGGGCAAGGAATAGAGTGAATTGGAGCGATGTGGTATACAGGGGTTGACGTGCTGTCAGTGGAGTGAATCAAGGCATGTGAAGCGTCTGGGGTAAACCATGGAAAGCTGTGTAGGTATGTATATTTGCGTGTGTGGACGTGTGTATGTACATGTGTATGGGGGGGGGGGGGGTTGGGCCATTTCTTTCGTCTGTTTCCTTGCGCTACCTCGCAAACGCGGGAGACAGCGACAAAGTATAAAAAAAAAAAAAAAAAAAAAAAATCTATAACCCACAATATCTATTGCACTTTTTGCAAGCCTTATGACCATACAGCATATTTTTGGATTATAATCATTTGATAAGGAATGAGAAAGCTAAGTTTATGAATTTTTCCTTTTTATAGATGGAGATTGAGAAATCTCCCAGCTGTGTTTGGAGGCAGTGAACTTGTTGACTGGCTCTTGTTAGTTGGCCTTGCACGGGACCGAACGGATGCAGTTAAGTATGGAAGGCAGCTGCTTCAAGGTCGTATTATTTATCACATAGAAAACCAGCATCATTTTCATGATCAGCCACTTTTTTACTCTTTTAGGTTCATTGAACCTAATGCACTGTGATGGGATACCAAAAGAAGTATTAATGACTGCTAGTGAAGTTGTCATTAAGAGTGAAAAATGTTATTTAGAAGACGGATGTGATGATAAAAGTTGTAGTTTCAAGGAAAACATCAAGTACTGAGTGGTGCTAGTTTACACATGACTTTGGTTGTGAAAATGCACAAGTAACAAACACCTATCTTGGAAAATGTCTAATTTATATGTGAAGCGGGCATTTTGCAATTTAACCAAATAAATGCATCAGATGAGGCTAATAATACTTATCTATTTTTTATGCAGAGTGATAAATTTTAAGTGTCACTAGTTGTAAAAGAATATTATTTTCTTATTTTACTTAGGCAATATATCACTTGATTTTATTTTTAGTGATAATAAACACATGATCATAGTGATAATGCACTGTAGATGTCTGTAATCTCCCTATAAAGCCTTTTGAAATAAGTATAGATTGACAGAGTATAGTCTTGGCTTCCCATAACATGTATGTACCATGATTTGATTACGTGGTTGTTTTGTTAGTGCTAAGAAATTTCATAATTATATTTTTAGATGTACATGGGGTTGTTATTCTATGTGTGGCGAGGTGGCGATGGGAATGAATAAAGGCAGACAGTATGAATTATGTACATGTGTATGTCTGTGTGTATATATATATGTGTACACTGAGATGTATAAGTATGTATATTTGCGTGTGTGGACGTGTATGTATATACATGTGTATGTGGGTGGGTTGGGCCATTTCTTTCGTCTGTTTCCTTGCGCTACCTCGCTAACGTGGGAGACAGCGACAAAGCAAATAAAAAAATATATATTTATATATTGCACAAGCTTTTTGCCAGGACTGTGCATATAGCTTTCCTGTCATTAAATTATTTTTGCATTTTAGATATTGAACAATATCTGTTAATTGTTCGGTCAATTAGAAAATGTCACTAATAGAATGCATATTGTTTACTTGAGAAGTAGCTCATTCTGATATGCAAGCACTTGAGCCTTTCCTTGTAAATAGATAATGAGTTAGATATAGATAGATTTGATAGAATGTGCAAACCAGGATGTTTATGGAAGAGGGTATTTTGGGTTCCTCACCATAAAGATGTGATTGGAATTTATGGCAGTTGATTGATGGACAGGATATAAAGCAGTATGATAAAGTGAGAACATGATATCCTTTGTTTTAAACAAATGAATTACCCTCAGTGGATCATTAAAGTCATTGCCTTGTTTACCTGAATGCTAGTGTTTGTAAACAATTAATTGACCAAGCTGATTTAGAGCATTTTTGTTAAGTATTGATTGATTATGGGTAATTTATTGATTCCTGAACTCCCTTCTTTGGAGACTGCAGCATAGATGATATTGGTATCTTAAATCTCATTGTGATACACTACCATAGAAATATATGGTTATACAGTTATAGAGAGTATTTGACATAGAGTTCCCAACTAGGGTAAGCAGTGCTGCAATATTTAGGCCTTATATGAAATTAACGTTGTTGAGTGACACTATATGTGTAACATCATTTATTTTTCCTGTCCGGTATATTGATGGAATACTTATTATTTTGCTTTTATTTTCTTATGATAAATATTATGTAATTCATACTTATATTTTTGTCAGTAAAATATCGACAGATTTTGTGTATATATCAGCAGAAATTGGTTATAGCAGCAACACTGACTCAAACTTTAATATCTCCCCTCATATGCTGTAAGGGTGATTGAGAGTGATTTAGCTAGGAAAGCATTCAGCTTTAATCGTTCCCCCTACTCCTACTTAAAAATTAGCCATGAAATCATGATAGGATATCTTAATATGTACATATATGGGTAGATGGGGCATCAACTCAGATAGATATATAAATGTAGGTGGAACTGTGCAAGGGAAAATTGCTTAAAATATGAATAGATTGATGACTGTCACAAAACATTTAACTGTTACATGAATTCCTATTGGAACTTGCAGTTTAACAGGTAGACGTAAGTTGGAACATCAGGTAGACACATTAGGTAGTAGTAGTTGGTAGGAAAATTAGGTAGGAACCTCTTTAAACACTGTGCTAGAGTTACACTCTGCTAGTGGCCTGTTAAGGGTGAGGCGCTGAAGACTTAGAAGTGGCACTGGATTTCGCCACTTATGGAGAAGTGGCACTGGATTTTGCCACTTATGGAGACTTTTGCCATTGCCTGTTCCGTAAAGGAGTTCCCAAAGGGAACTGGCATCAGAGATGTAGATAGATAGATGGTTTTAACTATTCTATAGTGCTTTCAAGATTTTTTTCTGTGCTGTGACTGTATGAGGAAAGGAGAATAAGTAAAGCAGCAGTAATTCAAGAAACAGGTGCTGTTAACATATCAAATAGATGAAAAGAATATTCCTCTGCACCTTTACATTTTCCTTAGTGAGGTAGCAGTAGGAACAGATGATTGAGTCTTAGGGGAAAAAGCCTTGCTTGGTTATTCCTTCTGTTCCGACGTTTTGAAAGTGATACTTCTGGAGGGAAGGATGTCTGAGCACTGATTCCTACCCATCGTAAGTCATCTTCTGTGAGACGTAGAAGAGACTTGGGTAGTTTTTGAAAATTAGAAATAAAATCAAAAGGTACCAGAGACATCTGGGACCTAAAAACATGAACATTTAGTAAACCAAAGTTTTTTATTTTTTACGTATGTAGGTGTGTACATTATTTTATTTGTGAAATATTTTTGTTTGACATTGTAGTAGTGACTGTAACTGATAATTTATGTATTCCATGTGTAGAGATGAGTGATCTGAATAATTTTTGTTAACACCACCATTCTTCTCATTTACTTTTGTGTGTGTATCTAAGATTGAACTCAAAGTGGAAATAGTTGAAGAGTTGTTAGATTCAACTTTTGAAACTAGGTACATATTCAGCTAAAACCTCAGAAGACAGATAAGATGCAAAATCAATCTTAAACAGTGTTATTTTTAGAATTTTGGTTTTGAGGTGGAGGACAAGAATACCTTATTCCATTTTTGTATTCCTCAGCACAGACAGTTTGTAAACAACAAATTATGTGATATTGATGTTTGTGTATACATGTTTGCACAAGTTTTATGTGATTGTGGGTCTGTTTGCATGTGTGTGTGTGTATATACATATGTGTATATGCCTGCTTGTCTGGGTAATTTATGTATGCTGTGTAATAATTTACCTATGCTACCTTACAGCTTCCATTCCTAGTCATTTAGTGTATTGTATTCAGTATAATTTAACTTGTGAAAAGTATTATAGTAATGTATGTATCTCTAGATGCAGTTTGGGTGAATTCTAGAGAAATTTGCGTATGAACCTATGAACCTCCCTCCTTTGGTTACAGGAAGTGGCTTGCTGCAGATATGTAAACAAATAAACTTGGACTATGTAGAAATGAAGGATTTTTAAAACCAAAACTTATAGAAACCCATTTTTCTATGTTTAGTCTTCGGATACGTCCAGTAACAGTAATGAAGGCATACTACAGAATTTTGGTATATACTTATGTTGTGGTAAATTACAGTGAAATTGACTGAAGTATATGAACTTTTCTGAGTTAAAAAAGTAGGTTTAAGTAGCTACTCATTTTTGACATAAACATCCTGGTCATCATGACCAGTCTCTTAACACAAGAAACTGTTTTCATCTCTAATCCTTGGCACTATAGGTACAAAATCTCACACTCAATTGGTTCATCAGACCACAATCTTGTAACTTTTTTGCTTTTCTTTAGCATTTGCCCCTTTACAAGAGACATCATGTTGTCTAGGGCATATAAAGTGGTCAGGGGCAACCATGGAATAGTCTTTTGCAAATGTATCTTTAAACCATGTCAGGTCAAAGAACATGCCTTCATACCCTGCAGATTCAAGGCATTCTCCTATGACTGCTATTACTTGTCTGACTCAGCTGCCAATGAGTGGGAGGTTTCAGGTGGTAGTGTAATGTCCCTCTCAATACCCCAGCTAACTCGAGGAATATCCCAGTCCCTATCCAGGGAGCAGTCTCTTAGGTGGTGCTCATAACCATCTTACACCCATGTTAGCAATGTTGGTCTTACTATCTGTTTGTAGAAGTAGTGAGTAGGAACATTAGGCTGGAGTAGTAGGTAGAAGTAGTTAATAGAAATATTAGGCTGGACTATTAGGTAAAGTAGTCAGAACATCAGGTAGGAACCTCTGCAAACCCTGTGCTAGTGTTGCCCTCCGATAGTGGCCTGAGATATCTTGTTCAACTGTAAGTATATTGAGAAGTGGGATGACCTTTCTGATTTCAGCGAAAGGTCTTCCTGGTCTGTAGCCAGAAATACCATAGAATTTCTGTGGATCTACTTCATATTTTTCCTTACTGATGTTACGCCAAATTTTCCTGATGAGAAAATCACATCTTTTATTCTGTTGTAGATGATTCTGACTCCTTTTATCTCTTGATGCACCTCTTACATATTCTCTTTTCTTTCCTATACCTCCATTCATAGTCTGAGAAGCATTACCATCTTTGCTCATGAGCAGAGTGAATGAGCT
The DNA here is from genome assembly GCF_036320965.1 of Panulirus ornatus. Lineage (NCBI taxonomy): Eukaryota > Metazoa > Arthropoda > Malacostraca > Decapoda > Palinuridae > Panulirus > Panulirus ornatus. Next base: position 47,305,760 of record NC_092230.1, on the reverse strand, counting down.
TGCAGCATACCTCTTCAGGTTATGTAGAAATGTGCTTCTGAGCATTAGCTTATGCTTGCCCTTCTGTTTTGAGTTATGAAAAAAAAAAAAAAATTGGATTGGAAAAAATAATTAGTACAGCCCTCTCAACAAAGGAGACTGTTCCAATCCTTCCAACTATTGTTGAATGATTTGACTTTGACTATATCCAGTCTCTGTATTTCTCCTGAACTCCAGTTTCCAATAGTATATAGACTTGCAGTCTTCCTTGTAATTACTAGCATAGGTTTTGCGAAGGTAGATCATCAGGAAATATCCTTTCTTAAGATGCCAATGTTTGATCATCCTCTCCAAAAGACCTTGTAAATCTGTCATGGCTAACAATATTTTGAAAACTTTTCATATAGATTCTCTTCCTTTGGCTTTCCTCCTTCACTTTCAAGATGAGCCATTTATGTTGCTGATGTATTAGTCTTTCCTGTCTTTATTGAGAGTGATGTCCTTCAGGGTTCTGTCCCATTTCCTACTCTCTTCCTCATTTTATCATCAACCTTATTTCTTCAATTTCATCATTAACCTTATTTCTTCAGTTTTATCATCAACCTTATCTCTTCGACAGATGACTCAATTTGCTTATACACAAATAATTCATCCCCCTGTTTCTTCACTTCACTCAAACCTCCATCATCTTTAGCTTGATCTGAAGTATGTCTTTTCTTATCACCTATTATTATGAATTATAGGGCACCAGACGGAACCAGCTCCACCATACCACAGCAGTATAATCCACCAGACAGAATCTTGAGCCCCACCATAATGCAGCATTATACTGCACCAGACAGAATCTTGAACTCCACCATGCTGCAACATTATACTGCACTAGACAGAATCTTGAGACCCACCATACTGCAGCATCATATCGCACCAAACAATCTTGAGCCCCACCATGCTGCAGCATTAAACTGCAGACAAAATCTTGAACCCCACCATGTTGCAACACTATGCTGCACTGGACAATGTTGAGCCCCACCATACTGCAGCATTATACTGCACCAGACAATCTTGAGCCCCACAATGCTGCAGCATTATACTGCACCAGGCAGAATCTTGAATCCCACCATGCTACAACATTATACTGCACTAGACAGAATCTTGAGACCCACCATACTGCAGCATTATACTACACCAGACAATCTTGAGCACCATCATGTTGTAGCATTATACTGCACCAGACAGAATTTTGAGCTTTATGATAATGCAGCTTTATACTGCACCACACAGAATCTTGAATCCCACCATAATGCAGAATTATACTGCACAAGACAGAATCTTGAATCCCACCTTACTGCAACAGACAATCTTGAATCCCACCATATTGCAGCATTATACTGCACCAGACAATCTTGAGCTCCACCATATTGCAGCATTATACTGCACCAGACAGAATCTTGAATCCCACCATACTGCAGCATTATACTGCACCAGACAATCTTGAGCCCCACCATACTGCAGCATTATACTACACCAGACAATCTTGAGCCCCACAATGCTGCAGCATTATACTGCACCAGACAATCTTGAGCCCCACAATGCTGCAGCATTATATTGCACCAGACAGAATCTTGAATCCCACCATATTGCAGCATTATACTGCACAGGACTGAATCTTGAGACCCACCATACTGCAGCATTATACTGCACTTGACAGAATCTTGACCCCACCATCCTGCACTTGACAGAATCTTGAGACTCACCATACTGCAGCATTAGGCAGGACCATAATTATGCCCCACCATACTGCAGTATTATACAGCACTAGAAATAATCTTGAGCACCGTACTATAGCATTATACAAAACTAAACAGGCCCTTATGCCTCTCTATATTGCAGCATTATGCAGCAGTAGAAATAACATTGAGCCTCACCATACTGCAAAATTATATAGCACTGGACAGGACCTTGAACCTTACCATACTGCACCATTCTACAGCACCAAACAAACCTTTAGTATCATCATAGTGTAGCATTATACTGCACAAGACAGGTCCTTAAAGGAAGCCCACCATACTGAAGCATTATACAGAAACAGGCAGGACCTTAAGCCCCATCCATATGCAGCATTATACAGCAACAGACAAGACCTTTGAGCCTCACCATACTGCAGCATTATACAGCACTAAACAGGACTTTGAGACCCACCACACTGCAGACTGCAACATTTCGCAGCATCGAACAGGACCTTGAACCCCACCATAATGAAGCATTATACAGTACAAGACAAGCCTCTTAAGGAACCCCACTATACGGCGGCATTATACAGCATCACACAGGACCTTGAACCCCACCATACTGCGGCATTATACAGCATCACACAGGACCTTGAACTACACCATACTTCGGCATTATACAGCATCAGACAGGACCTTGAACCCCACCAAACTGCAGCATTATACATGACATAACCTTGTTAACACCACCACCAGACATAGCCTCACCATACTGCGGCATGATACGGCACCAGACAGGCCCTTACAGGAGCCCCACCACACAATAGCATCACTTACTTCCCAGTCCCTTCTATCTTAGGAGGCTCCTGCAGCTCTCAGGAAGCTGGCCACGTCTAACGGTTGGGATCAGAAGTCATAGAGAGTTGTGATGTGTGTGTGTGTGTGTGTGTATGCAGGGAATGCAGTGCAGTTGAGTAGTAAGTGCATACTACAGCATTGATTAGGGAAATTACCAATTTATCTATATTCGTCAACTGTTTGCCTTTTCATCATTATTCACCACAATTTGTACAGAATTCTTATGGTGTAAAAAAAAAAATAATGGGCGCCTGTCTGTCATGTCGTATCGCTGGTGGCTGATTACTTAGGTTTGATTTGTCTGCAGGAAGAGAACGAGTCTGTCGTGTGGCTAACCTGATACTTTCAGGTTTGAGTAATAAGACGACTGTGACAGCGGAGGTAGCGCTAGGAGAAAACGACAAAGGCCACGTTCGTTCACACTCAGTTTCTAGCTGTCATGTATAATGCACCGAAACCACAGCTCCCTTTCCACATCCAGGCCCCACAAAATTTTCCATGGTTTACCCCAGACACTTCACATGCCCTGGTTCAATCCATTGACAGCACGTCGACTCCGGTATACCACAATGTTCCAATTCACTCTATTTCTTGCACGCCTTTCACCCTCCTCTAGCTCAGGCCCCGATCGCTCAAAATCTTTTTCACACCATCTTTCCACCTCTAATTTGGTTTCCCACTTCCCGTTCCCTTCATCTCTGATACATTTATCCTCTGTGTCAATCTTTCCTCACTTATTCTCTCCATGTGACCAAACCATTTCAAAACACCCTCTTCTGCTCTCTCAACCACACTCATTTTATTACCACACATCTCTCTCACCCTTTCATTACTTACTTGATCAAACCACCTCACACCACATGTTGTCCTCAAGCACCCCATTTCCAACACATCCACCTTCCTGCGCACAACCCTATCTATAGCCCACGCCTCGCAACCATATAACATTGTTGGAATCACTATTCCTTCAAACATACCCATTTTTGCTTTCCGAGATTATGTTCTCTCCCACACATTCTTCAACGCTCCCAGAACTTTCGCCCCCTCCCCCACCATGTGACTCACTTCCGCTTCCATGGTTCCATCCACTGCCAAATCCACTCCCAGATATCTAAAACACTTCACTTCCTCCAGTTTTTCTCCATTCAAACTTACCTCCCAATTGACTTGTCCCTCAACCCTACTGCACCTAATAACCTTGCTCTTATTCACATTTACTCTCAACTTTCTTCTTTCACACACTTTACTAAACTCAGCCACCAGCGATATTATTATTAATATTATTATTATTATTATTATTATTATTATTATTATTATTATTATTATTATCATCATAATTATAATTATTATTATCATTACTATTATTATTTTATTACTATCATTATTATCATTATCATTACTATCATTATTACTATTATAATCATTACTATATTATCATTATTACTATCATTAACTATAATAATAATAATGATAAAAATAATAATAATAATAATAATAATAACAATGATAATAATAGCAATAATAATAATAATCATCATTATTATTATTATTTTTGTACGTAATTATTTCCAAACCAAACCGTAAATTTAATAGTTATATCAAGGACCCCGAAAACACAACGTAATGACAGAAATATCTTGAATGATAATGTAGCATTTCATCCACTGTAGTCGAAGTTAATATCAAGGTGATGAAGTCACTGTGTATTAAGTTTTTGACGTTTCAGAAACTAATGACAAAGTTTTCCATTACTTTTCCAGTCATGGACTGTTAAAACCTATGGTCGCAAAATATGTACGTCCATATTTGGTGTCTCATGGTGGAAGACAGAATGATTTGGCTGAAAGTCCGCGCCTGTGCCGTTGTTCCGAATGTAATTATGACGCTTTTCGACAACTCTGTGTTACTCAGGTGCAGAAGATTTAAATCTGCCGCTGCATGACGTCATGCGCAGAGGCTGAATCTCGACTCATCTGAGTTGTTGGATCGAACTTCTTGGTCACGTGACTCTGACATCACCAAGCACGTCCGATTTCTTCTTGCTCAATACGTTCAAGAAGTTTTGAAGACTATGGAATTATTGTTAGGAGGTAATGTTTAGAACTTTCAAAGCTAAGGCAATTATTTACTACTTTCAATAGTTTAGGATTATTTCTAGCGGCGTTTTTTTGCATGACATTCTATGTATGTATTGAAAAATAAGACAGAAGGAAGCCCAAGTCAGAGCCAGAATTGTGCCTCTGAACAAGTCTAGGGAACTGATGGCGTCTTTCCGATTGGGTGTGTGTCAAAATTTCTAACGAAATTCATGACTTAGGGGCGTTATTCTCACTCAACACACGTAAGTGTTTATGCCACTGGATTCTGTTCTACACTTAGGGTTTGGCGACAGTAAGAAAAATTAGCTTTATCGCCAAAACCCGTGGTTATCAAGGAAAATAAAATCGGCATCTGGAGTTACATTGTTTACCTTTGGACATTGGCAGAAACGGTTACGCCTATTTTTCAGTTATTCATCAATGACAGTCTCTTTTAGTGGGTTAGGAAATGTAATGTGCATTCTTTTATGACTCAGTGACTCCCTGTCAAAATCTGAAATTAAAACTGTCGCTGAAGTTTGCTAAGAAAGCTGATTTTGAAAAGCTTTGTTTATGAGGGGTACTTGTCCTGGGGCCTAAGCTAAGTTTATTTACCAACTTATAGGAAGAGTTGGTGGCTGACTTTGAATGCACAACCTTCTGACATAACGTCCATCTTAGAGAATAACCGGAGGTAATGTGGGACACAATTGTAAGGTGGGAGATAATCGTGTGGATATCAAGTCAAGGTTTTGGAAAATAAACTTCATTATAAACTTTTTGTGAAGTTCTTGATTTTCGGGAGGTTAAGATGAAATGACTTTAATGATCTTTATTAAACAGTATCTTTGTATTGAACGTTTTAACACTGAAAAAGCGGGTATGGAGAATGCATAGTTAATGATGTTTGAGCTCACCAGAGTTAAACTTTGAAAGAAATGAAATTTCATTTCATGTGGCATAACTCGAGCAGATTTCCACTGATGATAATTATGAACAGAGAAATAAAACCCATGTGAATGAGGTATTAAACAGTTTGGAGACCTTAATCTCTTGTCATCTTCCCTATTGTGTCTCTGACATCTACTTGTTGCCAGAGAAAGAAAATGTTTTTCATAGAGATAATTTTGTGATAATTCACTTTGTTTATTGTGTTATCACTTAATCATAAGAAATGTTTGTGCCTGTTTTAGGAATAGCTACCTTTAACTGTAAATTACAGATTTGAATGTATAAAGTTAATGATTATGGAAATTTAGGTTTATAGGGAAAACTTGGATGTTCCATTTTGTAGGGTAAGAGTCCAGTTTAAGTTCAGATTTCTAATAACTTAGGATATAAAGTAACTCTTATTAGTATGTTCATGTACTATTTATTGAAAACAATAAGAGTTGTAGAACATGTTGGGGAGCATTATATTTTACACATTGGCTATTTTGCCAACTAGTAAGCACCTGTGGGTCAAATAGTATTTTGTTGAAGGGTGAATTTTGTATATTTCCACTCTGTTATTAGATTTATCAACTTTTCTTATAAAAGGAAAATTTTGTCAGGTGTCAAGATATATACTAATATAAATGCATATTGGTGAAAAAATCAGTTCTAATTGCACTAAATCCACCAGGGCTGTGGGAGAGCTCATACCTATTGCTATGTTGAAGTCTAAGAAAGATTTCTGGTTTAAGTAGGCAAACTAATCAACCTTGCCCAACCCCCAACTATGAAGCTCGGCCTCCAAACTCCTAACCCGAGCCAACCTCATTCTTAACCTAGCCTACCTCACCATAACTAAGTGGCTGGAGTAAGTGTAAATAAATATCAGAAATGATCTTGAATGCAAATTGACATTTGGCCCGTGGCCAGGTCAGCAAAATAACCACAATGTATATATTGATCTACACTCTTATTTAGCAGTGGTGAGGGTTATGAACAGTAGGATATAAGTAGGGTTAATTAGTTTAAAGTGAGTGATAAACTAAAAAAAAAAAGAAAAGAACATGAAAACCTCACATAACCTCCTCTTGTAGCCAAGATGGATAGTAGAAATATTCCAAGTTCAATGTGGTCTGCTGATTGGGACCATGTGGAATGGCTGCATGTGGGAAGTTAAGACGTGTAAAGAGCCACTTGGTGTGTCATCTGAGTTTACATTTTTAAGCAGTTAATGCAATCTTCAGTCGTGGTTGTGTGGTTTATTTCAAATTACTTTTACTATCATTAATGCTACAATTTCCCTGGTATTCAAAACCCCGATTACTAGTACCCTAATGCAAGTAATTTATTAATCAAGTTCCTTATTGCTCGTTTTGGAACATGGCTACTTATGTTTTAGGTGCTTCATATGTCACTGTTATCACAGAAATACTTGCAGAATATGATGATTTGGAGCAAATGTAAAAGTAGGTGAGACACTTTGAAAATATTAACAGAACCTATAACATATTCACTTAGTACCCAAAATATTAGAGAAACATACGAACATTATATTCATACTCTGCTGGGGATTGTGCTGCCATCGGTTTGTTGACATTTGGTGCATCATTAGTGCTTATTATTAATAAGCATGACTGGTACATTTTCACTTAAAATACTGAAAAATAAGGTTAGTCTTGACTATTAGAGAAGTTACGTGAGGTTTTCATAGTCATATATATATATATATATATATATATATATATATATATATATATATATATATATATATATATTTTTTTTTTTTTTTTATACTTTGTCGCTGTCTCCCGCGTTTGCGAGGTAGCGCAAGGAAACAGACGAAAGAAATGGCCCACCCCCCCCCCCCCCCCCATACACATGTATATACATACATCCACACACGCAAATATACATACCTACACAGCTTTCCATGGTTTACCCCAGACACTTCACATGCCTTGATTCAATCCACTGACAGCACGTCAACCCCGGTATACCACATCGCTCCAATTCACTCTATTCCTTGCCCTCCTTTCACCCTCCTGCATGTTCAGGCCCCGATCACACAAAATCTTTTTCACTCCATCTTTCCACCTCCAATTTGGTCTCCCTCTTCTCCTCGTTCCCTCCACCTCGACACATATATCCTCTTGGTCAATCTTTCCTCACTCATTCTCTCCATGTGCCCAAACCACTTCAAAACACCCTCTTCTGCTCTCTCAACCACGCTCTTTTTATTTCCACACATCTCTCTTACCCTTACGTTACTCACTCGATCAAACCACCTCACACCACACATTGTCCTCAAACATCTCATTTCCAGCACATCCATCCTCCTGCGCACAACTCTATCCATAGCCCACGCCTCGCAACCATACAACATTGTTGGAACCACTATTCCTTCAAACATACCCATTTTTGCTTTCCGAGATAATGTTCTCGACTTCCACACATTCTTCAAGGCTCCCAGAATTTTCGCCCCCTCCCCCACCCTATGATCCACTTCCGCTTCCATGGTTCCATCCGCTGCCAGATCCACTCCCAGATATCTAAAACACTTCACTTCCTCCAGTTTTTCTCCATTCAAACTCACCTCCCAATTGACTTGACCCTCAACCCTACTGTACCTAATAACCTTGCTCTTATTCACATTTACTCTTAACTTTCTTCTTCCACACACTTTACCAAACTCAGTCACCAGCTTCTGCAGTTTCTCACATGAATCAGCCACCAGCGCTGTATCATCAGCGAACAACAACTGACTCACTTCCCAAGCTCTCTCATCCCCAACAGACTTCATACTTGCCCCTCTTTCCAAAACTCTTGCATTTACCTCCCTAACATATATATATGAGAAGGAGATGGAGTGAGCATTTTGAAGGTTTGTTGATTGTTAGTAGATAGAGTGGCAGATATAGGGTGTTTTGGTCGAGGTGGTGTGCGAAGTGAGAGGGTCAGGAAGAATGGTTTGGTAAACAGAGAAGAGATAGTGAAAGCTTTTTGGAAGATGAAAGCCAGCAAGGCGGTGGGTTTGGATGGTATTGCAGTGGAATTTATTAAAGAAGGGGGTGACTATATTGTTGACTGGTTGGTAAGGTTATTTAATGTATGTATGATTCATGGTGAGGTGCCTGAGGATTGGCGGAATGCTTGCATAGTGCCATTGTACAGAGGCAAAGGGGACAAAGGTGAGTGCTCAAATTACAGAGGTATAAGTTTGAGTATTCCTGGAAAATGATATGGGAGGGTATTGATTGAGAGGGTGAAGGAATGTACAGAGCATCAGATTGGGGAATAGCAGTGTGGTTTCAGAAGTGGTAGAGGATGTGTGGATCAGGTGTTTGCTTTGAAGAATGTATGTGAGAGATACTTAGAAAAGCAAATGGATTTGTATGTAGCATTTATGGATCTGGAGAAGGCATGTGATAGAGTTGATAGAGATGCTCTGTGGAAGGTATTAAGAATATACGGTGTGGGAGGCAAGTTGTTAGAAGCAGTGAAAAGTTTTTATCGAGGCTGTAAGGCATGTGTACGAGTAGGAATAGAGGAGTGATTGGTTCTCAGTGAATGTAGGTTTGCAGCAGGGGTGCATGATGTCTCCATGGTTGTTTAATTTGTTTATGGATGGGGTTGTTAGGGAGGTGAATGCAAGAGTTTTGGAAAGAGGGGCAAGTATGCAGTCTGTTGTGGATGAGAGAGCTTGGGAAGTGAGTCAGTTGTTTGCTGATGATACAGCGCTGGTGGCTGATTCATGTGAGAAACTGCAGAAGCTGGTGACTGTGTTTGGTAAAGTGTGTGAAAGAAGAAAGCTGAGATTAAATGTGAATAAGAGCAAGGTTATTAGGTACAGTAGGGTTAAGGGACAAGTCAGTTGGGAGGTAAATTTGAATGGAGAAAAACTGGAGGAAGTGAAGTATTTTAGATATCTGGGAGTGGATTTGGCAGCGGATGGAACCATGGAGGTGGAAGTGAATCATAGGGTGCGGGAGGGGACGAAAGTTATGGGAGCATCGGAAAATGTGTGGAAGTCGAGAACATTATCTTGGAAAGCAAAAATGGGAATGTTTGAAGGAATAGTGGTTCCAACAATGTTATATGGTTGCGAGGTGTGGGCTATGGATAGAGTTGTGCGCAGGAGGGTGGATGTGCTGAATATGAGATGTTTGAGGACAATGTGTGGTGTGAGGTGGTTTGATCGAGTAAGTAATGTAAGGGTAAGAGAGATGTGTGGTAATAAAAAGAGTGTTTGAGAGAGCAGAAGGTGTTTTGAAATGGTTTGGTCACATGGAGAGAATGAGTGAGGAAAGATTGACCAAGAGGATGTATGTGTCAGAGGTGGAGGGAATGAGGAGAAGTGGGAGACCAAATTGGAGGTGGAAAGATGGAGTGAAAAAGATTTTGAGTGATCGGGGCCAGAACACGCAGGAGGGTGAAAGGCGTGCAATGAATAGAGTGAACTGGAATGATGTGGCATACCAGGGTCGACGTGCTGTCAATGGATTGAATCAGGGGCATGTGAAGCGTCTAGGGTAACCATGGAAAGTTCTGTGGAGACTTGATGTGGAAAGGGAGCTGTGGTTTCGGTGCATTATACATGACAGCTAGAGACTGAGTGTGAACAAATGTGGCCTTTGTTTTCTTTTCCTAGCACTACCTTGCGCACATGCAGGGGGAGGAGGTTCTTATTTCATGTGTGGCGGGGTGGCGATGGGAATGAATAATGGCAGACAGTATGAGTTATATTTATTTATAAGTTTATTTTGCTTTGTTGCTGTCTCCCGTGTTAGCGAGGTAGCGCAAGGAAACAGACGAAAGAATGACCCAACCCACCCACATACACATGTATATACATACACGTCCACACATGCAAATATACATACCTAGACATCTCAACATATACATATATATACACATACAGACATACACATATATATATACCTGTACAAATTCATAGTCTGCCTTTATTCATTCCCATCGCCATCCTGCCACACATGAAATAACAACTCTCTCCCCCCGCATGTGCGTGACGTAGCACTAGGAAAATAAAACAAAGTATCATCCTTATTGGATAAAAAAAAAGTACAGTCTTGCTGAGAAATTTCTCACGGCATAGTGGTTTTTATTGCATGAGTGCTCCTGTTTGGAGCTAAGCCTCATAGCTACACAATCTTTTTAAAAGTGGTTTTGGATTCATAGAGATGAAATAAAGAAAAAAAATCATATTTTGCCATTCCTTCCTCAGCTAGATAGAGCCAAGAACATACAAACAATTGCCTCATTTGCCCACATCCACTTTCTGGCTTTCATGTATTATGCATCATATCTGGAGCCCATCATCCACAGCCAAGACCCAGGGACTATTCAGTGATTTGCCCTGGCCATTCATATGTCACTCCTGTATGTAGTGCCACATTGATTGAATTAATTCCATTTGACTCGCATCTCTCACTTCCTTGAATTTTCAGGGAGGTGAGAAATGTGTCAAAGCCTCTCTCTCTATTCTTCAATCTCTGTCATGGTCTCTCTCTCCCACTTGTTCCTTGTCCTTCTGATATTTAGATTCAAATACTGTCTCTCCATACATCTTCTCAACATGGTTGATTTATTTCAGAACACATACTTGTCAGCTTTTTCAAGCAGATTGCACTAACTCTCTCACATAACTTTCATTGTCATTTCTTACATGATCATTCCACTCACACCACCACATGTATCCCCAGAGTATTTCATTTTGAACACATCCACGTCTTGTGTCTTTTTCTTTCAGTGCCCAAGATTCACATCCATACAACATTGTTAGGATTACTGTACCATCAAACATGACTATATGTTTCCTAAAAGACAATGACCTCTCCTTCAAGACACTCTTTATTGCACCTTCTCACACCCTGTCTCTCACTTTATTTCCTATGGTAACATCTGTTGCCATGTCCATTCCCAGTTACCTAAAGCAATTCACTTCCTCCAGGTTCTTCCCATTCAAACTCAAACTCAGACCATCCTGTCTAACCTTCTTGCTGCACCTCATTACCTTTACCTACATTCACATTAACTCAGCTTTCTTCTATCACACACTTTCCCAGTCTCAGATAATGGCTTTTAGAGTTTCTTTCTAGAGTCTGCCACGAGAGCCAAGGCATCTTCAAAAAAGAAACTGACTCATAACCCAGATCACTTCCACCCTAACATACTGTAGACCTACCACCTGCTCCAGGACCCTCACATCCACCTCCTCCATTCTGACCATGAACAGATTAAACAGATACAGGTGTATCATTATTAATGAGAGGAAAGGAGTTTACTGTAGTCTTATTAAGGACCTCCTGGCTCCAAAGAAGTCCTTCATCTTCATGTTTTTGCTTGGATGCAGCCTTCAAGCTGCTAGGATCATTGTAAATAGGGTCTTGGAGTATTATAATGATAATGATAATAGAACCCACCCAACTAAACCCCTCTGTAACCAGCTACAAACTCCTAAGTAGAAATACTTCAAACTTCAGCAGCCTGTGCTTACAGGTCATTCTTATCCCAATTAACATAACAGTGACAAAACATATACACACACAGTAATAAGCATGAAACAACCTCTCTCTCAACCCCGACTTTATGAATTCCATTTCATCGGACATACACTTACCTGAAAGTGCATTTCTGAGGCATGTAAGAGTTATACTTTCTTGTCATCATTCTGGACACCACCCATCTCTTCAATATTAAAAACACCAATTCACCATGTTACTCATGCTCGGCATACCTCTCATAACAATATGTCACAGGCTTTATAGCTTATTGAAGAAGCAATGGATAATTTCAGTGAGGATGATCCACGAGGAGACCGCAGTTCCCAAGTTGATGGGCTGATAGCCATTCGCCCCTTCACCTTAACCCACTTCTATAAGCAAGATTCTTGACGGTATCTGGTAAGTGTTACTTTTTAATATGCATTACACATGACTGAGTGTGAATGAATGTGGCCTTTATTGTATTTTCCTAGTGCTACCTCGTGTGTGCGTGGGGGGAAGGGGGTGCCATTTCATGTGTGGCGGGGTGGCGACGGGAATGAATGAAGGCAGCAAGTATGAATATATACATATGTATATATGTATATATCTCTGTGCATGCATATGTATGTATACATTGAAATGTATAGGTATGTATATGTGCGTGTGTGGGCATTTATGTATATACATGTGTATGTGGGTGAGTTGGGCCATTCTTTCGTCTGTTTCCTTGCGCTACCTCGCTGACACAGGAGACTAAGTATAATAAAATAGAATATATATGAATATCCCTGGGGATAGGGGAGAAAGAATACTTCCCATGTATTCCCTGCGTGTTGTAGAAGGCGACTAAAAGGGAGGGAGCGGGGGGCTGGAAATCCTCCCCTCTTTTTTTTTTTTTTTTTTTTCTTTTTTTAATTTTCCAAAAGAAGGAACAGAGAAGGGGGCCAGGTGAGGATATTCCCTCAGAGGCCCAGTCCTCTGTTCTTAACGCTACCTTGCTAACGCGGGAAATGGCGAATAGTGTGAAAATAAAAATATATATATATATAAATATGTACATTTTTCTTCTGTTACACTTAACTGCTGTTTTCTGCATCAGCGAGGTAGCGTCAGGAAACAGATGAATGGCCCATCTACTCATATAAACATATATGTACATAGACACCCATACACGCACATATGCATATCAGCATATACACATATACACCGAAACCACAGCTCCCTATCCACGTCCAGGCCTTACAGACCTTTTCATGGTTTACCCCAGACATTTCACATGCCCTGCACTGTACATCAGCTTATTATGCCTCTTATAAAAGAGTATTATAGAATGTATTCCCATCAACTTATGCCTCATATAAAAGAGTATTATAGAATGTATTCCCAAGTTAGATTCTTAGGAATATACATACACAGACATATACATATATACACATGTACATATTCATACTTGCTTGCCTTCATCCATTCCTGGCACTACCCTGCCCCACAGGAAACAGCATTGCTACCCCCTGCTTCAGTGAGGTAGTGCCAGGAAAATGGACAAAAATGGCCACCTTCATTCATACTTGGTCCCTAGCTGTCATGTGTAATGCACCAAAACCGCAGCTCCCTATCCACATCCAGGCCCCACAGACCATTCCATGGCTTACCCCAGGTATTTCACATGCCCTGTACTGTACATCAACTTATTATGCCTCATATATCAAGAGTATTATAGAATGTATTCTCAAGTTAGATTCTTAGGAATGTATTTATTTATTTGTTTATTTATCATACCTTGTTGCTGTCTCCCGTGTTAGCGAGGTAGCGCAAGGAAACAGATGAAAGAATGACCCAACGCACCCATATACACATGTATATACAGACATGTCCACACACACACACATATACATCTCAACGTATACGTATATATACACACACAGACATATACATATATATATATACATGTACATAATTCATACTGTCTGCCCTTTTTCATTCCCGTCGCCACCCCGCCACACATGAAATGACAACCCTCTCCCCCCACATGTGTGTGAGGTAGCGCTAGGAAAAGACAACAAAGGCCTCATTTGTTCACAGTCAGTCTCTAGCTGTCATGTATAATGCACCGAAACACAGCTCCCTTTCCACATCCAGGCCCCACAAAACTTTCCATGGTTTACACCAGACTCTTTACATGCCCTGGATCAATCCATTGACAGCACGTCGACCATGGTATACCACATTGTTCCAATTTACTCTATTCCTTGCACACCTTTCACCCTCCTGCATGTTCAGGCCCTGATCACTCAAACTCTTTTTCACTCCATCTTTCCACCTCCAATTTGGTCTCCCACTGCTCCTTGTTCCCTCCACCTCTGTCACATATATCCTCTTTGTCAATCTTTCCTCACTCATTCCCTCCATGTGACCAAACCATTTCAAAACACCCATTTCTGCTCTTTCAACCACACTCTTTTTATTACCACACATCTTTCTTACCCTTTCATTACTTACTCGATCAAACCACCTCACAGCACATATTGTCCTCAAACATCTCATTTCCAGCACATCCACCCTCCTCCACACAACTCTATCTATAGCCCACACCTCGCAACCATATAACATTGTTGGAACCACTATTCCTTCAAACATACCCATTTTTGCCTCCAAGATAACGTTCTCAACTTCCACACATTTTTCAACGCTTCCATGGTTCCATCTGCTGCCAAATTCACTCCCAGATATCTAAAACACTTCACTTCCTCCAGTTTTTCTCCATTCAAACTTACCTCCCAATTGACTTGTCCCTCAACCCTACTGTACCTAATAACCTTGCTCTTATTCACATTTACTCTCAGCTTTCTTCTTTCACACACTTTACCAAACTCTGTCACCAGCTTCGGCAGTTTCTCTCCCGAATCAGCCACCAGCGCTGTATCATCAGCAAACTACTGACTCACTTCCCAAGCTCTCTCATCCACAACAAACTGCATGCTTGCCCCTCTTACCAAAACTCTTGCATTCACCTCCCTAACAGCCCCATCTATAAACAAATTAAACAACCATGGAGACATCATGCCCCCCTGCCGCAAACCAACATTCACTGAGAACCAATCACTTTCCTCTCTTCCTACATGTACACATGCCTTACATCCTCAATAAAAACTTTTCACTGCTTCTAACAACTTGCCTCCCACACCATATATTCTTAATACCTTCCACAGAGCATTTCTATCATCTCTATCATATGCCTTCTCCAGATCCATAAATGCTACATACATATCCATTTGCTTTTCTAAGTATTTCTCACATACATTCTTTAAAGCAAACACCTGATCCACACATCCTCTACCACTTCTGAAACCACACTGCTCTTCCCCAATCTGATGCTCTGTACATGCCTTCACCCTCTCAATCAAAATCCTCCCATATAATTTCCCAGGAATACTCAACAAACTTATACCTCTGTAATTTGAGCACTCACTTTTATTCCCTTCGCCTTTGTACATTGGCACTGTGCAAGCATTTCGTCAATCCTCAGGCACCTCATCTTGAGTCATACATACATTAAATAACCTTACCAACCAGTCAACAATACAGTCACCCCCGTTTTTAATAAATTCCACTGCAATGCCATCCAAACCTGCTGCCTTGCTGGCTTTCATCTTTAAAGCTTTTACTACCTCTTCTTTGTTTACCAAATCATTCTCCCTAACCCTCTCACTTTGCACACCACCTCGACCAAAACACCCTATATCTGCCACTCTTATCATCAAACACATTCAACAAACCTTCAGAATACTCACTCCATCTCCTTCTCACATCACCACTTTTTGTTATTACCTCCCAATAGCCCCCATCACTGATGTTCCCATTTGTTCCCTTGTTTTATACTTTTTATTTACCTCCTTCCAAAACATCTTTTTACTCTCCCTAAAATTTAATGATACTCTCTCACCCCAACTCTCATTTGCCCTCTTTTTCACCTCTTGCACCTTTCTCTTGACCTCCTGCCTCTTTCTTTTATACATCTCCCAGTCATTTGCATTATTTCCGTGCAAAAATCGTCCAAAGGCCTCTATCTTCTCTTTCACTAATAATCTTACTTCTTCATGCTACCACTCACTACCCTTTCTAATCTGCCCACCTCCCATGCTTCTCATGCCACAAGCATCTTTTCGCAAGCCATCTCTACTTCCCTAAATATAGCCCATTCCTTAGGAATGTAATAAGCCTTTATACATAGGGATTTGCGAGAAAAATGAATTTGCCTAAAGTTGCTTTGTTTAGAGTTGCGTTTTCCATGGATACAAAACTGGTGTTAACCAGTGATCTTAATTAATAATATTGATTTCTCTGCTGCCAAGCACATTTTATAATTTTCAGTTCTGGGATTATCTTGAACTGTTTTAGCTATTTTAGAAGGGAGAATCAAACTTTCATAAGTGACGTAAGGTATGGTTGACTAGAGAATAATGTCCTTTAATGAAAGAGTGGGTAAGAAAGTTTGCAGTTGCAATTCTTATGAATATGTTTATATCTTCTGTTGCATAGAGTGGCATATAAGTCATGGCGTCGTCTTGGGAGAGCTTCATCGCAGCCTCTACCTCGGGTGCTCCAGCTCACACCAGTGTTGCTGCCACTCCCAGTGCTGCTGCAACACCTGCTGGAGTACCTGCAACACTCCCCGCAGCCCCTCCACCCCAGCAAAGCTACTCTCCATCAGACAGTCCACACCAGACACCCCAGCCCTCTGTTCCACACTACCAGTATCATCAGCAACCTCACCCTAGTCAGCCCCCTTATCAGGGTATCAGGGTCACGATACCCCCACAGGTCAGTGGTGTTCATAGGTGAATGCATGTATACGGTTAAGATTGCTGTGCAGTACTTGCCACTCAATACTCATTAGTATTCATGTGAATACTTGTATGTTTCAGGGAACAATTGTGTGTTTGTATATCAGTGCTGCTGCATTTTCATTAAACACTTGCATTTTTCAATTAACACAGCTCTATTTCTTATTGAACACTGTTGCATATATCTCTTATATTTTTATGTGTCTAGTTACTTATCTTTTTTAGCGGGGAAATATCAGGAAAAAGTGAATAACAACCTCACTTGCACACATCTTGTCTATAGCTATAATGCTTGCTTTAGTGAAGCCAAAGCCTACCATCCACAGACAAGTCCCACATACTTAATACTGTTTTATAGTCTAATTAAATCCTAATGTATATTAATTTTTTTTAGTGTGTTTATCACTGAACACTGGTCTTTTTATGTTTTTAAATAATGGTGCATTTGTTTTTAGTACAACATAAGGAAAAATGTCATGTAAAACAACTGTTTCATTTAACATTCCCTGTTTGTCTCAAAACATTGTATATTTTCATCCAAATGTTGCAGCACTTTTTGTGTAATATTTCTGTACAGTTTTTGCATGCTAACAGATGCATATGTACCTAAGGGGCATGCTAAAGAGCTGCTGTTTTTCTTGGCTTTGATTATTTAAGTGGAAAATGATGTTATTGTTTGTTGTTTGTGGGATTTTTCAGTTGGCAACCTTTTGCAACTTTGTATATATTTTCATGAGTGATTTTTCCTTGAGGCCGAGCCAACCTTGGTGGTGTGGCTCAGAGTAGCCACTATGGTTCTGCCCTCCATGTTAAAGTTATTATTTTTTTTGTATGGCAGTGAGCATTTGCATGTCACATATTATAGACATATTATTTTACATATTACATATTATAGTATATATTATTTGTTATATATTTCATAGATTTGTATTGGTGATGTTGGTATGAGATTTATTATTAACTGTAAATAGTATTGCACAACAAATATCCTTTAACAAATACATGAAAGAAACAGCTTCACAAATTGATAAAATCGTTAATATATATGTTATGGCAGTTGTAAATACCCCAGTATAATCACTTTATAATGTAAAGCTGTTATAATAATTGCATTTTCGTGTATACAGCATTATAGGGCAGTTATTTATCAACAAAAGCATGTAAAGAAAAAATGTAAGGCCAAAAAAAATGTACTGGTTGTAAACTGTGAAGTTTTTGTAATATTTAGAACTTGGTGTAAACAACGTTAGGGAGCAATCGTTTATGAGCAAAAATATATGAAAAAAACAATTTAAAACCAAAGCAGCGTCAAAAATTTTTGAATTTCATGAATATATGCAGGTAGTGATTGCTTCAGTATATTCACTTTGTGATAGCAAAGTTGTTATAAAATTTTCCATATGGTAAAAATGCATGTAAAAAAGTGTAAGACAAAAAAGTCACAAATTGATTAATATTGTTAGCATCTATGCTTTGATGGAAGCAATAACCTCAGTATATAGTGAAAGTTGCTCTAACATTCATTATTTGAGGTACACTATATTATAGAGCAGTATGAACAAAAGAATGTAAAAAAAAAGTATAAGACCAAAAATAGCATCGCAAATTTATTATTTTTGTAAATATGTACATGCTAACGGAGGTAATGGGAAGTGAAAGTTATTGATGGATGATGCGTTTTCTTTTCTTTTCTTTCAAACTATTCGCCATTTCCCGTGTTAGCGAGGTAGCTTTAAGAACAGAGGACTGGGCCTTTGAGGGAATATCCTCACCTGGCCCCCTTCTCTGTTCCTTCTTTTGGAAAATTAGAAAAAAAAAACGAGAGTGGAGGATTTCCAGCCCCACGCTCCCTCCCCTTTTAGTCGCCTTCTATGACACGCAGGGAATACGTGGGAAGTATTCTTTCTCCCCTATCCCCAGGGATACCCTTTATTTCGATGTATCTCATTTATTATACGTTTTTATTTATTTATTTTTTCATTCAGTGCTCCCATAATCACTGTATACATTTTTTTCCAAAAATTGAAAAATAGGTTGACACAGTAGATTGGAAATCCAGCTTTTGTGAATGGGTTAAGTATGCCGAGGCATGGCTTTAGAATTGAAAGTTACTAAGAACAGTGCAGTCAGTTGAGACAGAATGCTTAAAGACTGGGATGTGACATTCAAAGAATGGTTAGAATTGAAAATGGAAATGTTTATGGGATACTTGTATCTGGGAAAGGAGTAAAGAGAATTCAGCCTGCTGTGGTAGTAATGCCGTTGGATATGGGGAGACTGATAGGAAAATGCACATGAATGAGACTAATGGTTAAAGGTTGGGAGAAGAACCAGAGATAAAATGGAAGGAGAGAGTGAGTAATTCCATATCCTAAATGGGAATATATCTGGAATGAGATATGGCAAGAACAGGGTAGTTTGAGGAAATTCTGAATGAGCAACTTTGTGTATAGTATTAAGGGGTTCTTACCTATGGAACAAGTGACAACATTCAAAAATGCTTCTTGAAAGTATGATTTTCTGAAGGTGAGTTCTCTTATCCCAGTGTCCATCTTGGGCTGATCATTTTACTCACACTGAAAGTGTTTATTTACAAATGTGAACTGACTCTTAGGTATGAAGAGCCTTTCTCTCATATCTGAGGATGTAAATATAATGATGGAGGGCAGCAGCAACTTGAAAGATATTGATGTATCTGAGTAGGAGTTACCTGTTTTCAGTGCATATGCCATGTATGTAATGGCACACCCCTTTAAACAAAGCAAAAGTTTCAGATTAGCAATTCTCTTGACAGAGTTAGATTACTCTAGTATTATTCAAAACTATAGTGATATGAAGATGTATATTGAGGTTTCTTTGTATCTGAATGTTTATAAGTTATCTTCTGTACAGTAAGGGGTATAAAGAAGAAAGTTATTTTGTTATTGGCTTAACTTTTGACACATCAAAAACTAAAGGAGCCCTCTTCCAAATTTATTTTTAAGCTGACCATTATTTGATAAATGTATTTTGTAAATCTGACAGGGAGGCATTGCAAGTAGTGGACCTACTACTCCAACACCTCAGACTCCAGTAAGTGGTCCCCAGCCCAGTAGTGCTCCTGTACTTGAGACAGATTTGCCCCATGAAATGCTGGTGGCTGGCTGGCGCAAATTTTGGAGTAAACGTGAGCAGAGAGTTTACTTTTGGAATAGAACGACTGGAGAGTCACTCTGGGACATGCCCCTGGGACATGCTGCACACACATCTCAGCCTCCAGGAGTAAGTGATGAGTTATTTTCTTGTGGGTCCATACTCATGCTCTTAGATTTTTTATAACTTGTTGATTTATAAGACTTATTTCTCCCAGTTCTGTTGCACATGTTTAGAATTTAGGTAGAGGAACTTAATATAAACTTCAGTACTGTATAGAGGTACAAGTTTGTTAACTGAAGCTGGTAAGAGAATAGTGATTGAGAGGATGGTGGCAGGTAGAGTTTCAGATTGGGGATGCAGTTTCAAGAGTGGTAGAGGATGTGTGGATCAGGTATTTGCTTCAAAGAATGTGTATGATAAATATATGTGAGACACAAAAGGAACTGTGTGCGGTGTTTATGGCTTAGGAGGAAGTGTATGACAGGGTTGATAAAGATGCTCTGTGGAAGGTGTTCCAGATATGTAGTTTAGGAGGAAAGTTGCTAGATGCAATGGAGAGTATTTATAAAGAGAGTGAGGATTGCTGTTTTGGATGGGGTGATGAGGGAGGTGAATGCAAGGGTTTTGGAGATAGAAGGTATGCAGTCTGTTGCAGGTCGGGCCTGGGAAGTAACTCACTTGTTTGCTGATAACCCAGCTCTGATGGCAAAGTCAAGTGAGAAACCACAGAAGCTGGTGTCGGAATTTGAGAGAATGAGTAAAGAGAAGTTGAAGAGTAAATGCAAATGAAAAAGGTATTAGGTTTAGCAGTGAAGAGGGACAGATTATTTGGAGTGTGTCTAACTGGAGAGGACTTGGGGGAGGTAGAATGTTTTAGCTGAGAGTGGATATGACAGCAAATGGAATCATGGAGGCAGAAGTGAGCCATAGGATGGGTGAGGGGGCAGAGCTTGGAAAGAGTCACTGTTTTTAAGGGCAAAGATGGGCATGTTTGATGGTATAAGTAGTCCCTTCAGTGCTATATGGATGTGAAACATGAGCCTTGGACAGTAATGTAATGAAGAGGGGAGATGTGTTGAAATAAAAATGTTTGGGGACTATATGTGGTGTAAGTATGGTTAATTGCATAAGAAATGATAGAGCAAGAGAATGATTTGGTATGAAAAGGAGTATATATGAGAGAGCTGAAGAGGATGAATGAGGAAAGGATGAAGGATGAGGAAAAACTACAAAAAATCAGCCACAAACCAACCTCATGCTTAAACATGAAAGTCATGAAAAACTAACACAATATCAATCCAGAAACAACTGGCCACTCACTCTTCACTCTCACTGATACAAACAGTGCAAATAAAACCTTAAAGAACTTTCCTACAACAGGCCCTGACAATTTATCAAACTCTCATATAAAATACCCTGGCCCATTTGCAATGTAAGCACTTACAGATATTTTGTACCACTCTTGGTTACACAAAATTCCCATCGGGAACCTTCTCAACATAATACCAATCCTAAAACCCTCCAAAGCACCCAGTACTCCATACTTTTTTCCTTGAGACATGTATTATCTGTTAACGAGACATGTCATAGGCAGGTATTAATTGGCCTATGCTTTGTTTGGATACTAAACATGGTTGAATAAATGATTAGCTTTCCCAGAGTAATGAAGATGAATATTAGAGTACTGAAGTATTTACTTTTTTCTCTCACAACAGCAACAGGTGCTGCCCCCACAGCAGCAGCAGTATGATCCTATAAGTGATCCACTTGGGATTCAGAATCCCACAAATGGCAGTGCCTCCAGTGCCAATAGTACACAAAGGTATGTAACTACATTGATCTAGTAATAAATTAGGTTCTCAGAAATACATATTCTTATCACCATGTATTATTTGAATAGCCTTTTATGGTCTTGGAAACTTGTGTTTATGGAAATTATTACACTTACCTCCATTTTAGTTTGTGTTGCAAGGACCAGAACCTGCTTATGTAATGGTAATTTTAAAAGAAAAAATATTAAACATTATTTTTTTTTTTTTTTTTTTTGCCGCTGTCTCCCGCGTTTGCGAGGTAGCGCAAGGAAACAGACGAAAGAAATGGCCCAACCCACCCCCATACACATGTATATACATACGTCCACACACGCAAATATACATACCTACACAGCTTTCCATGGTTTACCCCAGACGCTTCACATGCCTTGATTCAATCCACTGACAGCACGTCAACCCCGGTATACCACATCGCTCCAATTCACTCTATTCCTTGCCCTCCTTTCCCCCTCCTGCATGTTCAGGCCCCGATCACACAAAATCTTTTTCACTCCATCTTTCCACCTCCAATTTGGTCTCCCTCTTCTCCTCGTTCCCTCCACCTCCGACACATATATTCTCTTGGTCAATCTTTCCTCACTCATTCTCTCCATGTGCCCAAACCATTTCAAAACACCCTCTTCTGCTCTCTCAACCACGCTCTTTTTATTTCCACACAACTCTCTTACCCTTACGTTACTTACTCGATCAAACCACCTCACACCACACATTGTCCTCAAACATCTCATTTCCAGCACATCCATCCTCCTGCGCACAACTCTATCCATAGCCCACGCCTCGCAACCATACAACATTGTTGGAACCACTATTCCTTCAAACATACCCATTTTTGCTTTCCGAGATAATGTTCTCGACTTCCACACATTCTTCAAGGCTCCCAGAATTTTCGCCCCCTCCCCCACCCTATGATCCACTTCCACTTCCATGGTTCCATCTGCTGCCAGATCCACTCCCAGATATCTAAAACACTTCACTTCCTCCAGTTTTTCTCCATTCAAACTCACCTCCCAATTGACTTGACCCTCAACCCTACTGTACCTAATAACCTTGCTCTTATTCACATTTACTCTTAACTTTCTTCTTTCACACACTTTACCAAACTCAGTCACAAGCTTCTGCAGTTTCTCACATGAATCAGCCACCAGCGCTGTATCATCAGCGAACAACAACTGACTCACTTCCCAAGCTCTCTCATCCACAACAGACTTCATACTTGCCCCTCTTTCCAAAACTCTTGCATTCACCTCCCTAACAACTCCATCCATAAACAAATTAAACAACCATGGAGACATCACACGCCCCTGCCGCAAACCTACATTCACTGAGAACCAATCACTTTCCTCTCTTCCTACACGTACACATGCCTTACATCCTCGATAAAAACTTTTCACTGCTTCTAACAACTTTCCTCCCACACCATATATTCTTAATACCTTCCACAGAGCATCTCTGTCAACTCTATCATATGCCTTCTCCAGATCCATAAATGCTACATACAAATCCATTTGCTTTTCTAAGTATTTCTCACATACATTCTTCAAAGCAAACACCTGATCCACACATCCTCTACCACTTCTGAAACCACACTGCTCCTCCCCAATCTGATGCTCTGTACATGCCTTCACCCTCTCAATCAATATCCTCCCATATAATTTACCAGGAATACTCAACAAACTTATACCTCTGTAATTTGAGCACTCACTCTTATCCCCTTTGCCTTTGTACAATGGCACTATGCACGCATTCCGCCTATCCTCAGGCACCTCACCATGAGTCATACATACATTAAATAACCTTACCAGCCAGTCAACAATACAGTCACCCGCTTTTTTAATAAATTCCACTGCAATACCATCCAAACCTGCTGCCTTGCCGGCTTTCATCTTCTGCAAAGCTTTTACTACCTCTTCTCTGTTTACCAAATCATTTTCCCTAACCCTCTCACTTTGCACACCACCTCGACCAAAACACCCTATATCTGCCACTCTATCATCAAACACATTCAACAAACCTTCAAAATACTCACTCCATCTCCTTCTCACATCACCACTACTTGTTATCACCTCCCCATTTGCGCCCTTCACTGAAGTTCCCATTTGCTCCCTTGTCTTACGCACTCTATTTACCTCCTTCCAGAACATCTTCTTATTCTCCCTAAAATTTAATGATACTCTCTCACCCCAACTCTCATTTGCCCTTTTTTCACCTTCTCATTATATTGTACATAATTGTATTTTGCCACATCTGTAATGTTTCTTTTTCTTTCATACTTGTGTACTTTTCCCCATGTTAGTGAAGGAGCATTGGGAACAGATGAGGAAAAGCCTTCATTCGCTTCCGTCATTTCTGTAGCTGTCATGTGTAATGGACTAATACCACAACCCTCTATCCACAACCAGGCCCCACAAACCCTTCCATGGCTTCTTCAGTTGCTTCATATCCCTTGGTTCAGTCTTGACAGCACATTGCTTTAATTCACTCTTTTCCATGCATATCCTGGCCCAAGGCACTTAAAATCCCTTTCACCTCATCCTTCCATCTCCAATTTGTTATCCCCCATGTCTTTGTTCCTTCCACTTCTGACACCCTTATCCTCTTTGTCAACCTTTCCTCCCTCATTCTCTCCATATGTCTAAACCATTTCACCATGCCCTCTTTAACTTTCTCAGCCATGCTCTTCATATTACCATGACTCTTGCCTACCCTATCGTGTATTCACGTGATCACCCCTCTTCATAACGCATATTGTCCTGAATTATATGATTTCCAACTTATTCACCCTTATCTAAACATGCCTTACATCCTTATATCATTGGGATTTTTTTTTTTTTGTTGGAGGCTTCAGTCATGGACAAAAGTCCACATCAAGTCCAGGCCTTAATTGAAATACAGAAAGGGGTAATAAAAGGGGAAAAGAAGAGACAAGGGAAAGTATTTCCAAATTTTAGAGGAAGTGAAAACCTGTCTTTAAAATGTGCCAGATCATAGTTATTGGGAAAGACATGAGAAGGTTCCAAAGCTTTGAGGTTTAGGGAAAGAGTTATCAAAATGGCCCTCCCTTACGTTGCCATTGGCCATACAATAATCATGTGATGCAGCAGCTTACTGAGTATTGCATGGTCTAGCTAGTGGTGGGGGCAGACAAGTAGCCAGCTCTTGGGAGTAAAGACCAAAGTGATACCATTTGAAGAATGAAAGTGAACTAACATTGCAGCATAGGGTAAGCGGGTTAAGTTTTGAGGTTAGCTTGGGATAGTTTATAAGTCTGACTACTTGACTCGACTCTGTCAAGTAATGCCGGAGGGCTAGAACCCCCAACCCCCTTGATATGAGAGCAGTACTCCATGCAAGGACATATCAATCCTTTGTATAAACAGAGCAACTGTGTGGAAAAAGAGAAATTTTGACATCTAAACAGAACTCCCAGTTTCTTAGAGGCAGACTTAGCTATTTCTATAATGTGGGGTTTCCAAGAGAGAGTGGATGTTACAGCAATACCAAGCATGTTTATTGAGTTAAGAGGTGGAATTACAGAACCGTTAAAGGAGAAAGGAAAGTTGTGAGGAATTTTCCATAGAGAGGTGAGTAGAAACTTGATTTTGAAGGCATTAAGCTTAAACATATTTTGTCTACCCTACAGAAATATCCTGTTCAAGTCTGTTTATTGAGGAAGTTGTGTTGAGATGAGATGTAGATCAAGTGAGAGAAGAAGGAGCGGAATTGAAGTGTATGAAGGAAGACATTGTTGAGTCCTCAGTGTATGAGTGCATCTGATTATTTGTGGAAGATAAGAAATCATTGATAAAATGGAGAAAAAGTGTATGAAACAGAGGGACACTGGAGAAAGGGGAGAGGCTGATCCATCAACAACCACAGAGACAGATTGGCCAGAGAGGAAGGAAGATATAAGGGAGGAAGCCAAAAGAGGGAGCTTAGAGATTAGGCCATGATACCACACCCTGTCAAAAATTTGGTTATGTCATAGGCAGCTACATAGGATTTCCCAAAATCTTTCAAGAATGATGATCAGACATTAGTGAGATAGGAATGAATATCACCAGAGGATCTTGCTTTATGGAACCCATAGTGGTGATCAGAGAAGAGACTGTGAGATTCAAGAAGTCTGAGGATATGGGAGTTGATGAAAGATTGAGAGACTCTGGAAATGGTAGATGTCAAAAGCAGTAGGACAATAGTTACAGGGGTTAGAACAGTCATCCTCTTTAGGGATGGGATGTATCAGCACATGTTTCTGAACAGATGGAAAAGTTTTGGTTTTTAAACAAATGTAGCAGAAGAGCAGGTACAGGTGCAAGTTCAGAGGCTCATTCTTTCAGTACATGGGGATGGATGCCATCATACCTTCATATGTACCCATTTTTGCTCTAAGATAGTGACTCTTTTTCCACAAATTGTCAAATACTCCCAGAACTAATGCCACACACCCTGCAACTCACCTTTGCTTTCATGGTTACATTCATTGTCTTGTCTTCTCCTGAATATCTATAACACCCCACTTCCTCTAAAGTTTTCTCCATTCAAACTCACTCCACCTAACCAGAGTCCTCTAGCTCATCTATATCTCTGATGCCCATTCCCCTCAGGAACTCCCTTACGAGGATAGCCGCTGCAAAAGTCTCCATAAATGAACTCCAGTGCTGTTTTTTAGCCTTCAGTGCCTCACCCTTAACAGGCCACTGGCAGAGAGCAACTCTTGTGCAAAGTTTTCAGTTTTGGTGGTGTAAGTGAGAGAGGCATATAAGGACAGGGATAAGGGGAGAGTCTTTTTCTGAGGCCACGCCCTTTATGGGGATTCCCAGAGGGAATGGGCATCAGAAGTATATTTAGATAGATAGATACCACCATAGAAAGAGAAATGGCCTTAGTGAGTGTTGAATGAAAAGCTCTCACATATTTTTTGCTCTATTCCATGGTTCACCACTGCTCATTTTGTGACACTAATGGCTATTCAAAGTTGATGGTACAAAGACAACATCTGTTTTATGGATTTTTCATTGAGTGTACTGTTATTTTGTGGTAGCCTGGGACGTTTACCCACTGTTGACCAAACTAGCTAATGCAAGGGAGACATGTAAGGACGGGATAAGTGAAGACTTTTGCTGCGGCCACCTCCTTGATGTAAATGTTGAATGAAAGGTTATCAAATTTTTCACTTTATTCCATGGTTCACCAGTGCTCATTTTTTATAGTAATGTTTGGCATTGTGCGGTAGCCTGCAATGTTTACCTGCAATAAATCAAACTAGATCATGTGAGGAAGGCATGTAAGGACAGGGGTAAGTTGAGACTATTTTGCCTTGGCCAACCCCTTGATGGTAGGTCCTGAAGGGGACGGATGTTTGTTATACAGATAGATAGACAGGTAGATAGTCAGATACCTGCATATAAAGAGAAAGGGGCTTAGTGAATGTTGAATGAAAGGTTCTAACAAAGTTTCTACTTTACAGTCTATGGTTCATTAAGGCTTATTTTGTGATAGTAATAGTTATTCAAAGCAAGTGGTAACAGACAGCATCATTTTGTACGGATTTTCCATTGAATATTCTGGTATTGTGTAGTAGCCTGGGATGTTTACCCAGTCTTGACCAAACTAGATCATCTTACAGTTAGTTAATGTTTTTCTCTATTATTACAAAGGTTAGTACTACTGTAGCAGGCTCTTTATCACCCTGATGATGCTATCCCACTCACTAAAACAAAATTGCAGCTTTTATTCAGTTTTTACCTTTTACATAAATAGGCATTTAGATTTTAGTATTAACTAAAAAAGGTAATCTAGCTTGACTGAGTATCAGAATGATTTGATAATTCAGCAGTGAAAGATATATATAAAAACATAACTTTCTTTTATTTGTAAGTACAGGAGTATTCAGTATATGATTTACTTCTTGGTTTGTTTCTGCAGCAGTGGCAGCATAACTAACAACAGCACAACCAGTAGCAGCAGTAGTACTAGCAGTCTCCCAAGCAGCAGCAATACTCCCTTATCACCACCTGCTCCTCCAGTCATTTCAGGAGTCAAACGAAGGGCATCAGAAGAGGCATCAGGAGCTCCCATGGCGAAAAAGTTTGTTCTAGCGTAAGTATCGATGCCATATCCGTTTATGAATATGTTCATATTGCCACACTCTGTCACCACTCTCCCATACAGCTTACCAGGTATACTTAGTAAACTTATACTTCTATAATTTGAACATTCACTTTTGTTCCCTCTGCCCCTGTGGACTGGCACTAGACATGTATTCTGTCAATCCTCTTGCATCATACCATAATCCATACTTAAAATGAATATCCTAACTAACCAGTCAACAACAGTGTCACCCCCTTTCTTGAGAAATTCGACTGCAGTCCTATTCACTCCAACTGCTTTGTTACACTTCATATGAGAATTTCTATTCATTCTGTTTTCTAGCAATGATCTTTGAATTCCTTTAAGATTTTTTAGGATTCCATGTTGAATGCATGAGATATGTACCTTCAGGTGCAATATACCTACTTGTCTGGTTTTTGACAGCTTCATTTCTGTCCAATTGATAGGGATTAATTAAAGTATTTTTATTTGATTTTTTGTATCAGTCTGTAGATTTCTACTGACTTATCTGGGATATATTATTCTTGAAAAAGTTGGTCCATATTGATTATGTATGTAAGAGAAGAATGATGAAAGTGAATTCAGTTAAAGCAAAGAATATAGTTTTTGAAGATGTTGGATTTCATGTTATTAAATGAATTTGTCCAGTGAAAAACAGAAGCTTTAGATGAGATTAGGTATTTAGGAGTACAGTCGTAGAAGGCGATTAAAGGGGACGGGAGCGAGGGGCTAGAAACCCTCCCCTCCTCGTATTTTAACTCTCTAAAAGGGGAAACAGAAGAAGGAGTCATGCGGGGAGTGCTCATCCTCCTCGAAGGCTCAGATTGGGGTGTCTAAATGTGTGTAGAAGAAATTTAGATGTAGGGAGGGCAAAACATGTGCATGAAGATCTTGTTCCAGTTTGATGTAAAATGTAACAAGGGCAAGACGTTTGCATGAAGGTGACCTTGTTGCATCTTTCATGTACAGATGTGAAACCCAAGTTTATAAGTCAGGGCAGGTTAAAATAAGTCAGGGCAGGTTAAAAATAAGTCAGGGCAGGTTAGAAATATACAAGCATTAGAGATGGATAATTTGCTGAGTATAGTTGGGTTTGGCAGGAAAGGTAAAGAATGAAGATGTGAGAAGAATATACAGTATATATATATATTTATCATTGTCGCTGTCTCATGCGTTAGCAAGGTAGCGCAAGGAAACAGACGAAAGAATGGCCCAACCCACCCACATACACATGTATATACATAAACGCCCACATTTATAATGCATCGAAACCACAGCTCCCTTTCCACATCCGGCCCCACACAACTTTCCATGGTTTACCCCAGACACTTCACATGCTGTGGTTCAATCCATTGACAGCATTTCGACCCCAGTATACCACATTGTTCCAATTCACTCTATTCCTTGCACGCCTTTCACCCTGCTGTATGTTCAGGCCCCAATCACTCAAAATCTTTTTCACGCCATCCTTCCACCTGCAATTTGGTCTCCCACTTCTCCTTGTTCCCTCGACCTCTGACACATATATCCTCTTTGTCAATCTTTCCTCACTCATTCTCTCCATGTGACCAAACCATTTCAATACACCCTATTCTGCTCTCTCAACCACACTCTTTTTATTACCATACATCTCTCTTACCCTTTCATTACTTACTTGATCAAACCACCTCACACCACATATTGTCCTCAAACATCTCATTTCCAACATATCCACCCTCCTCCGCACACCTATATCTATAGCCCACGCCTCGCAACCATATAACATTGTTGAAACCACTATTCCTTCAAACATAGCCATTTTTGCTTTCCGAGATAATGTTCTTGCCTTCCACACATTCTTCAACGCTTCCAGAACCTTCGCCCCCCTCCCCCACCCTATGACTCACTTCTACTTCCATGGTTCCATCCGCTGCCAAATCCATTCCCAGATATCTAAAACACTTCACTTTCTCCAGTTTTTCTCCATTCAAACTCACCTCCCAGTTGACTTGTCCCTCAACCATACTGTACCTAATAACCTTGCTCTTATTTGCATTTACTCACAAATTTCTTCTTTCACACTTTTTACCAGACTCAGTCACCAGCTTCTGCAGTTTCTCACCCAAATCAGCCACCAGCACTGTATCATCAGCAAACAACAACTGACTCACTTCCCAAGCCCTCTCATCCACAACAGACTGCATACTTGCCCCTCTCTCCAAAACTCTTGCATTCACCTCCCTAACGACCGGATCCATAAACAAATTGAACAACCATAGAGACATCACACACCCCTGCCACAAACCAACATTCACTGAGAACCAATCACTTTCCTTTCTTCCTACTCGTGCACATGCCTTACATCCCCGATAAAAACTTTTCACTGCTTCTAGCAACTTGCCCCCCACACCATATACTCTTAATACCTTCCACAGAGCATCTCTATCAACTCTATCATATGTCTTCTCCAGATCCATAAATGCTACATACAAATCCATGTTTTCTAAATATTTCTCACATACATTCTTCAAAGCAAACACCTGATCCACACATCCTTTACCACTTCTGAAACCACACTGCTGTTCCCCAATCTGACGCTCTGTACATGCCTTCACCCTCTCAGTCAATACCCTCCCATATAATTTCCCTGGAGTACTCAGCAAACTTTTTTTTTTTTTTTTTTTTTTTTTTTTGCTTTGTCGCTGTCTCCCGCGTTTGCGAGGTAGCGCAAGGAAACAGACGAAAGAAATGGCCCAACCCACCCCCATACACATGTATATACATACGTCCACACACGCAAATATACATACCTACACAGCTTTCCATGGTTTACCCCAGACGCTTCACATGCCTTGATTCAATCCACTGACAGCACGTCAACCCCGGTATACCACATCGCTCCAATTCACTCTATTCCTTGCCCTCCTTTCACCCTCCTGCATGTTCAGGCCCCGATCACACAAAATCTTTTTCACTCCATCTTTCCACCTCCAATTTGGTCTCCCTCTTCTCCTCGTTCCCTCCACCTCCGACACATATATTCTCTTGGTCAATCTTTCCTCACTCATTCTCTCCATGTGCCCTGAACCATTTCAAAACACCCTCTTCTGCTCTCTCAACCACGCTCTTTTTATTTCCACACATTTCTCTTACCCTTACGTTACTTACTTGATCAAACCACCTCACACCACACATTGTCCTCAAACATCTCATTTTCAGCACATCCATCCTCCTGCGCAAAACTCTATCCATAGCCCACGCCTCGCAACCATACAACATTGTTGGAACCACTATTCCTTCAAACATACCCATTTTTGCTTTCCGAGATAATGTTCTCGACTTCCACACATTCTTCAAGGCTCCCAGAATTTTCGCCCCCTCCCCCACCCTATGATCCACTTCCGCTTCCATGGTTCCATCCGCTGCCAGATCCACTCCCAGATATCTAAAACACTTCACTTCCTCCAGTTTTTCTCCATTCAAACTCACCTCCCAATTGACTTGACCCTCAACCCTACTGTACCTAATAACCTTGCTCTTATTCACATTTACTCTTAACTTTCTTCTTTCACACACTTTACCAAACTCAGTCACCAGCTTCTGCAGTTTCTCACATGAATCAGCCACCAGCGCTGTATCATCAGCGAACGACAACTGACTCACTTCCCAAGCTCTCTCATCCCCAACAGACTTCATACTTGCCCCTCTTTCCAAAACTCTTGCATTCACCTCCCTAACAACCCCATCCATAAACAAATTAAACAACCATGGAGACATCACACACCCCTGCCGCAAACCTACATTCACTGAGAACCAATCACTTTCCTCTCTTCCTACACGTACACATGCCTTACATCCTCGATAAAAACTTTTCACTGCTTCTAACAACTTGCCTCCCACACCATATATTCTTAATACCTTCCACAGAGCATCTCTATCAACTCTATCATATGCCTTCTCCAGATCCATAAATGCTACATACAAATCCATTTGCTTTTCTAAGTATTTCTCACATACATTCTTCAAAGCAAACACCTGATCCACACATCCTCTACCTCAGCAAACTTATACCTCTGTAATTTGAACACTCACCTTTATCCCCTTTGCCTTTGTACAATGGCACTATGCATGCATTCCGCCAATCCTCAGGCACTTCACCATGAAGTATACATACATTAAATATCCTTGCCAACCAGTCAACAACACAGTCATGCCCTTTTTTAATAAATTCCACTGCAGTACCATCCAAACCCGCTGCCTTGCCGGCTTTCATCTTCCACAAAGCTTTCACTACCTCTTCTCTGTTTACCAAATCATTCTCCCTAACCCTCTCACTTTGCACACCACCTCAACCAAAACACCCTATATCTGCCACTCTATCATCTAACACATTCAACAAACATTCAAAATACTCACTCCTCCTCACATCACCACTACTTGTTATTACCTCCCCATTAGCCCCCTCCACCAATGTTCCCATTTGTTCTCTTGTCTTATGCACTTTACCTCCTTCCAAAACATCTTTTTATTCTCTAAAATTTAATGATACCCTCTCACCCCAACTCTCATTTGCCCTCTTTTTCACCTCTTCCACCTTTATCTTGACCTCCTGCCTCTTTCTTTTATACATCTCCCAGTCATTTGCACTATTTCCATGCAAAAATCATCCAAATGCCTCTCTCTTCTCTTTCACTAATAATCTTACTTCTTCATCCCACCACTCACTACCCTTTCTAATCTGCCTACCTCCCATGCTTTTCATGCCACAAGCCTCTTTTGCGCAAGCCATCACTGCTTCCCTAAATACATCCCATTCCTCCCCCACACCCCTTACGTTCTTCGCTCTCACCTTTTTCCATTCTGCACTCTGTCTCTCCTACTTCCTCACACAAGGCTCCTTCCCAAGCTCACTTACTTTCACCACTCTCTTCACCCCCAACATTCTCTTTTCTTTTCTGAAAACCTCTACAAATCTTCACCTTCGCTTCCACAAGATAATGATCAGACATCCCTCAAGTTGCACCTCTCAGCACATTAACATCCAAAAGTCTCTCTTTCACGCGCCTATCAATTAACACGTAATCTAATAATGCTCTCTGGCCATCTCTCTTACTTACATACATATACTTATGTCTATCTCTCTTTTTAAACCAGGTATTCCCAATCACCAGTCCTTTTTCATCACACAAATCTACAAGCTCTTCACCATTTCCATTTACAACACTGAACACCCCATGTACACCAATTATTCCCTCAACTGCCACATTACTCACTTTGCACTCAATTTACTCATCACTATAACCTGGTCTCATGTGTCAAAACTGCTAACACACTCACTCAGCTGCTTCCAAAACACTTGCCTCTCATGATCTTTCTTCACCTCTCATGATCTTTCTTTTCATGCCCAGGTGCATAGGCCCCAATAGTCACCCATCTCTCTCCATCCACTTTCAATTTTACCCATATCACTCTAGAGTTTACTTTCTTACACTCTATCACATACTCCAACAACTCCTGTTTCAGGAGTAGTGCTACTCCTTCCTTTGCTCTTGTCCTCTCACCAATGCATGTGAAGCATCTGGGGTAAACCATGGAAAGTTTTGTAGGGCCTGGATGTGGAAAGGGATCTGTGTTTGCGGTGCATTATACATGACAGCTAGAGACTGAGTGTGAATGAATGGGGCCTTTTTTGTCTTTTCCTAGTGCTACCTTGTGCACATGCGGGGGGAAGAGGTTGTCATTTCATGTGTGGCGGGGTGGCAATGGGAATGAATAAAGGCAGCAAGGATGAATTATGTACATGTGTATATGTGTATATGTCTGTGTATGTATATATATATATGTATACGTTGAAATGTATAGGTATTTATATATGTGTGGGTGGACGTGTATGTATATACATGTGTATGTGGGTGGGTTGGGCCATCCTTTTGTCTGTTTCCTTGCACTACCTCGCTAATGCAGGAGACAGCAACAAAGTATAGTAATATAAATAAAATATATATGTAAATTTTTGCTCTAGATTAGTAAGGGCTAAGAGAAATCTTGATATGTACTTTAAAAGAGTTAATATTTTCATATCAATATTGTGCTTTGTAAAGTCCTCAGGGGCCAAGAGCAATAGAAGTTTTTATACAGATTTTAGCATACTGAATGTTTATTTATTTATTTCTATCATAACAGGCTTACAGTATGATTATTTATTTATTGTATAATCACATGACAGAATAAAACAAAACTTTGTCAGTGTAATTTGAGACATTTAACTAAATGATCATACAACAAGGTTGTATTATTCACAGAGGACCTTGGGACTTGGAGATTCCCACCAATGTGATCATGTTTGAGCGTCCACCCATCACACTACCACAGCCACACCCTAGTGTAGAGGTATTACGGGGACAGCTTGTTGCAAAGTTGCGTCTCGGTTATCAAGAAATGTGCCAGGCAAGACAAGGTAAGAAGACATTATTTTGATTATTTAGATGTACTTTTTATAATAATAATAGTTGGTGCTGTTATGCAGTGGGTGCTTACTCTATCTTAAATAATGGATATGCTGCTGGGCCTTCATGAAAGATGTGAATACAGTTTTCCCACTAACTCCATGACAGTTTATACCTGTATGACAATGCTGCAAAGAAATATTATTGTTCTAATTACATGATGTCATTTTTTGTCACTGATAAGCGATACTTTTAATTAGATGATTGCCTTACATTTCTTTATGATGTCCTTTTTTGACATCATTGCTTTAAGGCTTTAGTTCATTCATCTGCATAAACTGCTATGTTGTCTGCAGAGAATGTCTACTTTGTGTTGTAGGTGAAGAAAAGACAGCCTAAGTCACCTTAACTTGAATTGGCCTGTTCTTACCTGATTGACTTGATCTGGATATCCTAACCCAACCTAACTTAAAAAATGAAAGTGTTTACCCCAAATGAAAGCATACATTTTCATTTTGAACAGTGTATAGGTGTAAAAAGAGTGGGCATTGTTAAGAGAGTTAATCTAAAAGATGAAATGCCTGAGAATGGCATGTAGTGTGAGGCAGGTTGATCATGTAAAGAATGGCTGTGTAAGAGAGAAGTGCAGTACAAGAGCAGTCTGATTAAGGGTGGCTGCTCATGGTGTACTGGAATTGTGCGGTCGTTTGGAAAGGATGAATATGGAAACACTGATTAGCAGGATCTTTGTGTCAGGAGTGGAAGAGGTAAGAATGTGTGCCCACCTTCAAGTACCTATGACAATACTTTGCCAACTGATGTTGCTGCCACATAGTGCTCACTGTATATCTTGTTCACTAAATAATGTTTTTATCTTGGTTCATCTGCAAGTAGGCTTGTCAGGAGCCACCAAACCTCACCACCACACTCCATCTCTGCACCCCCTTTCCCTAGTTTTGCTTTCATCTTTCTTATTACTCCATCCTTCTATATGATAAAAAGCCAGTGACATCACATAGCCCTGCTTCACAACCACATGCATGCTGAAACTTTTGCTCAACTGTCCATCCACTTTAACCCATGCATTTGGTTCTCTGTATAAGGCTTTCACACCATCCAACAGCTGTTATCTCTTCCCCTATATATCCTTAATACTTCCAATAAAGCATTCCACTTAACTCTTTATCATACACTTTCTATAGATTCTTAAAAGCTGCACACAGTTTCTTACCTTTTGCTAGATACTTTTCCACAGTCATTCTCACCACAAAAATTTGATCCACACATCCCCTACCTTTTCTTTAAAAAGATAAGCTAACTTATTCTGTATTCAGTCACTTCTATCACTCTATCAATCAGGGCTCTTGCATATACATTTCCTGGTATACTTAACTGATATATTCTGTAATTGTTTCATACATCCTTCATTCAGAAATCTTTTTGTAGATTGTCTATGACAGCTTTATATATGGAAAATTGTACAGTATAGCAAAATGTGATAGATGAGTTGGTGTGTGCTTTACATATATAAATAATGCCAGAGTTACTTTTTTGTGCTTACTGATGTGCAGGGATTATATAATCCACAGCATCAGATCATATAATTACTTTATTTTGTTACTGTTATGTAATAAATAGCTGACTAGGAATTTTCAATGATGTATGCTGTTTTGATTTTAGGCATTGATGCACCTCGGGATTCATTCAGCCGATGGTTAATGGAAAGGAAGGTAGTGGACCATGGCTGGGACTCACTTTTGCCCAGCCAGTGTTTTCCGGAGGTGAGCCAGTCCATGTACCGTGAAATAATGAATGACATCCCTGTCAAGCTGCAGCGACCCAAATTTACAGGTGAAGCCAGGAAGCAGCTCTCCAAGTATGCTGAAGCTGCAAAGAGAATGATAGAGACTAGGTAAATATAAAATTTGTGAAAGAATTCTTTTCTGATTAAAACCTCTTGCGCTTTAAGCATATTAGCTCATTTGCATTATACTTTCCCTCTATTTCTTACAGCTGGAGCCCTATAAGGCATCTGATAGGGTACTTACTGGTTGGGAGTTAAACCTCTTGCACTTACAAGGATATACATGGAATGCTAAGGAATTCAAACACCAATAGACCATTAAGTCCTTACAAGGCTATTTGTGACAGTGGAAGATATCAGAAACTCGCAGACTATTGTGATATAAGGTATATAGATAATTCAAAGAGAATAATCTACAATTTCTTAATACAGTTAAGGAGGTGCATATGATGTAGGTTGTGGACTTGAAATGAAATATTCATCAAGTCTGTGCCTAAAAGTATCTATAGTTCTGCTTTCAACCTCTCTGATTGGTAAATCGTTCCATATATTAACAATTTTGTTGAAGGAAAACTGCTTTGTGTCATTCAAAGTAAAATGTTTGCCCAAGAGATTGTATTCATAACTGCACGTGAAGTCAGATGAATCGTCTTCAGTAACTTAACAGATCAAGATTATCAGAGCCTTTGATAATTTTGAATACTTGTATTAGACCACCTGTTAGCTTTCTCTTTTCTAAACTAAATAGATTCAAGTCACTTAACCTGCTCTCTTAGGATTTCTTTCTCAGCCTTGGAATCTTCTTGGTAGTTTAGTGCTGCACTTTCTCCATTCTCTCTATGTTTTTTTTAGGTAGGGTGACCAAAACTGAATACAGTATTCAAGATGGGGATGAACCAGGGAACTGTAAAAAGTAAGGATGATTTTCCAAGGCTTACATTTAAAGGCCCTACCTATGAATCCAAGAATTTTGTTTGCCCTTTTCTCTGCTTCTGAGCACTGCTTACTTGGTTTTAGGTCACTAGAGATTATTATGCCCAAGTCTTTTTTCCTCATTTACCTTTTGCAGTTCAACAATTTATACTGTAGCTTGCCTTTTAATTTTTGCTACCGATATGTATAACTTTGCACTTTGATGTTAAAATTCATTTGCCATCTATGAGCCCAGTCCATCCATTTGTCTATGTAAGTCTGAAGCTGTAGACATTCATGTTCATTTGTAGATATATTTCCCTGCTTTGTATCATCTGCAGATTTTGATATCTTTCAATGCAGCCTATTATCAGTATCTTTAATGTACTTGAGAAAAAGAACAAGTCCCAAGACTAATCCTTGTGGCACTCCATGATATGTCTAATCATTCTGAGGCTTGACCATTAATCTCAACTCTTTGTTCATGGCCAGTCAGAATTTCCTATCCACCAAAATACAACCCACCTGTGCCATGTGACTAAATTTTTATGAGTAACCTTTGATGTGAAATCTTATTGAATGCTTTTTGAAAATCCTGCTTTACTTTTTTCATAAAGTTGATTACATCATGAAAGAAATATAAGCTCTTTTGTAGTATAATTCTTATCTTCTTTCTCACATACATATCGACACTCTCTTTGTTTATATTTCTGATGCCTGTTCCCTTTGGGAATTTCCTCAAGGGGATGGCAGTGGCAAAAGAGTATCCTTAACTGTTGAACTCTAGTGCCATTTATTAGCCTTTTGTGCCTCACTGTGCTGTGCCACAGGCAGAGGGTAACTCTAGGGCAGTGTTTTCAGAAGCTCCTACCCAGTGTTCCTATCAACTGTTTCTACCAAATGTGTACCTGTTGTTCCAACC
Source organism: Panulirus ornatus (assembly GCF_036320965.1). Taxonomy (NCBI): domain Eukaryota; kingdom Metazoa; phylum Arthropoda; class Malacostraca; order Decapoda; family Palinuridae; genus Panulirus; species Panulirus ornatus. The sequence goes on along the minus strand of NC_092230.1, from coordinate 47,267,697 downwards.
TATTACTTCTACATAAATGCTCCAAGCTAATGCTCCTGCCTACTACTTTTACCTAATGCTTCTACCTAGTGCTCCAGTGATGTTCCTAGCCTTTACTTATCTATTGTTCCTAACATTTTGCCATAAGGCAGGGCTAACCACAAGAAAATTTAGAGTTACAAAGAATGAAATGCGTGAATTGTGCTGTAAAGTGTAACGTGTGACAATGATAGATTGTATGTTTGTGGAGAGAATGCCAGCACTCTACATGTAGGTGAGGCAGAAAGAAAAGACAGCTAACTGGGTCAAAGGAGTGCATCCTTAGAACAACTGAAGTGCTAGCTCACTACAGAGTGGTCACTAACTCTCCTAATACCCAGGTGGGTGGTACCTATACTATACCTCCTTGGTCAGTGGTTGCTTACCAAGTACTTCCTACATTGTCTGCAAAAAGCCTTGTCTGCCTCTCCTTACATCTTCAAAGATGACATTACACTTACATTTTAGTACTGTCATTTCTCCTTTAGCCTTGATTACCATATACAGATGTTTGGGCATGGAATTGATAAGGTTTCTGAAGTATTCTAGGTCTCTGTTTTAGGTCCATAGGGTCTTGATCTGAAAGGGGCAAATTCATCCCAAGTGTCATATGCTTGTACCCACAATAAACCATAGTTGTGCATTGGCCTTGAAAATATATGGGGGTTGACAATGTTTTTTTTTTTTTTTTTTTTTGATACTGTAACTTTATGAACATAACCAAGAGAATAGTTACTTGGCAGGGGATTTAAACATTTTTTTTTCATACTATTCGCCATTTCCCACATTAGTGAGGTAGCGTTAAGAACAGAGGACTGAGCCTTTGAAGGAATTCCTCTTTTGGCCCCCTTTTCTGTTCCTTCTTTTGGAAAATTAAAAATGAGGGGGAGGATTTTCAGCCCCCCTCCCCCTCCCCTTTAGTCGCCTTCTACGACACGCAGGGAATACGTGGGAAGTATTCTTTCTCCCCTATCCCCAGTTTTATTCCCCAAAATTAGGTGTCTCCTTAAGGATTCACTCCTTTGGCCATCTTAAAATATCTGAAGTTGCCCGATGCTCATTCACAGGATTTAACATCCACACACCAACCCACCCAGGCTTATGACATCATGGTGCAGAAGTGAGATGGTTCAAGCAATTACCTTCTCTTATTCATTTCCACTTTTTGGCATTGTTTGAGTCTGCTAACCGTTGTTTGGTGTTGGTTCATAGGGTCTTTCCTTTTATTTCTGACTTTCAGAGATATTGAATGGACATCATAATCATTTATTCATGAATTTTCCATGACGAGATGTAAGAACTTTGTTGTTTTTTGAGAAAAAGTGTTCCTGGATACGACACTAACATCAGCTTCCACCGTTTTATGGTGACCTTAGACTTTGTTTTGATTGTTATCCTAACTACTGCATATTGTTTTTTATGTTTCATATTTTTTCATTTTATTGTGGAACTGTTTTCTTATCTTTTGCTTTTCAACATATAGATGTGACAACAAAAGTTCAAAATACCTAATTCTGAATTTGAAGGATGCTTATTGGCATATGCCAATCCATGCCAGGATGGGGAAGTTCTTGGCTCTATAATCATTTGAGGGAGCACTGCCTCCGTGGAAAGACTGAGTACAAAGGTGCTGATCCTGATTTTTCTTGAGATAATCCAGGAGAATCTCACATATTCGTAGGATACAGCCTTAGAGAGAAAAGTTTTTCAACTTTCAAAACCTACAATGTTCTTACAGTTTTCTTTATGACCACATTTTCCTATAATTCACATTGAAACCACGGACATTATCCTTAGTTTTAATTGATACTTAAAAGACCTGTTTGTCTGTAATGCCACTGTTTATATTAAAAAATTTCTTAAGATGTTTTTGCTCTTAGTATTTCCTCAGAGTATGGTTATTATGACAAACCTAGCATCAGACTTAACACTGGTCTAAATTAAGTTTTCTTATTTTAACTGCATTGCTTATGATAATGAGTGAAATGTACAGGCGAGCTTGAATACACAGTTGATTGTTTAACTACTCATTTTGCCGTGATGTTATCCACACAGTCTAATCCATTTATTTATCAATAAATACAGTGATACCTATATTCTTTTTAGCCGAAATGCCAGCCAGGAAAGTCGAAAAATAGTTAAATGGAATGTAGAGGATACTTTCCAGTGGCTACGAAGAACGATTGGTTCCACGTTTGATGATTACATGGAGAGATTAGCTCACCTTAAGGTAAGTGCAAAAGAAGTTTTATCAACTGTAGATTCAGTTTTTTGTCTTTTATCATGTATCTTGGGTAGCAGGGCCACCAGTCTTTGTAAGGCATCCTTATCCTTTTTGTCAACTTGTGGGGTTGGGGCTGGCGACCCAAGCAGTGCAGATATTCCTCACAAAAGGTCCTTGTGTGTTTGGATGAAGGTGGGATGCCTGCAGCCACTTTCAGCAGATGTTGCAAGTTTGTAAGGGTAAGTGGAATTTGAGGGGAATGAAAGATGAAAGTTAAAAAGATGGATGTTAAAGATAATTTTAGAAAGGGAAAATTAGTTAAGTTTAGTTTGTGTGAAACATGCTGAGGGGTAGTGGGGCCTGAGGTCCCAGGTGAGTCATTTGTTGTTTGATGATGACATGGTGCTGGTGACATTTGAGTGAGAAACTACAGAAAGATGAAAGTAGGTGTGAAGAAAAGCAAAGTTGTTAGGTTTAGCAGTGCAGAGACAGGTTAGTTGGGGTTTGAGAATGTATGTAGAAAACTTAGGGAAAGTTAAATGCTTTAGAGTACCTAGGTGTGGACATGGTAGTGAATGGAACCATGGAAGATGAAGTGAATCATAGAGTGGGTGAGGGGGCGAAGGTATGGGAAGTATTGGGGAATGTTTGAAAAGATAGGTCACTATCTGGAGGAGTAAAAATGGTTAGATTTGAAGGTATAATAGTCCTGACTGTGTTGTATGGATGCAAGGCATGGGCTGTAGATGAGAATGTAGTGAAGGTAATGAATGTGCTGGAAATGAAATGTCTGAGGACAATACTTAGTATGTGGAGGGTTGATTGTGTAAGTGATGATAGGATAAGAGGGAGATGTGGTAATAAGAAGAGTATGATTGAGAGCTAAAGAGGATATGCTAATATGTTTTGGATATATGGAGAGAATGAATGAGGAGAGGTTAACAAAGAGGACATATTTGTTAGATGTGTAGGAAGCAGCAAGAGGGAGAAGACTGAATTGGAGATGGGAGGATGGAGTGAATAAGATTTTGTGTTCTGGGCATGAACATGTAGGAGCATATAAAGCATGCATGAAATGGAGTGCATTCTAACCATGTGGCCTTCAGGGGGTGATGTACTGTTCTTGGACTGAACTAGTGCATATGAAGCAACTGGGGATAAACATTTGGAAAGGTAAGTGGGGCCTGGTTGTGGTACATTACAGCTAGAGAATGGATGCGAATGAATGAAAAGAAAAGAAATGATAAAGTGAATAGGATGGGACTTTGGGAAGTTTTGACTCTGTATGGAAGCCTTTTGAATGCTGTTAAGAGCCTTTATAATGGAAGTACTGTATATGATAGAGTAAACAGAGGTATAAATCTATGGTTTGAAAGAAATGTGGGTGTGTTAAGATTGCAATAATTATTATTCTTATGGATAGGTCATTGCTTGACATGAGAGCTATTTAGGATGATTCTGATGTGATACTTAACCATGGAGAAACAATGCAAGTTGCTGCAGTTTTTGAATGCAGGTGATGCATTCTTGTATGTTAAATCAGAGGAAAGGTTGACATATAATTAGATTTATGTCAACAAGTGATTTTACATGTATATCCATAGATACAAAGTGTCCAGGTATTTCATTTCTGTAAATGGTTTCTTCATATATCATTATTTACAACAGTGTTCATCAGGAGAAGCTCTTCCTCCAACTCTCTTTTATCTCTTCCTATAAGACCTTCCATCACCTCCTGCAGGCATTGTTGTGAAAATCCCCTCATATGTAGCCAACCTTATTGCCACATCACAGCACCTTGACACTATGCAAGGAACAACAAATGTGCAACACAGTACATCACACAATTGGTACAATAGCTTACTTAAAACAAAATGATTGCATCTCTCCAGAAGTCTTCAGTCACCTTTTTAATCCAAAACACACAATTCCAACCTGTATCCTTCCATCACAGTATATGGACAATTGTTCCCAATTAGGTAGATGTTGGTAGGAACTTCTGAATGCTGTTAAAACTTTTTAATGGAAGTAGTTTATGTGATAGAGTAAACAGGGGTATGAATATGTGGTTTGAAAGAAATATGGGAGTGTGTTAAGGTTGCAATAATCAGTATTCTTATGGATAGGTCGTTGCTTGATATGAGAGCTATTTGGAATGATTCTGATGTGATACTTTGAAAACACTCTGTGAGGTTTTCTTTCCACCAGTTGCCTGTTAGTGAGGCATAAGAGGCTGAAAAGCATCTCTGGAGTTCACTGGTCATGGACTCTTGTCATGGCCACTACCCTAAGGGAGTTCCCGAAGGGAACAGACTTCAGAGACTGAGAGAAAGACTGTTCCCACTTAACAAAACTCCAGCTATTCTTAGTATAACATACTTCACACATGACATTCTCCCCATCCCCATACCGCTAACATCAACATGGGCGGCAAACATACTAAATGCCATCATAATGAAATTGGTACCAGATATGGACAAGAAAAAGAAACCATTAGTATCCTTTACAAACATTTCACCCACTCCTGCCTGCCTGGTCATTTACCCTGTCAGAACCAAATATTGTATGTGAAATGTTCTGCTTTTGTTGTAAATTAAAAATGTCATGTTAATTCTAGCTCCCTTGTTCCAATTTCTAGGGGGTTATTTCATAGCTGATTAGAACTGTTAAAGTCACAAACCAGGAATTTATTGTCAAATACCTTTCTTGAGAAATTATTCCACAGTTAAGGCCTTTTTAGTATTGTGCCCATCAAAGATATCTGATGATTGAGTTTTTTTTCTTTTTAATGTGAAGGCTCCTGTCTTGGACAATAGTCCACATCAAGGTTGGGCCTGAAGTGAAATATAGAGAGAATAATGAAAGGGAAAAGAAAAGACAAAGGAAAGTATTTATGAATTTTGGAAGAAGTGAAAAACCTGTCTTTTAAAATGTGCTAGGTCATAGTTATTGGGAAAGACATGAGAGGGTAGAGTTCCAAAGGTTTTTGACATATAGGGAAAGAAGCAGTTATCAAATTGGCCCACTTTTGAGTTGCCGGTGGCCACATAATGATTATGTTATGCAGCAACTTGCTAAATATTGCATAGTCTACCTAGTGGTGGGGACACACAAACAACCAGCTCATGGGAGTGAAAGCCAAAGTAATACCTATAGAAGAGGGAAAGTAAACCAGCGTTGTGGCATAGGGCAGGAGTGTCAAGTTTGGAAGTTAGCTAAGGACAGTTTATCAGTCAGAACATTTTCGATTCAACTATGTCAAGTAAGGATGCAGAGCTAGAACTATGCCAGATGTAAGAGCAGTAGTCCATACAAGGGCGAATCAATCCTTTGTATAGATGGAGTAACTGTTCAAAAAAAAAGAAGTTTCGACATCTAAAGAGGACACACAGTTTTTAGAGGCAGACTTAGCTATTCCCACAGTGTGGAGTAATGTGTATCTGTGGTAAGATTGAGGTTTGCTAGCACTTCAGCTTGAAGAAAGTCTCCAAGAAAGTTCTCTGTGGGAGGGAATTAACCTGGAGATGTTGGTTCTACTACTGAAACATTAGGAAGTGTTTCTTTGCCTTGTAAGTCCTCCTACCTCATAGACTATTTTGGTAAGAGTATGTGGGTTAAGAGCAAGTGAGGTGTTGGTGTCAAATGTTGACATTAAGTCTTTGAAAAGCTTGTTTATAAGCTAAGTCCTTTCACCTTGTTTCCCAGCCTACTATTGTTTATGGAAGTTGGTGATTACTGTATGGTATAGCACTGTCAATGGTGGCTCATGTGTAGGAACTGCTGAGCTGCAGTCATATTGCACAAATCTGTGCATACAATTACTTAATTGATATTGCTTTTTAAACCTGTGTCAACCATAATTCTTAACAATGGAATGTTCAGAACAACATAGGTTTTTCAGTTTTGGTTGGTAACCCTCAATTATCCCCCCAAAAATATATAAAAATATTTTGAACTATGTGTGCACTGTGCTGCAGCAATAAGTGTACTCACTGCTAGGTGTTATGTGGCACTGGTGATTGTTTACTGTTTTCTCGTGCAGTTGTATGTGCTGGTCTTTCAAATATGTGTGTTTTGTATACCCTGGATCACTGCTGTGGACAATGGCCACTTTCAAGCATTGCCAGCAGTTGCCTGACAGCTCCTTAAAGCCATCTACATCTTGTGCATAGCACAAAAGATTTTAACCCCCAAAAAGAAGATGGAATTGTGCGAGAGGCTTGCTAAAGGTATCCAAGGCAACTCCCAAAACACTTGCCTTTCATGATCTTTCTTCTCATAAACAGGTGCATAGGCACCAATAATCACACATTTTTCTCCATCCACTTTCACTTTTACCCACATCAATCTAGAGTTTACTTTCTTACACTCTATCACACACTCCCACAAATGCTTCATGAGTAGTGCTACTCCTTTCTGAATTATTTAATATATTAAAAAATGAAGGACTTCAACATCATTTGCCCACATATATCACTATATCCTTTATGTAAAATATTTAAAAGTATGTAAAATATATTTATTTATTATACTTAGTCTCTGTCTCCCATGTTAGCGAGGTAGCGCAAGGAAACACACGAAAGAATGGCCCAACCCACCCATATACACATTTATATATATAAACACCCACATACATACCTATACATTTCAACGTATACATACACAGACATATACATATATACTATTTATTTTTATTTATTATACTTTGTCGCTGTCTCCCGCGTTTGCGAGGTAGCGCAAGGAAACAGACGAAAGAAATGGCCCAACCCCCCCCATACACATGTATATACGTACGTCCACACACGCAAATATACATACCTACACAGCTTTCCATGGCTTACCCCAGACGCTTTACATGCCTTGATTCAATCCACTGACAGCACGTCAACCCCGGTATACCACCTCGCTCCAATTCACTCTATTCCTTGCCCTCCTTTCACCCTCCTGCATGTTCAGGCCCCGATCACACAAAATCTTTTTCACTCCATCTTTCCACCTCCAATTTGGTCTCCCTCTTCTCCTTGTTCCCTCCACCTCCGACACATATATCCTCTTGGTCAATCTTTCCTCACTCATCCTCTCCATGTGCCCAAACCACTTCAAAACACCCTCTTCTGCTCTCTCAACCACGCTCTTTTTATTTCCACACATCTCTCTCACCCTTACGTTACTCACTCGATCAAACCACCTCACACCACACATTGTCCTCAAACATCTCATTTCCAGCACATCCATCCTCCTGCGCACAACTCTATCCATAGCCCACGCCTCGCAACCATACAACATTGTTGGAACCACTATTCCTTCAAACATATCCATTTTTGCTTTCCGAGATAATGTTCTCGACTTCCACACATTCTTCAAGGCCCCCAGAATTTTCGCCCCCTCCCCCACCCTATGATCCACTTCCGCTTCCATGGTTCCATCCGCTGCCAGATCCACTCCCAGATATCTAAAACACTTCACTTCCTCCAGTTTTTCTCCATTCAAACTCACCTCCCAATTGACTTGACCCTCAACCCTACTGTACCTAATAACCTTGCTCTTATTCACATTTACTCTTAACTTTCTTCTTCCACACACTTTACCAAACTCAGTCACCAGCTTCTGCAGTTTCTCACATGAATCAGCCACCAGCGCTGTGTCATCAGCGAACAACAACTGACTCACTTCCCAAGCTCTCTCATCCCCAACAGACTTCATACTTGCCTCTCTTTCCAAAACTCTTGCATTTACCTCCCTAACAACCCCATCCATAAACAAATTAAACAACCATGGAGACATCACACACCCCTGCCGCAAACCTACATTCACTGAGAACCAATCACTTTCCTCTCTTCCTACACGTACACATACCTTACATCCTCGATAAAAACTTTTCACTGCTTCTAACAACTTTCCTCCCACACCATATATTCTTAATACCTTCCACAGAGCATCTCTATCAACTCTATCATATGCCTTCTCCAGATCCATAAATGCTACATACAAATCCATTTGCTTTTCTAAGTATTTCTCACATACATTCTTCAAAGCAAACACCTGATCCACACATCCTCTACCACTTCTGAAACCACACTGCTCTTCCCCAATCTGATGCTCTGTACATGCCTTCACCCTCTCAATCAATACCCTCCCATATAATTTACCAGGAATACTCAACAAACTTATACCTCTGTAATTTGAGCACTCACTCTTATCCCCTTTGCCTTTGTACAATGGCACTATGCACGCATTCCGCCAATCCTCAGGCACCTCACCATGAGTCATACATACATTAAATAACCTTACCAACCAGTCAACAATACAGTCACCCCCTTTTTTAATAAATTCCACTGCAATACCATCCAAACCTGCTGCCTTGCCGGCTTTCATCTTCCGCAAAGCTTTTACTACCTCTTCTCTGTTTACCAAATCATTTTCCCTAACCCTCTCACTTTGCACACCACCTCGACCAAAACACCCTATATCTGCCACTCTATCATCAAACACATTCAACAAACCTTCAAAATACTCACTCCATCTCCTTCTCACATCACCACTACTTGTTATCACCTCCCCATTTGCGCCCTTCACTGAAGTTCCCATTTGCTCCCTTGTCTTACGCACTTTATTTACCTCCTTCCAGAACATCTTTTTATTCTCCCTAAAATTTAATGATACTCTCTCACCCCAACTCTCATTTGCCCTTTTTTTCACCTCTTGCACCTTTCTCTTGACCTCCTGTCTCTTTCTTTTATACATCTCCCACTCAATTGCATTTTTTCCCTGCAAAAATCGTCCAAATGCCTCTCTCTTCTCTTTCACTAATACTCTTACTTCTTCATCCCACCACTCACTACCCTTTCTAATCAACCCACCTCCCACTCTTCTCATGCCACAAGCATCTTTTGCGCAATCCATCACTGATTCCCTAAATACATCCCATTCCTCCCCCACTCCCCTTACTTCCATTGTTCTCACCTTTTTCCATTCTGTACTCAGTCTCTCCTGGTACTTCCTCACACAGGTCTCCTTCTCAAGCTCACTCACTCTCACCACCCTCTTCACCCCAACATTCACTCTTCTTTTCTGAAAACCCATACAAATCTTCACCTTAGCCTCCACAAGATAATGATCAGACATCCCTCCAGTTGCACCTCTCAGCACATTAACATCCAAAAGTCTCTCTTTCGCACGCCTGTCAATTAACACGTAATCCAATAACGCTCTCTGGCCATCTCTCCTACTTACATAAGTATACTTATGTATATCTCGCTTTTTAAACCAGGTATTCCCAATCATCAGTCCTTTTTCAGCACATAAATCTACAAGCTCTTCACCATTACCATTTACAACACTGAACACCCCATGTATACCAATTATTCCCTCAACTGCCACATTACTCACCTTTGCATTCAAATCACCCATCACTATAACCCGGTCTCGTGCATCAAAACCACTAACACACTCATTCAGCTGCTCCCAAAACACTTGCCTCTCTTGATCTTTCTTCTCATGCCCAGGTGCATATGCACCAATAATCACCCACCTCTCTCCATCAACTTTCAGTTTTACCCATATTAATCGAGAATTTACTTTCTTACACTCTATACATATATACATATATACATATGTACATATTCATACTTGCTGCCTTCATCCATTCCTGTCACCACCCCACCACACATGAAATAGCACCCCCTTCCCCTTGCGTGCGTGCAAGGTAGTGCTAGGAAAAGACAACAAAGGCCACACTTGTTCACTTTGTCTCTAGCTGTCATGTGTAATGCACCGAAACCACAGCTCCCTTTCCACATCCATGCCCCACAAAACTTTCCATAGCTTTACTCCAGACGCTTAACATGCCCTAGTTCAATCCATTGAGAGCATTTTGACCCCGGTATACCACAATGTTCCAATTCACGCTGTTCCTTGCAAGCCTTTCACGCCCCTGCATGTTCAGGCCCCAATCACTCAAAATCTTTTTCAGTCTATCCTTCCACCTCCAATTTGGTCACCTGCTTCTCCTCATTCCCTCTACCTGTGACACATATATCCTCTTTGTCAATCTTTCCTCACTCATTCTTTCCATGTGACGAGACCATTTCAATACACCCTCTTCTGCTCTCTCAACCACACTCTTTTTATTACCACATATCTCTCACCTTTTCATTACTTACTCGATCAAACCACCTCACACCACATACTGTCCTCATACATCTCATGTCTAACACATCCACCGTCTTCTGCATAATCCTATCTATAGCCCTTGTCTTGCAACCATATAACATTGTTGGAACCACTATTTCTTCAAACATGCCCATTTTTGCTCTCTGAGATAACATTCTTGCCTTCCACACATTCTTCAGTGCTCCCAGAGCCTTCACCCCCTGCCCCACCTTGTGACTCACTTCAGCTTCCATGGTTCCATCCGCTGTTAAATCTACTCCCAGATATCTAACACACACCACTTCCTCCAGTTTTTCTCCATTCAAACTTACCTCCCAATTAACTTGTCCCTCAAGCCTACTGAACCTAATAACCTTGCTCTTATTCACATTTACTCTCAGCTTTCTTCTTTCACACACTTTGCCAAAACTCAGAATCCAACTTCTGCAGTTTCTCACCTGAATCAGCCATCAGCATATTTGGCCCTCTCTCCAAAACTCTTGCATTCACCTCCCTAACCATCCAATCCATAAACAAATTAAACAACCATGGAGACATCGTGCACCTCTGCCGCAAACCGACATTCACTGAGAACCAATCACTCTCCTCAGTTCCTACTCATACACATGCCTTACATCCTTGGTAAAAACTTTTCACTACTTCTGGCAACTTACCTTCCTCACCATATACTCTTAATATCTTCCACAATGCATCTCTGTCAACCCTATCATATGCCTTCTCCAGATCCATAAATGCCACATACAAATCCATCTGTTTTTCTAAGTATTTCTCACATACATTCTTCAAAGCAAACACCTGATCCACACATCCTCTACCACTTCTGAAACCACACTGCTCTTCCCCAATCTGATGCTCTGTACATGCCTTTACCCTCTCAATTAATACCCTCCCATATAATTTCCCAGGAATACTCAACAAACTTGTACCTCTAATTTGAACACTCACCTTTATCCCCTTTGCCTTTGTACAACGGCACTATGCATGCATTCTACCAATCCTCAGGCACTTCACCATGAACCATACATACATTGAATATCCTTACCAACTAGTCAACGACAGTCACCCCTTTTTTAATAAATTCCACTACTACACCATCGAAACCCGCTGCCTTACCGGCTTTCATCTTCTGTAAAGCTTTCACTACTGTTCTCTGTTTACCAAACCATTCTCCCTGACCCCTCTCACTTCACACGCCACCTTCACCAAAACACCCTATATCGGCCTTTCTATCATCAAACACATTCAACAAACCTTCAAAATGCTCACTTCATCTCCTCACTTCACCACTACTTGTTATTACCTCCACCATTAGCCCCCTTCACCGATGTTCCCATTTGTTCTCTTGTCTTATGCATTTTATTTACCTCCTTCCAAAACATCTCTTTATTCTCCATAAAATTTAATGACACTCACCCCAACTCTCATTTGCCCTCTTTTTCACCTCTTGCCCCTTTCTTTTGACCTCCTGCCTCATTCTTTCATAAATCTCCCAGTCATTTGCACTACTTCCCTGCAAAAATCATCCACATGCCTCTCTCTTTCACTAACAATCTTACTTCTTCATCCCACCACTCACTACCCTTTTTAATCTGCCCACCTCCCACCTTTCTCATGCCAGGGTTAGGGAGAATGACTTGGTAAACAAAGAAGAGGTAGTAAAATCTTTGCGGAAGATGAAAGCTGGCAAAGCGGTGGGTTTGGATGGTATTGCAGTGGAAGTTATCAAAAAAAAGAGGGTGACTGTGTTATTGACTGGCTGGTAAGGTTATTCAATGTGTGTATGACTCATGGTGAGGTGCCTGACAATTGGCAGAATTCTTGCATAGTGCCATTGTACAAAGGCAAAGGGGATAAAGGTTGAGTGCTCAAATTACAGAGGTATTAGTTTGTAGAGTATTCCTGGGAAATTACATGGGAGGGTATTGATTGAGAGGGTGAAGGCATGTACAGAGCATCAGATTGGGGAAGAGCAGTGTGGTTTCAGAAGTGGTAGAGGATGTGTGGATCAGGTGTTTGCTTTGAAGAATGTATGTGAGAAATACTTAGAAAAGCAAATGGATTTGTATGTAGCATTTATGGATCTGGAGAAGACATATGATAGACTTGATAGAGATGCTCTGTGGAAGGTATTAAGAATATATGATGTGGGAGGCAAGTTGTTAGAAGCAGTGAAAAGTTTCTATCGAGGCTGTAAGGCATGTGTACGTGTAAGAAGAAAGTGATTGGTTCTCAGTGAATGTCGATTTGCGGCAGGGGTGTGTGATGTCTCCATGGTCGTTTAATTTGTTTATGGATGGGGTTGTTAGGGAGGTGAATGCAAGAGTTTTGGAGAGAGGGGCAAGTATGCAGTCTGTTGTGGATGAGAGAGCTTGGTAAGTGAGTCAGTTGTTGTTCGCTGATGATACAGAGCTGGTGGCTGATTTGGGAGAGAAACTGCAGAAGCTGGTGACTGAGTTTGGTAAAGTGTGTGAAAGAAGAAAGCTGAGAGTAAATGTGAATAAGAGCAAGGTTATTAGGTACAGTAGGGTTGAGGACAAGTCAATTGGGAGGTAAGTTTGAATGGAGAAAAACTAGAGGAAGTGAAGTGTTTTAGATATCTGGGATCGGATTTGGCAGTGGATGGAACCATGGAAGCAGAAGTGAGTCACAGGGTGGGGAGGGGGCGAAAGTTCAGGGAGCGTTGAAAAATGTATGGAAGGCGAGAATGTTATCTCAGAAGCAAAAATGGGTATGTTTGATGGAATAGTGGTTACAACAATGTTGTATGGTTGCGAGGCCTGGGCTATAGATAGAGTTGTGCGGAGGAGGGTGAATGTGCTGGAAATGAGATGTTTGAGGACAATATGTGGTGTGAGGTGGTTTGATCGAGTAAGTAATAATAGGGTAAGAGAGATGTGTGGTAATAAAAAGTGTGGTTGAGAGAGCAGAAGAGGGTGTTTTGAAAAGTTTGGTCACATGAAGAGAATGAACGAGGAAAGATTGACAAAGATGATATATGTGTCAGAGGTGGAGGGAACGGGAGAAGTGGGAGACCAAAGTGGAGGTGGAAAGATGGAGTGAAAAAGATTTTGAGTGATCAGGGCCTGAACATGCAGGAGGGTGAAAGGCATGAAAGGAACAGAGTGAACTGGAACGATGTGGTATACCGGGGTCGACGTGCTGTCAGTGGATTGAACCAGGGCATGTGAAGCGTCTGGGGTAAACCATGGAAAGTTCTGTGGGGCCTGGATGTGGAAAGGGAGCTGAGGTTTCAGTGTATTATTACATGACAGCTAGAGACTGAGTGTGAATGAATGTGGCCTTTGTTGTCTTTTCCTAGCGCTGCCTCGCACACATGTGAGAGGAGGGGGTTGTTATTTCATGTTTGGTGGGGTGGCGACGGGAATGAATAAAGGCAGCAAAATAAAATAAATAAATAAATACTTTGTCGCTGTCTCCCGCGTTAGCGAGGTAGTGCAAGGAAACAGACAAAAGAATGGCCCAACCCACCCACATACACATGTATATACATACATGTCCACACACGCACATATACATACCTACACATCTCAACGTATACATATATATACACACTCAGACATATACATATATACACATGTACATAATTCATACTGTCTGCCCTTATTCATTCCCGTCGCCACCCTGCCACACATGAAATGACAGCCCCTTTCCCCGTATGTGCGCGAGGTAGTGCATCTTTGATGCCTGTTCCCTCTGGGAACTTCCTCAAGGGGATGGCCAAGGCTAAAGTCTCCATAACTGGTGAACTCTAGCAGAGAAATTATATTGGATTTGTTCATTGATATTCATATCATCCTAATACAAAACAGCAGATTGTCAGCCATAACACTAAAGGGGTTAAACAAATGTCCCCCATATATTTTGTGATATTGTTTAGAAGTGCAGTGATTCAAAAATATTCTTCCTTCGTCACTTTATGTGGATTTGTAAATTGATTTCTGTTTATTTATAAATTGATTTGCTTTGAGAATTTTTTTTTATACCATAATGTGCATACAGCAACATGTTGAGAACCTTGGAAGAAGAAAAGGAAAGTTTTCTCTTCTGAGAGTGTTTTTTGTTGGCTAAGGTTTCATGATGCATTTCATGTTGGTGGTCCGTCATATATTCAGAAAGTACCGGTTTCCTTCAAATATTACATTTTAATTATTTTTATTCCTGCCTCTCATTTCTAATTTTCTCCTTTTTCTTTATCCCTATTTAAATATGCCTCCTTCCTTCTTTGCATGAATTAGTACTGTCCTCTCCTTTTTATTAATTCCTCAGCTGTCAAATCTGTCAAGTTGAGTTCCTTTCTTTTGAATCTTTTTGTGATATCTTGAGCATCCATCCCCCCCCCATTGATTGTGCAGTATATTGCCAGATGATGAAATTCTGTTTCTTATGTTCCTAATCATATCTCATAGTTCAGCTCCCTTAATTTAACCACACACCTTGCTTTTATATGCATTCTTATTTGCATATCTTGTTTTCCACATGCACTTGCAGCATCTATCACATTTGTCAGAGATATAGATATATTTGACTTTGCAGTTTTACATGGGACCCTATGTGATTGATGATGTATGAATTGCATCTTAAAAGATTTTAGTAGATATTTAATTTTTTTTTTAAATTGTTGATGCACCCATAGTAGCAGTGTATTATTATGAAATGTTGATGCATCCACAGCGGCAGTGCCAGCCTCATCTCACTGAAGCAGCGAAGCAAAGTGTGGAGGGCATCTGCATCAAAATATACAACCTGTCTGTTGAACATGCTAAAAAGATAAGAGAAAAGCACCTACAAATTCTGGAGGAAAATAATATCAGAGGTAACTTCAAATTATGTTTTTTATATGGGTACTGTAGATATGCAGGGGAGATGACTATCATAAATGATTGGTTAGTTAGTCTTCAGGTTTGTTACTTTAATATGCCTAAATTTGAAAACTACAGTATTCATAGGGTAAAATAATGACAAGATTATAACCTAATTGCATTGGGTGATTTTTTTCTTTGTTGGGCTAACGTAACTTGGAAAATGTTAACCTTGTTTCTCGTGTGAGAAGCTGCTGAAATTTATCTGTGGAACTGAAATAGAAATATTTATCAAAGTTAAGAAAGCTTACTGTCTTGACAGAAGGTATGTTAATACATTGACCATCAGCATTGCCACCACACAAGCTGTAATCAGCTCTAAACATATCTCCAATGTGGTAATTTTCCAGAGCATGTCATATCACAGGGATGTATAGTACCCAGCTGGCCAATTGCAGTTTTAAAAAGAAATGAATTTATTACAGAACCATGTGATGTATTTCTGGCTGTTCATATGAATTGGACATATATGTCCTTGAATCCTAAGCATTAGTTTATATAAAATTTGAATAGGGGTGCCATCATCAGGATATTATGGTATTATATTATGGTATTAAATTTTCCCCTGAAAATTGAGAGTCCCTGCCAGCAAGCTTGGGATCAAGGACTGTAGTTCATCAGGATTATTCTCACAAAATGTTTATGCTTATATTGCACCTGCTATTCTTTTCCTCTTGGTTGCAGTTTGGTACTGTAACTGTACAGAACCCATATAAGCTCATGCCAACCACTACAAGAATGGCTCAATCCCAAACACTGTGAGCTTAAGTAACATAAGATTGGCATTTTTGTATAGACAAGTTAACAAGTTCCCTTTTTTTATAGCTCCACTGTTTATTGACTCACCTTCCATGCCCTCTCATTCCCCACAAACTGCATAATTGCCCCTCTCCAAAACTCTCACATTTGACTCCCTCACCACTTTATCCCCTGACAGCATGTCATTCCCTGTAAACTACATTATTCCAATGCACAGTCCCTTGAATGCCTCACACCTTCAGGCCTCTGGCCTTCAACACATATTTCACTTGTATCAGTTCACCTCCTTGGTTTCCCCTATTCCTAATTCCTTCCACTTTTGACATACCCTTTTTGTCAGTCTTTTCTAACTCATCCTTTCCATATATCCAAACCACTTCAACAAGCCCTCTTCAGCTCTCTCATACATACTCTGACTACCCCACCTCCCATGATTATTAATATTATTGTTATTTATTTATTTATTATACTTTGTCGCTGTCTCCCACATTAGTGAAGTAGCGCAAGGAAACAGACGAAAGAATGGCCCAACCCACCCACATACACATGTATATACATACACCTATATTTTACATATATACATAGTAGTTAATGAAGTATCTGTCATAAGCAGCCATTGATTTTAATTTTATACTTGGCAGAAGTTGGGGTACCGGCAGTGAGTGGGTTGCGTAAAGTGTGGTGTTACCCAGTGCAGTTCACAACCCCAAGTCCACGGCCACCACCTATTGACTTCATGCAAGACAAGGACACAACCTGTTTACGATATAATGGAGAGGCACTTAGAATCAACACTGCATACTTCCATAAATTGGTTAGTGAATTACTCATGATTCAGTGGAGGCATTGAAATGACAGTTATCAAAGCCTGCCAGATTCATTGGTGAATATCCCAAGAATGACATACATGATGAAAACTCTGATATTGAATAGATTATGCTAAAAAGACCATTTTTGTGATTTAAACTTAAGTAATGGGTAGTGAATCATGATCCAAACAAATTATTTTTGTGGACCTAGTATAACAAAGGATGGCCTGTTATGATAAGCACATTATAAAATTAGTTGTCCCTTTTATCAGTTTTTGGAACTCAAAAAACATTGTCATAATTTTTGTTGCAATGATTCATAGTGCAAAGTGAAACAGCATAGTACATGCATGAAAGCATTTTGAGCGGAATGCTTTACTGGATGTTTTAAGGATATATGAGGGTAGGTGGACAACTGTTGAATTATGTGAAAGTCTTCCACAGAGGAGCAAATGCATGTGTAGGAGTGAATGGAGAGTTGACTGAAAGTCTCATACATATGGATGAGGTATGCCTATGGGTGTGAGCCACAATGGTATCTCACCTTTGCTCTGAAAGGGAGAGGGTTGGGAGTAAATATGAATAAGGGCAAGGTTATTAGGTTTAGTATGGTTGAGGGACAAGGTAATTGGGATGTAAGTTTGAATTGAGAAAAATTGGAGGAAATGAAGTGTTTTAGATACCTGGGGATGGACTTTGCAGAAATTGGATACCAAAGGTTTTGGGAGCGATGAAGAATGTGTGGAGGGAGAGAACGTTGTCTTGGAGAGCAAAAGTAGGTATGCTAGAATGAATAGTAGTTCCACCAATATTATATGATTGCGAGGCATGGGCTATGGATGGGGTTGAGTGGAGGAGGGTGGATGTGTTGCAAATGAAATGTTTGAGGGGGAGGGAGGGGGGTGCCGTTTCATTTGTGGCAGGGTGGCAACGGGAATGGATGGGGGCTGCAAGTATAAGTGTGAACATGTGTATATATGTATATGTCTGTGTATGTAGTATATGTATGTATACGTTGAAATGTATAGGTATGTATGTGCATGTGTGGGCGTTTATGTATATACATGTGTATGTGGGTGGGTTGGGCCATTCTTTCTTCTGTTTCCTTGCGCTACCTCGCTAACGCGGGAGACAATGACTAAGTATTATGAAATATAAAAAAATATATAACAATATAACTGAACTGGTGTTAGTGTTAGTACTGTATTTTTCTTTTCTGAGACTAGAAATACATCTTTAATGTAATGTTATCTGGAACAAATGTGCATGAAGTGAGCTTGAACTGACTTAGCGTATTTTCTCTTCCCCAGGAGCAGCTTTATCGTTACAATTGTTTTGATGACCGAAAATTTGAGTTGTTCCTGCCAAGAGTGTGGTGTTTACTAAAGCGCTACCAAACGCTCCTCGGGACCAACCCTAATGAGGTTAGTAATCTTTTTTTATCTGATGTTTTATTACATATAGTGATGTCTTGTTTCTAAATGTAAAGAAGGCATGTTAGAATCTTACAGAAAGTTTGTTACAGAAAATATATATAACTAGTAGGTTTAACTATACTGCTTGGGAAAAAAAAATGGCTTTTAAGAAAAAGGTTTTATTTCAGAATGGCATTGTTTTTAATTTCCAAATGGTCTTCAAGGCCCGCTATTGAAAATTAAAATGTGATAATTTTTTGAGATGAATAAATCATGAAACTGTTGCAAGTCTGAACATTGAAAGACAGCCTTTGTTGGCCATTAAGGCTGGACTCTGGCATCCTTAGATCCTGCCTTTTATCTTGTGGTACCTTCATTTTTGCTTATAGGTACTTTGTCACCTATTTTGAATGAGTGTAGTGGACTAAATATAATCTATAAGACTGGGTGGAACTTTGATGGCATTTAGCAGCCTTTGGTGGCCTCAAAATACTGTTCAAGGCTAACATGTGGTAGCCTTAACTTCTTGCCCATATTCGGAAGTACCTGCCTCCAGAGTGTGAGTCTTCTAAGTGCCACATGAAGCTGCAGTAACTGTGAACCTTGAAAGATTGCCTTTATTGGCTCTAGTACCTTTGGATCCTTCATAGGTCCAAACCATTTCAGCTCTCTCACTCACAACCTTTTTATTACCACACCTCTCTCTAACCCTTTTATTACTTATTTGATCAAACCACCTCACACCACACATTGTCCTTATACATTTCCTTTCCAAAACATCCACCCTTTTTGGCATGCCCTTATATATAGCCCATGCCTTGCATCCATATAATATTGTTAGGACTTCTATACCGAGTAGGTAGTAGCTGGTAGGCAGTCACCAACATGGGAGGTCTATTACCAGTACTACCTGCCTGGATATTGAGAGGGTTAATGATGGGTGTGTAGTGAGCAAGCACTTCAGTAGTTATCAGGTTGCACTCCTTTGACCCAGGTAGCTGTCTTTTCTTTCTGCCTCACCCACAAGAGGAGTGCTGGCATTCTGTCAACAAACGTACATTTTCTCCTTGTCGCACATAACACTTGACAACACTTAACTCACACAACTCATTCTTTGTAACTCTAAATTCTCCTACAGTGAGTGCCATATGCTAACCCTGCCTTTTGGCAAAATGGTAAAGAGCCACAGATATAAGTGGTAGGTAGGAACATTAGACAGGAACATAATGTAGAAATATTAGGCACCAATAGTAGGTAGGAGCATTAGGTAGAAGTAGTAGATTGGAACATTAGGTAGTAGTTGGTAGGTAGAAGCCTCAGAATACACCGTGCTAGAGTTGCCCTCTGCTAGTGGCCTGTTAAGGATGAGGTACTAAAGGCTAAGAAGTTGCACTGAGATTCAATAGTTATAGAGACACTTTTGCCATGGCCACCCCTTGAGGGAGTTCCCAAAGGGAATGGGTATCAAAGATATAGATAGATAGATGGACTATACCCTCAAACATGCCCATTTTTGCCCCTCAAGATAACGATCCTTCCTTCTGCTCATTCTTCAGTGCTCTTAGAACATTTGCCCCCCTCACCCACCTTATGACAGTTCCACTTCCATGGTTACATTTGCTGCCATGTCCGCTACCAGGTATTTTAGCTAAAACACTTCACTTCCTCCAAGTTTTCCCCTTTCAAACTCACACCCTAATTAACCTGATCCTCCATCCACATAAACCAAGTAACCTTGCTATTATTTACATTTACTCTCACCTTCTTTTTGCATGTCTTCCAAACTCAATCACCAACTTCTGCAGTTTCTTACTCAAATCAGCCATCAATGTTGTATTATCAGCAAACGACAACTGACTGACCTCCCAGGCCCTCTCATCCCCTACAGACTGAATACTTGCCCTGCTCTCTAAGACTCTCGAATTTACATCCCTCCACCCCAATCCATAAACATGTTAAACAACCATGGTGAAATCAACCAACACCCCTGCCTCTAACCAACTGTCACTTGAAATAATTCATTCTCCTCTCTTATTACTTGTGCACATACCTTACGCACTTGATAAAAACATCTCTGATTGTAGTAGCTTTCCTCCTACACTGTAAATTCTCAAGACCTTCCACAAGACAACTCTATCAACCATATCATATGCCACATACAAATTCATGTTTCTCTGAAGTATTTCTTACATATTCTTTAAAGCAAGCACCTGATCCTTACATCTTTTACCACTTCTGAAACACATTGCTCCTGCTTATTCTAATGGTCTCTCCATGCCCTCATCCTCTCAGTCACTACCTTCCCATACAGCTTATTAGGTACACCCAACATTTTTTTTTTTCTTTAAGTTATGTCAATTTGTTTATGGATGGGGTGGTTAGGGAAGTAAATGCAAGAGTTTTGGAGAGGGATGAGTATGCAGTCTGTTTGGGATGTGAGGGCCTGAAGTGTCAGTTGCTGTTTGCCAGTGATACAGCACTGGTGGCTGATTCAAGTGAGAAACTGCAGAAGTTGGTGACTGTGTTTGGAAAAGTGTGTGAAAGGATAAAGTTGAGAGTAAATCTAAATAAGAGCAAAGTTATTAGGCTCAGCAGGATTGAGGAACAAGTTAATTGGGATGTAAGTTTGAATGGAGAAAAATTAGAGGAAGTGAAATGTTTTAGATATGTGGAAGTGGACTTAGCAGCAAATGGAATCATGGAAGCAGAAGTGAGTCACAGAGTGGGGGAGGGGGTGAAGGTTTTGGGAGCAATGAAGAATGTATGGAAAGAGAGAACGTTACCTCGAAGAGCAAAAATGGGCATGTTTGAAGGAATAGTAGTTCCAACAATATTATATAGTTGCAAGACATGGGCTATAGATAGGGTTGTATGGAGGAGGGTGGATGTGTTGGAAATGAAATGTTTAAGGACAGTATGTGGTGTGAGGTGGTTTGATCAAGTAAGTAATGAAAGGGTAAGATGTGTGGAAATAAAAAGTGTGTGGTTGAAAGTTGAAAGAGCAGAAGAGGGTGTATTGAAATGATTTGGAAATATGGGGAGAATGAGTGAGGAAAGATTGACAAAGAGGATATATGTTTCAGAGTTTGAGGGAACAAGGAGAAGCGGGAGACCAAATTGGAGGTGGAAGGATGGAGTGAAAAAGATTTTGAGTGATCAGGGCCTGAACATACACGAGGATGAGAGGCATGCAAGAAATAGAGTGAATTTGAACAATGTGGTATACCAGGGTCAACATGCTGTCATTGGACTGAACTAGGGCATGTGAAATGTCTGGAGTAAACCATGGAAAGGTCTGTGGGGCCTGGATGCGGAGAGGGAGCTGTGGTTTCGGTGCATTACACATGACAGCTAGAGACTGAATGTGAACAAATGTGCTCTTTTCTGTCTGTTTTCCTGGTGCTACCTCATTGAAGCAGGGGCAGTGATGCTGTTTCCTGTGGGGTGGGGTAGCATTGGGAATGGATGAAGGCAAGCAAGTATGAATATGTACATGTGTATACGTTCCTATGAGTCCACGGGGAAAATGAAACACGAAAAATTCCCAAGTGCACTTTCGTGTAATAATCACATCATCAGGGGAGACACAAGAGAGAAATATAACAGTCAGTTGATATACATCGAAGAGATGAAGCTAGGACGCCATTTGGTAAACATGTGATTGATGTTTTGGACAATCACATGTTTACCAAATGGCATCCTAGCTTCGTCTCTTTGATGTATATCAACTGACTGTTATATTTCTCTCTTGTGTCCTCCCTGATGATGTGATTATTACATGAAAGTGCACTTGGGAACTTTTCGTGTTTCATTTTCCCCGTGGACTCATAGGAATATCTTGATCACGCGCAAAATTGTGATACTTTTCAAAATGTGTATACATGTATAAGTCTGTGTATGTGTATATGATGATATGTATATGTGCATGTATGTGCTGTCAGTGGATTGAATCAAGGCATGTGTATGGGGGTGGGTTGGGCCATTTCTTTCGTCTGTTTCCTTGCGCTACCTCGCAAACGCGAGAGACAGCGGCAAAAAAAAAAAAAAAAAAATATATATATATATATATATTTTATTTTTTTTATTTTGCTTTGTCGCTGTCTCCCGCATTTGCGAGGTAGCGCAAGGAAACAGAAGAAAGAAATGGCCCAACCCACCCCCATACACATGTATATACACACACGTCCACACACGCAAATGTACATCCCTATACATCTCAATGTACGCATATATATATACACACACAGACACATACATATATACCCATGCACACAATTCACACGGTCTGCCTTTATTCATTCCCATCGCCATATATATATATTTTTTTTTTTTTCAAACTATTCTCCATTTCCCGCATTAGCGAGGTAGCGTTAAGAACAGAGGACTGAGCCTTTGGGGGAATATCCTCACCTGGCCCCTTTCTCTGTTCCTTCTTTTGGAAAAATCAAAAAAAGATAGAGAGGGGAGGATTTCCAGCCCCCCGCTCCCTCCCCTTTTAGTCGCCTTCTACGACACGCAGGGAACACGTGGGAAGTATTCTTTCCCCCCTATCCCCAGGGATAATATATATATATATATATATATATATATATATATATATATATATATATATATATATATTTTTTTTTTTTGCCGCTGTCTCCCGCGTTTGCGAGGTAGCGCAAGGAAACAGACGAAAGAAATGGCCCAACCCACCCCCATACACATGTATATACATACGTCCACACACGCAAATATACATACCCACACAGCTTTCCATGGTTTACCCCAGACGCTTCACATGCCCTGATTCAATCCACTGACAGCAAGTTAACCCCGGTATACCACATCGAACCAATTCACTCTATTCCTTGCCCTCCTTTCACCCTCCTGCATGTTCAGGCCCCAATCACACAAAATCTTTTTCACTCCATCGTTCCACCTCCAATTTGGTCTCCCACTTCTCCTCGTTCCATCCACCTCCAACACATATATCCTCGTGGTCAATCTTTCTTCACTCATTCTCTCCATGTGCCCAAACCATTTCAAAACACCCTCTTCTGCTCTCTCAACCACGCTCTTTTTATTTCCACACATCTCTCTTACCCTTACGTTACTTACTCGATCAAACCACCTCACACCACACATTGTCCTCAAACATCTCATTTCCAGCACATCCATCCTCCTGCGCACAACTCTATCCATAGCCCACGCCTCGCAACCATACAACATTGTTGGAACCACTATTCCTTCAAACATACCCGTTTTTGCTTTCCGAGATAATGTTCTCGACTTCCACACATTCTTCAAGGCTCCCAGAATTTTTGCCCCCTCCCCCACCCTATGATTTCCGTGGTTCCATCCGCTGCCAGATCCACTCCCAGATATCTAAAACACTTTACTTCCTCCAGTTTTTCTCCATTCAAACTTACCTCCCAATTGACTTGACCCTCAACCCTACTGTACCTAATAACCTTGCTCTTATTCACATTTACTCTTAACTTTCTTCTTTCACACACTTTACCAAACTCAGTCACCAGCTTCTGCAGTGCGGTTTCAGAAGTGGTAGAGGATGTGTGGATCAGGTGTTTGCTTTGAAGAATGTATGTGAGAAATACTTAGAAAAGCAAATGGATTTGTATGTAGCATTTATGGATCTGGAGAAGGCATATGATAGAGTTGATAGAGATGCTCTGTGGAAGGTATTAAGAATATATGGTGTGGGAGGCAAGTTGTTAGAAGCAGTGAAAAGTTTTTATCGAGGATGTAAGGCATGTGTACGTGTAGGAAGAGAGGAAAGTGATTGGTTCTCAGTGAATGTAGGTTTGCGGCAGGGGTGTGTGATGTCTCCATGGTTGTTTAATTTGTTTATGGATGGGGTTGTAAGGGAGGTAAATGCAAGAGTCCTGGAAAGAGGGGCAAGGATGAAGTCTGTTGGGGATGAGAGAGCTTGGGAAGTGAGTCAGTTGTTGTTCGCTGATGATACAGCGCTGGTGGCTGATTCATGTGAGAAACTGCAGAAGCTGGTGACTGAGTTTGGTAAAGTGTGTGGAAGAAGAAAGTTGAGAGTAAATGTGAATAAGAGCAAGGTTATTAGGTACAGTAGGGGTGAGGGTCAAGTCAATTGGGAGGTGAGTTGAATGGAGAAAAACTGGAGGAAGTGAAGTGTTTTAGATATCTGGGAGTGGATCTGTCAGCGGATGGAACCATGGAAGCGGAAGTGGATCATAGGGTGGGGGAGGGGCGAAAATTTTGGGAGCCTTGAAAAATGTGTGGAAGTCGAGAACATTATCTCGGAAAGCAAAAATGGGTATGTTTGAGGGAATAGTGGTTCCAACAATGTTGTATGGTTGCGAGGCGTGGGCTATGGATAGAGATGTGCGCAGGAGGATGGATGTGCTGGAAATGAGATGTTTGAGGACAATGTGTGGTGTGAGGTGGTTTGATCGAGTAAGTAACGTAAGGGTAAGAGAGATGTGTGGAAATAAAAAGAGCGTGGTTGAGAGAGCAGAAGAGGGTGTTTTGAAATGGTTTGGGCACATGGAGAGAATGAGTGAGGAGAGATTGACCAAGAGGATATATGTGTCGGAGGTGGAGGGAACGAGGAGAAGAGAGAGACCAAATTGGAGGTGGAAAGATGGAGTGAAAAAGATTTTGTGTGATCGGGGCCTGAACATGCAGGAGGGTGAAAGGAGGGCAAGAAATAGAGTGAATTGGAGTCATGTGGTATACAGGGGTTGACGTGCTGTCAGTGGATTGAAGCAAGGCATGTGAAGCGTCTGGGGTAAACCATGGAAAGCTGTGTAGGTATGTATATTTGCGTGTGTGGACGTGTGTATGTACATGTGTATGGGGGGGGGGGGGTTGGGCCATTTCTTTCGTCTGTTTCCTTGCGCTACCTCGCAAACGCGGGAGACAGCGACAAAGTATAAAAAAAAAAAAAAAAAAAAATATATATATATATATATATTTTTTTTTCTTTTTTGCTTTGTCGCTGTCTCCCGCGTTTGCGAGGTAGCGCAAGGAAACAGACGAAAGAAATGGCCCAACCCACCCCCATACACATGTATATACATACGTCCACACACGCAAATATACATACCTACACAGCTTTCCATGGTTCACCCCAGACGCTTCACATGCCCTGATTCAATCCACTGACAGCACGTCAACCCCGGTATACCACATCGATCCAATTCACTCTATTCCTTGCCCTCCTTTCACCCTCCTGCATGTTCAGGCCCCGATCACACAAAATCTTTTTCACTCCATCTTTCCACTTCCAATTTGGTCTCCCACTTCTCTTCGTTCCCTCCACCTCCGACACATATATCCTCTTGGTCAATCTTTCCTCACTCATTCTCTCCATGTGCCCAAACCATTTCAAAACACCCTCTTCTGCTCTCTCAACCACGCTCTTTTTATTTCTACACATCTTTCTTACCCTTACGTTACTTACTCGATCAAACCACCTCACACCACACATTGTCCTCAAACATCTGATTTCCAGCACATCCATCCTCCTGCGCACAACTCTATCCATAGCCCACGCCTCGCAACCATACAACATTGTTGGAACCACTATTCCTTCAAACATACCCATTTTTGCTTTCCGAGATAATGTTCTCGACTTCCACACATTCTTCATGACTCCCAGGATTTTCGCCCCCTCCCCCACCCTATGATCCACTTCCGCTTCCATGGTTCCATCCGCTGCCAGATCCACTCCCAGATATCTAAAACACTTTACTTCCTCCAGTTTTTCTCCATTCAAACTTACCTCCCAATTGACTTGACCCTCAACCCTACTGTACCTAATTACCTTGCTCTTATTCACATTTACTCTTAACTTTCTTCTTTCACACACTTTACCAAACTCAGTCACCAGCTTCTGCAGTTTCTCACATGAATCAGCCACCAGCGCTGTATCATCAGCGAACAACAACTGACTCACTTCCCAAGCTCTCTCATCCCCAACAGACTTCATACTTGCCCCTCTTTCCAAAACTCTTGCATTTACCTCCCTAACAACCCCATCCATAAACAAATTAAACAACCATGGAGACATCACACACCCCTGCCGCAAACCTACATTCACTGAGAACCAATCACATTCCTCTCTTCCTACACGTACACATGCCTTACATCCTCGATAACTTTTCACTGCTTCTAACAACTTGCCTCCCACACCATATTTTCTTAATACCTTCCACAGAGCATCTCTATCAACTCTATCATATGCCTTCTCCAGATCCATAAATGCTACATACAAATCCATTTGCTTTTCTAAGTATTTCTCACATACATTCTTCAAAGCAAACACCTAATCCACACATCCTCTTCCACTTCTGAAACCACACTGCTCTTCCCCAATCTGATGCTCTGTACATGCCTTCACCCTCTCAATCAATACCCTCCCATATAATTTACCAGGAATACTCAACAAACTTATACCTCTGAAATTTGAGCACTCACTCTCATCCCCTTTGCCTTTGTACAATGGCACTATGCACGCATTCCGCCAATCCTCAGGCACCTCACCATGAGTCATACATACATTAAATAACCTTACCAACCAGTCAATAATACAGTCACCCCCTTTTTTAATAAAGTCCACTGCAATACCATCCAAACCTGCTGCCTTGCCGGCATATATATATATATATATATATATATATATATATATATATATATATATATATATATATATATATATATATATATATATATATATTTATATTCTTTTTTTATTATACTTTGTCGCTGTCTCCCGCGTTTGCGAGGTAGCGCAAGGAAACAGACGAAAGAAATGGCCCAACCCCCCCATACACATGTATATACATACGTCCACACACGCAAATATACATACCTACACAGCTTTCCATGGCTTACCCCAGACGCTTCACATGCCTTGATTCAATCCACTGACAGCACGTCAACCCCGGTATACCACATCGCTCCAATTCACTCTATTCCTTGCCCTCCTTTCACCCTCCTGCATGTTCAGGCCCCGATCACACAAAATCTTTTTCACTCCATCTTTCCACCTCCAATTTGGTCTCCCTCTTCTCCTTGTTCCCTCCACCTCCGACACATATATTCTCTTGGTCAATCTTTCCTCACTCATCCTCTCCATGTGCCCAAACCACTTCAAAACACCCTCTTCTGCTCTCTCAACCACGCTCTTTTTATTTCCACACATCTCTCTTACCCTTACGTTACTCACTCGATCAAACCATCTCACACTACACATTGTCCTCAAACATCTCATTTCCAGCACATCCATCCTCCTGCGCACAACTATATATATATATATATATATATATATATATATATATATATATATATATATATATATATATATATATATATATATTTTTTTTTCGTCTGTTTCCTTGCGCTACCTTGCAAACGCGGGAGACAGCGACAATGCAAAAAATATATATATATATATATATATATATATATATATATATATATATATATATATATATATATATATATATATATATTTTTTTTTGCATTGTCGCTGTCTCCCGCGTTTGCAAGGTAGCGCAAGGAAACAGACGAAAAAAAAAAAAAATATATATATATATATATATATATATATATATATATATATATATATATATATATATATATATATATATTTTTTTGCATTGTCGCTGTCTCCCGCGTTTGCAAGGTAGCGCAAGGAAACAGACGAAAGAAATGGCCCAACCCACCCCCATACACATGTATATACATACGTCTACACACGCAAATATACATGCCTACACAGCTTTCCATGGTTTACCCCAGACGCTTCACATGCCCTGATTCAATCCACTGACAGCACGTCAACCCTGGTATACCACATCGATCCAATTCACTCTATTCCTTGCCCTCCTTTCACCCTCCTGCATGTTCAGGCCCTGATCACACAAAATCTTTTTCACTCCATCTTTCCACCTCCAGTTTGGTCTCCCACTTCTCCTCGTTCCCTCCACCTCCGACACATATATCCTCTTGGTCAATCTTTCCTCACTCATTCTCTCCATGTGCCCAAACCATTTCAAAACACCCTCTTCTGCTCTCTCAACCATATATATATATATATATATATTTCTTTCTTTCAAACTATTCGCCATTTCCCGCTTTAGCGAGGTAGCGTTAAGAACAGAGAACTGGGCCTTTAAGGGAATATCCTCACCTGGCCCCCTTCTCTATTCCTTCTTTTGGAAAATTAAAAAAAAATAATGAGAGGGGAGGATTTCCAGCCCCCCGCTCCCTCCCCTTTTAGTCGCCTTCTACGACCCGCAGGGAATACGTGGGAAGTATTCTTTCTCCCCTATCCCCAGGGATAATATATATATATATATATATATATATATATATATATATATATATATATATATATATATATATATGTGTGTGTGTGTGTGTATATGAGTGGATGGGCCATTCTTTGTCTATTTCCTGGTGCTACCTCTTTGATGTTGGAAACAGTGATGAAGTATGATAAAATAACAAATATAAGTATATTCTTATCCCTGGGGATAGGGGATTAAGAATACTTCCCACGTATTCCCTGCGTGTCGTAGAAGGCGACTAAAAGGGGAGGGAGCGGGGGGCTGGAAATCCTCCCCTCTCGTTTTTTTTTAATTTTCCAAAAGAAGGAACAGAGGGGGCCAGGTGAGGATATTCCAAAAAAGGCCCAGTCCTCTGTTCTTAACGCTACCTCGCTTTCCATGGTTTACCCCAGACGCTTCACATGCCCTGATTCAATCCACTGACAGCACGTCAACCCTGGTATACCACATTGATCCAATTCACTCTATTCCTTGCCCTCCTTTCACCCTCCTGTATGTTCAGGCCCCGATCACACAAAATCTTTTTCACTCCATCTTTCCACCTCCAGTTTGGTCTCCCACTTCTCCTCGTTCCCTCCACCTCCGACACATATATCCTCTTGGTCAATCTTTCCTCACTCATTCTCTCCATGTGCCCAAACCATTTCAAAACACCCTCTTCTGCTCTCTCAACTATATATATATATATATATATATATATATATATATATGTGTGTGTGTGTGTGTATATGAGTGGATGGGCCATTCTTTGTCTATTTCCTGGTGCTACCTCTTTGATGTTGGAAACAGTCATGAAGTATGATAAAATAACAAATATAAGTATATTCTTATCCCTGGGGATAGGGGATTAAGAATACTTCCCACGTATTCCCTGCGTGTCGTAGAAGGCGACTAAAAGGGGAGGGAGCGGGGGGCTGGAAATCCTCCCCTCTCGTTTTTTTTTTAATTTTCCAAAAGAAGGAACAGAGGGGGCCAGGTGAGGATATTCCAAAAAAGGCCCAGTCCTCTGTTCTTAACGCTACCTCGCTAACGCGGGAAATGGCGAATAGTTTAAAAAAAAAAAAGTATATTCTAAATATAAATATATTCTAAATTATATGCGACATATTCTTTTGCTTATTTATGTGCTTGACAAAATTTTTTTGCTTATCTATGTGCTTGACAAAATTTATACGTTGTGTTCCTTGTCTAATATTGCAGGGCCATGGGACGCAAGGTGCGCTGCCGGTGACAGTGTTAGAGTGCCTACATAAACATTTTAGTGTGACGTTTGAGTGTTTTGCATCTCCCCTCAACTGCTATTTTAGACAATACTGCTCAGCCTTCCCAGATACAGACTCCTACTTTGGCTCCAGAGGGTGAGAGGCTTGTGTTATAAAACAATAGGTATTATACTGTTAATTAGATGTTTGTATAAGTGTAGTACATCATGTTATACATTAGTCTTTATATTACATTATCATTCTAGAATTAATGGTTTGTTAATATGTCTTTTCGGAAGGGACAAATCCGTCTAATTTGATAATATTTAGATATGTATTTTTCTCCTCAGGGTTAGTTTATCCCAAGAGCCATGAGAGATGTGTTGGATCTTTAGGGGTTAGAAACCTCTTAATATCAACTGAGGTTAATGCTTTCCTCCCTTTGTGAACCACTTATTAAAGTACAGATGGCCTTAGCTCACCTGGGTCCACCCTCTGACTAATCAAGAATCTGTACTAGGTACTTGCAGGGTTGTGTGGCATTCATGAAAATTGATTTGCTTATAAATCTGTGTACACATGGTCTGCTCCATGGCTAGCATATATATTCAGTACACCCCATGCATCTGAACATCACTTTAGTGCCAAGTCTGTACAATTTAAGCATAGGATTTTGTGATTACTCCTCACCCCTTCCTTTTATTTTGTTTTTTGTTCTGGACTGTACTTTCTCTCCCTTGGAGCATTTCAGCTTGTGAACCCCATACAGAAGGAATACATAAAGGCCAGGACTAGAACAGTGTTTTCCCAGTGATGGCAGTGACAAACCCTGCAGTCTTACCACTCAGGGTCAGATGTCTGTCAGTCAAGCATCCATTGTTAGTGTTCTGTCCCAGCAACCTTGACTAAAATTTTGGTAGACAAGAGGCTCCCTTAACTAAGAGTGAAATAAAGTCAGAATTATGTGGCACATGAAAGCCAAGTCAGAATTATGTGGCACATGAAAGCCATGTGATTGCTGTGTGACGCATCATACATCAGCATGCCCTTATTCATTCACTTGCTATGTAGAATTTACAGTAACACTCAATTTTTTATGCTGTTTTTGGTTTCATGTGGTCTTTTTCTCCATGCTTGAGTTCACAACTGATTGCTCAGTAAAACTGTATACAGCAAACTGGAAATATTATAACTTTACTATGTTGTGGTATAGACAAGTGCTACTACCAGTTTGGAAGTCTTTGCAATAATTATCAAATTGTGAAGCTGTTTTTGGTCTAACATAGACTTTTACATTTCTTAGTTCATAAATGGTTGTCCTGTATCACTGTTCATACCTAATGATAATATCATAACTTCACTGTTACTTAATAATCATGTTAAGAGCTGTCACTACTGCGGAAGTCTATATGAAAATCATCTGTATGTTTTTCCAAAACTCTTGCATATATTTTATTTTTATTTATTTGCTTTGTTGCTGTCTCCCGCATGAGCGACGTAGCGTATATACACACACAGACATATACATATATACACATGTACATAATTCATACTGTCTGCCTTTATTCATTCCCATCACCACCCTGCCACACATGAAATAACAACCCCCTCATGTGCGCGAGGTAGCGCTAGGAAGACAACAAAGGCCCCATTCGTTCACACTCAGTCTCTAGCTGTCATGTAATAATGCACTGAAACCACAGCTCCCTTTCCACATCCAGGCCCCACAGAACTGTCTATGGTTTACCCCAGACGCTTCACATGCCCTGGTTCAATCCATATATATATATATATATATATATCCCTGGGGATAGGGGAGAAAGAATACTTCCCACATATTCCCTGCGTGTCGTAGAAGGCAACTAAAAGGGAAGGGAGCGGGGGGCTGGAAATCCTCCCCTCTTGTTTTTTTTTAATTTTCCAAAAGAAGGAACAGAGGACATACCCTCAAAGGCCCAGTCCTCTGTTCTTAACGCTACCTTGCTATCGTGGGAAATGGCGAATAGTATGAAAGAAAATATACATATATATATATATATATTTATATATATATATATGGGGATAGGGGGGAAAGAATACTTCCCACGTATTCCCTGCGTGTCGTAGAAGGCGACTAAAAGGGAAGGGAGCGGGGGGCTGGAAATCCTCCCCTCTCGTTTTTTTTTTTTTTTTTTTTAAAGAAGGAACAGAGAAGAGGGCCAGGTGAGGATATTCCCTCAAAGGCCCAGTCCTCTGTTCTTAACGCTACCTCGCTATCGCGGGAAATAGCGAATAGTATGAAAAAAAATATATATATATATATATATATATATATATATATATATATATATATATATATATGGTTCTCAGTGAATGTAGGTTTGTGGCAGGGGTGTGTGATGTCTCCATGGTTGTTTAATTTGTTTATGGATGGGGTTGTTAGGGAGGTGAATGCTAGAGTTTTGGAAAGAGGGGCAAGTATGAAGTCTGTTATGGATGAGAGAACTTGGGAAGTGAGTCAGTTGTTGTTCGCTGATGACACAGCGCTGGTGGCTGATTCATGTGAGAAACTGCAGAAGCTGGTGACTGAGTTTGGTAAAGTGTGTGAAAGAAGAAAGTTAAGAGTAAATGTGAATAAGAGCAAGGTTATTAGGTACAGTAGGGTTGAGGGTCAAGTCAATTGGGAGGTAAGTTTGAATGGAGAAAAACTGGAGGAAGTAAAGTGTTTTAGATATCTGGGAGTGGATCTGGCAGCGGATGGAACCATGGAAGCGGAAGTGAATCATAGGGTGGGGGAGGGGGCGAAAATCCTGGGAGCCTTGAAGAATGTGTGGAAGTCGAGAACATTATCTCGGAAAGCAAAAATGGGTATGTTTGAAGGAATAGTGGTTCCAATAATGTTGTATGGTTGCGAGGCGTGGGCTATGGATAGAGTTGTGCGCAGGAGGGTGTATGTGCTGGAAATGAGATGTTTGAGGACAATGTGTGGTGTGAGGTGGTTTGATCGAGTACGTAATGTAAGGGTAAGAGAGATGTGTGGAAATAAAAAGAGCGTGGTTGAGAGAGCAGAAGAGGGTGTTTTGAAATGGTTTGGGCACATGGAGAGAATGAGTGAGGAGAGATTGACCAAGAGGATATATGTGTCTGAGGTGGAGGGAACGAGGAGAAGTGGGAGACCAAATTGGAGGTGTAAAGATGGAGTGAAAAAGATTTTGAGTGATCGGGGCCTGAACATGCAGGAGGGTGAAAGGCGGGCAAGGAATAGAGTGAATTGGATCGATGTGGTATACCGGGGGAAGTGAAGTGTTTTAGATATCTGGGAGTGGATATATATATTCTTCTTTTTTCTTTCTTTTAAACTATTAGCCATTTCCCGCGTTAGCGAGGTAGCATAATATATATATATATATATATATATATATATATATATATATATATATATATTTTGGAAACCCTCCCCTTTTTATATTTCATTTTCTAAAAGATGGAATAGAAGGAGCCAATCAGGGAGTGCTCATCCTCCTTGCAGGGTCAGGCTAGGATTACACCTGATTAGACTTACCATACTCACAGAAGAGTATGAATTGCTTAGTGAGGATTTTTGATTGGTTGGAGAGGTCCTTGGCCAAGCCAAGGCTGTAAACCATGGAATAGGTGGTTAATTTAGGGTGATAGGCATTAAACTTACTGAAATGTAGGGGGATAAGAGATTTCAAACCCTAAGAGATCTGAGATGATTTTGATAGCCCATAGATACTACTGTTGAAAGTGTTTTCATACTTCAAAACTTAAATGTATTTCATATGCTGGGAAGGTTTGTATGAAATTACTAAGTAGACTTTGAAGGAGATGGGCAGATACAGTGCTTGAATTGTTTGGGGGCAAAGTACATTTCAGATTAGAATGCCAGAGGCATGATTTTTTAATATGCACTACGGAAACTTTTGAGTGTGGGGGTAGAATTGTGGTTGGGAACATTAGTTATTGGACACATCTCCTTGATGTGCAAATTGAAAAGATTCAGAAGTACTTATGTTGGTGTGGAAGCACTTGTACACCTTATAACACTAGAAGTGGATTGAGGATATGTGAAGAGAAAGGAACTAAAAGTAATAGATGGAAAGATAATATGTAAGGTTATTGCACTGGGCACCAGCACTCCCATCAGATCCTAAGATTGAGACTTTCAGATAAATACAGAAAGACCTATGTCATGAGTTTGGTAAGGCAGTCTTAGAAAACCATTGCCCCTACTACATGTGCCTTTAACTCTTTATTCTGTATATGGCTGAAATTTTTCCAGTACATGAATAGGAGGATGAAGGATATAGAATGCTGTGAGAGGTTAACCATGTTTCATTTCTTTTTAATAAGTGGAGTAAATCATTTTGTCACCCTTTTTTATGTACAGCTTTAGGAGTGGTATGGAAGGTGTGGTCCAGGCATTTGCTTTTTTCAAGTAGGAAGAGAAGAGAGGAGAGTGAGTGGTTCCTAATGGAGGTTGGTCTGTGGTAGGGGTGTGTGATGTCACCATGGATGTTTAATTTATTTATGGATGGGATGGTAAGGCAGGTAAATGTCTGTGGAGGATAGGAGGGTCTGGGAAATGAATCAGTAATTGTTTGCAGATGGTACAGCACTGGTGGCAGATTCAAATGAGAAACTACAGAAGTTGGTGACTGAGTTTGGAGGATTGTTTGACAGAAAGAGATTGAGAGTAATTGTGAATAAAAGTAAGGTTATGATAATTAGGTTTATCATGGTTGAGGGATATGTTTGTTAGGGTGTAAGTTTGAATTGAGAAAAAGTAGAGGTGAAATTTTTAGGTGATATCAGCTAGTGAATTTGGCAGCAAATGGAACCATGGAAGTGGAAGCAAGTCATGGGATGGGTGAGGGAGTGACGGTTCTGGAAGCACTGAAGAATTTGTGGACAGAGAAAATGTTAACTGGGAGGGAAAAAATGGGTAATGCTTGAAGATATAGTTGTCCCAACAATATCACACAGATTTGAGGTATTGGCTATAGATGAGGAAGTGTGGAAGATGGTGAATGTACTGGAAATGAAATGTTTGAGGACATTATGTGGTGTGAGGTGGATTGATCAAATAAGTTTTGAAAGGGTAAGAAAGAGGCGTGGTATTAAAAGACTGTGGCTGAGAGAGCTGAAGAGGATGTGCTGAAATGGTCTGGACATATGGAAAGAGTGAGTGAGGAAAGGTTGACAGAGAGGATGTATGTCAAAAGTTGAGGGAACAAGAAGGGGTAGGCCAAATTGGTGATGGGAAGATGGAGGGAGTGAAAAAAATTTGAGTGATTATGGCCTAAACTTACAGGAGGGTGAAAGGCATGAATAGTATAGAGTGAATTGGAATGAAGTGGAGGTATATAGAGGTTGATGTATTGTCAATGGATTGAGCCAGAGCATGTGAAAAGGCCAGGATAAAAGCATGGAAAGGTCTGTAGGGCCTGCTCATGGATAGGGAGCATTATACAAGACAACTAGAAATTAGTTGTGAGTGGATTGGGCCTTTCTTCATCTGATTCTAGCAGTACTTTGCAAATGCGGGAAATGGTAATCAAATATGAATGAATAATTATTATTACTATCACTATTTTAATTACTATCATAATTATTATGAAAGGCTAAAAGAGAGGTGTGGCATCAAGAATAATGTGGTTTAGAGCTGAATAGGATGTGCTTGAAATGGTTTGGACATATGGAAAGAATGAGTGAGGAAAGGGTTGACAGAGAAGATATAAGTGTTGGTAACGGAAGGAAAAAGGAGCTGACCAAACTGCAGTTAGAAGGATGGAAAGAAATATATTGTTTGAGGTTGGGGCCTGGTCATGCAAGATGGTGAAAGGCGTGCACAGGATATTGTAAATTGGAATGATGTGGTATACAGGGGCAACTTGCTGTCAGTGGACTGAACCAGAGCATGTGAAGTGGCTGGAGGAAACCACAGAAAGGTCTTTGAGGCCTGGTTGTGGATAGGGGATGTGATTTTAGTGCATTGCACATGACACCTAAAGAATAGATTTGAGTGAGTGTCATTTCTTTTTTCCTGGCCCTACCTTACTAATGAGGGAAGTAGTGGACAAATATGAAAAGAAAAAATGATTAATATTATTATTATTATCATTGTCATCATCATTAGCAGCAGAAGCAGCCTCAGGCCCTCTGTACCCTTATCTGCTTGTTCTTACTCAGGGCTTACACATCCTTCCTCTTCTCGATGCATTCCCATCCTGGCTACAACATTCTCTCTCGACCCCATCACTCCCTGCCCGCTTTACTCTGAATGGCAGGTGGGATTGTTCAGTGGTATAATCATTCACCCTGCCATTTCCCCTCTCCATATGTCCCAGATTGCTGGTACAGCCTTCCTACTTAACAATAAAATATTTTCCCCAAAAAGTATTTCACCCCAGCAGCCAGCTATTTCTATCATGGCAAGGATATGGATAAATTATGAGCAACTATGTATGGAAATCATCATATGTATAACTTATTTGCATTGTATAGTGAGGGAGTTTTACACTTGTAGGGCCCCATTCCTTGAATATTCTCTATTATGTTACAGCTTCTTACTTTGAAAAACTGAACTGTAATCCCCTATACTCTTTGCTGAACTTAATCTTTTGCAAAGTCTTAAAAATTTTCTGTGCATTCACAAAACCAGGGGGTTAAGGTTCTGGTTGCATTGAGGAATTTGTTCAGTGACAGTATAGGTGTGTGTTTTTAGTTTTAATTCAGGCTTATAAGAAGCATAGTTCAATGTTGATTTGGAGATTTTGTTAGATATGAAAAGTGAAGGAGGAAGTAAAGTGTTTTAGATATCTGGGAGTGGATCTGGCAGCGGATGGAACCATGGAAGCGGAAGTGAATCATAGGGTGGGGGAGGGGGCGAAAATCCTGGGAGCCTTGAAGAATGTGTGGAAGTCGAGAACATTATCTCGGAAAGCAAAAATGGGTATGTTTGAAGGAATAGTGGTTCCAACAATGTTGTATGGTTGCGGGCGTGGGCTATGGATAGAGTTGTGCGCAGGAGGGTGGATGTGCTGGAAATGAGATGTTTGAGGACAATGTGTGGTGTGAGGTGGTTTGATCGAGTAAGTAATGTAAGGGTAAGAGAGATGTGTGGAAATAAAAAGAGCGTGGTTGAGAGAGCAGAAGAGGGTGTTTTGAAATGGTTTAGGCACATGGAGAGAATGAGTGAGGAAAGATTGACCAAGAGGATATATGTGTCGGAGGTGGAGGGAACGAGAAGTGGGAGACCAAATTGGAGGTGGAAAGATGGAGTGAAAAAGATTTTGTGTGATCGGGGCCTGAACATGTAGGAGGGTGAAAGGAGGGCAAGGAATTGAGTGAATTGGATCGATGTGGTATACCGGGGTTGACGTGTTGTCAGTGGATTGAATCAGGGCATGTGAAGCGTCTGGGGTAAACCATGGAAAGTTGTGTGGGGCCTGGATGTGGAAAGGGAGCTGTGGTTTCGGGCATTATTGCATGACAGCTAGAGACTGAGTGTGAACGAATGGGGCCTTTGTTGTCTTTTCCTAGTGCTACCTCGCACACATGAGGGGGGAGGGGGATGATATTCCATGTGTGGCAAGGTGGCGATGGGAATGAATAAAGGCAAACAGTGTGAATTGTGTGCATGGGTATATATGTATGTGTCTGTGTGTGTATATATATGTGTACATTGAGATGTATAGGTATGTATATTTGCGTGTGTGGTCGTGTATGTATATACATTGTGTATGGGGGTGGGTTGGGCCACTTCTTTCGTCTGTCTCCTTGTGCTACCTCGCAAACGCGGGAGACAGCGACAAAGCAAAATAAATAAATAAGTGAATAGTGAAATCATAAATTTAGTACGATTTAAACATGGAGAAACATGAGGTATTGTACATGAAAATTGAATGTTGAAATTTGGTGTAATATAATTAAGTTTACATGGAGTAATGAAATGACTGTTGATATACAAAAATTAAAGCTGAAGGCAAGAGTATATTTTGCTGAGGTGAAGTATATCACCTCTCATTCAAGGATTTTTATCAGATCTGTAGAGTGCATGTTGTGATTCTGCAAGCTTCTCAGGCAAAGAGTCTCTTTTGACAGTTTTTTAATTGGAGTGACTGTTGAAATCTTAAATAATCACCATCAATCTATCACTGTCATTTTGTGAGTTGCACCCTCCTGAAATTGAAATCTGTTATAATATGTCAAATGGAGCATTACGGTGCCATTATTTTGTATGGAAAGGGCCATTCTTCCACATGAAATTTTATGAATTATTAATTTTTTTTCCCTTGGGAATTTTTCTTTCCTCACGAAAGATCCAGCTAAAAGGATTTGATAAACTAGTGTAGAAACAAAGCTTACAGCTTGTAATTCAGTGTTAACTCCAGCATAGAAATGCTCTCCTTTGTCAGACATTCTTCCGTTAGAGATATTTGATTGTGTGTTGTTCTACCTGTGATGAAATTGATTTACTTAGGGCAACTTATTTTTGTTTTGTGGGTTTGAATGTCATCAGGTGTTGTAATTATGAAAATGTTTATTTTTCACTACAGACCAATTCTAGATTTCAAACCAGTGTGTGGATCATTTGAGGCAAATCCCCCATTTTGTGAGGAGCTAATGGAGGCGACAGTGCGGCACTTTGAGAAGCTGTTGTCAGAGTCCCATGAGCCACTGTCTTTCATTGTGTTTGTCCCAGAATGGAGAGAACCTGCACCATCAGCACTCCTTCATTTGGAGGCTTCCAGGTAGGTAGTTTATTAATCACTGTTTTCATTTTTGTGGTCAACATGAGCTCAGGCTAACCAAATGGACCATACTGTACATATCCAACAAAATTAGATTAAGGAAATGGGTTCAAATATCAGGTCAGCTGCTGCATAAGCTAGATATGATTATCAAGAGAAAAGCACACATACACACAGATATGAAACAAAGTGTAGTCTCACCAAAGAACTTTTCACTGCAAAATAGTCCATCCTGTCCCTGTCTTGTGGCTGCACAAGCACATAGAAAAGGGATCCCTGAGTAACACCAGGATTATTTCAGAAAGGATATCCTTGGGTAAGGAGCCAATTGAAGATTGCTCATCCTCCTCTTAGGCTTAGGCTGGGATGTCTCAATGGGTGTGGATGTAACCAAAATGAGAAGGTAGAGATAGAAAGAATGGTACTTACTCCATGCTTTAGCTGCCCCATATACATATCAACATTTTAT
Organism: Panulirus ornatus; assembly: GCF_036320965.1. Lineage (NCBI taxonomy): Eukaryota > Metazoa > Arthropoda > Malacostraca > Decapoda > Palinuridae > Panulirus > Panulirus ornatus. Next base: position 47,228,662 of record NC_092230.1, on the reverse strand, counting down.
TATTTATATTTTTATCATACTTGATTGCCGTTTCCCTCATCAGCAAGGTAGCGCTAGGAAACAGACAAAGAATGGCCCATCCACTCATATACACTTGTATATACATAAATGCCCATACACACACATATACATAGATATACATATCAGCATATACATACACAGAAAACAGCATAGCTACCCCCTGCTTCAGCAAGGTAGTGCCAGGAAAACAGACAAAAAAGGCCACATTTATTCACACTCAGTCTCTAGCTGTTATGTGTAATGCACCAAAACCATAGCACCCTGGGAATAGGGGAGAAAGAATACTTACCATGTATTCCTTTCATGTCATAAAAGGTGACTAAAAGGGAAGGGAGCAGGGGGCTGAAAATCCTCCCCTCCAGTTTTGATTTTTCCTAAAGAGGGAAGAGAGAAGGGGGCCAGATGAGGATTTTCCCTCTTGGGCTCAGTCCTTTGTTCTTGACGCTACCTCGCTAATGTGGAAAATGGCGAATGTGCACTGAAATCACAGCCCCCTATCCACATCCAGGCCCTACAGACCTTTTCATGGTGCACCCCAGATGTTTTACGTGCCCTGATTCAGTCCATTGACAGTAAGTTGACCCTGGTATAACCACATCATTCCAAGTTACTCTTTTCCTGGCACACCTCTCACCCTCCTGTATGTTCAGGCCCCAATAGCTCAAAATCTTTTTCACCTCATCCTTCCAACTCCAATTTGTCTTCTGCTTCTCCTTGTTCCCTTCACCTCTGACTCATATATCCTCTTTGTCAGTCTTTCCTGACTCATTCTCTCCATATGTCCAAACCATTTCAACACACCCTCCTCTGCTCTCCCAGCCACACTCTTTTTATTTCCACATGTTTCTCTTACCCTTTCATTACATACTTGATCAAACCACCTCACACCACATATTGTCCTCAGACATTTCATTTCCAACACATCTACCCTCCTCTGTACAACCCTATATATAGCCCATATCTTGTAACCATATGATATTGTTGGACCTACTATTCCTTCAAACATATCCATTTTTGCTCTCCAGTATAATGCTCTCTCATTCCTCACATTTTTCATCGCTTCCAGAACCTTTGCTCCCTCCCCCACCGTGTGACTCACTTCCACTTCCATGGTGATAGGGGAGAAAGAGTACTGCCCACGTATTCCCTGCATGTCGTAGAAAGTGACTAAATAAGGTGGGAGTGTGGGGCTAGAAATCCTCCCCTTCAGTTTTTACTTTTCCAAAAGAAGGAATAGAGAAGGGGGCCAAGTGAGAATTTTCCTTCTAAGGGTCAGTCCTCTGTTCTTGATGCTACCTCACAAATGCAGGAAATGGGGAGTATGTATAAAAAAATAAGAAAATAAATTATTTCTATTGTTATTATACTTAATCGGTTTCCCACATCAGTGAGGTAGGACCAGGAAATAGACAAAGAATGGACCATCTACTCATGTAAATGTATATATACATAAATGCCCATACATGCACATATATACATGTATACATATTCATACTTGCTTGCATTCATCCATTGCTGGTGCTACCCCGCCCCACAGGAAACAGCATCGTTACCCCCAGCTTCAGCAAGGTAGCACCAGGAAAACAGACAAAAATGGCCACATTTGTTTACACTCAGTCTCTAGCTGTCATGTGTAATGCACCAAAACCACAACTCACTATCCACATCCAGGTCCCACAGACCTTTCCGTGGTTTACCCTAGACATTTCACATGCCCTGGTTCATTCGACCCCAATATACCATATCATTCCAATTTACTCTATTCCTTGCAGGCCTCTCACCCTCCTGTATGTTCAGGCCCTGATCGCTTAAAATCTTTTTCATTCCATCCTTCCACCTCCAATTTGGCCTCCTGCTTCTTGTTCCCTCCACCTCTGACACATCTTTGTCAATCTTTCCTCTCTCATTCTCTCCATATGTCCAAACCATTATCCCTGTGGATAGGGGAGAAAGAATACTTCCACATATTCCCTGCATGTCATAGAAGGTGACTAAAAAGGGAGGGAATGGGAGGCTGGAAATCTTCCCCAACCATTTTTAGTTTTCCAAAAGAAGGAACAGAGAAGGGGGCCAAGTGAGGATAATCCCTCTAAGGCTCAGTCCTTTGTTCTTAACACTACCTTGCATTATCTCGTACAACACACACCCAAGGCATTTGTTCCTTACACCACAAGCATCAACACAATGGCAATAACCAAGCTAAATGCCCTCAGAACACTTATCTGGGTGAGTATAGATGACAAAATGTGTTCCAGATCTTAGGTTGGATGACAGACTTACTTACTTGTGGCCATAGTATGCGATTTATTTCCTAGAGTTCAGAAAGTATCTAGTTACTTGCATCATAGTATTTTTGTACTGATAATGACCTGTTCGTGACTAAAATCCTGAATTCATTTTTTTTATCATTTATATGTTTCCAGCAAAGGATAAATTATTAGATGCATGCTTTTATTTTTTTTGTTGTCACTAACTAAAGAACTGGCAGCCTTGTATGAAAAGTTTGCAAAAGAAATACAGATATGCATATAGCTGTCATATAAGGAGTGTTACTTAAAGTCAGTCATGCATAGAAAATATAAATAATGTATTTCTTTGCAGTGTGAATGAATATCTTCAGTATTTGTATACAAGGCATTTTCTATTCCTTTACTTTAAATGTACTTTATTCTTTGCAGATTTAACCGAAAACAAATTATACTTCTGCCTTTTGAGCATGAGTATCGACATGGCTTCCAACACTTCATATCAAAGTGAGTAATTGCTTTTTTAATGATTTGTAGTAAACTCAAACTTTTTCTGGAAAGCTGAAGTTTGCAAAATAATGGGGGTTCTGATAATTTATAAATCAAAATATAATGAAAATTTTATTGAAATGAAAAATTAGATATCCATAAGTGGCTCATTCATAACTATGCTGTACAGTAACAGTATCCGAGTCCATATTGTTTGGGACTTGGAACATTCCCCCTTCCCCAATATCTGATTATTTGAAAAAATATATGACAAAATCCAACTAGTAGTGCACTGAATGTTTTCCAAGACTGTCACCCAATTGCATTAAGTGCAATAGTTTTTCTTTCATCCATGTTTGCCATTTCCTGTGCTAGCAAGGGAGCACCAGAAACAGATGAAGAAGATGCCTCATCTTCTCATGTAATACACTGAAACCATGGAGATAGATTGGCCAGAGAGTAAGCTAGATATGAGAGAGGGAAGTCAAAAGAGGAGAGCTTAGAGACAGTTATGAGAGTGTGGTCAGATGAACTAACTGGGGGCAAGATTGTGTAGCTGCAGCACAAAGGATTAGAAGTGAAAAACAGATCCAGAGTGTTAGGAGAGTGGTCACAATGGTCAGGAATATGGGTGTGGTGGGTAATAAATTGCTCTAGATCACTGAGAAGAGGAAGTGAGGGCTCCAGTCCCCCAATCATCTGTATGGGAGGAATTTACCATTCCCTAGGGTGAATGCTGAAATCCTTTAGGTGGAGGATCTCAGTGTGTGGGTTAGAGGATTTTACAGCCTCATGGTAGGAGTTTAGATAGTTGAAGAAAGATATAGAATGTGTAGAATTAGGAAAGCAGCAAGTATAACAAAGGAAAACTGTGGTAGTTGGGAGACAGACTGCGAGCCAGATAACATCAGAGTTTAGGACTCAAGATACTTGAGGTATGCAACAGGTTTATTGATGTTGGAATAAGCACAGACGCCATGTCACGGAATTGTGAGTGGAGAGTCTGTCCTTGGTAAAGGGGCCTCTAACTTGGCTAAAATGATCCCATAAATCTATACAAAACACATTTTCCTCTGCCCTACAAAGCACCTCTATTCAGTTTATCCCCAGCATTTACTGAGGGTACAGGAATTTACATCATATCTGGACAGTAATCCTGACATAATTAACTTCCTATAGTTTTCTTAAAACTTTCAAATGACATCCTTGTACATTGCAAAGAGTTCTTTTCATTTCCCTTTGACCATATTGTTTGTCCCAACCACGACAACAAATGCTGAATCCTCGAGAGTGTTTGAGACAATGTCACCCAGCTTCCCTTGAGTGTCTTCCAGTTTTGCACCACAAAAGCACAAATATCTTCTCTTCCCTTTAGTACAGAACTTCTGGTCATGATCCCTAACTAAGGACTCCCCAACCAGAATGACGCTTTGATCATCCTTCAGTAAATTAAACCTATTTTTGAGTTGGAATCTCCCTTTCCTGAACTTCCACTCACTTCCTCTTCTCAGAAGGCTGGAAGGTATTTTTTTCTCTAGGTTCGTCTCCACAGCAACCAACCTACCTTCCAGGTTCTTTACCGTATTTGTCAGTAATGATTTACACTTCTGTACAGCAATTATTTTTGTAGCAACATGGCTCAGACCACTTTCCTACTGATTCATCCAAACATCTAGTTTCTTTAATACCACACTGTTCTTCATATGTTCTAAATGCAATTCTTCTAACGAAGTGCAAAGCAAACAAGAAATGAACTAAACTTCTCCCTTAATGAGCAAGTCCCAGGCGAATTCCCTTGCACAACTAGGACAGCTAAAGCATGGAGTAAGTGCCATTCTTTGTATCAGAATGGTGAACTAAGAGCTCAAGAGCAACATGTCCACCTGTGACACAGGTCAGGGGATTATTGTATAGAGAATGAGGAATGGGTATATTTTGGGAAGATCCATAGTTATGAATGGAGCACTTAATGTAACAAAATGATTTAGTTTGACGTTATGGATATGAAAACAGAATAGTTAAGGGAAGAACAATTAAAAGAATATTAAATAATCGGAGACTTGAAAGTTAATGATGTGTAGATGCCAGGGGGTGGGGTTTATGAGAAGAGTCAGGATAATCATGTGTGGGTTAAGTACTTGTTGATGCAGCAAACATTGTATAAGGTGTTGAAAATATGTCACTGTTCTTAGATTTTTTTATCAGTAATGTTCATTTCATATAAATCAATAATCCTTTTACTAGGGAGGCAAATGATGTATGTGTAATAGGTAAAATGCCTTTCATTTGTGATAATATGAATCTGTGAAAGGATTTTGTTTTTAGTCTGACTAGAATATAAAGGCAGTAATTGAGCTGTTATCTTATTTATGTGGTGCAAGTGGTTGCATGATTGTATATATTCATTCTTTGAAATATAAGCCTGGGGTTACTGCACTTCTTTTCTACTTTAACAATGTTTTAATGCATATTTCTATGGAGGGTAATTATCATTGCAAAATTCTGAATAATTTCTGGTTTGTTGTAATATGAGAACATAGTTGTCAGCAAACTATCTTGCATTGAATTCTGGCCACTTTTGAAGTAGAGTTAGCCATATGCAGAATCTTTTTTCAAAACTGTCACTGTGCACTTATTTCTGGTAATAGTTTAACACATGATAATGTTATTTTGTTTATAATTTGCAGGTCAGAGATTGTTCTGAAGAGTGGGCATGGAACAGTTGCTGTTTGGCTTCAAAATGATGCAGGCTTTTCTCGCTGGGGACCCACTCCAGACAAAGTTGATGCCTTATTGGAGGCATTCCGGCCTGGTCGTGAGCGGGACCGTGACCGGCAGGAAATGCTCTCTCCTCCCCGCAGGGATTCTAGCAGTGAGGCTCGACCTCCCTATGTGGATGTAAAAGCCACTCCTATCCTGGCTGGATCCTCACCATTGGTGCCACCTACTGCCCCATCTGCTATTGGCCCTACAGCTATAATGAGCACTTCCCCATCTCCGGCTGTGCCTCCCACTGCCCCAACAAGTCCAGTCACCACTACTACCATATAGAAATCACAAGATTGGGCAAGCAAAAGCAAATCATATCTGTGAATAACTGTACAACCAACAAATTGCCAGAGTGCAAGAACTGTAAATCACTGTACAGTTTTATGTAGAAATGCAGATTTTGTTTCCTTTTGTGAATTCCACTAAGTGTTCTATGTGTGTTAGCAGTTTGAAGTGTATTTGAAGGTGTTTATGGATAGGAAATGTTTGGAATAAGACTTTTCATGGGGTGATCCTTGCATGTTGGTAATTTGGATTTAGCAGGTGACACTGCTTTTTTATGTATCTATTTATCTATATGTGTATCTATGTACACAGCTATATTAACTATCTTCTATGTACACAGCTATATTAAGTATCTGTATTTATTATTTCTGGCTCTCACTGTTTATCTTTTTACTTTACTTTTGTTCACTTCCGAGTGTAGATATGATTGTTTTATGCGTGTTTATCTTTCTTACGCTATTACTAAGGATTTTATTCATGAACTCTTAAGGGCTCAGGGTGTCTTTACTTGGATATTATCTTTTCTCAACCTTGAAAATACTTCTTTAGGGAAAGCTGTTAGAGTTATCTTTTAAAAATCTAGGTCAAAATATTTTTATGCTTTTAGTATTTTCTCCCTTTTAATTGAGATAATGCATTTCTAGTAGTTTAGAGTGAAAACCCTGCTAAAGATTCCTAATTTCCAGATGGAAGGTGAGGTTTAGGAGGACAAAACATCAGGAAAGATAAAATAGGAAAAAAAAAGGAAGAGGGACAAAAGAAGAAACAGTGAAGTCAAGGAGAGGGAAGGGTAGGCTGTTAGGGTCATGTATGCCATATGCAATTTTTTTTTACAGTTAGCTTAATCTTGCATGATAGTTTCAGTTATGTAATATGTAGTCCTTGTGTCATGTGTTATTTTTAACTGTGTGCACACTGATCTGTAAAGCTTCTGGTAATTTTATAATCTGGAAATGTAAATTGTTTATATATGTTTGATATGTATTTTTCTTTACATAATTTTTATTTCAAATTTTGCATAAAGGTACATGAATGTACTAGTAAATAAATATACATCAATATATGTCTAGTTTTGAGCACAAATATAGTATAGTCCAATCTGATTTGGGCATTTAGTAGTTTGCTCATATAATTTACTGTCATTGGATTAAAGCAAAATTGTTACATGCCTTTTGATTACTTATAGATCTTCATTCATCTTGGCCCTTACTCTCAACTTCCCTACCAATGGCAACTCCTTACCTTTCATACTTTCCTGCCTTCTGTGTCTCTCTTCTGGTTCTCTACAAGCCTTGTTTCTCTCTGTATCATCACTCATTCTCTTGTTCAGGGAAGGGTGGCATATTCAAAATCCTTTAAATGTTTGATTATGTCAACACTGTCATTTGTAATAGACCCAGTGGTACTGTTTGTAACATTTTCTGAAGAAATCTGTATGATGCTTCTGCTGCAAAGTAAATGAAGTAGTTTCCACATGCCTGCACTAAGAAAAAAATGTGAAAATTGAAATTTCCATTTTTGACAATACAGAAAAGTAGTAGTGGAAGTTGGAAAAAAAAGAAAAGTGAAAAAAAGGGTTAGAAGTAGAAAGTGGAGTTTGAGAATGTGTGCCAGACTGTCAAATGGTTTTTCACTATAAATGTGGCCAAAGAAAGGAACCATTAGTGAGAGCAAGAACACATCTTAAATGGTTCTTCCATCTCTTAACCAATTCCTTGCTATTAATTACAAATTTGTTGCCTTTCATTTTGCTTTTCCACTGCCTGTCCTACACCCTTCTCCATTTCTATTCTTGAAATCATAATTTTTCTCATTTCCTTCTTTGTCTCCCTCGTCTTTCCTCAAATAATTTCTCCTTTGCTCGTTATGCTCTTTTTTCTCTTCTTTTCATTCCACTCATCTTTATCCTTACCTTCTGTTTACCCCCATGACTTTTCCTCTGAGCTATGGCTTTAATAATTTACTGCTATACAAGTTTGTGATGAACTATCCATCACATCATATTAAGATTCACAGGCCATAAGTAACCACTCATTGTGGCAAGTATCCATATCTATGTATCTGGTCTGCGAGATCATGTGTCTTGCCAGTGAGGTCAGGCATTTGATCAGACAGATCACAGGTACCAATGCTAGACCATGGTTGCATTAATGAACTGTACAGGTTGCATATAAAAGTGGTCAACCAGGCATAGGTACAAAGATCCCTGTGAAGAAGACACTACTATCTGTTGTATGTTGTTAGGTGCAGACCCTAAGGCTCATCAATCCGTTTGCTTTCACTAATCTACCAACTGGGTAGCATGCAACTTATAGTAGCGTAGCTTGATATCTAAGCATTCTAATTTTTAGAATTTCGTCCAGAAACTCGACTTAGCACCTTAAATTTTCATAACTGCTGAAGGTGTATAAGGAACTGGTGTATACAAATATTTTTAAAGACTTGTTTGTATATAAGTACAGTATATTAATTTACACATGTTCATAAATAGATAATTATTTCTGTAAAATAAAAACATTATACTATATAGAGAAATCTCTCTACCTTAATATTGAAGCTTGTGAAACTTGGCTGAAAAAAGAATTACTGCACATTCTAAAGAATGAAAAACATTTAAAGCCTGAAAGTTTTGTGAAAATTTGAAGGTTTTCAAGTGCAGCCCATTTAATGAGGTGCTTTGCCAGTGGGCTGACTTACATATTTTTGTTCAAAATCATTCTCTCCTTTTATTATCTTATACATATCCCATATTCCTTGTCTTACACTGTAATCAAAGTGAAAGTGATAAGAATGATAAAAAGCAGTTACATAGCAATGAGATTCTGTCTCCACAGTCATGGGAGTTTATTATTCATCTAAGCAACTTGGCAATTTGATTGCCAATGAAACAATTTTTCTTTGTACCTATATCAGGAGGACAAGTTAATTGGGAGGTAAGTTTGAATGGCGAAAAACTAGAGGAAGTGAAGTGTTTTAGATATCTGGGAGTGGATTTAGCAGCGGATGGAACCAAGGAAGCGGAAGCGAGTCACAGAGTGGGGGAGGGTTCTAGGAGCGTTGAAGAATGTGTGGAAGGCGAGTATGTTTGAAGGAATAATGGTTCCAACAATGTTATATGGTTGCGAGGCATGGGTTACAGATTGGGTTATGTAGAGGAGGGTGGATGTTTTGGAAATGTGGTGTGAGGTGGTTAGATCAAGTAAGTAATGAAAGGGTGAGAGAGATGTGTGGTAATAAAAAAGTGTGGGGTTGAGAGAGCAGAAGAGGGTGTGTTGAAATGTTTTGGTCACATGGAGAGAATGAGTGAGGAAAGATTGACAAAGAGGATATATGTGTCAAAGGTGGAGGGAACGAGGAGAAGTGGAAGACCAAATTGGAGGTGGAAGGATTGAGTGAAAAAGATTTTGAGCAATCGGGGCCTGAACACACAGGAGGGTGAAAGGCGTGCAAAGATTAGAGTGAATTGGAACGATGTGGTATACTGGGGTGGTCGTGCTGTCAATGGACTGAACCAGGGCATGTGAAGCGTCTGGGGTAAACCATGGAAAGTTTTGTGGGGCCTGGATGTGGTTTTGGTGCATTACACATGACAGCTAGAGACTGAATGTGAATGAATGTGGCCTTTGTTGTCTTTTCCTAGCACTACCTCATGCATGGAGTAGGGTGGGGGTGGGGTGGGTGGGTGCTGTTTTTCATGTGGCAGGATGGTAACGGGAATGGATGAAGGCAGCAAGTATGAATATGTACATGTGTATATATGTATATGTCTGTGTATATGTATGTACATGTTGAAATGTATTGGTATTTATAGGTGCGTGTGTGGACATTTATGTATATACATGTGTATTTGGGTGGGTTAAGCCATTTTTTCGTCTGTTTCCTTGTGCTACCTCGCTAACGCGGGAGACAGCGACTAAGTATGATAAATAAATAAAAATAAAATCAGGAAAGCTCAATGTACTGATTAAGAAATTCTCAGCTCTGAAGTTAACAGAAAATTTAAGACCAATTAGCAGTCATAAAACCTTGTCCTAGAAGACTATCTGTCTCTGTATACTTGTCATGTATGGTTAGGCTGTGACAGTTTCAAATTAAGAAGTTCAGATTCAATCATCCTGATGATTTGTTGAATATTTGATGATTGGCAGTCACTTAGCTACAATTGTTTTCTCCTAGCAAATCATAAAACACTGAAAAGGAATTCAGTTTATAATGAACACCCAAGTATATAAACTAACCACAAACCTCTTCTTTATCCTTTGCTTAACACTTTACAACACATACCTCCCATGATTACTGTAATGTCACTACTTTCTTATCCCTAAGGATAGGAGAGCAAGAAAACTCTCATATCTTAAAAGGCAGCTTCCAGAGGCTACAAACCTTCCTTTTCATGTATTTTACTTTCTAAAAGTGGGATTAGAAGGAGGTAAGCAAGGACTGCTCCTCAAAGGCTTAGGCTGGGTTTAGGAATGTGCATAGCTGTAACAATGATGAGAGGAAGTGTGATACACGTCATAGGGTAGGAGAAACTGGATGTTCTGGCAGCAAGTGGAACTAAGCTCAAGAGGAAGCAGGGAAAATGGTTTGGAAATGTGTAAGGGGTAAAGTCTGGGGTCAGTGTGAGGGTTAGAGTAAAGGTGGAGCTAGAACTTTTGTTGAAGGAGGAGTTGTGGTAATATTTTAACCATTTAAACCCCTCAATAGAATTTTCTGTCCATTCCCCATTCCTTGAAGTTATATAAAAGTTTTATCATGATTTTTTCTACTTTACACACTTGTGGAATGATTATTATTTTGCTTTTATTGTATCATAATCTATTAATATATGTATTATACGAGGATTAATTATAAGGATAAGTATTTTTTCATATTCAATCGCCCTTTCCCATGTTAATGAGGTAGCCCCAGGAACAGATGAACAAAGGGTAAATCCGCCGACACAGATTCTCTAGCTGTCATAAGTAATGCATCAAAACCACACACCCTGGTTCCAGTTGACTGACAGCATGTCACCTTCAGAATACCAAATCGTTACAATTTACTCTATCCTGCGCATGCCTTTCACCCTCCTGCAAGTTCATGCCCCGATCACCCATAATCTTTTTTATCCATTCTTCCTTCTCTAATTTGGTCTTGCTCTTCTTGTTCCCCCTACCTGTGACACATATACATATCCTTTTTGTCAACTGTTCCTCACTCATTCTCTTCATATTTCCAAACCATTTCTGCAGATCCACTTCTGCTCTCTCAACCAAACACTTTTTATTGCTACATATCTCTTACCCATTCTTTACTTACTTGATCAAACCACCTCACACCACATACTGTCCTCAAATAAGTAATCAGCTGGAATATTGGGTAGCAGCCTCTGCTTGCACTGCGCTAGAGTTGCCCTCTTCTTATAGCCTGTTTAGAGTGAGGCACTAGAGGCTAAGAAGCAGCACTGGAGTTCACTAGTTATGGAGACTATTGCTGTGGCTACCCATTAGAGAGAGTTCTAGGAGGGAACAGGCATCAGAGATACGGATATATATATATATTTCATTACCGATATGGATATATATATATATTTCATTACCAACACATCCACCTCTGCATAACGTTATCTGCAGCCTATGCCTCAAATGATGTAATGTTGTTGGGATAACAATTTCTTCAAACATAACCATGTTTGCCTTCCCAAATACCATTCTCTTTTCACACATCCTTCAGTGCTCCCAAAAACTTCACACCCTCACCCACCCTATGTATGACTCACTTCCATTTTTGTGGTTCCATTCACTGGCATGTCCACACCACTTCACCCATTTTTTTTCCATTAAATTCACACCACATGTAACATGCCCCTAAACCATGCTATACCTAATAACCTCGACTTCATTCACATTCACTCTGAACTTTCTCCTTTCACAATTTCTTCTAAACTCAGTCACACACTAATGCAGTTTCCTACTTGAATCTGCCACCAGTGCTGTATCATCGGCAAACAAGTGACACTTCCCAGGCCCTCTCATACCCCAAAGACTGCATAATCACCCCTCTTTCCAAGACTTTCATTTACCTCCCTCACCATACCTTCCATAAACAAGTTAAACAACCATAATGACATCACACAACCCTGCCACAGACCAACCTTCACTTAGAACCATTCATCCTCCTCTCTTCCTACTTATACACAAGCCTTACTCCCTAGATAAATACTTTTCACTGCTACTAACAGCTTCCCTCCCACACTTTATATTTTTAAAGACCTTCCACAAAGCATCTCTATCAACTGTATCATATGCCTTCTCCAAATCAATAAATGCCACATACAAATCCATCTGTTTTTGTAAGTATTCTCACACATTCTTTAATGCAAACACCTGATCCACACATCCTCTACCACTTCTGAAACCACACTGCTCCTCCCCATTTTGTTGCTCTGTACATGCCTTCACCCTCTTAATCAATTCCCTCCCATACAACTTACCAGGTATATTCAACAAACTTACATTTCCGTAGTTTGAACACTCACCTTTATTCCCCTTGCATTTTTACTTCAAACCTGCATTCCACCAATTCTCAGACACCTCATCATAATCCATACATAACAGTGAAAATCCTTACCAACCAATCAACAACACAGTTAATCACTTTCTTACTTAATTCAAAAACAATACCATCCACTCCAGCCATCTTGTCACATTTCATCTTACATAAAGCTTTCACCACCTCTTCTCTTTTCACCAAAGCATTCGTACTTTGCATACCACCCCAACCCAAACACCCTACATCTGCCACTCTATCATCAAATACATTTAACAGTCCTTCAAAATACTCACTCCATCTCTTCCTCACTTCATCACTACCACTTATCATTTTCTCTTTTGTCCCCTTCACCTAGGTTCCATTTTGTTCTTTTCTTTTACACATTACCATTTTCCAAAGCATCTTATTCTCCTTAAAGTGTACCAGTATTCGTGTACCCCAGCTCATCTGCCCTGTTTTTCAACCAATGTACTTGACCTGCAGCTGATCCTATGCATCCCCCAGTCATTTGCACTCCTTTTCTGTAAGTACAGCCTAAATGCCTCTATTTTCTTTCACTATCAACTTTACTTCTTCATCCCACCACTCACAACCATTTATAAACTACCCACCTCCCACCTTTAGCATGCCACATGCATCTCTCACACGTCTGCAATGCTTCCCTAAATACCTCCCATTCCTAACCCATTCCCTTAGCTTCATTTACTCACACTTTTTGCCATTCTACTCTCAATCTCTCCTAGTGTTTCCTAACACAAATCTCTCTTCCAAGCGTACTTGCTCTCACCACTTTCTTCTCACTGACTGTTCCCTCTTTTTTGCAACCATCTAAATATTGTGATCATATATCTCTGCAATGTGACAGTGTATTTGGTATAATTACTAACTTGGTAACATACGCCTGATGGGACTTGACTGGTCTCTATCTGTTGCTTGTGGACGTGAAATGAAGGATATCAAATTACTGGTAACTGAATAGTCATTTGCCTATTATGGGCAGCAAAGCTGAGTGGTCACCTTACCCTCCTGCCATGTTAATGGTACAAGGGTTAAATTCTTGCTGTTGGGGGGCATTATGTGTTCTATGAAAGAGTAGGTTCATATGCAATATTATATATATATATATATATATATATATATATATATTTTTATTTTTTTTTTATTATACTTTGTCGCTGTCTCCCGCGTTTGCGAGGTAGCGCAAGGAAACAGACGAAAGAAATGGCCCAACCCCCCCCCATACACATGTATATACATACGTCCACACACGCAAATATACATACCTACACAGCTTTCCATGGTTTACCCCAGACGCTTCACATGCCTTGATTCAATCCACTGACAGCACGTCAACCCCGGTATACCACATCGCTCCAATTCACTCTATTCCTTGCCCTCCTTTCACCCTCCTGCATGTTCAGGCCCTGATCACACAAAATCTTTTTCACTCCATCTTTCCACCTCCAATTTGGTCTCCCTCTTCTCCTCGTTCCCTCCACCTCCGACACATATATCCTCTTGGTCAATCTTTCCTCACTCATCCTCTCCATGTGCCCAAACCACTTCAAAACACCCTCTTCTGCTCTCTCAACCACGCTCTTTTTATTTCCACACATCTCTCTTACCCTTACGTTACTCACTCGATCAAACCACCTCACACCACACATTGTCCTCAAACATCTCAATTCCAGCACATCCATCCTCCTGCGCACAACTCTATCCATAGCCCACGCCTCGCAACCATACAACATTGTTGGAACCACTATTCCTTCAAACATACCCATTTTTGCTTTCCGAGATAATGTTCTCGACTTCCACACATTCTTCAAGGCCCCCAGAATTTTCGCCCCCTCCCCCACCCTATGATCCACTTCCGCTTCCATGGTTCCATCCGCTGCCAGATCCACTCCCAGATATCTAAAACACTTCACTTCCTCCAGTTTTTCTCCATTCAAACTCACCTCCCAATTGACTTGACCCTCAACCCTACTGTACCTAATAACCTTGCTCTTATTCACATTTACTCTTAACTTTCTTCTTCCACACACTTTACCAAACTCAGTCACCAGCTTCTGCAGTTTCTCACATAAATCAGCCACCAGCGCTGTATCATCAGCGAACAACAACTGACTCACTTCCCAAGCTCTCTCATCCCCAACAGACTTCATACTTGCCCCTCTTTCCAAAACTCTTGCATTTACCTCCCTAACAACCCCATCCATAAACGAATTAAACAACCATGGAGACATCACACACCCCTGCCCCAAACCTACATTCACTGAGAACCAATCACTTTCCTCTCTTCCAACACGTACACATGCCTTACATCCTCGATAAAAACTTTTCACTGCTTCTAACAACTTTCCTCCCACACCATATATTCTTAATACCTTCCACAGAGCATCTCTATCAACTCTATCATATGCCTTCTCCAGATCCATAAATGCTACATACAAATCCATTTGCTTTTCTAAGTATTTCTCACATACATTCTTCAAAGCAAACACCTGATCCACACATCCTCTACCACTTCTGAAACCACACTGCTCTTCCCCAATCTGATGCTCTGTACATGCCTTCACCCTCTCAATCAATACCCTCCCATATAATTTACCAGGAATACTCAACAAACTTATACCTCTGTAATTTGAGCACTCACTCTTATTCCCTTTGCCTTTGTACAATGGCACTATGCACGCATTCCGCCAATCCTCAGGCACCTCACCATGAGTCATACATACATTAAATAACCTTACCAACCAGTCAACAATACAGTCACCCCCTTTTTTAATAAATTCCACTGCAATACCATCCAAACCTGCTGCCTTGCCGGCTTTCATCTTCCGCAAAGCTTTCACTACCTCTTCTCTGTTTACCAAATCATTTTCCCTAACCCTCTCACTTTGCACACCACCTCGACCAAGACACCCTATATCTGCCACTCTATCATCAAACACATTCAACAAACCTTCAAAATACTCACTCCATCTCCTTCTCACATCACCACTACTTGTTATCACCTCCCCATTTGCGCCCTTCACTGAAGTTCCCATTTGCTCCCTTGTCTTACGCACTTTATTTACCTCCTTCCAGAACATCTTTTTTTTTTTTTTTTTTTTTTTCATACTTTGTCACTGTCTCCCGCGTTTGCGAGGTAGCGCAAGGAAACAGACGAAAGAAATGGCCCAACCCCCCCCCCCATACACATGTACATACGTCCACACACGCAAATATACATACCTACACAGCCTTCCATGGTTTACCCCAGCCGCTTCACATGCCTTGATTCAATCCACTGACAGCACGTCAACCCCTGTATACCACATCGCTCCAATTCACTCTATTCCTTGCCCTCCTTTCACCCTCCTGCATGTTCAGGCCCCGATCACACAAAATCTTTTTCACTCCATCTTTCCACCTCCAATTTGGTCTCCCTCTTCTCCTCGTTCCCTCCACCTCCGACACATATATCCTCTTGGTCAATCTTTCCTCACTCATTCTCTCCATGTGCCCAAACCATTTCAAAACACCCTCTTCTGCTCTCTCAACCACGCTCTTTTTATTTCCACACATCTCTCTTACCCTTACGTTACTTACTCGATCAAACCACCTCACACCACACATTGTCCTCAAACATCTCATTTCCAGCACCTCCATCCTCCTGCGCACATCTCTATCCATAGCCCACGCCTCGCAACCATACAACATTGTTGGAACCACTATTCCTTCAAACATACCCATTTTTGCTTTCCGAGATAATGTTCTCGACTTCCACACATTTTTCAAGGCTCCCAAAATTTTCGCCCCCTCCCCCACCCTATGATCCACTTCCGCTTCCATGGTTCCATCCGCTGACAGATCCACTCCCAGATATCTAAAACACTTCACTTCCTCCAGTTTTTCTCCATTCAAACTCACCTCCCAATTGACTTGACCCTCACCCCTACTGTACCTAATAACCTTGCTCTTATTCACATTTACTCTTAACTTTCTTCTTCCACACACTTTACCAAACTCAGTCATCAGCTTCTGCAGTTTCTCACATGAATCAGCCACCATCTTTTTATTCTCCCTAAAATTTAATGATACTCTCTCACCCCAACTCTCATTTGCCCTTTTTTTCACCTCTTCCACCTTTCTCTTGACCTCCTGTCTCTTTCTTTTATACATCTCTCACTCAATTGCATTTTTTCCCTGCAAAAATCGTCCAAATGCCTCTCTCTTCTCTTTCACTAATACTCTTACTTCTTCATCCCACCACTCACTACCCTTTCTAATCAACCCACCTCCCACTCTTCTCATGCCACAAGCATCTTTTGCGCAATCCATCACCGATTCCCTAAATACATCCCATTCCTCCCCCACTCCCCTTACTTCCATTGTTCTCACCTTTTTCCATTCTGTACTCAGTCTCTCCTGGTACTTCCTCACACAGGTCTCCTTCCCAAGCTCACTTACTCTCACCACCCTCTTCACCTCAACATTCACTCTTTTTTTCTGAAAACCCATACAAATCTTCACCTTAGCCTCCACAAGATAATGATCAGACATCCCTCCAGTTGCACCTCTCAGCACATTAACATCCAAAAGTCTCTCTTTCGCACGCCTGTCAATTAACACTTAATCCAATAACGCTCTCTGGCCATCTCTCCTACTTACATAAGTATACTTATGTATATCTCGCTTTTTAAACCAGGTATTCCCAATCATCAGTCCTTTTTCAGCACATAAATCTACAAGCTCTTCACCATTTCCATTTACAACACTGAACACCCCATGTATACCAATTATTCCCTCAACTGCCACATTACTCACCTTTGCATTCAAATCACCCATCACTATAACCCGGTCTCGTGCATCAAAACCACTAACACACTCATTCAGCTGCTCCCAAAACACTTGCCTCTCTTGATCTTTCTTCTCATGCCCAGGTGCATATGCACCAATAATCACCCACCTCTCTCCATCAACTTTCAGTTTTACCCATATTAATCGAGAATTTACTTTCTTACACTCTATCACATACTCCCACAACTCCTGTTTCAGGAGTATTGCTACTCCTTCCCTTGCTCTTGTCCTCTCACTAACCCCTGACTTTGCTCCCCAGACATTCCCAAACCACTCTTCCCCTTTACCCTTGAGCTTCGTTTCACTCAGAGCCAAAACATCCAGGTTCCTTTCCTCAAACATACTACCTATCTCTACCTATATATATATATATATATATATATATATATATATATATATATATATATATGGTGTGCAAAGTGAGAGGGTTAGGGAAAATGATTTGGTAAACAGAGAAGAGGTAGTAAAAGCTTTGCGGAAGATGAAAGCCGGCAAGGCAGCAGGTTTGGATGGTATTGCAGTGGAATTTATTAAAAAAGGGGGTGACTGTATTGTTGACTGGTTGGTAAGGTTATTTAATGTATGTATGACTCATGGTGAGGTGCCTGAGGATTGGCGGAATGCGTGCATAGTGCCATTGTACAAAGGCAAAGGGGATAAGAGTGAGTGCTCAAATTACAGAGGTATAAGTTTGTTGAGTATTCCTGGTAAATTATATGGGAGGGTATTGATTGAGAGGGTGAAGGCATGTACAGAGCATCAGATTGGGGAAGAGCAGTGTGGTTTCAGAAGTGGTAGAGGATGTGTGGATCAGGTGTTTGCTTTGAAGAATGTATGTGAGAAATACTTAGAAAAGCAAATGGATTTGTATGTAGCATTTATGGATCTGGAGAAGGCATATGATAGAGTTGATAGAGATGCTCTGTGGAAGGTATTAAGAATATATAGTGTGGGAGGCAAGTTGTTAGAAGCAGTGAAAAGTTTTTATCGAGGATGTAAGGCATGTGTACGTGTAGAAAGAGAGGAAAGTGATTGGTTCTCAGTGAATGTAGGTTTGCGGCAGGGGTGTGTGATATCTCCATGGTTGTTTAATTTGTTTATGGATGGGGTTGTTAGGGAGGTAAATGCAAGAGTTTTGGAAAGAGGGGCAAGTATGAAGTCTGTTGGGGATGAGAGAGCTTGGGAAGTGAGTCAGTTGTTGTTCGCTGATGATACAGCGCTGGTGGCTGATTCATGTGAGAAACTGCAGAAGCTGGTGACTGAGTTTGGTAATGTGTGTGAAAGAAGAAAGTTAAGAGTAAATGTGAATAAGAGCAAGGTTATTAGGTACAGTAGGGTTGAGGGTCAAGTCAATTGGGAGGTGAGTTTGAATGGAGAAAAACTGGAGGAAGTGAAGTGTTTTAGATATCTGGGAGTGGATCTGGCAGCGGATGGAACCATGGAAGCGGAAGTGGATCATAAGCGTCAACATTTCATTGAGCCTGAACACATTGTGAACAGAATCCCTCCGGACACATAACTGTTGATTAAATCAATAGCTTCAACCGTTGTGATCAAAGACTTGCGAGCATCATTACAGAGTTGCCAAACACTAGGCTGTGATTCTGGAAATGAGTGTTGCACAATTCCTGTGTGCTTAATTTCAGTTTTACATAACGTAAGTAATCGAGAATTGTGAATTAAAAAAGCTGATTCAGATAGCCAAAACGTTTTTCAGAGTTTGGCTCATTGCATTGATTGTCAGCATAAACCCTAGGATATTGTCCAGAGTTTCGAAACCAGTTACGCTGAGACCAAATTGGTGAAAGATGGAGAAAAAGATTCTTTTAACCTGAACATGCAGCGTGATATAAAATGATAGGGAATATATAATGAATTACATTTGGTATACCAGGTTGAGTGTGTCAGTGGAAATGATTGGTAACAGTGAAGCGTAGGGTAAAAGCCTGGGGTAGGTAAAGCTGGCAGGTAGGACGTTGTTGATACTGTGTATGGGTGGGATTGATTAAAAGGGGTGTCTTCTTGTTCGATGGCTTGGTAAGGTTATGACAGCAAGTATAGTATGACTGAGATTGCGAAAAATATATATATATTATTACAAAGTAAAGGTATAAGATAGAAGTCAAATATACAAGTATATATTTTTTTTTTTTTCCTTGTATGTCTCCGCGTTAGGGTATGGAAGGAAACGACGAAAGAAGCCAACACTTCGGAAGAGCACGTGTTATCAGAAGTAAGTTCCGACAGGATTATACATTCAAGAAGCTTGCAGGATATTAAACCCAATCATATTTGCTGTCATTTACCCGGGACAGCACGCTATATAGGTAACACAATTGCTCTGAAGGTCACTACGAATCCTATGTTGCATCGCATGTTAGGACCAGTAAAAGTTCAAATCCTTCACTCCACTTTCCACTCCATTTGTCTCTCGGACCTCGTTGGTTCTCACAATCGAGTTACCGCAGGTCAATCTTATCCTCCACCTTGTTTCAATGTTGCAGACTTAAGACCTCAATGCCAGACGCTTTTGATATGGAATATGGTGTTGGGTGGATGATATGTGTACATTGTGTTCGTGTATAAGTGTTGCTGATTCATGTGGGAACTGCGTAGTGTGGGTACTTGGTAATGTGTGTGATGTGACATTTAGACGTAATGTAATTAATGGCTACTTCGAAGACGGGGACGGACGCAAAATAAGTCAATATAAAAATTCAATGGGAGGTGAGTTTTGGAAAAATGGAGAAATGAAGTGTTGAATAGTTTGATATCTGGAGGGATGGCCATGGAAGCGGAACGTGGATCATAGGGTGGGGGAGGGGGGAAAATTCTGGGAGCCTTGAAGAATGTGTGGAAGTCGAGAACATTATCTCGGAAAGCAAAAATGGGTATGTTTGAAGGAATAGTGGTTCCAACAATGTTGTATGGTTGCGAGGCGTGGGCTATGGATAGAGTTGTGCGCAGGAGGATGGATGTGCTGGAAATGAGATGTTTGAGGACAATGTGTGGTGTGAGGTGGTTTGATCGAGTGAGTAACGTAAGGGTAAGAGAGATGTGTGGAAATAAAAAGAGCGTGGTTGAGAGAGCAGAAGAGGGTGTTTTGAAGTGGTTTGGGCACATGGAGAGGATGAGTGAGGAAAGATTGACCAAGAGGATATATGTGTCGGAGGTGGAGGGAGCAAGGAGAAGAGGGAGACCAAATTGGAGGTGGAAAGATGGAGTGAAAAAGATTTTGTGTGATCGGGGCCTGAACATGCAGGAGGGTGAAAGGAGGGCAAGGAATAGAGTGAATTGGAGCGATGTGGTATACCGAGGTTGACGTGCTGTCAGTGGATTGAATCAAGGCATGTGAAGCGTCTGGGGTAAACCATGGAAAGCTGTGTAGGTATGTATATTTGCGTGTGTGGACGTATGTATATACATGTGTATGGGGGGGGGTTGGGCCATTTCTTTCGTCTGTTTCCTTGCGCTACCTCGCAAACGCGGGAGACAGCGACAAAGTATAAGAAAAAAAAAAAATATGTATATATATATATATATATATATATATATATATATATATATATATATATATATATATATATATATATCTTTCTTTTTTTCATACTATTCACCATTTCCCGCATTAGTGGGGTAGCGATGTATGTATGTATGTATGTATATATATATATATATATATATATATATATATATATATATATATATATTCCTGGGGATGGGGGAGAAAGAATACTTCCCACGTATTCCCTGCGTGTTGTAGAAGGCGACTAAAAGGGGAGGGAGCGGGTGGCTGGAAATCCTCCCCTCTTATTTTTTTTTAATTTTCCAAAAGAAGGAACAGAGAAGGGGGCCAGGTGAGGATATTCCCTCTAGGGCCCAGTCCTCTGTTCTTAATGCTACCTCGCTAATGCGGGAAATTGCGAATAGTATGAAAGAAAGATATATATATATATATATATATATATATATATATATATATATATATATATATATATATATATAGGGGATGGGGGAGAAAGAATACTTCCCACGTATTCCTTGCATGTCGTAGAAGGCGACTAAAAGGGGAGGGAGCGGGAGGCTGGAAATCCTCCCCTCTCATTATTTTTTTTTTTTAATTTTCCAAAAGAAGGAACAGAGAAGGGGGCCAGGTGAGGATATTCCCTCAAAGGACCAGTTCTCTGTTCTTAACGCTACCTCGCTAACGCAGGAAATGGCAAATAGTTTGAAAGAAAGAAAAGAATATAATACGTGGGCTATGGATAGAATTGTGCGCAGGAGGGTGGATGTGCTGGAAATGAGATGTTTGAGGACAATATGTGGTGTGAGGTGGTTTGATCGAGTAAGTAATGTAAGGGTAAGGGAGATGTGTGGAAATAAAAAGAGTGTGGTTGAGAGAGCAGAAAAGGGTGTTTTGAAATGGTTTGGTCACATGGAGAGAATGAGTGAGGAAAGATTGACCAAGAGGATATATGTGTCAGAGGTGGAGGGAACGAGAAGTGGGAGACCAAATTGGAGGTGGAAAGATGGAGTGAAAAAGATTTTGAGTGATCGGGGCCTGAACATGCAGGAGGGTAAAAGGCGTGCAGGGAATAGAGTGAACTGGAACGATGTGGTATACCGGGGTCGATGTGCTGTCAATGGATTGACCCAGGGCATGTGAAGCGTCTGGGGTAAACCATGGAAAGTTCTGTGGGGCCTGGATGTGGAAAGGGAGCGGTGGTTTCGGTGCATTATTACATGACAGCTAGAGACTGAGTGTGAACGAATGGGGCCTTTGGTGTCTTTCCTAGCGCCACCTTGCACACATGAGGGGGGAGGGGGATGTTATTCCATGTGTGGCAAGGTGGCGATGGGAACAAATAAAGGCAGACAGTATGAATAATGTACATGTGTATATATGTATATGTCTGTGTGTGTATATATATGTGTACATTGAGATGTATAGGTATGTATATTTGTGTGTGTGGACGTGTATGTATATACATGTGTATGAGGGAGGGTTGGGCCATTCTTTCGTCTGTTTCCTTGCGCTACCACGCTAATGCGGGAGACAGCAACAAAGCAAAATAAATAAATAAAAATATATATATTTTTTTTATTTATTATACTTTGTCGCTGTCTCCCGCGTTTGCGAGGTAGCGCAAGGAAACAGACGAAAGAAATGGCCCAACCCCCATATATATATATATATATATATATATATATATATATATATATATATAATAAATAAATATAAAAAGTTTATCTAGGATGTAAGTCGTGTGTATGTGTAGGAAGAGAGGAAAGTGATTGGTTCTTAGTGAATGTAGGTTTGCAGCAGGGATGTGTGATGTCTCCATAGTTGTTTAATTTGTTTATGGATGGGGTTGTTAGGGAGGTGAATGCAAGGGTTTTGGAAAGATGGGCAAGTATGCAGTCTGTTGTGGATGAGAGAGCTAGGGAAGTGAGTCAGTTGTTGTTCGCTGATGATACAGCGCTGGTTGCTGATTCATGTGAGAAACTGCAGAAGCTGGTGACTGATTTTGGTAAAGTGTGTGAAAGAAGATTGAGAGTAAATGTGAATAAGAGCAAGGTTATTAGGTACAGTGGGGTTGAGGGTCAAGTCAATTGGGAGGTAAGTTTGAATGGAGAAAAACTGGAGGAAGTGAAGTGTTTTAGATATCTGGGAGTGGATTTGGCAGCGGATGGAACCATGGAAGCAGAAGTGAATTATAGAGTGGGGGAGAGGGCGAAAATTTTGAGAGCATTGAAGAATGTGTGGAAGTCGAGAACATTATCTCGGAGAGCAAAAATGGGTATGTTTGAAGGAATAGTGGTTCCAACAATGTTGTATGGTTGTGAGGCGTGGGCTATGGATAGAGTTGTGCGGAGTAGGGTGGATGTACTGGAAATGAGATGTTTGAGGACAATACGTGGTGTGAGGTGGTTTGATCAAGTAAGTAATAATAGGGTAAGAGAGATGTGTGGTAATAAAAAGAGTGTGCTTGAGAGGATAAGAGTCAGTGCTCAAATTACAGAGGTATAATTCTGTTGAGTAATCCTGGTAAATTATATGGGAGGGTATTGATTGAGAGGGTGAAGGCATGTACAGAGCATCAGATTGGGGAAGAGCAGTGTGGTTTCAGAAGTGGTAGAGGATGTGTGGATCAGGTGTTTGCTTTGAAGAATGTATGTGAGAAATACTTAGAAAAGCAAATGGATTTGTATGTAGCATTCATGGATCTGGAGAAGGCATATGATAGAGTTAATAGAGATGCTCTGTGGAAGGTATTAAGAATATATGATGTGGGAGGCAAGTTATTAGAAGCAGTGAAAAGTTTTTATCGAGGATGTAAGGCATGTGTACGTGTAGGAAGAGAGGAAAGTGATTGGTTCTCAGTGAATGTAGGTTTGCGGCAGGGGTGTGTGATGTCTCCATGGTTGTTTAATTTGTTTATGGATGGGGTTGTTAGGGAGGTGAATGCAAGAGTTTTGGAAAGAGGGGCAAGTATGAAGTCTGTTGTGGATGAGAGAGCTTGGGAAGTGAGTCAGTTGTTGTTTGCTGATGATACAGCGCAGGTGGCTGATTCATGTGAGAAACTGCAGAAGCTGGTGACTGAGTTTGGTAAAGTGTGTGAAAGAAGAAAGTTAAGAGTAAATATGAATAAGAGCAAGGTTATTAGGTACAGTAGGGTTGAGGGTCAAACCAATTGGGAGGTAAGTTTGAATGGAGAAAAACTGGAGGAAGTAAAGTGTTTTAGATATCTGGGAGTGGATCTGGCAGCGGATGGAACCATGGAAGTGGAAGTGAATCATAGGGTGGGGGAGGGGGCGAAAATCCTGGGAGCCTTGAAGAATGTGTGGAAGTCGAGAACATTATCTCAGAAAGCAAAAATGGGTATGTTTGAAGGAATAGTTGTTCCAACAATGGTGTATGGTTACGAGGCGTGGGCTATGGATAGAGTTTTGCACAGGAGGATGGATGTGCTGGAAATGAGATGTTTGAGGACAATGTGTGGTGTGAGGTGGTTTGATCAAGTAAGTAATGTAAGGGTAAGAGAGATGTGTGGAAATAAAAAGAGCGTGGTTGAGAGAGCAGAAGAGGGTGTTTTGAAATGGTTTGGGCACATGGAGAGAATGAGTGAGGAAAGATTGACCAAGGGGATATATGTGTCGGAGTTGGAGGGAACCAGGAGAAGTGGGAGACCAAATTGGAGGTGGAAAGATGGAGTGAAAAAGATTTTGTGTGATCGGGGCCTGAACATGCAGGAGGGTGAAAGGAGGGCAAGAAATAGAGTGAATTGGATCGATGTGGTATACCGGGGTTGACGTGCTGTCAGTGGATTGAATCAGGGCATGTGAAGCGTCTGGGGTAAACCATGGAAAGCTGTGTAGGTATGTATATTTGCGTGTGTGGATGTATGTATATACATGCGTATGGGGGTGGGTTGGGCCATTTCTTTCGTCTGTTTCCTTGCGCTACCTCGCAAACGCGGGAGACAGCGACAAAGCAAAATAATAATAAAAAAAAAAAATATATATATATATATATATATATATATATATATATATATATATATATTTTTTTTTTGCTGTCTCCCGCGTTTGCGAGGTAGCGCAAGGAAACAGACGAAAGAAATGGCCCAACCCACCCCCATACGCATGTATATACATACATCCACACACGCAAATATACATACCTACACAGCTTTCCATGGTTTACCCCAGACGCTTCACATGCCCTGATTCAATCCACTGACAGCACGTCAACCCCGGTATACCACATCGATCCAATTCACTCTATTTCTTGCCCTCCTTTCACCCTCCTGCATGTTCAGGCCCCGATCACACAAAATCTTTTTCACTCCATCTTTCCACCTCCAATTTGGTCTCCCACCTCTCCTCGTTCCCTCCACCTCCGACACATATATCCTCTTGGTCAATCTTTCCTCACTCATTCTCTCCATGTGCCCAAACCATTTCAAAACTCCCTCTTCTGCTCTCTCAACCATGCTCTTTTTATTTCCACACATCTCTCTTACCCTTACGTTACTTACTCGATCAAACCACCTCACACCACATATTGTCCTCAAACATCTCATTTCCAGCACATCCATCCTCCTGCGCACAACTCTATCCATAGCCCACGCCTCGCAACCATACAACATTGTTGGAACAACTATTCCTTCAAACATACCCATTTTTGCTTTCCGAGATAATGTTCTCGACTTCCACACATTCTTCAAGGCTCCCAGGATTTTCGCCCCCTCCCCCACCCTATGATCCACTTCCGCTTCCATGGTTCCATCCGCTGCCAGATCCACTCCCAGATATCTAAAATACTTTACTTCCTCCAGTTTTTCTCCATTCAAACTTACCTCCCAAGTGACTTGACCCTCAACCCTACTGTACCTAATAACCTTGCTCTTATTCACATTTACTCTTAACTTTCTTCTTTCACACACTTTACCAAACTCAGTCACCAGCTTCTGCAGTTTCTCACATGAATTAGCCACCAGCGCTGTATCATCAGCGAACAACAACTGACTCACTTCCCAAGCTCTCTCATCCACAACAGACTTCATACTTGCCCCTCTTTCCAAAACTCTTGCATTCACCTCCCTAACAATCCTATCCATAAACAAATTAAACAACCATGAAGACATCACACACCCCTGCCGCAAACCTACATTCACTGAGAACCAATCACTTTCCTCTCTTCCTTCACGTACACATACCTTACATCCTCGATAAAAACTTTTCACTGCTTCTAACAACTTTCCTCCCACACCATATATTCTTAATACCTTCCACAGAGCATCTCTATCAACTCTATCATATGCCTTCTCCAGATCCATAAATGCTACATACAAATCCATTTGCTTTTCTAAGTATTTCTCACATATATTCTTCAAAGCAAACACCTGATCCACACATCCTCTACCACTTCTGAAACCACACTGCTCTTCTCCAATCTGATGCTCTGTACATGCCTTCACCCTCTCAATCAATACCCTCCCATATAATTTACCAGGAATACTCAACAAACTTATACCTCTGTAATTTGAGCACTCACTCTTATCCCCTTTGCCTTTGTACAATGGCACTATGCATGCATTCCGCCAATCCTCAGGCACCTCACCATGAGTCATACATACATTAAATAACCTTACCAACCAGTCAACAATACAGTCACCCCCTTTTTTAATAAATTCCACTGCAATACCATCTAAACCTGCTGCCTTGCCGGTTTTCATCTTCCGCAAAGCTTTTACTACGTCTCCTCTGTTTACCAAATCATTTTCCCTAACCCTCTCACTTTGCACACCACCTCGGCCAAAACACCCTATATCTGCCACTCTATCATCAAACACATTCAACAAACCTTCAAAATACTCACTCCATCTTCTCACATCACCACTACTTGTTATCACCTCCCCATTTGTGCCCTTCACTGAAGTTCCCATTTGCTCCCTTGTCTTACGCACTTTATTTACCTCCTTCCAGAACATCTTTTTATTCTCCCTAAAATTTAATGATACTCTCTCACCCCAACTCTCATTTGCCCTTTTTTTCACCTCTTGCACCTTTCTCTTGACCTGTCTCTTTCTTTTATACATCTCCCACTCAATTGCATTTTTTCCCTGCAAAAATTGTCCAAATGCCTCTCTCTTCTCTTTCACAAATAATCTTACTTCTTCATCCCACCACTCACTACCCTTTCTAATCAACCCACCTCCCACTCTTCTCATGCCACAAGCATCTTTTGCGCAGTCCATCACTGATTCCCTAAATACATCCCATTCCTCCCCCACTCCCCTAACTTCCATATATATATATATATATATATATATATATATATATATATATATATATATATATATATATATTTTTTTTTTTTTTTGCTTTGTCGCTGTCTCCCGCGCTTGCGAGGTAGCGCAAGGAAACAGATGAAAGAAATGGCCCAACCCACCCCCATACACATGCCTTAATTCAATCCACTGACAGCACGTCAACCCCGGTATACCACATCGCTCCAATTCACTCTATTCTTTGCCCTCCTTTCACCCTCCTGCATGTTCAGGCCCCGATCACACAAAATCTTTTTCACTCCATCTTTCCACCTCCAATTTGGTCTCCCTCTTCTCCTCGTTCCCTCCACCTCCGACACATATATCCTCTTGGTCAATCTTTCCTCACTCATTCTCTCCATGTGACCAAACCATTTCAAAACACCCTCTTCTGCTCTCTCAACCACGCTCTTTTTATTTCCACACATCTCTCTTACCCTTACGTTACTTACTCGATCAAACCACCTCACACCACACATTGTCCTCAAACATCTCATTTCCAGCACATCCATCCTCCTGCGCACAACTCTATCCATAGTCCACGCCTCGCAACCATACAACATTTTTGGAACCACTATTCCTTCAAACATACCCATTTTTGCTTTCCGAGATAATGTTCTCGACTTACACACATTCTTCAAGGCTCCCAGAATTTTCGCCCCCTCCCCCACCCTATGATCCACTTACGCTTCCATGGTTCCATCCGCTGCCAGATCCACTCCCAGATATCTAAAACACTTCACTTCCTCCAGTTTTTCTCCATTCAAACTCACCTCCCAATTGAATTGACCCTCAACCCTACTGTACCTAATAACCTTGCTCTTATTCACATTTACTCTTAACTTTCTTCTTTCACACACTTTACCAAACTCAGTCACCAGCTTCTGCAGTTTCTCACATGAATCAGCCACCTGCGCTGTATCATCAGCGAACAACAACTGACTCACTTCCAAAGCTCTCTCATCCCCAACAGACTTCATACTTGCCCCTCTTTCCAAAACTCTTGCATTCACCTCCCTAACAACCCCATCCATAAACAAATTAAACAACCATGGAGACATCACACACCCCTGCCGCAAACCTACATTCACTGAGAACCAATCACTTTCCTCTCTTCCTACACGTACACATGCCTTACATCCTCGATAAAAACTTTTCACTGCTTCTAACAACTTGCCTCCCACACCATATATTCTTAATACCTTCCACAGAGCATCTCTATCAACTCTATCATATGCCTTCTCCAGATCCATAAATGCTACATACAAATCCATTTGCTTTTCTAAGTATTTCTCACATACATTCTTCAAAGCAAACACCTGATCCACACATCCTCTACCACTTCTGAAACCACACTGCTCTTCCCCAATGTGATGCAGTGAAATTGAGTGGGAGATGTATAAAAGAAAGAGACAGGAGGTCAAGAGAAAGGTGCAAGAGGTGAAAAAAAGGGCAAATGAGAGTTGGGGTGAGAGAGAATCATTAAATTTTAGGGAGAATAAAAAGATGTTCTGGAAGGAGGTAAATAAAGTGCGTAAGACAAGGGAGCAAATGGGAACCTCAGTGAAGGGCGCAAATGGGGAGGTGATAACAAGTAGTGGCGATGTGAGAAGGAGATGGAGTGAGTATTTTGAAGGTTTGTTGAATGTGTTTGATGATAGAGTGGCAGATATAGGGTGTTTTGGTCGAGGTGGTGTGCAAAGTGCGAGGGTTAGGGAAAATGAGTTGGTAAACAGAGAAGAGGTAGTAAAAGCTTTGCGGAAGATGAAAGCCGGCAAGGCAGCAGGTTTGGATGGTATTGCAGTGGAATTTATTAAAAAAGGGGGTGACTGTATTGTTGACTGGTTGGTAAGGTTATTTAATGTATGTATGACTCATGGTGAGGTGCCTGAGGATTGGCGGAATGCGTGCATAGTGCCATTGTACAAAGGCAAAGGGGATAAGAGTGAGTGCTCAAATTACAGAGGTATAAGTTTGTTGAGTATTCCTGGCAAATTGTATGGGAGGGTATTGATTGAGAGGGTGAAGGCATGTGTGTATATATATATATATATATATATATATATATATATATATATATATATATATATATATATATATATATATATATATATTTTTTTTTTTTTTTTTTTTTTTTTTTTATACTTTGTCGCTG
Organism: Panulirus ornatus; assembly: GCF_036320965.1. Lineage (NCBI taxonomy): Eukaryota > Metazoa > Arthropoda > Malacostraca > Decapoda > Palinuridae > Panulirus > Panulirus ornatus. The sequence continues at coordinate 47,199,479 of NC_092230.1, read as the reverse complement.
TCTCCCGCGTTTGCGAGGTAGCACAAGGAAACAGACGAAAGAAATGGCCCCCCCCCCCATACACATGTACATACACACGTCCACACACGCAAATATACATACCTACACAGCTTTCCATGGTTTACCCCAGACGCTTCACATGCCTTGATTCAATCCACTGACAGCACGTCAACCCCTGTATACCACATCGCTCCAATTCACTCTATTCCTTGCCCTCCTTTCACCCTCCTGAATGTTCAGGCCCCGATCACACAAAATCTTTTTCACTCCATCTTTCCACCTCCAATTTGGTCTCCCTCTTCTCCTCGTTCCCTCCACCTCCAACACATATATCCTCTTGGTCAATCTTTCCTCACTCATTCTCTCCATGTGCCCAAACCATTTCAAAACACCCTCTTCTGCTCTCTCAACCACGCTCTTTTTATTTCCACACATCTCTCTTACCCTTACGTTACTTACTCGATCAAACCACCTCACACCACACATTGTCCTCAAACATCTCATTTCCAGCACATCCATCCTCCTGCGCACAACTCTATCCATAGCCCACGCCTCGCAACCATACAACATTGTTGGAACCACTATTCCTTCAAACATACCCATTTTTGCTTTCCGAGATAATGTTCTCGACTTCCACACATTTTTCAAGGCTCCCAAAATTTTCGCCCCCTCCCCCACCCTATGATCCACTTCCGCTTCCATGGTTCCATCCGCTGACAGATCCACTCCCAGATATCTAAAACACTTCACTTCCTCCAGTTTTTCTCCATTCAAACTCACCTCCCAATTGACTTGACCCTCGACCCTACTGTACCTAATAACCTTGCTCTTATTCACATTTACTCTTAACTTTCTTCTTCCACACACTTTACCAAACTCAGTCACCAGCTTCTGCAGTTTCTCACATGAATCAGCCACCAGTGCTGTATCATCAGCGAACAACAACTGACTCACTTCCCAAGCTCTCTCATCCCCAACAGACTTCATACTTGCCCCTCTTTCCAGGACTCTTGCATTTACCTCCCTAACAACCCCATCCATAAACAAATTAAACAACCATGGAGACATCACACACCCCTCCCGCAAACCTACATTCACTGAGAACCAATCACTTTCCTCTCTTCCTACACATACACATGCCTTACATCCTCGATAAAAACTTTTCACTGCTTCTAACAACTTGCCTCCCACACCATATATTCTTAATACCTTCCACAAAGCATCTCTATCAACTCTATCATATGCCTTCTCCAGATCCATAAATGCTACATACAAATCCATTTGCTTTTCTAAGTATTTCTCACATACATTCTTCAAAGCAAACACCTGATCCACACATCCTCTACCACTTCTGAAACCGCACTGCTCTTCCCCAATCTGATGCTCTGTACTTGCCTTCACCCTCTCAATCAATACCCTCCCATATAATTTACCAGGAATACTCAACAAACTTATACCTCTGTAATTTGAGCACTCACTCTTATCCCCTTTGCCTTTGTACAATGGCACTATGCACGCATTCCGCCAATCCTCAGGCACCTCACCATGAGTCATACATACATTAAATAACCTTACCAACCAGTCAACAATACAGTCACCCCCTTTTTTAATAAATTCCACTGCAATACCATCCATAATGGAGAAAAACTGGAGGAAGTAAAGTGTTTTAGATATCTGGGAGTGGATCTGGCAGCGGATGGAACCATGGAAGCGGAAGTGAACCATAGGGTGGGGGAGGGGGCGAAAATCCTGGGAGCATTGAAGAATGTGTGGAAGTCGAGAACATTATCTCGGAGAGCAAAAATGGGTATGTTTGAAGGAATAGTGGTTCCAACAATCTTGTATGGTTGCGAGGCATGGGCTATGGATAGAGTTGTGCGCAGGAGGGTGGATGTGCTGGAAATGAGATGTTTGAGGACAATGTGTGGTGTGAGGTGGTTTGATCGAGTAAGTAATGTAAGGGTAAGAGAGATGTGTGGAAATAAAAAGAGGGTGGTTGAGAGCAGAAGAGGGTGTTTTGAAATGGTTTGGGCACATGGAGAGAATGAGTAAGGAAAGATTGACCAAGAGGATATATGTGTCGGAGGTGGAGGGAACGAGGAGAAGTGGGAGACCAAATTGGAGGTGGAAAGATGGAGTGAAAAAGATTTTGAGTGATCGGGGCCTGAACATGCAGGAGGGTGAAAGGCGGGCAAGGAATAGAGTGAATTGGATCGATGTGGTATACCGGGGTTGACGTGCTGTCAGTGGATTGAATCAGGGCATGTGAAGCGTCTGGGGTAAACCATGGAAAGTTGTGTGGGGCCTGGATGTGGAAAGGGAGCTGTGGTTTCGGGCATTATTGCATGACAGCTGGAGACTGAGTGTGAACGAATGGGGCCCTTGTTATCTTTTCCTAGCGCTACCTCGCAAACATGAGGGGGTAGGGGGATGGTATTCCATGTGTGGCGAGGTGGCGATGGGAATGAAAAGGCAGACAGTGTGAATTGTGTGCACAGGTATATATGTATGTGTCTGTGTGTGTATATATATGTGTACATTGAGATGTATAGGTATGTATATTTGCGTGTGTGGACATGTGTGTATATACATGTGTATGGGGGTGGGTTGGGCAATTTCTTTCTTTTGTTTCCTTGCGCTACCTCGCAAATGCGGGAGACAGCGACAAAGCAAAATAAAAAATATATCTTTCTTTTCTTTCATACTATTTGCCATTTCCCGCATTAGTGAGGTAGCGTTAAGAACAAAGGACTGGGCCTTTGAGGGAATATCCTCACCTGGCCCCCTTCTCTGTTCCTTCTTTTGGAAAATTAAAAAAAACGAGAAGGGAGGATTTCCAGCCACCCGCTCCCTCCCCTTTTAGTCGCCTTCTACGACACGCAGGGAATACGTGGGAAGTATTCTTTCTCCCCTATCCCTAGGGATATATATATATATATATATATATATATATATATATATATATATATATATATGAGATGTCTGAGGACAATATGTGGCATGGGGTGGTTTGATCGAGTAAGTAATGAAAGTGTAAGAAAGATGTGTGGTAATAAAAAGAGTGTGGTTGAGAAAGCAGAATAGGGTGTACTGAAATTGTTTGGTCATGCGGAGAGAATAAGTGAGGAAAGATTGACAAAGAGGATATATGAGTCTGAGGTGGAGGGAACGAGGAGATGTGGGAGACCAAATTGGAGGTGGAAAGATGGAGTGAAAAAGATTTAGAGTGATCAGGGCCTGAACATACAGGAAGGTGAAAGGTGTGCAAGGAATAGAGTGAATTGGAATGATGTGGCATACCGAGGTCGACATGCTGTCAGTGGATTGAACCACGGCTTGTGAAGCATCTGGGGTAAACCATAGAAAGTTTGTGGGGCCTGGATGTAGAAAGGGAGCTGTGGTTTCAGTGTATTACACATGCCAGCTAGAGACTGAGTGTGAAGGAATGTGGCCTTTGTTATCTTTTCCTAGCGCTACCGCGCATGCATGTGGGGAGAGGGGGGTGCCATTTCAAGAGTGGTGGGGTGGCGGCGGAAATGGATGAGGGCAGCATGTATTAATATGCACATGTGCATATATGTATATGTCTGTGTAATGTATATGTATGTATACGTTAAAATGTACATGTATGTATATGCACCTGTGAGGGCAATTTTGTATATACTAGTGTATGTGGGTGGGTTTGGCCATTCTTTCAACTGTTTCCTTGCGCTAACTCGCTAACATGGGAGACAGCGATAAAGTATAATAAAAAAAAAAAATATAATACATATATTAATTTTTTTTCTCATATATAGTCGCCATTTCCCACATTTGTGAAGTAGCGTTAAGAACATAGGACTGAGCCTTTGAGAGAATATCCTCACTTGGCCCCCTTCCCTGTTCCTGTTTTTGGAAAAGTAAAAAATGATAGGGGGAGGATTTCCAGTCCCCTGCTCACTCCCCTTTTAGTCACCTTCTACAACACTCTGGGAATATGTGGGAAGTATTCTTTCTCCCCTATCCCCGGGGATATATATATATACTAATTCAATGTTATACTTGAACGTCATTTCCCACGCCAGTGAGGCAGTGCCGGGAAACAGACAAAGATAGGCCTATCTACTCATATACACACATAAATACATACATGCCCATACACCAACATATACATATCAACATATACACAGATACAAACATAATCCAACTGAATCAATTATATAGAAGTGTTTGGAGCATGTTTGGAGGGATGGGTGCTAGTAGCTTCCCTTTCTTATTCATTAAAACAATTCTATTCTTTGAATCCAAAAAGCATCACTTTTATATATGTAAACGTCATTCTGCACCATCTCCCTCAATTGAGGAGTGACCCAACTGTAGTTGTTCTATGTCCTCCATATCATATATGTTGCCTAAAATATGTTTTCATTACCTCATATTTATTAAGAAAAATGAATTCTCCTTTATGTTTTGCATCGAATGTTCCACACACTTCCCTGACTGCAATGTTTCTGAATACATTTCCCTCTATAGTGACCAACATGGCACAGGCTAAACCTGCCCCAGTCATGGCCATATCAGGTAGAAAGACAATAGAATTCGAGAAACTTGTAGACATAAATCTTAAAGGGATGATGGTTTTAGGAAGAGGAAAAGACAAAAAGAAGGGAGAAAATTCCATAGCTTCAAATTCAAGGAAAGGATGCAACATAATTGTTAACCTTTTTGTGGCTAACTTCCATAAATGAACCCTGGAAAGCAGCAGCCATATGCATGATATGGGTCCAAGGCCTTAAGACAAGATTAGGAGTGCATTGGCTGAAATAAAATCAGCAAAATTATGGACAGGAAGGGATGGTTGAAGGGAGGTGACACCTAGAGAATTAAGATAAGTCTTGATTCACTCTGGCTAATCCAGATGTGAAGGAAGAGGCACCCCAGATATGAGACCATATAAAACCCCTACAGGTATGAATCAGCTGCTCACAAGAAAAATAATTATGGCACCAATACACTACCCTGAGCTTTTGGTAAACACATTGAGGGATGTGGAGTAAGTAGGGTTTCCAGGAAAGAGTGAAGGATATGGTTATGCACAACATGTTTAAGTTACTGCAGGGTTGTATCATTGTTGAGAGTGTACAGAGGGAAACAAGTGGGAGAAAGAGATAAATGTAAAGATCAGTATCGCTAAAGTTAATCAGGTTACCGCTTCCCCATTCTGAAATACTGTACAAGCCTAAACTTAAAAGAGCCCAATGAGAATAAAATTCTCTCCCAGTTCAGTTCAGCTTCCGTGCATTATTACACGACAGATAGAGACTGAGTGTGAACGAATGGGGCCTTTGTTGTCTTCCTAGCGATACCTCGTGCACATGAGGTGGGAGGGGGTTGTTATTCCATGTGTGGCGAGGTGGCAATGGGAATGAATAAAGGCAGACAGTATGAATTATGTACATGTGTATATATGTATATGTCTGTGTGTGTATATATAAGTATACGTTGAGATGTATAGGTATGTATATTTGCGTGTGTGGACGTGTATGTATATTCATGTGTATGTGGGTGGGTTGGGCCATTCTTTCGTCTGTTTCCTTGCGCTACCTCGCTAACGCGGGAGACAGCGACAAAGCAAAATAACTGAATAAATAAATAAGTTCAGTACAAATAGGTAATTACACACATACCCATTATGACAGCTAGAGGTTCCTCTATCATGTTTATAATTATAAAACTTATGTTTAAAATAAACCAACTTGAGGATAAAGTGAAGAAATTGGGGTGCATTAAAAGGGGTCATGAAGATAATCAGAAAACAATGGATGAAGTGAATGAATAGAAAAACTGTGCTGAAGTATGACAGCAAAATGAAGAAATTTGAGGATTGCTTTTATCAAGGATATACATAAACATGGGATTTCCCAAGAATTGGTGATGATGGATCAAGAGAGCAGTCTACCAGGTATATTTGAAGAATGACGAGCAAAGTAGAAAATGACACAAAGGATCTTTTAGCTCAGTTGTTTTAACAGTATCTTTTACAAACACTCAAACAGCTCCATTTGTTCTTTGTCTTGTTGCATCTCTACAGGTTGTAATTTTAGATCCAGATATCACTATTCATATGATCTTTATCGTATGTTCCTGTGAAGGCTGCAAACGCTGTATTTGACTTGGTCAGCAACCCACTTGTAAAGATGATTTTATGTGTTCTGTTGAGAAATGGGTCCCTGTGCATTGGCATATATGGTCATTATTGTCTTGTTTCTAGGTTGTGCTGTGGGAATTATGTGCCTTGCTCTACTGAGCCAAGCAGAATGCTTTCAAATCCTTTATCCTTTTGTAGAGGGAAGCCAGTGTCATCTATGGTGACAGATGAGGCATAATGTCGACCCCCTTGTTTCTTTCACACTTAAGATTCTTGTTGTTTGTTTCTCACTAGGTAATAATTGCACTGTAGCCTGCTTTCACTGTGTCCCACTGTCACTACCTTTGACTTGAGTTGAATTTCAGCAGCCATTCATTGGACTAACTTTAGTTTGTCAAATTCTCCCTATAAGCTGCTGGAATTAGTCATTTTCTATTTCTCTCATGACCTTGGCATCATCCGCAAACATGTTTGGGTTCTGGATTCCAAACTATCAGGCAAGTCATTTACATATAACATGGCCAGTGAAATAGGAGTACAAGGGGTACATCATACCCATACCCAGGGGTCCAAAAGGGGGGCCTGGGAATTTTTTTTGATCTCAGAAAATGTTTGCAAATATTGAAGACTAGCTTTCAACCCCTCTCTCATCTTCCATAACCTTTTTGGTCTTACAGCTCATGGCATACAACTGTAGAAGATAAAAACAGGATGACAGATAGAAAAGGGTAGGGGACCAGAGAAAACTTTGTACCCCGATAAAATTCATCTCAGAGGCTCTGACATACACAAGAAACCAACCAGTGATCTCAGACCAATCTCTGCAGCATGCCACATGTGACCCCAGCCCATTTTGAGAATGTAATTCTTGCATCTGTATTTTGCCTCTTCCAACTAAAGCAATCTTTACACTGAAGAAGTCTACCCCACTGTCCCTGTTTATAACTCTTGGTATCTAAAAACTTCCTATGGGGTTTCAGCACAGTGTCAAAAGCTTTCTGGCAGTCTAAGAACACAGTGTTTGATCTAAGATGGAGCTCACCCTGTCATAGAAGTCGAAGAGATTCTTAAATGTATGACCTTTCCCTAAATCCATGGTGTCTCTTAATCAAGTAGTTTATTCCTTTACAAGCAGCCATTAATTTGTTTGCTTGTGTGTGTATGTGTAATTACCAACTTGTACTGGACAGGGGGGAGTTTTACACTTATGTTAATAAACTGTAATCTATCTCCAAAGAGGATACTGAGGGAAAAAAGGACAGAAAATACTCATAAAAATGTTTGTCAGCATCACACTGAAACATGTGTTACAATGTAAATGATGAGGTGAAAACTGGTGACAGAGAAATTAAAAGAAATAACTAAACTACATCCAAATGGTTAAAGGATCAGACCCTTTAAATCCCCCTCCCTGTACCATGTATACAAACAAGGAATTATAAGTGTGCATTTAACATAACCATAAACAGGTAAATAAAGTGCATAAGACAAGGGAACAAATGTGAACTTCAGTGAAGGGGGCTAATGGGGAGGTGATAACAAGTAGTGGTGATGTGAGAAGGAGATGGAGTGAGTATTTTGAAGGTTTGTTGAATGTGTTTGATGATAGAGTGGCAGATATAGGGTGTTTTGGTCGAGGTGGTGTGCAAAGTGAGAGGGTTAGGGAAAATGATTTGGTAAACAGAGAAGAGGTAGTAAAAGCTTTGCGAAAGATGAAAGCCGGCAAGGCAGCGGGTCTGGATGGTATAGCAGTGGAATTTATCAAAAAAGGGGGTGACTGTATTGTTGACTGGTTGGTAAGGTTATTTAATGTATGTATGATTCATGGTGAGGTGTCTGAGGATTGGCGGAATGCTTGTATTGTGCCATTGTACAAAGGCAAAGGGGACAAAGGTGAGTGCTCAAATTACAGAGGTATAAGTTTGTTGAGTATTCCTGGTAAATTATATGGGAGGGTATTGATTGAGAGGGTGAAGCCATGTACCGAGCATCAGATTGGGGAAGAGCAGTGTGGTTTCAGAAGTGGTAGAGGATGTGTGGATCAGGTGTTTGCTTTGAAGAATGTATGTGAGAAATACTTAGAAAAGCAAATGGATTTGTATGTAGCAGTTATGGATCTGGAGATGGCATATAATAGAGTTGATAGAGATGCTCTGTGGAAGGTATTAATGATATATGGTGTGGGAGGCAAGTTGTTAAAAGCAGTGAAAAGTTTTTATCGAGGATGTAAGGCATTTGTACGTGTACGAAGAGAGGAAAGTGATTGGTTCTCAGTGAATGTAGGTTTGCGGCAGGGGTGTGTGATGTCTCCCTGGTTGTTCAATTTGTTTATGGATTGGGTGGTTAGGGAGGTGAACGCAAGAGTTTTGGAAAGAGGGGCAAGTATGCAGTCTGTTGTGGATGAGAGCTTGGGAAGTGAGTCAGTTGTTGTTCGCTGATGATACAGCGCTGGTGGCTGATTCATGTGGGAAACTGCAGAAGCTGGTGACTGAGTTTGGTAAAGTGTGTGAAAGAAGAAAGTTGAGAGTAAATGTGAATAAGAGCAAGGTTATTAGGTACAGTAGGGTTGAGGGTCAAGTCAATTGGGAGGTAAGTTTGAATGGAGAAAAACTGGAGGAAGTGAAGTGTTTTAGATATCTGGGAGTGGATCTGGCAGCGGATTGAACCATGGAAGTGGAAGTGAATCATAGGATGGGGGAGGGGGCGGAAAATTCTGGGAGCCTTGAAGAATGTGTGGAAGTTGAGAACATTATCTCGGAGAGCAAAAATGGGTATGTTTGAAGGAATAGTGGTTCCAACAATGTTGTATGGTTGCGAGGAGTGGGCTATGGATAGAGTTGTGCGGAGGAGGGTGAATGTGCTGGAAATGAGATGTTTGAGGACAATATGTGGTGTGAGGTGGTTTGATCAAGTAAGTAATAATAGGATAAGAGAGATGTGTGGTAACAAAAAGAGTGTGGTTGAGAGAGCAGAAGAGGGTGTTTTGAAATGGTTTGGTCACATGGAGAGAATGAGTGAGGAAAGATTGACAAAGAGGATATATGTGTCAGAGGTGGAGGGAACAAGGAGAAGTGGGAGACCAAATTGGAGGTGGAAAGATGAAGTGAAAAAGATTTTGAGTGATCGGGGCCTGAACATGCAGAAGGGTGAAAGGCGTGCAAGGAATAGAGTGAATTAGAACGATGTGGTATACCGGGGGCGACGTGCTGTCAATGGATTGAACCAGGGTATGTGAAGTGTCTGGGGTAAACCATAGAAAGTTCTGTGTGGCCTGGATGTGGAAAGGGAGCTGTGGTTTCGGTGCATTATTACATGACAGCTAGAGACTGTGTGTGAACGAATCGGGCCTTTGTTGTCTTTTCCTAGAGCTACCTCGCACACATGAGGGGAGGGGGTTGTTATTTCATGTGTGGCAGGGTGGCGATGGGAATGAATATAGGCAGACAGTATGAATTATGTACATGTGTATATATATGTATATGTCTGTGTGTGTATGTATATGTATACGATGAGATGTATAGGTATGTATACTTGCGTGTGTGGACGTGTATGTATATTCATGTGTATGTGGGTGGGTTAGGCCATTCTTTCGTCTGTTTCCTTGCGCTACCTCGCTAACGCGAGAGACAGTGACAAAGCAAAATAAATAAATAAATAAACATGTAAATATCTATGAAAAAATAAAAAAAGAAATATCTGATAATTCTGATGAGTAGCCTTTACAATGATCCAACACAATTCTTGAAATGAATCTCTTTATTCAGAAACACATCAAGAAAACTAGACACATTAATAATTTTCTTTCATAAGCAAGTGACATTTGTGTTCAAATTGCCATGATCTTCCCACCATGATAACATAATAAGAATGAGGCAGAACAAAGGATGACCAGAGCCTTTAAGAATTCCTTAGTAATAATTGAGAAAGCCACGTCTATTTTGTTCTCAAAGCACTACATACACGTTTTTTTTTTGGCTAAAATTGAGGTATGATAAATGGTTGAGTTTACTTACACAAGCTAAATGTGAATATATCCTTATGACTTAAGGTGGATCAGGCACTAATGATACCTGTTGTAGTTAACTTCATTACTCGTTCTTAGTTACTAGTTACTGTTATTCTTACTGCTGGTTCTTTGTCATCCGTTGTTTGTCGTTTTGTTGGTCCTTAGTTGATTACTGTTGTTAGTCTTAATGTTAGCTTTCTGTTACCTGCTCTCATTCTTACTGTTGGTTCTGTTATCTGTTGTTGTCATTCTTACTGTTCGTTGTTACCTGTTGTTAGTCTTACTGTTGGTTCTGTTATCTGTTTTTATCATTCTTACTGTTCGTTGTTACCTGTTGTTAGTCTTACTGTTGGTTCTCTGTTACCTGTTGTTAGTCTTACTGTTGGTTCTCTGTTACCTGTTGTTAGTCTTACTGTTGGTTCTCTGTTACCTGTTGTTAGTCTTACTGTTGGTTCTCTGTTACCTGTTGTTAGTCTTACTGTTGGTTCTTATTTACCTGTTGTTGTTAAATTCATTGTTGGTTCTGTTTCCTGTTGTTGTTAGTCTTACTGTTGATTCTTGGTTACCAGGTGCTGTTACTCTTACTGTTTCGCCTGAATTACCTTCTGTTACTGGATTCACTGTTGCTGTTGAGTTACCTGTTGGAAATAAACACATGATTAACGCCTGTGTACATCGCTGTGCAAACAGAGAAGTGTATGGACTAACAAACCACAAATGGACACTAACACAGAAGCGAACTAATACATAACGATATATGTAAAGAAATAATCAAAGATCTATAACAAAGAAAATTACACATATAATAATACATACATACAGGTGCATACACATGGATTTATGCATGTAAACATTCAGAAAGACGTACAAAAACACAGAACGCGTGAAGCTACACATACAAACACACGTACGTATAAACAGATACAGATGTTTGAACTACCAATAATTCTCTCTCTCTCTCTCTCTCTCTCTCTCTCTCTCTCTCTCTCTCTCTCTCTCTCTCTCTCTCTCTCTCTCTCTCTCTCTCTCTCCGTCACCTTCCAGCCCCATTATATAAGAGCAAGTCGGTAGGTGTCTGGTCTTATACCAGCGGTCGACATTGCTTCCGATAAGGTGGGTGTCACCCGGAACCACAGCACACACACACACACACACACACACACACTCACACACTCACACACACACACACACACACACACACACACACACACACTCACACACACACACACACACACACACACTCACACACACACACACACACACTGCGGGAATTCGCATCTTGCACCAATTTTCCACCAGCATTACTTTGGTTTTCAATAAACCATCAGCAGTGGTCTGGTAGGTGGGGACCTGTTGACCCCGGTCAGAGAAAAAAAAAAGGGGGGGTGAGGGGATTACGGCCCCCTCGTTGAAAATGTATCTGTACTAAATCTAATCGAGGTCAGTGGTACTTGACCTTGACCCTCTACCACCAACATAGGTCATTTCCCCAAACCATCCTCAGTGCTACATCCTGCTATAACAGCCACTGAACCGTGATCCTTGCCGTAGATCTGAAGGTAATGACAGCCGTGCTCCCCTAGGGCGTGGTACTCCTGCAGGGGATCGAGGAAGGAGGACGGTGCAGCGGAGGTTGTGATGGCTGCTGGCGTGCTGCTCGAGGCGACCTCTCCCCTCACACTGGCTCTCCTGCTGGTGGGTACGTCCCACGACCTCCGTATCCTACTCTCCGTCTCTACGGTAGTGTGACATCTCGTCAACAGCGTCTGTGTCCTCCGCTCTACCTCGGTACCTCCTCCTCCCAGCTCCTCTCTGGTCACTTGTGTACGTGTGTGTGTGTGCGCGTGTGAGTGTGTGGTGTGTGTGTGTGTGTGTGTGTACAGCACGAGACAACTGCCCGTCATCCTGGTGACTGATGACTTCCTCGTGTCGTGACAGGCCCCTCTCTCTCTCTCGTCTCCTGCAGGAGTGACACCACCACCAGCCTGGGGCGGCGCCCTCCCTCTCCAGCAGCAGCGACGCCACCAGGGGTCGCTAGAGACGTGCCCGGGACGAAGCCTCAGCCCCAGCCTGTTAGGGGCCACGGAAGACGTGGTCAGGTCAGCCGGACCCTCACGTCTTCATGTGGTGACCCAGGGTCAACCAGGTGAGTCCTCTCGCTCCACCTAGACCTTCCCGGCCGCCATGACGTTGCTTCCCTTCTTCTGTTCTGCAGGTATCATGCCGGCCGCTGTTCTCATGAGGCGTCTGCGTGTGACACAACCACACGAGGATTGGCCGTTATGGCTCCTCCTCCTCCTCCTTCCCTCCAACAAAACTGTTGTACAAATCTCTTCCTTCTTTTCTCTCTCTCTCGCTCTTCCAGTAACTCTTCCTCCGTCCAGAACCAGGTCTCCATTCTCCTCAAACCAACATCTATATTCTTAATATCTAACTATTCACTTACTCTGAGATGATCACATTTCCCTCAATCAAATGTCTGCTATTATATTAATAAGTAACAATAAAAATACCACATTAATAACTATATAGATAAAGTAATAAAGATCGACAATAAAAATTCTTTTACTCAGTGTGTCTGTCCTTACTCATTTGACAGCACCTATCTGTACAGCACGAGGAGGGAGTTCTACACTGGTGGCGCCCCATCTTTTGAACTACCTAACCCATCAAGTTGCCGCTTAAACCCCACTGTAAACTGCCGGCAGTCACAGTTTCCTTGCCTGGTCTGTTCCAGCCACCCACCATCTCGTACCGGAAAAGACCCATTTCCTTTCAGGGTCTTGTCATGACGCGTGCTCACTGTTCACCTGAAGCTGGTGATCAGGTCACACATTTCTCTTCTCTCCTCCATGATGGACATATCTGTAACTCTCAGCCTTTCATTATAACCCAGATAACAGCTTGACCGTTCTTCACTCCACACTCTCAAAAATATCTTTGCGTTTCTTCAGTTGGTGTGACCAGCCAAATTTGATGAGAATAATCTCGTTTTATTATATATATATATATATATATATATATATATATATATATATATATATATATATACACATATATTGTAGACAGTGTAGGAAATATTTTGCCAGCAGGCAGGTCGCCTCTCTCAACATTCCTGATTCCTATTTGTGTGTTACGGAAGTTTTACACTCGTGTTGCCATAGCTCTTAACCTGGCAGATATGCACACACGCACACACACACACACACACACACACACACCCTAGCCTATGTCAGGACCCATTCTACTAAGCTAGCACCTACGGGAGGATGAAAAGCTAGGTGGACTGTGAACCGGCTGCCGCGACCAGGATTCGAACCTATGTGGGTTCGATCCCGTTAGGAAATAAGCGCACCAAAGCCTCTTGTCGCTGTGTCCCATCCTCATAACCTTACACTTACTCGGGTTGAATTTCATCAACCATTTATGAGACCAGCTTTGGTTAAGATGTCCAGGTCTCCCTGTTGGTTGATGGGGTCACCATCATTGTCTCACGACCTCGGCATCATCAGCAAACATGTTTTGTGCGGAATCTAGACCATCAGGCAAGTCCCATACACACACACACACACACACACACACACACCATAAACAGCAGTGGGTCCAGGTCGAAGCCCAGCGGCACTCCACTGGTCCTATAGCGATGATGCTCCTCTTACCTGTGTTCTTTGCTCACCTCCACCAGGGTAACGTTAAAGGAGTCCACCTGATTATCACTACTGCCCGTAGCTCTAGCTTCTCCATCGACCTGTGATGGGGCACAGTGTCAAAATCTTTCCGGTGGTCCAGGAACACAAAGCTTACCCGGCGCTCTCTGTTTGTGGTACAAGCCGGGGTTCGACCCCCACCACGCAGATCTCCGAGATCCGCAGCGCATGATCTTCCTCTTCATTGTGCTCGCTCTCTCTCTCTCTCTCTCTCTCTCTCTCTCTCTCTCTCTCTCTCTCTCCTCCACGATCAAGTTTGATCTCTCGTTATATTCTCAACTCAGTTACGGACGGCACTTGTTCGTGGGACTGGCCCGTAGTCCGGGGCCATTTCCCTATCACCTACATTAAACATAGGCACGACATCTGCGTTTTCACACCCTTAATTCCAAAACTTTCCTTCACTGTGTGTGTGTGTGTGTGTGTGTGTGTGTGTGTACCTGGATATGAATCAGGTGTGTTCTACTGCAGACTCGTGCCTGCTGGAGGCGCTGTGGGCGACGGGAGTGGGCGTGCAGGTGGCAGGCGTGGAGGCGTGGTGGGCGGGCCTGGCTGACCTGACCTACCTGGCCGGGTCACAGCACCTACTGGTGGGCCAGCTGACCTGGCTCCTACATACCATGTTGCAGGTACCTCCCTCCCTCCCTCGTGGTGGGTCAGGTGTGTGTGGTGGGTCACGTGTGTCTGATGAGTCAGGTGTGTGTGGTGGGGCAGGTGTGTGTGTGCGGGGCAGGTGTGTGTGGTGGGTCAGGTGTGTGTGTGTGCGGGGCAGGTGTGTGTGGTGGGTCAGGTGTGTGTGGTGGGGCAGGTGTGTGTGTGGTGGGAAAGGTGTGTGTGTGGTAGGGCAGCTGTGTGTGGTGGGTAAGGTGTGTGTGGTGGGCCAGGTGTGTGTGGTGGGGCAGGTGTGTATGGTGGGTCAGGTGTCTGGTGGGTCAGGTGTGTCTGGTGGGTCAGGTGTGTCTGGTGGGGCAGGTGTGTATGTGTGTGTGGCAGGTGTGTGATGGGGCAGGTGTGTCTGGTGGGGCAGGTGTGTGTGTGGGGGGCAGGTGTGTGATGGGGCAGGTGTGTGCAACAGATATGTCATGGGTATAGGATGTCATGCATACATCAAATGTGTCATGTAAGGTTTTGTACAATGTCGTATGACATATGTAGGGAAGTCAGATGTGTCGTACATGCCAGATGTGTTGCTTTATATGTTTCCAGTTAGACAAATGTATGGTCTATGAAGGTGTGCGTTCCTATGCACTTTCATATATATATATATATATATATATATATATATATATATATATATATATATATATATATAGAACGTGACAAACCTGGCTGCCACCATAATGTCTGGTGTCATGTGTCACGTGACACACCTGGCTGCCACCATAATGTGTGGTGTCATGTGTCACGTGACACACCTGGCTGCCACTATAATATCCCTGTGTTCTCAGGTGAGGACGCTCTACCGGACGGGGCAACTGAACGCTGTGGTGAGTGTCAACACTACTACCAGGTCATGCAACACTACTACCAGGTCATGCAACACTACTACCAGGTCATGCAACACGACTACCAGGTCATGCAACACTACTACCAGGTCATACAACACGACTACCAGGTCATGCAACACTACTACCAGGTCATGCAACACTACTACCAGGTCATGCAACACGACTACCAGGTCATGCAACACTACTACCAGGTCATGCAACACTAACAACTGCCAGGTCACAAAGGATTACCAAGGGACTAATTCTAGGCCACTCAACACAAGCACAGGGCACAGAACACTACCAGGACACGAAATACTACAGGACATAAACACTAGTAGCTCGGTACGCAATACTACCAGGGCACACAATACTACCACTAGGTCATGCAATACTACGCGCCAGGGCACGGAACACCTCCAGGTCATGCAACACCACTGGACCATGCAACACCGCCAAGCCACGCAACACATCACTGTATTATGGAAAACTGTCGAGACGGCATCAGCAGAATACAACACAACTATACCGCGGACCACTACCAAGGCACGGTACTACCAGGACACAACACATGTGGCCCGTGGAACACAACCAGGGCACGTTACAGCCAGGACACAACACATGTGGCCCATGGAACACAACCAGGACACGTTACAGCCAGGACACAACACATGTGGCCCGTGGAACACAACCAGGACACGTTACAGCCGGGACACAACACATGTGGCCCGTGGAACACAACCAGGGCACGTTACAGCCAGGACACAACACATGTGGCCCGTGGAACACAACCAGGGCACGTTACAGCCAGGACACAACACATGTGGCCCGTGGAACACTGCTATATCACATGGTACTAACAACACACAACACTCCTGGACCCCATAATAGTGATAAAAATACGCAACACTTGACTGCAACCATCTGAAGATCTGTAATCAACATTGTAAATACTGATCTCTGATCATAATTCTATATATAAGATCATTTCACCACCATTGAGCAAAACTTCCTTTCAAAGAAAACGCGGTGGATCTGGGTGGCGACCGACGTAGGGGAAACTCCTGCATTTCCTCCGTCGCCCAGCACTCGACCCCCACCCATGATCACCTTCTCAGAGGCCCTGGAGAGGTTCTCTGACGGTATAGTGGAGGGCATGAGGGGCGTCCTGGTCGCCATGGCTTCCAGGACACAGTCAGCTGCACCTCCCTCTGCCGTGCAGCACGATGTCCACCAGCCGAGGTCAACACACACGTGAGTACTTCAAAAAAAGGAAAACCCAGTTCATAAAACTAAGATGGAGCCACCAACCAGGTCAAGAGCATCTCGCAACTTGGTAGTTACGTCAGTGGCTTGTAAACGATCCAAAAGCCACTCAAACAAGGGGGGGGGAGGAGAATCACTAACGAATGCAGGAGTCTAACGAGACTTACCAACTAGTTCATAGAGTTAGGGACATGTAACCGTAAGTCCATAACCAGAGATGTTTAACAGCCAGGTGGGTGAGCGAGGGGGGGACTCACAAGTCAGACCAGCAAGTGACCTAAAGTCACCAGCCAGGTGGGCAGCTTGGGTTATCCACACTCGCCAAACCAAGGCAGAAGGTTACACTAGGAGCAGCGGGTCGGTCGACCCATACGACAGAAGCACATACGTTAAGACAGGAGAGTGAGGGGTGAGGAGTGTGACCCGTGTGTATGCTGCAGGTGGGTGGTGGCGGTGGGCAGTGTGGAGGCCCCTGGGGACGGCAGGTGGTACCTGAGGCAGGCTGCCACCTACACCACCCACGGTGGACTGAACGTCTCCAGAGAACTGTGGCCAAGACCATCTTCCAACTTGGGTCTGCGGACGGTCAGGATCGCCTGCATCAAGGTGAGGCCTCACCTCCCCTGTGGGTCATCATATCTCGGTAAAGATTAATGCTCCACCTCACTGTGTTCCCTGACGAAACACCTGGCAGGAATACCTTTCTGGTAGAGTTTATTCATTTACCAAAACTACCCAGTCATACTTTAATGGATCTTGTTCCGCTGTCTGTCGAATCAAGAGAGACAGACAGCGCGGCACATGAAATTCCTCCCCCACTCTTGAACCTAATTCCGCTTTCACTTGTGCTTGAAGTCGTTGGAAAGAATTCCTTCATGAGAGAAAGAATTTATATGCCCTCATCTGGTAACGCTTTGGTGACCCTTAACCAAATCATTCTCAGATAACTTCTGTAGGTCAACTAAACCTTCTATTTTCCCAAGCGACAGATCTATATGCGACTCTTCACCTGCTGAAGCCCCTGTGTTCAGCGGGTAACTGTTCTACATGACTCCTCCACTAACCCTCCTAAGGCCTGGCCCCGCGGTATGGGTGTGGTTGCGGGCGGCATCCCATCTGTACAGAGAAGACGTGTTATAAATGTCCTTCCGTACGTGGTTCTTTGAGCTGTCATGCTCCTCATGTTCCTCCTCTCTTCTTCTTGTTCTCTGGTCTCGCGTGGTCTTCCTCGCAGCTGCCATATTCCCTCCTGGTCTTCCAGAAGCCGATGGTGTTCGAGTTCCAGGATCGTGGTGGAGGCAGGAAGGGTCTGGATGAGGCGGGTGGATACATCGTGGAGGTGATGCGAGTCGTCCAGCAACACCTCAACTTCACGGCCGTCCTGGTGGCCACCCAGGGCTTCGGCCTCCTCATGGACAATGGATCCTGGAACGGCATGGTCGGTGTCCTGCAGCGGAGGGTGAGTCTCTCTCTCTCTCCTGCCAACACTGACAACGTATCCTGAACCAGTGACGTCATCATGGTGTGGCAGTAGACGTGGTTGTAGTATAGTGTTGGAGGAGAGGTGGCTGTAGTATAGTGTTGGAGGAGAGGTGGCTGTAGTATAGTGTTGGAGGAGAGGTGGCTGTAGTATAGTGTTGGAGGAGAGGTGGCTGTAGCATAGTGTTGGAGGAGAGGTGGCTGTAAGTACGTTTCATAGTGTTGGAGGAGAGTTGGTTGTATAGGGTCATAATAATGGAGGAGGGGAAACTGTGTAAGGTCATACAGTCATAGCAAGAGGCGACCGTGCCAGCTGGGGTTCACACCAAGTGTACAAACATGGCACTGTCGGCGGTGGGTTCTAGCTGGGAGGGACCCAGTCATCAGAAAGTCTGGATGTGGTGTGTTCTTCCAGTAGTGTTGACCCCGTGTTCCCCACACGCGTTACCACGCCTTACATGGCGTGTGTGTGTGTGTGTGTGTGTGTGTGTGCACCAGTAGGAGAGGTGTTGGCCCCCCCTCCCTGAGCCGTGACAACAGCGAGACGTGTCTGGTCTGACCCGGGTCAGGAGGCGGACATGGCAGCGCTAGACTTCACCCCGAGCTGGAGGAGGGCGCAGGTGGTCGACTTCAGCCGAGCCATCGGTGAGGACGCAGTCGTCATCATCTCCAGGGCGCCGGCGCCGGTGGTCAAGCCCTTCCTCTTGATGCAGATCTTCACGCCCCTGGTGAGTCACGGGACCCGGGGGGGCAGTCCACAGGTGTTGGGTAGGAGGGTAGTGAGGAGGGGGAGGGGGGGTTATACTCAGGGGTTAGAGGGTTTTGATGTAGGGTTTAATGGTACGTAGGAAGGGATTACAGGGTTTAGTTGATGGGTTTAAGGAAATATATATCCCAATATAGAACATTCAGAGGAGGGTACATCACCTGCTTGTGGCTGGGTGTAAGTGGTGTTAAGGGTGAGGATATTGGGAAGACATATGGAACTTTAGTACGTACGCCTGTCCTGGGGTTAAGTACAACACAATACGCCTGGCCTGGGGTTAAGTACAACACAGTACGCCTGGCCTGGGGTTAAGTACACACAATATGTGCTGTTGTTCTTCTTCAGGAAGAGATGAAGGGAAATCCAACCACAGAATAACTTCAGAATCAGGTTAGAGTAAAGGTTCTGTAACAGGACACGAGCGGTATACACTGTCCATATAGGTTAAGAGGTTCTTCAACTGTTCATTAATGAGAAAAACTGCATTGAGACGGCATGACGAACACATGCTGATCCCTTGAGAGACGCGACAGCTGTTAGCGAAGAACAGTTCTGCTGACGTCACAAGAGAATCTAGAACAGGAGGAACTTATCTGGAGTTGGGTCAAACAGGAGGAACGTATCTGGAGTTGGGTCAAACCTTTCTAGGAAGGAAGGAAGGCGAGAGAAAGATTCGTAACAACGTGTCAATCTAACTGCCTGGTTGAGGTTCATGTTCACCGGTTCTGCTCAAAAAGACAAAGTCAAATTGTTACCACATGATGGTAATCTACAGGCAAATGGGTCATTAGCCACCTGAGAACGAGTTATGGTTTATTGCCTGAAGGTAATTGACACAATAACGAGGTATTTCTCTACAGTATTGGCACCTGAACAGCAGTTAGGATTTCAATGTAGTATCATGAACTTTCAAAGCTTTCTCGCATGGTTTAGAGCCGGGGTCAAGTTCAAAGTTGAACTTTGATACATAAATACGAGACTAACTTAATGATGGTACACTTTGTTCTCTGGTAATAAGGAAACTTAACCATTCTAAGTTGCACGGTGCTAACTGTACCCAGTTGATTATAACTTAAGCTGTGGAAAACTTCTCTTAACACAAGCCTAACAAGCTATGATGACGTGAAACCTCAGCTAATCGTAAGCTTATCCTACTCTAATGACGACCAACCTAAGCTCACAATAAGCTTAACTTAACGTAAAGACGTAAAACTAAACATAACATAGGCTTATCTTATTGTAATGACGTCAAACTTAAGCTTAGCACAAGGTTATATTTCTCTTCACCACCTCCAGGTGTGGGCGTGCCTGGTGGGCGTGGCGTTGTCGATGGGCGTGGTGCTGGGGCTGGTGTGGTGGACAGAGACTCACCTCTTTGACCACCTGGCGGCACGCGGCCAGGTCAAAGGTCATATCATACAGCAGATGGTCAACGTCTTGAGGATCCATGTCAATCAAGGTCATGTCTTTTGACTGGTATAGCACATGTTCTCTATATGGCTCATACAACATATGGACTCTTTGTGTGTGTGTATATATATATATATATATATATATATATATATATATATATATATATATATATATATATATATATATATATTCCTATGAGTCCACGGGGAAAATGAAACACGATAAGTTCCGATAAGTTCCCAAGTGCACTTTCGTATAATAATCACATCATCAGGGGAGACACAAGAGAGAAATATAAGTCAGTTGATATACATCGAAGAGTCGAAGTTAGGACGCCATTTGGTAAAAACGAAAGTGCACTTGGGAACTTAACGTGTTTCATTTTCCCCGTGGACTCATAGGAATATCTTGATCACGCGCAAAATTGTGATCCTTTCCATTATATATATATATATATATATATATATATATATATATATATATATATATATATATATATATATATATATATATATATATATATATAACTGAACCCATACAAACTATCATGTAATTATGACATGAGCGATCATACAAGATTACAATGTACATAAGGTTGATGATAACATGATCATCACATGAGTGAGACACACCACCAAATGGCCGTCACATATCGGATCATCACATGAAAATGATACTCCCATCGTCAATTAAGCTGGACTTATCATCACATGGTTGTCACATATGGCTACAACGTATGACTGGTCATCAACATCACATAAGACTGCTCATCACATGGCCAACACTTCAAAAGCAGACTATCACACTTCTAACTCGACATAGATCACATAGACACTGGCCTATCATACTGTCAACACGACATACATTCTTTAAGTTTCATTGTATCTGTAGCAGTGATACTGTATTCTCCTGTATTTCAAATACAGCTTCGTGATTTAGTACGTTACGATGTTATTGGACATTTTGAAATGTTGTATTGATGCGCGACTCTCACAAGACACCAACCAACATATACACATCATCACTTAACTTCAGCAACATCATCGTGTCAATACACACAGTCCTGCTTGCTTCCTCAGTTGCTTTCTCATCTAGCAACTGACAGTAACCTCGTGTGACCTCATATGCCCCCCAGCGTTACCACTCAGGTCGTGGGTCACATACCTGGAGCAAGACGCTACTGGTGAGGTAAGAGAGTTTATGTAGGCGTGGCAGCAGTCCCGTGGCGCGGGGGAAGAGCCAGGCGTTTTGAAGGAGAGGTGTGTGTGTGTTACATGGTCCAGGTCTCGTGGAGCGTCTACAGGAGAGGAGGTGCATCAAGGTCTCGATGTTGTGCAGCAGAAAGGAACAGTGGGCAGCACGTGAGGAGGTGGTTGAGGTGCTACAGTTCGAGATGAGGAAGGTGGTTACCATAAGTGGGATGAGTTGCAAGGGAGGAGGCGTAGCCAAGATATGGTTGGAGACTGCGATGACAATGTATCATGTGGGTCCTTTTTCGACTGGAGGAGGAGCCACAGTCACCTGGGCAAGAGGGGCGCAGCTACTAGCGACAGAGAAGCCCCAGGGGAACCGGAGCCTGGAGTTACTTGGTTCAAGACGTGTTCAGATACCTGTTGTCTGAGGCAAATTGACTGACCTCCTGTAGTCAAGGTCAACACTATCTGTCTGCTCCAGGTGCCAAACAGGTCTTGTCACCTGAGGGGTCACGTTGGGAGGTCATGTGACGTCACACGGGGGGTTACTGGCTGTTGCCTTGGGAGACAATTACACTGAACCAGTTGTATAATAGTGACTATGGGAGCGATTTGACCACAATAT
Source organism: Panulirus ornatus (assembly GCF_036320965.1). Taxonomy (NCBI): domain Eukaryota; kingdom Metazoa; phylum Arthropoda; class Malacostraca; order Decapoda; family Palinuridae; genus Panulirus; species Panulirus ornatus. The sequence continues at coordinate 47,177,410 of NC_092230.1, read as the reverse complement.
CGTGTTTATGTCAGGTGCGGGTATATCCTGCCACAAGTGGAGTATATCCTGCCACAAGTGGGGTATATCCTGCCACAGGTGGGGTATATCCTGCCACAGGTGGGGTATATCCTGCCACAGGTGGGGTATATCCTGCCACAGGTGGGGTATATCCTGCCACAAGTGGGGTATATCCTGCCACAAGTGGGGTATATCCTGCCACAAGTGGGGTATATCCTGCCACAAGTGGGGTATATCCTGCCACAAGTGGGGTATATCCTGCCACAGGTGGGGTATATCCTGCCACAGGTGGGGTATATCCTGCCACAGGTGGGGTATATCCTGCCACAGGTAGGAGAGGTAGCAGGCTGGGTATACTAGCACTGTGATATGCTGCTATAGGTCAGTATCCGAGTCTCCATCATATATGGCACTATACTGTACGTGTCCGGGACATGAACGTCCGGGGAATGAGTGTGGGTCAGGTGAGGTCAAACCTTGATGTTACAGGCAGCGTCGTGTGGCCACGGGGCGGGGCGGGCCGCATGGGGGCCACCGGGGCCATCCTGGTGGCCCTGGTCGTGGCCTCAGTCTACAGCGGCTCCATCACTGCCTTCCTCGCCATCCCCTTCAGGTGGGTCCTGGGCCGGGGGGGGGGGGGCCTTCTTACACTAGGGGTGGAGGGGGGGGGGGGGCAGTGTCACCTGGCTTCACCTAGCGACACCTGACCTTAACTGGACCTGATCATGTGACCTCACCGTCACCTAGCTTCCCCTGGACTCACCTAGCATCGTCCTAGTCACGTAGGCGTCCCTAGTCACGTAGGCGTCCCTAGTCACGTAGGCGTCCCTAGTCACGTAGGCGTCCCTAGTCACCTAGGCGTCCCTAGTCACCTAGGCGTCACGTTCACCTTAGTGTCATGTTGTCCAGTGGGTCATGTGACCTCCTGTGGCCTGACAACACGTGACCTTCGTGCGACGTGAACTCGACTGACCCGTGGCCTCGTTGCCCTCTTCCCCAGGTCAGCGCCGCTGGACTCTGTGGAGGACCTGGTGCGGAGCGAGGTGCGGCCGGCCCTCAGGAGCCGCACCCTCGTCCTCCAGACGCTGGTACGTACAGCCGCAGGCGGTCACATCCTGCGGCAGGACTCCCCCTCACACAGGCGGTCACATCCTGCGGCAGGACTCCCCCACACACAGGCGGTCACATCCTGCGGCAGGACTCCCCCTCACACAGGCGGTCACATCCTGCGGCAGGACTCCCCCACACACAGGCGGTCACATCCTGCGGCAGGACTCCCCCTCACACAGGCGGTCACATCCTGCGGCAGGACTCCCCCTCACACAGGCGGTCACATCCTGCGGCAGGACTCCCCCTCACACAGGCGGTCACATCCTGCGGCAGGACTCCCTCACACACAGGCGGTCACATCCTGCGGCAGAACTCCCCCTCACACAGGCGGTCACATCCTGCGGCAGGACTCCCCCTCACACAGGCGGTCACATCCTGCGGCAGGACTCCCTCACACACAGGCGGTCACATCCTGCGGCAGGACTCCCTCACACACAGGCGGTCACATCCTGCGGCAGGACTCCCCCTCACACAGGCGGTCACATCCTGCGGCAGGACTCCCCCACACACAGGCGGTCACATCCTGCGGCAGGACTCCCTCACACACAGGCGGTCACATCCTGCGGCAGGACTCCCCCTCACACAGGCGGTCACATCCTGCGGCAGGACTCCCTCACACACAGGCGGTCACATCCTGCGGCAGGACTCCCCCTCACACAGGCGGTCACATCCTGCGGCAGGACTCCCCCACACACAGGCGGTCACATCCTGCGGCAGGACTCCCTCACACACAGGCGGTCACATCCTGCGGCAGGACTCCCCCACACACAGGCGGTCACATCCTGCGGCAGGACTCCCTCACACACAGGCGGTCACATCCTGCGGCAGGACTCCCCCACACACAGGCGGTCACATCCTGCGGCAGGACTCCCCCTCACACAGGCGGTCACATCCTGCGGCAGGACTCCCCCACACACAGGCGGTCACATCCTGCTGCAGGACTCCCCCTCACACAGGCGGTCACATTCTGCGGCAGGACTCCCTCACACACAGGCGGTCACATCCTGCGGCAGGACTCCCCCTCACACACTCCTACCCTGCAGGTGACCTACACACATCCCTGATACATCCTGCTCCTCCTCGCACATCCTCATCCTTATATCCTGATCATGTATCCTGCCTGCCTCTCTCTCTCTCTCTCTCTCTCTCTCTCCCGTGCCCGACTGACACACCACACTACCTCTATCCTGCCGCTAATCCTACCTCCTCATCGCTAGCTACACCAAGTCTACAGCAATCCTCAGGTATATCCTGCCACGTCTGTGGGTGTGTCCTTATATCCTGTCGCCACCTGCAGCTTGGCACTAGTATATCCTGTACGTATATCCTTCGTATATATATATATATCCTAGACACACCCCGCTGGTGGCATTGCTCAAGGACTTGTATCCTGCCTGTAGGATCCCCTCTGGTTGTATCCTGCCGTTGCTTATACCACCATCCTCAGTATACCACCACCATCCTCAGTATACCACCATCCTCAGTATACCACCATCCTCAGTATACCACCATCCTCAGTATACCACCATCCTCAGTATACCACACCATCCTCAGTATACCACCATCCTCAGTATACCACCATCCTCAGTATACCACCACCCTCAGTATACCACCATCCTCAGTATACCACCACCATCCTCAGTATACCACCATCCTCAGTATACCACCATCCTCAGTATACCACCACCATCCTCAGTATACCACCATCCTCAGTATACCACCATCCTCAGTATACCACCACCATCCTCAGTATACCACCATCCTCAGTATACCACCACCCTCAGTATACCACCATCCTCAGTATACCACCATCCTCAGTATACCACCACCCTCAGTATACCACCATCCTCAGTATACCACCATCCTCAGTATACCACCATCCTCAGTATACCACCATCCTCAGTATACCACCACCCTCAGTATACCACCATCCTCAGTATACCACCATCCTCAGTATACCACCACCCTCAGTATACCACCATCCTCAGTATACCACCATCCTCAGTATACCACCATCCTCAGTATACCACCATCCTCAGTATACCACCACCCTCAGTATACCACCATCCTCAGTATACCACCATCCTCAGTATACCACCACCCTCAGTATACCACCATCCTCAGTATACCACCATCCTCAGTATACCACCACCCTCAGTATACCACCATCCTCAGTATACCACCACCCTCAGTATACCACCATCCTCAGTATACCACCATCCTCAGTATACCACCACCCTCAGTATACCACCACCCTCAGTATACCACCATCCTCAGTATACCACCATCCTCAGTATACCACCACCCTCAGTATACCACCATTCTCAGTATATCTCCTCCAGCTAACAGTATACCCTGCGTTATACTCTCATAACAGTGACTATATCATGAGAAGATGTCCTCACTTGTCTCCGTGTGTTGTTCTCTGCGCACCAGACGGGCGTGGGCGGGGCGCTGGCCGGGGTCAGGCAGCGTGTGGGCGTGTTCACGGGCGACCACACCTCCTCCAGCTGGTTCTTCTCCCAAGTGGCCGACGGAACCTACGCCCTCGTGGGTAAGGTTGACCTACACACACACACACACACACACACACACACACACACACACACCGGTCATGCCTTACTCTCTCCCTACTCGTCAGTATTCCACCAGACACTGATCTAATCCATTACCGCCATACTCACGCGCTGAGTACTCGTACATACCACCTCAACCTCACTCATGGTTCCCCCCCACCACCACTGCTCACCCGTCACCACTACTCACCCGTCACACTACCGTCACCACCACCACTCACCCGTCACACTACCGTCACCACCACCACCACTCACCCCGTCACACTACCGTCACCACCACCACCACTCACCCGTCACACTACCGTCACCACCATCACCACTCACCCGTCACACTACCGTCACCACCACCACCACTCACCCGTCACACTACCGTCACCACTCACCCCGTCACACTACCGTCACCACCACTCACCCGTCACACTACCGTCACCACCACCACCACTCACCCGCGTCACACTACCGTCACCACCACTCACCCGTCACACTACCGTCACCATCACCACCACTCACCCGTCACACTACCGTCACCACCACCACCACTCACCCCGTCACACTACCGTCACCACCACTCACCCCGTCACACTACCGTCACCACCACTCACCCCGTCACACTACCGTCACCACCACTCACCCCGTCACACTACCGTCACCACCACCACCACTCATCCGTCACACTACCGTCACCATCACCACCACTCACCCCGTCACACTACCGTCACCACTCACCCGTCACACTACCGTCACCACCACCACCACTCACCCCGTCACACTACCGTCATCACCACTCACCCGTCACACTACCGTCACTACTCACCCGTCAGACTACCGTCACCACTCACCCGTCACACTACCGTCACCACCATCACTCACCCCGTCACACTACCGTTACCACCACCACCACTCACCCGTCACACTACCGTCACCATCACCACCACTCGCGTCACACTACCGTCACCATCACCACTCACCCGTCACACTACCGTCACCACCACCACCACTCGCGTCACACTACCGTCACCATCACCACCAACACTCACCCGTCACACTACCGTCACCACCACTACTCACCCGTCACACTACCGTCACCATCGCCACTCACCCGTCACACTACCGTCACCACCACCACCACTCACCCGTCACACTACCGTCACCATCATCACTCACCCGTCACACTACCGTCACCACCACCACTCACCCGTCACACTACCGTCACTATCACCACTCACCCGTCACACTACCGTCCCCACCACCACCACCACTCACCCGTCACACTACCGTCACCACCACCACTCACCCGTCACACTACCGTCACTATCACCACTCACCCGTCACACTACCGTCACCATCATCACTCACCCGTCACACTACCGTCACCATCACCACCACTCACCCGTCACACTACCGTCACCACCACCACTCACCCGTCACACTACCGTCACCACCACCACCACTCACCCCGTCACCATCACCACTCACCCGTGTCACACTACCGTCACCATCACCACTCACCCGCGTCACACTACCGTCACCATCACCACTCATCCGTCACACTACCGTCACTATCACCACTCACCCGTCACACTACCGTCACCATCATCACTCACCCGTCACACTACCGTCACCATCACCACCACTCACCCGTCACACTACCGTCCCCACCACCACCACCACTCACCCGTCACACTACCGTCACCACCACCACTCACCCCGTCACACTACCGTCACCATCACCACTCACCCGTGTCACACTACCGTCACCATCACCACTCACCCGCGTCACACTACCGTCACTATTACCACTCACCCGCGTCACACTACCGTCACCAACAGATGTGTACAGCTCAGCGGTGGGCCGGGCCAACAGGTTCGAGCGTCGACGAGATAACTGCAAGTTCTACCTCGGGAGGACGCCCGTCAAGGTCGACCTCGACGTGATGGCCTTCGTCAAGAACAGCCCCATCCTCCAGCAGGTCGACCACGTGTGAGTAGACCAGCGAGTACTTACCAGGAGGTGGTGGCTTACGACCTTTTGCCAGACAGGGTATACAAGGAAGGTATATCCTACAGCAGGAGGAGGGGTATATCCTACAGCAGGAGGGGGGCGGGTATATCCTACAGCAGGAGGGAGGGGGTATATCCTACAGCAGGAGGGGGGTATATCCTACAGCAGCAGGGGGGTATATCCTACAGCAGGAGGAGGGGGGTATATCCTACAGCAGGAGGGAGGGGGGTATATCCTACAGCAGGAGGGAGGGGGGTATATCCTACAGCAGGAGGGGGGTGTATCCTACAGCAGCAGGGGGGATATCCTACAGCAGGAGGGGGGTATATCCTACAGCAGGAGGGGGGGTATATTCTACAGCAGGAGGGGGGTGTATCCTACAGCAGGAGGGGGGTATATCCTACAGCAGGAGGGGGGTATATCCTACAGCAGGAGGGGGGTATATCCTACAGCAGGAGGGGGTGTATCCTACAGCAGGAGGGTGGTATATCCTACAGCAGGAGGGGCGTATATCCTATAGCAGGAGGGGGGTATATCCTACAGCAGGAGGGGGGGTGTATCCTACAGCAGGAGGGGGGTGTATCCTACAGCAGGAGGGGGGTATATCCTACAGCAGGAGGGGTGTATATCCTATAGCAGGAGGGGGGTATATCCTACAGCAGGAGGGGGGGTATATCCTACAGCAGGAGGGGGTATATCCTACAGCAGGAGGGGGGTATATCCTACATCAGGAGGGGGTATATCCTACAGCAGCAGGGGGGTATATCCTACAGCAGGAGGGGGGTATATCCTACAGCAGGAGGGGGGTATATCCTACAGGAGTGGGGTATATCCTACAGCAGGAGGGGGTATATCCTACAGCAGGAGTGGGGGTATATCCTACAGCAGGAGGGGGTATATTCTACAGTAGGAGGGGGGTATATCCTACAGCAGGAGGGGGGCGGGTATATCCTACAGCAGGAGGGGGGTACATCCTACAGCAGGAGGGGGGTATATCCTACAGCAGGAGGAGGGGGGTATATCCTACAGCAGGAGGAGGGGGGTATATCCAGCCTTAGGTACGGTATATCTTCCCATAGGTGAGGTATATTCTCTGTAAACTGGGCATGTCCTAATATAGGACGGGCATATTGTACAATAGGTCGGGTATATCCTAGTATAAGTCGAGTATGTCCAGCCATAACTGGGGTATATCCTGTCACAAGCGAGTTATAACCTTGGAGAGGTGGATATGAGGTATTATATCATGCCACACGATAAGCATACCATGATATATATGTGGGGTATATCCTGCCAAAATGTATGATGCCATATTTGGGATATACTATAATTAAGTGAAGGTATATTCTGCTATATGCGGGTTATATCCAGTCATAGCTGGGGTATACCCTGCCATAGGTGGGGTACATCCCACAACACGAAGGGTATATTCTCTCACAGATGGAGTATATCCCAAGTGGGGTATATATCCCTCACCATACCAGGTATACCCTGCTATAGCTTGTATATATACACGCCACCACGGGTGTCGCCGCCGCCTGCGGTGTCTGACCTGCCTTGCCCTACCGCAGGATCCTGCGGTTGCGACACCACGGCATCATCCAACACATCAAACACACGTTCTACTCCGTGGCCTGCCAGGCACAAGTGACGTCACGCGGAACACGACCACTGAACTTGCTGAAGGTGACCACACACACACACACACACACCATCACACACACACACACACCATCACACACACACACACACCATCGCACACCATCACTCTCACCCACCGAGCACGAGTATACACAAGCAATCACATAGCATGTGTTCACACGCACAAATGTCTTGTATAAAAGTGGGTATGAAAACATACACACACACACACACACACACACACACACACGACATGCCAAAATATATGGACTTCTACCTGGACTTGTTTACATATTATGCAAAAGTCATGTGAGAGATGAAAAACTAAGGACTGCATCTTGGGAAAGAGAAGAGTGAGGGGTGACCTGATCACACAATGACCAGTTTCTCGATGGATGTGGGCACAGAACAACCCGACTGCCTTTCCCGTTTCAGCAAGGTAGCGCCAGGAACAAACGAACACTGGCTTCATCACCAAACATCCACTCTCTACTCATTACGCAAGACATACGAAAACATTTTACCATGACCGTTTGATCTGCCCTAATCGCCACGTCGCCCCCTGTATACCACATCACCCTTGACTCATGGACGACCAAATGACATAACAGAGAGGAAGCAAGACGAAGGTGAAAAAGGTGTTTAGAACTCAAAACTGGGAAAGGTAAGTCTACGACCAGACTACTGTACTGCTGTAGGAGTTTCTGTGTGATACGTCACTACAGGTAAAAGGTTGTTCACTTTACTACAACCATGGTCTCCATGGAAAGTATTGACCGTCAGCTGATACTTAAACAAGGCCAACTGGCTTTCTGGTCAGGGAGATTGTGACCAGGGGAAAGGAAGAAAGCAAATATTCTCTTTTTCATTTTCGAAAATGCAAGAGAAAATGCATTAAATCGTGAGCCAGTATTTCTATAAAACATATTATGTAAGTTACTAAAATTGATAATTACCCCCCCCCCCCCCCCCCCAAGTTGGACGAGGAATTTACGTAGAATGAAATATCAAAGCAAGAAGTACACTGACCGAGGCGTTGTGCTGGAGAGAGAGAGAGAGAGAGAGAGAGAGAGAGAGAGAGAGAGAGAGAGAGAGAGAGAGAGAGAGAGAGAGATTTTCCTAGTAATGTTTGTTTAGCACAATTACAGCATGATAGTAACCAAACATTACTAAAGTAATCATTTCCTTCTGAAGGTAATTATCTTCTTGGCATTGTCATAATCACTTTCAAAATGGACGTTCATGTTCAATGCAATGAATATGTCACTTTCACCTTGACTTCCTGCACACCACTGCAGTGTTCCTGCCACGATTCATTTTCTTATCAAAATCAAACTTCCTACGTCATTTTCTCTGTTCATATTCTCCACAATCACATATGATTTCTTTGCTCAATATTCATGTTCCTGTCTCTCCTCGTCATATTCCCTCTAGATCACTTTCCTCCCCCGAAGCACTCACGGTCCCCACTCGTTGGCAACGCTGACAATATGATGAAGTAATAATGGTGTATCTTGGTGAGTTAGCAACGCTGACAATATGATGATGCCGTGGTAATGGCGTATCTTGGTGACAGGTACAGGGAGCCTTGTACCTGCTGGTGACCGGCCTGCTGGTGTCCACGCTGTGCTACCTGGCAGAGCGACTGTGCTGTCACAGGTTCAACAGCAGCAGCAGCACCACAGTTTCAACACCACCGCCACACACACCACAGCTCTGAGGGTGTCACCAAGCGCGTCCACCACAGCTGTAGGTGGTGATATCACCAGTACAAATCCATGGTGACTACAGCAGCTGGACACACTATTATCCACCACCGGTCGTATCCATACTCAATAAATCTACAATGTATCTCAGTTACTCTCAAGTGTATCTTTCCAGCCTTCACTGCTGGAATGCCATACAGGTACTGGAATCATCAACCTTGGGGGGGGGGGGGGTTCAGGCATCAAAGGGGGGGTTTAGAAGCATCAAAGGGGGGTTGGGGGGGTTCCAACGAGGGTAGTAGAACTCCCTCCTCGTGTGTGATAATCATAACACAACCTGGCCCGGGGGTGTGGTGTGATGGGGTTTTATAATGGTGGTCTGGATACACCGGCGCCCACATGAGCCATGAGAAACGTGGATATATACATAAAGGTAAACACTAGGCTATGTAGACGATGCTACCTCTTGGTAAAAGTCAAGATTGACGTCTCTGTGAACACCAAACCCAAATTGGTACTGATCACATTTCAGTAAATAAATAGTTCAGGATCACTAATACACTAGAAACAACCAACAAAACAATATTTCACAATAACCAAAATACAAATCATAACCAAACCCAAAACACAAGATGGATGCCGCGGTGAACTATAAGCCAACGAAACATTTATTCTAATTAAACGTGAAATTTACATCTGCTCATCAATACTGGTTTCTTATCTTTTATCAATAACGTCTATACCCTTATCCTTCGATATGATCATTAATCAAGGACAGATGACGACAATAAGGGCAAATACAACCTGATTATATACAGAAACCAGAACTCACATCAAATGACCCACCAAACAACAAACACAGAGCGAATATGCGTTCCAACAATTTAGCTCCAGCTCACAAAATGATTGTATTAACATTATTAGCATAACAAACACTTCTTTATATAAAAAAGTAATAACTATAATTTTTAAAATACTCTGATAATTCATATAAAAATAATGACAACATAAAGAATATAATATTTATAGCATTTTTCAAATCTATAAGAGAAAACGTAACAGTATATTAGGGGACACTGTACAAAACAAACTAATTTCTTTTAAGGGTCATTAAAAAAAAAACGTAACAGTTGGTACAAGTAAGAGTAGGCAAGTCTGTAAACTACTGAGGGTGTGGCCTGTGAGAGGCAAGCAGACCACAGCTTGTAAAATGAGAGGCAGTTTGACCAGAGGATGTGAGGAAATGCAATATAAATCATGCAGACATTTATGATTCAGTAAACATCAACTATGAAACTTGAATCATATACGTTCACAGGTCATACTGAAGTGAAACTATACCACACGAGCAACACAGGCCATCACGGACCACACTCATGAAATTCATGCACATAACAGGTAGGAAGATGGAACACAAGACCATGATGGAGTGTTACAGCCATCTACCTGGGGCTGGGGACACGGGGTCAACACAGGTCAAACTCTCACACCAGTACAACACGTCATATCATCAAATTCTCCTCAGTTCCAAAATCACTGCCAAGGGCGAAGACAAGGTGGTTGGATGATGCTAATGGATTTAGGCGAGGCTGGGGTTATGCTAGGTGGATCTAGGTGACGCTAGGTGGTTCTAGGATGATGCTAGGCAGCTCTAGCTGAGGCTAAATGGTACTAGGATGATTGCTAGGCAGCTCTAGCTGAGGCTAAATGGTACTAGGATGATGCTAGGCAGCTCTAGCTGAGGCTAAATGGTACTAGGATGATGCTAGGCAGCTCTAGCTGAGGCTAAATGGTACTAGGATGATGCTAGGCAGCTCTAGCTGAGGCTAAATGGTACTAGGATGATGCTAGGCAGCTCTAGCTGAGGCTAAATGGTACTAGGATGATTCTAGCTTATTTTAAGAGCTGGAAATCCCCTCCTATATTACTTTTCAAAACACAAGGAACAGAGGAAGGGGCCATAAGAAGATTTTTCCCCTAAGGCTCAGTCACCTGTTCTTAGCGCAAGCTCGCAGACGAAGGAACAACACGCACAAAAAAAAAAAAACACACAGACACATTATGAATATTAACAAATTACTTCATAGTTTACGTGAGATAATATTTCAATCACCTGTGGCGGTTGGCAAGGAGACGAAGCCGAAGTTCACAAGACATCTCAAGAGAAGATGTTTACGTGGACAGTCTTCACCCTCCTGGTGGCATTAGGAAGCCTGGTAACGCCTCCCAACTGCTTCTTGTTACTGCTGATTATAGAAGGTTATGTAAGCGTAACGTGTGGTCGACAGAGAACCAGTTAAATCACCGTAGATCAGTTAAATGACTTGATAACGGACACTAACACCAACTCACACTCGCTTCAAAACGTAAACTAAGGGACTATGGGGAAAGAAAGGACAGAAAAGAATATATAATAAGAAGTGAAACTACTTCAAATTTGCATTATTTTCAATGTGATGGTGGAGCCCCGTACAGAGTCATCTGACGGTGAGATACCTTAACTAAAATATTATTGAAAATGGTGCTCGTTACAGAAAACGTTAAATCTATAAGGGTAACTATAATATCATACGTGTTATTACTTTTCTTTCAGTGGTGGGATTCCTGCATATATAACAGTCTTATATAGATTTAGGCTATACCTATATCTAGTTTACTCGACGTATAAAGATGTTTGTAGTCTGTTTATTTGAAAATTTCAGTTAATATTTTGTGTTGATATATCTTTTGCAGCAACAGACATAGCTTCGATCAGAACATATTTCTTTTTGCCTACATTGTGTCGCCAACTATATATATATATATATATATATATATATATATATATATATATATATATATATATATATATATATATATATATATATATATATATCGAAAGTATCTTACTACAGAGATAAGAAGAGTGCAATAAAATATATAATCAGTCATTACCTTTGGCTGTTCTCGTGTATGTAACCTGCCACGGAGCTCTGAGGTTAAGTCCAGCTCATGCAGATGATACATATCTTGTAATATATTTACTGAAGAACGTATTGTGGCTGGATGTACGGTGGTCGAGCGAACCGTTTTCATAATAAATATAAATGACCACCTTCGTTAGTGTCATGCGATAGAACGTAAATTTATGTAATATTTAGTGATCCGGAAAGAAAACGGCGTAAACACGACGCACCATTTTCTCCTCACACTTCAGTCGACACCTTCGTCAACTTGAAAACAGAGACACATAGAAAATTAGGGAGATGTTCAAGTCAAGAAAATATACTTAAACGATATTCAGGAAATAATGATAAAAAGTGTTTAGGACCAGAGTTATAATGGAACACCCGCTGCCAAACATGGCCGACAATCATTAAAGCACAATGTGTACGACACTAACTAATGCTGTATCGTTAGCGCTCTCTGCCCCTTGTCCCTGACCACCATTATTAATTGTTTATGAATTAATTTGTTTCGACGATGTGAAGCCCTTCCGGCCGGCTGGCCAACCACACTAACTACATCTACATTTTGTTTCTCTCGTAGTGACGAACATAAAGCTTATTATTATGTAGTTTAGCTTAAGAACATAAGGCTTATTACTATGTAGCCTAGCTTAAGACATAAGGCTTATTACTATGTATCCTAGCTTAAGACATAAGGCTTATTACTATGTATCCTAGCTTAAGACATAAGGCTTATTACTATGTAGCCTAGCTTGAGAACATAAGGCTTATTACTATGTAGCCTAGCTTAGAACATAAGGCTTATTACTATGTATCCTAGCTTAAGACATAAGG